>NC_084795.1:194409213-195034213 GCF_963169125.1 Humulus lupulus | reverse complement strand
GCTTTAAAAGCATTGTAAAGCTCAACTTATAAGCGTCTTAGGAAAATTGTTGGAACCAGGGAAAATTCTGGCAGTTTGAACTATCCAGTTTGTAAAAATATTTTGGAAAGGTTTTACTTTTTCAAAAATTATAAAAATTTGTGTGATGATTAATAGCATAATTATAAGGGTCCCAGTAAAAATTTAGGGTAAAATACATTGTGGTTTAAGCGGTATAAGTTTCTAAGTTGCCAAAAAGTCTGAAACTCTCAAATAATTGACAATAAAAATTCAAAGTTTTTGCAAAGTTTGTTCTCCCAACCTATAATAAATTTTGACATGGAATTTCGTATAATTTTAGTCCTTATGATGAGGTTTAAAACTGTAATGTTTCAAGGAGTGAGGTTGAAAGTTAGCAAATTATCACTAAATTGTTAGTTCTAGAAAGAGAAAAGGGAAGTTAAAGAAAATATACATTTCTAGATAAGAAAATTAGATAAACTAACACTAGACATGAAAATAATTTTTATAATGAATTAAAAAGGGATTTTGATATATTCAAATAAATTAGGGTCCAATGCCCTACATTTCAAAAATACCACAAAAAGGGGTTTCATTTTCTTAAATAAATATAAAGTATTATCAAAAAGATCAAAGATGATTTATTTCCATAAATAAACCAAAGAATACTTGGGTATTTTATAAAATAAGGAAAATCGTATTTTTCTAAATAGGATGTCTAAGTTGCATTTTTACAAATTAAACAATTGGACACCGATCAGTTAGCTTGTTATTATCTAAGGACTTAGGTCTCGGGAAAAAGGGACGATAAGATTTAAATTTTGCTAATGCCATAGCGTTATAGAAATGCCAAGAGTATCAATATTTAGTGGATACCATAAATTAATCACAGTATACTGTACCATTTATAGTATTTGTTAAAGGGGGTGAAAGGTCAGCGGTGACCCAAGGATTTCAGCTAGGAGCTAAGAAATCCAGGTAATGCAGGACTTTGTTGGCTACAATATGAAACATGCTAGTGTATTGTTCGATATAATTCTTTACAAGGTAATACTAGTACTTGAGTGAATAATCGCGATAGGGGGAAGCACGATCGACTGGCTATGGATTGATGACCAGGGCAGTGGGAAGCACGGTCGACTGACTATGGACTAATGACCGGGGTAGGGGACGCACAGTCGAATGTCTGTTGATTTGTAACCGGGGTACTCACGGGGTGGAGTCCGGTTTATGTGTGAAATTATTATCGATGTGTAAATCTGGCTAGATACCGGGATGGTTAATTGTTGTATGATTGTTAAATCCAATGTGTGTTCTGGGACTGAACTATTGTAAATCCAATGATTACTAGGTAATACTAGCACTCGAGCTGGCGACCAGGGTAGGGGAAGCACGGTTGGCCAATGAAATTATTAATCAACTAGAAAGTACCCCATGAATTTAGTAGCTGTGATCTAAGAGTTGCCTAAATTACTTTTTATATTTTTGTAGATATTCAATGATTTTTGTAACCATTGTAGAATGGTGTTATGCATATATTTCTAATATCTACATGTTCTGGGATTTTTTGCGTGCAGGTTGATTTTGAATTTAGTTGGTTGTTCGGTACAAATAAAGTAATGATCTGGTTTGAATTGTTATACCTTGTTTGATAGGGTTTGGATGTTATCTGATACCCTAGTGACTTATGCTTCGACTACTCTTCGTAGAACTCTGTCTTTGGGTCGTAGTAGGTTTTTGTTTGAATGATTAATCTTACTAAGAATTTTTGGTTACCTAGTTGTTTCATGAAGTAGATAAGTGCAAGAGCAAAGCGGAGCAGTGAACACTGGAGTCTGCTTGTGGGAGTGTGCATGTGGCCCGACCTTTGGGGAATATTTTGGGAAGATATCTTTTGGGGTTAACACTGTTTTATCACTTATATTTAACCTATTTATGTTTACTTTAAATGTTTGAAAATAGTTGTAACTTGTTAAGTGTGTGCACACAACTATTTAAATATTTTTTTATGTGAAATTTGGGGAGATGTTTATAATGAAAATGTTATTTTCCGCATTGTTTTTGGTCTGGTACTTTCAGGTCTTTACAAGTGGTATCAAAGCTCGAGTTGAGCAGGTTTTGTAGTGAAACCCACATGTGCATTCTTCAAGATAAGTCGGCACTCACTGTAATTATTGTTCCTTTAAATCATTTTGCAGGATTCATCCATTCCCCTTTGTTTCTATAAATTGTAGGTTAGTATCCCTTTTCATATTGAGGGAGTTTGTCCTGGCCTACCTATTCAACCTACATTGTATACTTGATTACTGACCCTTCATTTTTATCGACATTTCATGAGTAGGAAGCCTTGGAAAATTCATGACTCGTACCCTTTTGACTCAGACTATAAGCCACGGGAAATGTGCAGATGGACTTGTCACGTCAATTACCATCTACTACGAGCGGATGTTTCAAGGTGCATGTGGGTGAGGTTTGCGGTGACTAGATTCCAAGGTGCGATGATGGCTTGGCATGGGCACTCGTGAGAGACACAAACTTTCACAACCTGGCCCGCGCTTCGAGAGGCACTGTAGGTAAAGTTTGGGCCGCCTTTTTTTTTGGCCAGCATGGTTACGCTAGTACTGGGCGAAGAAGTGGCTTCAGGTGGTGGTAGACACGAGAGGTGATCATGACCCTCTAAGGGTTCACTTTAATTATTATTATTCCAACACCGAGATTGAGTCCGATGAGGAGGACCAAGGAGACAATATGGACATAGATTAGGCCGCAACACTAGGCACCATTAGTAGGACAATATCACTATTTCATTTTGTACTTGGAAGACTATATATAGCAGTCTTCTTTTCCCTTCTTTTGTGTACTAAGGTACCACAGAGTAGAACCTTTAAGCCATGTATAGGCCAAATTTTGTTATGTTGTATATGGTGATACCAGATGTTTAGATGTTAAGTCGCTAATTGGTGTATATTTTATGGATATCTACTTACATTAGAATGGGTTGCCTTTTGTTTTCCTGCTTAAGAAAGGCAATCGATTGTTTTGTTTTATTAAATATCCATCCCCTAATGCGTGTGTTATATAGGAAGTTGAGATGGTTCCCAACAATAGAAGCAAGGAAGGCTGACCTGCTATCCCACAGGCCCCAGTTGGGGTGGCGGCCAAGGACCAAGGTAGGGGAAGAGACCGAGGATGGGGAAAAGCCCGAGGTCAGGGAGGAGGCCGAGGCCACGGGCAAATCCAGAGCCACATCTAGCAGCTCAGATGGAGGACTTGAGAAGCACTATGCACGAACAAAATGCCACCCATGCCCAGATGTTCCAAACTCTACTACAAAGATTGTTGGGAGGGCTAGACAATTAGGTACCCCAGGTAAACGATAGAGGGATGCCAGAGCAGCCAGAGGAGGTGCACCAAGTTGATCCCCCAGTGGGAGATGAACCACCAGTAGGAGTACCAAGGGCCGATTTGCCCAAGCCAATCTCTAAAAGGTTTAAATGACAGAACCCACCAGTGTTTGAGGGGATATCTAATCAATTGATGTCAGAAGAGTGGATTAGGGTATTGGATAGAATTTTTGACTTCATTAAAGCCACGAAAAAAGAAAAGGAGATATGTGCAGTCTATATGTTGAGGAAAGATGTACGCATCTAGTGGGACATTGCCATGTAGGTGTAACGCCCTGGATAGCCAAGGCCGCTACACTGTGTACTTATAAAGGTGCAAGACTTGCTAATCAAGTCATTAATTTAAAAACATGTCACTAAACATGTATGAGCTAGGGTTAAAAAGGTTTTGGTCTTAGAAGTTTCATTTTATATAATTGAAACTGATATATACACGGGATCCCAAAAGAAACAGAGTTAAAAGTTCGTTTACAGACTTCCAAAAGTACATAAACAATGGTTAGCCCTACTAAGGCAAAATAGACAATCTCTGGGTCTCGTGTCCCTGCCTAAACCTCAACCGTGACAGCTGAGCAGCTGGCCACGTACATTCCACTGGTAGAGCTCTCCAATCAAGGTTGATCAAACTTGCCCTTGCCTTTACCTGCACCACGTAGCACCCGCGAGCCAAGGCCCAGCAAGAAAACATGTGCAACACAAACAATAGAAACAGATAACAAACTCACTAAGCATGAACTCTCATTATATAATCCACATTGCTCATTCAGCATAAATTCAGAATCATGGATGCAATCAAACACTTATAACATTCATATCACATAATAATCAGGGCTGACAACTTAGGCTGCACCCTCTGTTTACACCACGGACTCCGACCCACTTAAACCAAGCTCAGTGCAGATTAAGCTGTCCTTGGCTACCAGTGGCAAAGCCATGCCCTGTGCGCTAGTGTAACCCTTGGCACCCTTAGGCTGTTGGTTGACTAATTAACTTGCATGGCATAATACCATCTTTTCATCCATACACAATGGGGAACCCTTAGTCCCGTCACCGATATTCAACCAGGTGCAGTTTTCTTACCATTAATCTTTGCGGTTATTGTTTACGAGCAACACTCCTTAAGCACGATCCGTTCCCGAGCCTAAGCTTTTATCACCTAGTCACAACCAAAGTATTAGGTTTCATTAATATCCAAATATAGGTTTTCGGGTACAAAACTAACTTCTGGGAAATCGAATCCCACCAAACACGGTGGTGAAATTGATCCCGAGCACTCTAGGCTCAATTCCCGACCTTAAAAACCCTAAACATTCAAGTGCACAACTAAAGGGTGCAGCCCTTGAAGCTTAGCCGCGGCCCTGGCCTTAAAACAGAACCAAGGGCAGCCCTGGATAAAGACATGCGCCGCGGCCCTAGCATTGGGCGCCGCGGCGCTCACCCCTGGCCGAGCCTCCCTGGCTCATCTTCAACCTTAGGCCGCAGCACTCAAGAACAGAGTCGCGGCCCTTCCCTTCAAACCCAAAATTCCCACCATTTCTAGGCTTAAAACCTTAGCCAAAACCACCCTTAAGCTCCCTACTTCAACATCCAACAACCCCAACACTTTCAGAAAAAGTTAAACTACACAATTCAACAGAAAAGTCAACTTAAACTCATAGAAGTCATACTTTTAATTGCTACAACTTATGAGCATAAACACTCAAAACCAACCAATCAAAGCTTAGATTTTAACCTCTAATTTATAAATTAAAGCTTACCTCTTCAATGGAATCCTTTCCCTAATAAAAACCCAGCTAATTTCCAAAGCTTTCCAGCTCAAATTCCACCTTAAACATCAAAATTGAAATCACCTCAATACCTAGCAGAAAACTCATAATTGAAACTTCAAAAACATAGTTTGATCCTTACCTTAGCCTTGATGAAATATCTCCTGGATAATCTCTGAGCTTAGCTTCAAATCCCCACTGAATTCCCAGCAAATTCCCAGCTTAAAATCCCAAAAATTCTCTGTTTTTCCTTTGTGGTTTGCCTAGTTTCCTTAAGAGAGTAAAGAGCTGAGAAGGAAAGGAGAAAGGTCGGTCTATTTTTAGTTCTACTATTTTCCTTAAGTTTATCCTATCCCGTTAAGTTAAACCCGAGGCTCGGGGTGCTGGAAACGTCCCCGAGGGCAAAACGGTAAAATCCCCCAATATTCCCACCTAGACTTCCTAACCTCAAATATATCTCCATATATTTATTTTCATAACCCGATAGTCTAAATAGCTACCTGATACCTTAAATAACCTTGACTTATCCAAAGTCAACTGTTAAGCCCTCTTGTGACTTTTCCCCGCTTACTAGCCCTAGGATCGCCTCGAGTCGTGCTCTGCAGACCTACCCACATAATAATGTGGTTCTCACAATTACCATATATACATATCACATTAATACCAATATAATCATACGAGCATTATTAATCATATAATTATGCATTTAAATCAATAAAATCATTCAAATCACATTTAACCCAATAATGCCCTCCCGGCACACTAATCAAGGCCCTTAAGCCTCATTAGCGAATTTGGGGTTTATGGTCCTCACCGAGAGGATGTCTGTGATGACCTAAATTTGCTAATCGGGCTTAGGGCCTTGATTAGTGTGCCTGCAGGGCAATAAATGATTTAATGTGCTAATATGTGGATTTATGTGAATATATGTCAATGATGCATGTCTAGTTGAGTTAAATGTGCATGTGGGCCCCGTCTGGATATTAGGTGATAAATGTGATAAATATGTGATATGTGTGTGCAGCACGATCCGAGACAGTTTTGGTGAGCGGTTAGCCAGAAGGTCACAACAGGGTTGAGATTCCAACTCGGGGAGAGTCGAGGGGTAGTTCAGGTTTTAGATGTGTTATGGGGTTATCGGGTTAAGGAAATAAATATCTGGAGATATATTTGAGGATAGAATGTCTAGGAGGGGATGTAGGGGAAATTTACCATTTTGCCCTCGGGGACGTTTTGGTACCTCGAGCCTTGAGGTAACCACATAGACTAAGTTAAATAAAACAAAGGAAGGAAACATTTAGAAACTTAAGAAACTGAAATTAGCTTTTTCTCCCAGCTGAACACAATTCTTATCTCTTTCATTCTCTAAGAAAAACTCAAGGAAATTCTGGTGTAAGCTAGCTAAAGCAAGGGATTGGGCTGAGAAAACTTAGGAGCTAAAAGCTTGAGGATTAAGGATCAAACTCAGGAACTAAGCTCTGTAAAGGTAAGCTATAATTATAAAGATTATGTTTATAATTTGCAGCTAGTTTGTTAGAGTTTGCATGCAAGTTAAGTTGATTTGTTCTTGAGTGTCTTAGTTGAGTTTTGGAGCAGATTCTGATGGGTTTTGATGTTGATACTGAGCTGGATGTTTGTGTTGATTATCTGGGGCTGTTAGTTAAGCTTTAGGTGAGTTGGTTTGAGGGAAAATGCAGGGAAGATGATGAAAATTCTGGGTTTGAAGGTGGGGGCCGCAGCCCTAGGAGGGGTGCGCCATGGCCCGTGTGCGCACACGACCATGGGAGGTCGAGAAGTTCATGCGCGCCGCGGCCCGTGCGGGGTTCAGTGAGGTGCTAGCCTCTGTTTCGAGGCTAACCGCGGTGCTTGAGGGTAGGGTCGCGACTCTTTGTACCAGTTTGTGTTTTTATGGGTGTTTAAGCTTGGGAACTCAATGGTTAAGGCACGGGATGGATTTTATCATGCGGATTGATAGAATTCAAGGTCTCAGAGGTTAGGGTTATGGCTCAAAGATATTTAATGAATTAGAACTTTATAGATGGATATTGTTAATGTGTTGTGACTAGGGTTTCGGCGAGGCTCAAATTAGAGGACTGTGCTCGGGACATCGCTCCTCGGAGAGCTCGGGACTCAGGTAAGAAAACCCTTGTTCCCATAGAGTTTGTATGTAGGGCTGAGGCCAATGTGTTTGAACTGCGAGGCGTAGCCCTTTAACTGAATTTGCTAGAATTCTGTATTTTCTTGCTATGCAATGATTGCTATTAAGTGAATGTTCGGCAAGAGCTGGGAACGGTGTAGGCCGAGGACGGCAGGGGCCGGGAACGGCGTTAGGCACGTTGAGTGCAAGGCCGAGTACGACAAGGGGCCGGGAACAGTGTTGAGAATGTGGAGTGCGAGTTGCCAGGGTGAGTCCCTAAAGGGATACTTTGGATATCCTCATGGCGTGGACCGCGAACCCAGGGCATAGTAAACGCCTGGGACGGCTAGGCCGTATGTGTTTAGCCCATTTGTGGCCTGTTATATGCTTGATATATGTGTTGCATATGTTATTTGTTTGTGGGTTTTCTTGCTGGGCTTTGGCTCACAGATGCTCTGTGGTGCAGGTAAGGGTAAAGAGAAGGCCAACCAACCATGAGTGTAGCAGGTGTGAGGCGGCGTGTACATGTTTTGCCAGCCTGGCTGCCACAGCCAAAGGATTTTGGGAGATGCTTGTAATTAAACATAGATTTTATCGTTTAGTCGACTTGGTTCAGTTTATATATTGTAAATGTTTCTAAACTGTGTTTTGGGACCCCAAGTGTAAAATTTTTATGATTTTCTATGGAAATTATTATTTCTAAAGTTTTTCCTCTGTTTATGTCTTAGTTACACTATTTGACCTAAAACCTCGATTAGCGAGTTGAAAGCACGTTTTTAAACTCACTTAGTAACGGCTCTAAGGAAGTAGGGTGTTACAATGTCTCCAACATCATAGGAGGGTCTCACTCTATCGGCCTGCACTCCACGTGCTCTATGCCATTCCCGGCCCCTTTCCGTACTCGGCTTCTTGCCGTTCTTGGCCTTCGCTGTTCCTGGCCTTTGCCGTTCCCGGCCTTCACCGTTCACTCACAAATGTACATTGCATAACAAAAATAACAACATATAATTAAACATATACTAAACTTATACATTAGGGCTACGCCTTACAATTCAGTCAATAGGGCCACGCCCCGCAATACAAACAATAGGGCTATGCCGCTCAATACAAGAAATAGGGCCACACCCTGCTCTATGGTTACAATTGTTTTCTTACCTTTAATCTGGGTATTAACAGTCAGGCAAGCAATCATGACCTCAAAGAACGATCCTCTCCTGAGTCCTTGCGGTAACCTAGTCACACACCACAAGTAACGTTCTCGTTACTACCCGCTTTTATAATTAATCCCTAGAATCAATCTCGTACTCTCGGGATCTCCCATTTCCCCCACACAGGGTGGTGAAAACGTCCCTCGAGCCCCCTGGGCCTAGCCCTAAAAACATAAAATTCAAGGCCCTGAAAATGGCCTAGCGCCACGAAACAGCCTTAGAGGTGTCGCGGCACACAGCAGGGGCTCCCTGTCCTGAATCATCCCAGCGCCATGACACTCCTACATTAATCCAAACAACTAGGTTTTCCCCATCATTTTTCCCTGAGCAAAAACTCACCTAAGCCAAGCCCCAAGTGCACCTAAGTCCTAAAGGGTCCCAAAACCCCAAATAACACCTCATACACAAGATATAAACATCAAAACCCAATCCAAACTCACACCTAAACTCAATTTCAACCAATTGTTTAATATTCAATAGAAACTTAAACCAAACCAGAAACTTTCCAAAACTTGATGGAATCCTTACCTTCTGATCAGATTTCAACCCTAAGTTGCCTCCAATGCCACTCCAAGCTTCAGTCCTCAAATTCCCAAGCTTAAGTTCCTCAAAACTTCATTCCAAACCCAAATTCAAAAATCAAAAGTCCAAATTCTCAAGAACATCAAGCAATACACAAAACCAAAAAATGAAACTCTTACCTCTTCTTGGATTTTGAATTTCCTAAGGCTTGGTAGCTGTAAATCCTCCTCCACAGCTTGAATCTACTCCCAATTCCTTAAAATACCAAAATCCTTAAGCTTGACCTTGCCCTTTTCTCCCTAGAACTCTTGAGAAGCTAAGTGAATATGATATGAGAGTTTAAACGTGTATAGTTTTCCTTCAGGCAAGAGTTATCTACCTAATCCCCAAAAGACAATTCTACCCGTCCTTCTAATACACTTCTTTCCTAAACCTCAAGGGCAACCAAGTCCTTTCACTATTTGCAAAAATACCACCTTTTACCTATTATTTCAGTAACAACACTAATTCTCAGGTTACTAGTAGTTACCAGTCTCACAACTAAACACCAATTTCGTGACTCTGTGCTAACACCGCGGGACAGGATCTCTTCATGCCGGAATCATTGCACATAGCTCAAAATCATATCCTCAACGGGTTCAAATTACAAATATGCCCCTAATAGCCAAATGGGGCCCACATGCATATTTAATTTACCTAAACATGCATTTCTAATCACATAATCATTAAATTCACATATTAACTTAATTAAATCAATTATTTCCTTCTAGGCACACTAATCAAGGCCCTAAACCTCATTAGAAAATTTGGGACACTACAACCGTGATGGACCGGAAGGTAGTTGAATTCTCGAATCTGGTACAAAGTACGTCGAGTGTGCAAGAGTATGTACGTAAGTTTAACCAACTATCAAGATTTGCTCTGGATTTTGTAAATACTGAAGCCAATCGAGTACTCAAATTCATGAGAGGACTTTAAGAGGGTGCTAGCTCGATTTATGGATACCGAGAAGACAAGTCCCAATACTTATGACGAAGTAGTGGAAAGGGAAATTTGTCACGAATCTTAGTTTGTGGAAGAGAAGTTAGAAACCAAAAGGATTGATGAACGACCCTATGTCTCTAACGATTGAGGAGGGTTCCCTAATATCCAGCACCAATCTACTGGGAGGTTTACTCCTAAGTTCAATCAGGGTATGGGTAGGGCGAATCACCATAACAACTTAAGGTCCCCAGTTAGGGGAAACAACATGAGAATGATGGATTCACCAAATCAAGGGCCAAATTTCTGCAGGCAACATGGACTTCGAGTCTTGGCCACACTATAACAAATGCAACAGGTGCCATACAGGTGATTGTAATAGTATTGTCTGTTACAACTATGAAAAAACTAGACATTACTTCTGGATTTGCCGAAGCTATGGTCAGAAGGGTGGAGATGGCCAAAAGAAACCAATTGGAACACCCCCGCATGTCTATGCACTTACCCAGGATGACAAGGGAGCTGGAACTTTGGAAATGGTGTCAGGTCAGATTCATAATGAAAATACCTCAGCATATGCATTAATGGACACTAGTGAATCCCATTCTTTTATTTCCGCTTCTTTTGCTGAAAAGATAGATAGGAACCCTGAACCAATGTCAAATATTTGTGGAGTATCCTTACCTTCGGGGGAGGATATGCTGGTATGGTCATGGGTTAGACTTGTACCAGTCAGGGTAGGAGGTCGTGAATTGGTGGTGGACTTGTATAACGACCCAAAATTTGCTAATTAGGCTTGAGGGCCTCGATTAGCGTATCGGGAGAGCATAATTGGTTATGTGTGATTAAATGTTTAAATGCATGATTATGTGGCATGCATAATTATATGGTGAAATGGATATGTGATATGCATGTTTATGAGTATAAAATATGCATGTGGGCCCTGTTTAGTTTATAAGGGCATATTTGTAATTTTGGCCTATTGAGGGCATACATGAGATTATGTATGATAAATTGTTGAGACCACATTATTATGTGTATATATTTGTAGCATGTGGTTCGAGACGGTCCTAGTGAGCGAATTGGCGAAATAGTCACAACAGAGATTAATACCCGGCTCGGGGGAAGCTTGGGGTTATTTTTGGGAATTATTAGATATTGAGTAAATAATTGGTAATTAATTGGATGACGTGATTAGTTGATAAATATTAGGAACATTTGAGGAATTAGCAAGAACTGGGGGAAATGACCATTTTACCCCTAGGGTCAACTTGAGGGCTAGTTAATTAAGAAGGGCATAATGGTCTTTTGCCTAGGAACTAAGGGATATACTTAGTAAATATTTGAGATTAGCCATATACTAGAAAAAACTGGAAACTTAGAGACATACTCAGAATTCTCTATTTCTCCCTCACGGATTGCCTCTCTCTCTCTTTACTTTGGAGCTAAGGTGAAGGGGCTGCTGAATTTTGGCCAGGAACTGGGAACTAAGTTGGTTCTAGGCTGGGTCAAGCTGAGGAAAGGTAATTTTAAGACAGCTAGAGAATTTTTGAGAAGTTAGGGTTATAAAATTCAGGTAAAACTCTTGTTCCTCACCTTTGAATTTACTAAGTAGAACTGATTAGTTTGAAGCTTAGAACATGTGTTTTATTTCTTGAATTTGAGTAGAATTGGACTGGGTTTTTGGAGTGATAAATTCTGGTTGAAAATGGATAGTGATTAAGGTGTAATATTTAAGGTTTTGGTGATTAGAAATATGGGATTTAATTTCAAATTTTTAGCTAGTTTAGTGTTTAATTGAGGGGAGTTGTTAGGGAACATTTTGGGTTAATCATGGTGTTCTTGGCTGGGAGATGCATGGGAAAAACTCAGATTTTTTGGGTACGAAGGGTGCGCGCTGCGACCCAGCCTTGGGCGCCGCAGTGCGTGTGGCCATTTTGGCCTGGGGATGTCTCTGACTTGAGGGTGCGCTGCGACTCACTAGGCCAAGTCGTGATCCCCCCCCACCCCCCCTGCCCCTTTGGCTAAGGTGCTTGCTCTTTGATTTTGGGGAAGTCGCAACCCACTAGGCCAAGTCGCAACCCACCTAGGGATTTTAGCCTTAGAATTGTTCTTAGAATTTGAAAGGCTCGGGTGTTCGAACCTAGGCGCTCGGGACAATTTCTACTACCCAGTTTAGTAGAAATTGAGGTCCCGAGGGGCTAGAAGTTGATGGATACCCATTGGCCATTGTGACTAGTTTTATCTCCAAGGGTTGAGGCTATGAATCGTGCTCGGGAACATTTCTCTTTCTCTGCTTAGAATTGAAGGTAAGAAAACTGCACCCTTTGTGTGGCTGTGTTGGGACTAAGATTCCATATGTTTGAATACAAATATTGTACAATTATGATATGCCATGAGAGCATAAAATAGATGGCCTAAGAGTGCTGGGGCTGATAGTTGCGCACAAGATGCGGCTCAGCCACCGAGAGCTGGGGTGAGCTAGATAATCACTGAGCACGGCCTAAGCGAGCCAAAGTCAGTGGCTTAAATAGAGGGTACGGCCTAAGGACGTCGACCCTTAGTATTGTATGATGATTATGATAAACTGATGAGTGCTGATATGTTTACCATTGCTAATCTGATGCTTATAGCCTGTTAAATACTAGATTGAATGACTTATGAATCTTTAATTGTCCTATCTGATTAGGTGACAGTTATGACATGATGAATAATTGGTTAACTATTCTATGAATCATTTGATTGTCATCATTGTTTATGCTATGCTATATGATTTTCTTGGTGGGCTTTGGCTCACGGGTGCTACATGGTGTAGGTAAAGACAAGGGTAAGATGGATCAACCACGAGTTGGAGAGCTCTGGGGGCGGAGTGTACATTGTCAGCTGCTCATCCGCCACGGCGGAGGGTTTTGCTCAGGGACAGAAAACCTTAAATGCATTTTTTGCCATTAGAGTGGCTTTTGGTTGTATATGACTAATGGAATTTTGTAAATTTGTTCCTTAAACCCTATTTTTGGGATCCCATGTACTAAACGTTTATTTAAATGAAAAATTATTTGTGTATGACCAAAATCTTTTAACCCTAACTCGATTATGACTTTAGGGTCACATTTTCAACTAAATGACTTGATTAACAAGTCTTGCACAATTATAAACACACAGTGTAACGGTATTGGTTATCCAGGGTATCACAACCTATTAGTTCTAGATTTACATGAGTATGAATTTATATTTGGTATGGATTGGCTGACAAAGTATGGAGCGGTCACTACTACAAAAAAGGTCTTTTAGGACTCGCACTATGCGATTCCTCTCTTTGAAAGCCTTAAAAAGTGAGGTTTTTTTAGAACTGACGTTGCGAGCCCTAAAATAATTTATTTAGGGCTCACATTGTGAGTCCTGAAATTTTTTATTTTTAATTTTAAAAAAATTAATTAGTAGACAAAGCTCCCGCCAGAGCTCTGACGATGACGGCAGCGCCACCACCCCATGGTGGTGGTTCGGGAAAAAGTTGACATGGGCTTCGAAGTGCAAAGCTAAAGTAACGTCATGGTGGTTGTTGTTTCTCTTGGAAAGGCCTAGAATGGCCGAATCAGAGCTATGAATTCTCTAATATCCATGGATTCCAGCGAATGTTGATTCGAATTCCAACGACCATTGAGTATGATCCTTTAGTGGGTTTTGAAGCCAAAGCACAAGGGATGTAGTGGTGGTGGTCATTTGGCTAGGGGTGGCTCAAGGTGGTTTGAAAATGACCAAAAACATTCAGAAACCCACATAGCCGCCAAACTTTGAAGGCTCCATCGAGAGGGCTAGGGGGCGTGTGAGGCTAGGGGCTCGCGGAGTTGAGGGTTTTGAGGGACGGGGAAGACGGTGGGGAGGCGCGTGTAGGCATGGGGTGATCGGAGAGCCGTCATTCATGGCTGGGCAACAAGCTTGTGAGAGAGAGCAAGAATGGGCTGAGTATTTTTTTCTTTTCTGATTTAATATAATAAAACTTTTATTAAAAAAATTATTCAAAGTTTTAGGACACATAAGTTTTTAGGGCTCGCACTGCGTGTCATAAAAGAAATTCTTTAAGGACTCTCGATGAGTGCCCTAAAAAGTCCAGGAGCTTTCTTTAAAACAAAATAATTCAAACTTTGTTTTTAGGGCTCGCTCCGTGTGTCCTCAATGAAATTCCTTAAGGACTCTCAACGAGTATCCTAATAAGTCCAGCAGTAGTTTTTAGGGCTCGCATCTAAGTGAGTGCTCTAAAAAAGTGTCGTAAAAGTATGTTTTTGTAGTAGTGGGTGGTGAACTATAAACGAAGGAAGGTAACCTTCAATCCACCCAGAGAAGAACTATTCGTGCTTCTAGGCATAGCGCAGGAAAACAAATTTGATGTGATATCTGCCTTTAAAGAAAAAAAAGATGTTAAATAGGATGCATCTGATATCTGGCAAGTATGGTGTATACGAAATAAGAGACTAAGTCACGACCTGCGGACGTAGCAGTGGTGTGAAAATTTCCCGAAGTATTCCCTGAAATTCTTCCAGAAATACCCCCTGACTGAGAAGTTAAGTTTTTAGATCGAAGTGATTCCGGGCACCACGCCAATCTCGAAAGCACCATATAGAATGGCACCCACGGAGCTTAAGGAATTGCAAACGCAACTACGAGATTACTTGGACAAGAAATTTAAAAACCAAGCCATTCTCCATGGGGAGCCTATGCCTTATTTATGAAAAAGAGAGACATATCCATGAGAATGTGCATAGACTATCGGGAACTTATAAAGTGATAATAAAAAACTATTACCCATTGCCTAGAATCATTGACTTGTTCGATCAACTACAAGGAGCCTCAGTGTTCTCAAAGATCAATTTACGGTCTGGCTATCATCAACTAAAAGTCAAGGATTCAGATATCCTAAAGACAGCATTCCAAACCCACTATGGTCATTACAAGTTTGTTGTAATGTCATTTGGACTCACCAATGCACCCGCAGCAATCATGGATCTTATGCATAGGGTACAAGATGAGTATTTGGACAAATTTTTTATCGTTTTCCTTGAATGCATACTCATCTACTCACAGAGTAATCTTACAACGATTACGATAGGAGAAGCTATATGACAATTTCTCAAAGTGCAAATTCTGGCTAAATAAGTGAGTTTTCTAGGACACGTGTGTCAGGGAACGGGATTGCAGATGACCCATCCAAGATCAAGGCGATGAAGCAATGGAAGGCTCCAAAAAATGCACAAGAAGTCTGTAGTTTCATAGGGTTGGCGGGTTATTATAGGCCATTTTTAAAGGTTTTATCAAAGATAACCACCCTATGACTGCACTCACCCGTAAGACATCAAGTTTGACTGAACAGAAAAGTGTGAGCAAAGCTTCCAAGAACTAAAGACCAGACTAACAATGAATCGTGTACTCACTATTCATAATGGTAGTGAAGGTTTTGCTATTTATAGTGATACTTCAGGTCAGGGCCTAGGGGCGGTTTTAATGCAACACGGGTTGGTGATCGCTTACAACTCTCGGCAGTTGAAAAGTTATGAAAAGAACTACCCAACACATGACTTGGAGTTGGCGCAGCTACTTATATGGAGTTCACTGTGACATCTTCACTGACCATAAAAGCCTTAAATATTTCTTCACCCAGAAGGAACTGAACATGAGATAATGAAGATGGTTAGAATTGTTCAATGACTGTGACTATGACATCTTATATCACCCAAGAGGGCAAGCAAAGTAGCTGATGCATTAAGCCACCAACCTATGGAATATGTGATGACAGTAAACAAAATACCACAAGAGCTTCAATCTGATATCTCCAAGTTGGACATAGTGATAGTGGTCGGGCCATTAACAAACCTAGGTATACAACCAACTATCATGGAAGCAACTGAATGAGGGCAACTTGTGGATCAATGGATACAACAACTGGTGCACGAAACTAAGAAGGATATGCGCTAGGGATTTCACATCTCCGAGGATGGAGTACTGGGTTATTTGGGCAGGATTTGTGTGCTTGACGATGAGGAGATAAAGAGACAAATTTTATATGAGACACATAATACGTCGTATGCTATGCACCTGGGAACTACCAAAATGTACTAGGATTTAAAAAGGTATTTTTGGTGGCCGGGAATGAAATGGGAAATGGTAGAATATGTGGCACATTGCTTAACCTGTCAGCAAACCAAGTTCGAACATCAACAACCTGCTGGACTGTTGCAACCATTGGAAATTCTAGATTGGTAATGGGAAATAATTACCATGGAATTTGTCACAAGCTTACCCAACACTCCAAAGGGGCAAGACACGATCTGGGTTATCGTGGATAGGTTGACTAAATCTGTGAATTTATTGTCGATTAATAAAAGTGATGGTGTAGATAAACTAGCAGATCTGTATGTTGCGGAGAATGTGCGGCTTCATGGGGTTCCCATCTCTATAGTATCTGATCAGGACAGACCTCTTACTTCAGCATTCTGGAAGAGAATGCAAATAGGAATGGGAACTAAATAAAAATTGGGTACCGCCTTTCACCTGTAGACAGATGGCCAAAGTTAGCGAACAATTTTCAAACTTTAGAGGATATGCTAAGAACATGTGTGTTATATTTTCAAGGCTCGTGGAATACGAAACTTTCACTAATTGAGTTCCCTTACAATAACACTTATCATGATTCTATCAAGATGGCCCTTACAAATCACTTTATGGGAGAAACTGCTGATCCCCAATTCATTGGCATGAGATTGGTGAGTGGAAATTCATGGTAGCAGAAGAGGTAGATAAGGTTACTAAGGATATTAGGCAGATACGCCAAAGATTGCAAACATCAGTAGACCATCAACGCAAGTATGCGGACCGACGAAGGAGACCTCTTACATATGAAATTGAGGACAAGGCGTGGCTAAAGATAACTCCACTAAGAGGAGCCATGAGATTCGGTAGAAAGGGAAAGCTTAGTTTGGGCTACATTGGATCTTTTGAGGATTAGAAGGATTGAAGAAGTAACGTTAGACTTGCTCTTCTGCCGGCCTTATTCTTAGTACAAGACATTTTTCATGTATCTATGCTGAGAAAGTATATCAAAGACACCAATCACATACTTAGTTACAAATAATTGAGTGTGGATCCAAAATTATGCTTTGAGGAGAAACCAGTGACAATCTTAGATCGCAAGGACAAGGTGTTATGCAATAAGGTGATACCGTTAGTCAAGGTGCAATGGTGTAAACATGGGGTTGGAGAAGCAACCTGGGAACCTGAAGACAAAATGTGGGATTTGTATCCTCACCGGTGTTGAGTTTCAGGGATGAAACTCTAATAATTTGTAGGTATTGTAACGCCTCACTTTTCGAGCACCTACGAGTAACGGAGTTGGGATGTTGAAACTCTATAATAGTATTATTTTTTTGAATAAAAATATATACTTGGGAATCATATTTCATGTTGTTAGAGTTAGCCAATGTGTGAAAAGTGTGGTTTCAGTCAAACCAAGACTTTCGGTCCCGTAACGAACTGAAAACTTTAATCAAGTAAAATCTCGAATAATTAATTGAAATCAATAATTAAGGTGAGAATATTATTTTGGGCAAAGAAATATAATTGTAATTGTGAGTTTAAATTACTGAAACTCTTGGAAAAATCTTAATTTTCTTTTTTGAAGGAAAATTCTTATTAATAATCATAATGGTGAAAATTAACTTATAAATAATTCCACAAATTTATTTGGGGAAATTAAATAAATGTGACACATGTAAATATTGGTGCCACATTTATTCTATCATTTTAATTTTACCATATATTAGTATCTTACCCCAAGTATTAATGGATTGTGGTTTAGTGGCACCAATACAACTTTTGAGTAATAGTTAGTTTTGGACATTATTTGAGGTATTAATTTAAAAAAAAAAATATAAACAAATAAATAAGTGTAGGGATCGGCCAATGAGGGGAGTTGAAATGCATGAGGTGTCACTCATTCATGCAAGTAGCAAAACCCTACTCTTGGTTAGTTAAGAACCAATCAAATAACAATCTTTTCCTCTTCCTTCCTTCCCTCCCAAGAAACTCTGATTTCTTTTCATTTGAAACTCTGAAAACTTAGAGTCTTTCTCTCTCCTTCTCACTTCGGCTCTCTCTCTTAAGGAGAAACTCCATTGAAGCTTGTGAATAAACCTAAGCAAAATCGAGTTCTAGGCAACACTTTTCACCCTTTCTTCTTATCTTTCTTTGTGCATAATGTTTTCTACCATTTTTCTCTAAGTTGGATCTCATTTATTTCATTGTAATGCAAGCCCCAAGCTTAGGAGAGCACCCATAATCCAAGAAGGAAAGTGAGGTGGTGTAGGCAAAAAAAATTTGAAATCTATAATGGTGACCCCCTTAAATCTGAAAAAAAAAAGATCTACCTCTTTTTTTCCTTCAACATGCTGAACCTATGGAACCTCTATCTCCATTTTCTTCAATGAGTTTACTCACTTGTGTTTGTGGTTCTAAGGTCTAGAGGTTCAAATAGCAACCCCCAAGCTGTGCAAGCTCATCCAAGTGCATGCATGTGTAATTTTTAACTTTGTGTATGATTGGTAAATTTGAGTTGCATGTGTAATTTTTGTTGTTAATCTTTTATTTTGCATGTATTAATGTTTTTAATGTGAATGATTGACGCATGCATGGTAGTGTAGTGTTTAAGAGTAGTTATGTATGATTTTTTGGTGAAATTGCTTGCTGCCATTTTCATTGTCTGACTTCCATCGGGTGAAACCACACCTTTATGCCTCTATTTGTAAAATGGGTTACTGCACTTTTGTATTACTCGAAGAGTACTTGAGTTTAGGCTTTATAAAATCTTAGAAAGGCAATGTAAAGCACAACTTATAAGCATTTTGGGAAAATGGTTTGAACTAGGGATAATCCTGGCAGTTTTCCCTATCCAGTTTGTAAAACTATTTTGGAAAGGTTTTACTTGTTCCAAAATTATAAAATATTGTGGGATAATTAGTAACATAATTATAAAGGTTCCTGTAAAAATTTAGTATAAAATACGTTGTAGTTTAAGAGGTATAATTTTTCTAAGTTTCCAAAAAATCTAGAACTCTCAAATAATTGATAATAAAAATTCAAAGTTTTGAAAAGGTTGGTTCTCCCAACCTATAAAATTTTTTGACATGGGATTTTTGTGTAGTTCTTTTCCTTATGATGAGGTTTGAATCTGTAAAGTTTTAAGGAGTGTGGTTCTATACAGAGAAAATGATAGAGGTTGAAAGTTAGCAAATTATAACTAAATCGTTAGTTCTAGACTGCAAAAAGGGAAGTTAAAGAAAAAAAAAATACTTTTCTAGATAAAAAATTTGATAAAGTAACTCTACACATGAAAATAATTTTTATAATGAATAAAAAAATGATTTTGATGTATTCAAATATATTAGGGCCCAATGCCGTACTTTTCAAAAATACCACAAAAAGGAGTTTCCTTTTCTTAAATAAATATAGAGTATTATGAAAAAGATGAAAGATGATTTATTTATATAAACATGCCAAAGAATACTTGGGCATTTTCTAAACTAAGGACAAATGGTATTTTTCAAAATAGGACACCTAAGTTGCATTTTTACAAATTAAACAATCCAACGTCGATAAGTTACCTTGTTATTATCTAAGGACTTAGGTCTGGGGAAAGGGGATGATAAGATTTAAATTTTGCTAATGCCATAGCATTATAGACATCCCAAGAGTATCAATATTTAGTGGATGCCATAAATTAATCACAGTATACTATACCATTTATAGTATTTGTTAAAGGGGGTGAAAGGTCAGCAGTGACCCAAGGATTTCAACTAGGAGCTAAGAAATCCAAGTAAGTTAATCTTGACTTTGTTGTCTACAACATGAAACATGTTAATGTATTGTTTGTTATAGTTCTTTACATTAGATTGATTAAGAGCTGAATTAGTAATGGCTAGGGGGTACTAGTAAGTGTAAAAAATGTTCCAATGACATACAGTTATTACTAGGTAATACTGGTACTCGAGCTGATGATCGGGGTAGGGGAAAGCACGATCAAATGTTTGTTGATTTGTAACCATGGTACTCATGGGGCGGAGTCCAGTTTGTGTGTGAATTTATTATGAATGTGTGAATCCAACTAGCTATCGGGATGGTCAAATGTTTTATGATTGTGAAATCCAGTGTGTGTACTGGGACCGAACTATTGTAAATCTCGTGATTACTAGTTAATACTGGCACTCGAGCTGGCGACCGGGGTAGGGGGAAGTATGGTCAGCCAATGAAATGATTAATCAACTAGAAAATACCCGTGAATTTAGTAGTGGGGATCTAAGAGGTTCCTTAATTCCTTTTTAAACTTTTGTAGATATTCAGTGACTTTTGTAACCATTGTAGAATGGTGTTATGCATGTATATCTTATATATGCTTTTTCTTGGATTTTTTTTGGGCAGTTTGATTTTGAATTTATTTGGTTGTTCGGTACAACTAAGCTAAGGATCTGGTTTGATATGTTATACCTTTTATGATAGGGTTCGGAAGTTATCATATACCATAGTGACTGATGCTTTGGTTACTGTTAGTAGAACCCCGTCTTTTGGTCTTGGTGGGTTTTTGTTTGAAAGATTAATCTTACTAAGCATTTTTGCTTACCTAGTTGTTTCATGATGTAGGTAAGTGCATGGACAAAGCGGAGCAGTGGGCGCTGGAGTCTACTTGCGGGAGTGTACATGTGGCCCATCCTTTCAGGCATATTTTGGGAAAATATCTTTTGGGGCTAACACTGTTTTATCAGTTATGTTTAAGCTATTTATGTTTACTTTAAATGTTTAAAAACAGTTGTAATTTGTTAAGTGTGAGCACATGACTTTTAAAAAGTTTTTTTATGTGAATTTTTGGGACATGTTTATAATGAAAATGTTATATTCCGAATTGTATTTGTTCTTGTACTTTCGGCTCTTTACAATTTAATTAAATTAAAATCCCATTGAGATGTGAAATAAAATGTATTTTGTTCATATAAGTTTTAAATATCATTTTTGAGGCATAACTTATGTTTTTTTAAAATCATTAATTAATTATCACAAATAAATAAGAAAATAGAGCAAACATATTTCTTTAAAAACACATTTGAACATGATTTATACCGTCGTCTAGCATAATTTTACAATTCTTTCATTCCATGAAACAATTCAAAACATAACGTAAATAATTTAATCCTTAGCATGCTTTTAATATCACAAGTAACACAAAGAAGAAAAATAAAACATGCTAAAAAGAACCCTAGGTTGAAACCTATAGCATATTTCTATCCCTTATTGCTTTCAAAACCCAAAATAAATTTCAGCATATTTCTATTATCAAGCTTGCATTTCATAAAACAAACATTAAATATCAAACACCAATGGCAACCTAATAACATGATTCTCATGTAACACTTCAAATCCAAATCCTCTTCTACAATATCATAGGTTCATCTACTCAAAAAAAGAATTATGCATGCAATATAGCCATCGTCATCAAACGAAATTTCCATGAACCTACAATTTAAACAAGATTCAAATCACCACAACATCAAAGGTAACAAATGCACTACAATCTCCATTCATCACAATCTTGCTTTGACACACAAAATCCCAAAACATAAACAATATATATATATATGATCATCAAAACAACATTACACTAAAGATTTTCATTACCTCTTGATTTGCCTTAAGAACACGAGAACCAAAAGAACTACCTTGGCACCTAAGGGTTTTCAAACCCCATAAACAAAAGACAAGAAAAAGAAAATACTCTTAACATTGAGGAAATGAACTTAGGCTTAAAGATTTCATACAAAAACAACATCAAGACATACCGAAGATGTTGACTACGATTTTGGCCAACGACGAGTAGACGTCAAAACTACAATAAACCTTCAAGAGAAAAAATGACACTGATAATTTTTATAGTGGTTCAGCCCCAATATGTTGGTAATAGCCTAACCCACTTAGAGTTGTGATTTATGGATCTACACTCAAGATCAGATGAACCTGTGTCAACTGAGTTTCTTAAGTGTAAATGAAAAGTATACAATATTTCTCTCAGAATACAAGTACTCTCTTAGGAAAATCAGAATTCGAATCCCCTCAATGATGCCATGAGCTCTGTATTTATAGGCCCAGGATCGTACAAACCGAAATCCCTCATAATTGGGATATTTCTGTTACTCTCACAATATTTAATTAATAATAAAAGTTAAAATACAACAATATGCGATTTCTTTGGGATAATCTGAGAGATTCCCATGAAGGTACGACTAATTCTATTCGAAGCCGTTACTGGAATTTCGCTGCATAATGATGATCTGTCTAGTCAGCCAACTTCACTACTTGAAGATACACTGGTCAGCCAAAACAGTTGACTGGTCGGCCAAACACTTCACTAGTCGGCCACACACTTCACTGGTCGGCCAAAGCAGATGACTGGTCGGCCAAGCACTTCACTGGTAGGCCAAGACAGGTGACTGGTCAGTCAAAAATCTTTACCAGTCGGACAAAAATTCTACCAGGTCGGACAGATCACTTCCAAACCTGATAAATAATTTCCATGTCAGTAATATCACCAGATTAATCTAAAACCTTTGACCCAGCCATTTCTTGCCACTTGTCACTTTTATTGCCACGTCATCATTTTCAAAGTTTGGAGATAACATTTCCCCCTAAGTTTATTATATGATATACTCACATAATAAACTTTTTTCCCCAACTGCTGACGGCATAAAAAAAAACTGACTTTTCACATTCTCCCGCCTCTGCAAACAAACCACGACGTCTTACCAGACCACGATCACTGTAGTTAACTGCTCCCAATCGTGGGGGAGAGAATTGCCAAGAGAATTCCAAGAGTCTAAAGGTAAGTGAAAATTTCCACTCTTCCCTTTAAATATACCCATAAGTGATGACAATCCATAAGCAAAAATAAAACAAAAAGGCTCAAAAACCTCCCAATTTTTGTCTTGGCCATAACCTTCAAAACCTCTCCTCCTTTTGGCCAAAACCTTCCAAGAACTCCAAGAAGGGCTCCAATTTTCTTCAAGCAATCTAAGGGTTCTTCAAGAAATCAACACCTATTCAAGACATTTTGGTAAGCACTTCTTCCTCTTCTCCATTTGCAAGCTTTTTTTCGTAAACTTAAAGCTTGATAAAACCCTTGTATGTCGAATTCTCCATTTAGAATATACTCTTGGATTTGTGTATGAATCTTTAGTGAATGATGCATATTGTGGCTGTTTTTATGTAGTTTAGGCTATGGGTAAATCAATTTTTTTTCCAATTTCATGAAAATTTGAAGAAAAAATTATTTTTCATCCTAAATTGCATATTTGGGTTTCTAGGTATATGATGAGCATATGAAATCCCTAGAACTTCATGAACTTTTCAAATCCTACCTCTTGATCTTGCTATGGTGTCCTATGAGTGAGAAAAATGTGTTTGTGTCCATGCCTTTTGAGATTTGTGGTCTTCGAAAACAAAATATTGGGAAAGCACGTACATGGCCGATTGGTCATATTCACCTATCCATTGGGACACTCGGACGTGCCACTAATCCTATCAAGCATACCACCTCCTGCTCGGATGCAAGGACACACTCATTCGGAGACGCCCATGGCTGCTCGGATACCGACCCTAGTTGCTGGGACACGCTTGTCACCCATGCGTACGCTCCTCCATCCGTTCGAATCAATGCCCACCCGATCAGGTAACACACGACAACCTTCGGACACTTTCGTCTTAGGCTCGAACTAGTGCCCCACGGAGCGGACACCATGCAACTGCTCGGACCCTTGAATCCGCTCGGATGCATTAGCCCCTCGGATGCGCACCTAGCCGATCGATCAAATATGCCCAGCCACTCGAATGACATGCCATCCGCTCAGGCGCATACGTCCATCCACTCGGACACACGCGGATCACTTGAAAGACACACCCTTCCGCTTGGGCATCATGTGTCCATCCACTTGGACACATGCGGATCACTTATAGGACATGCCCATCCGCTCAGTCATCACGCGTCCATTAGCTCGGATCAGTGCCCCAACTGGTCGGTCATTTGCACGCATCTACTCGGACACGTGAATGCCCCCAAGCCTTTGGGCCTGTAAAAAAATGACCCATACATTTTAAGAATCAAAATTTATTTTCCCTCATACATGTTTATTTTGGGGAGTAAAATAAATTTTCACTACCCAAAAAAATATTTTCTGAGTAGTAAATAAATATTTTTCCTTTGATTGATTTATGTTTGTTTGGTTACCCATCTCCCCATTTTTTTTTGTAGATGAATCGCTTCGACTACAGGGGGGTGACAACCATACAAACTCTGACACTTCAATTCCCCAATCCCCTAGCAATCGCATTCCTGAAGATCGCCTTCGTCGCCTTAAAGAGACCCTTCCTCGATCAGCCTTATATTTCCTACACGAAGAACAGTTTCTCAATCAACAGCTTCAACATCCAGAAATGAGGGTGAAGAAATCCAATCGACTTCCTCAAGACCAAGATCCTCAAGTGGCTCGCAGAGCGGCACAGAAGGTAGTGGAACATAGTGAAGTCCAAACTCAACTTCTTCAAGACCGCCTCGCCAGATACAAAAAACCAGCAAACCCCGGAGAAAGATCATCTAGAAATTTACAACTGATATTCAACAATAAGCTGTTCAAAAACCAAGAAAAGACGAAGATGAAACACCCCTTGGTTCATATCCAAACCTTCCAAACTTAACTCCAGCATGTTTGATAAACACATTCAAGCTTCGCGCCTGGAAGGGGTACACGTGATATGCCCGCGACCTCATCAGAGAGCCAACAAGCCTGGTGGACCTTACTGCGCCTGGTCTAGATACCATGTATTTGCAGGAGCTACTATTCCGCTGCACCCTTTCTTCCGGTTAGTAGCAGATTACTTCAATGTCTCCCCTTTCCAGATAGCTCCCAATGGGATTCAAGCATTATCTGCTTTATACATTCTACACTTCTTTTAAGGCTGGGATCCACCCACTCCTCATGAAGTGCACTATGTGACGCCCCACGTCACTATGGCTGCTTTCTGGAATGACAACTAGCCCTACAAACCAACACGAGTCTTTTCAGCATGCTTTGTCCTCACTCACATGCTTTGTCCTCACTCACATGCTTCCTAGGAAAACTTCCCAGGAGGTCACCCATCCCTAGATTACCCCAGGTCAAGCACGCTTAACTTTGGAGTTCTCAAGTGATGGGCTACCGAAAAGAAGATGCACCTTCCTGATATAGGTAGTACCCATCAATCCATTTAAGCCCTCTTCAACTGTGTAGTCCCATACCTACACAGTCTTAGAATCATCACACCTGACCTTCCTCAGGCGGTGTGGGATTGCACAGCTTACCCAGTCTTTCCCCTTACGGATCACAGGATTCTATAAGGCCAGTCGTCATTCCAGAAAGCAGCCATAGTGACGTGGGACCAACCCGAGCCACAAGAATACAGGTTTTTTCCACCTATTCCACAGGCATAAAGGGATCAAATACCTCCATGGTATTGCACATAAATCAAATCCCGGAAAATACTATACAGAGTATTTTCTAACTTTAGATATTAAGGCCAACAACTTGGCCTTCACACATGCGGGTCCATTCCACCAACCTCTGCCAACCAAGGAAATGTCTTCCCGAGCAGAAGAACTGGCTAACATGTCTACCGAGGAGAAAAATGTAAAAAGGTTGGTCAATGTGGACAATCTTCAGATGGGGGGGTTGTTACCAAGCAATCAAAACATCATAGGAGACAGCACTACTGAAGAAGCGAACGCAATTGACCAGTCAAACACTAACACTGAAGTAGTGACCGATCAGTTCTCTCCTGAACCATCTCCCTACTCTCGTAGACCATGCGACCTTATTATTAGGGAACCCCTTCCAGAGGACTAGCGTAGACGTGTCATTCCTACACAACCTGGGAAAGGAAAGACCATTGAGCTCCATAGAGATTTCAGCTCATCATCTGAAGAAGAGGATGACTTTCTTGATCAAATTCTAAACTCGGGTTCAGTAACCATAGTATGATGTTTTTTTATAAGTAACTTTCTTCGAGATTGGTTGTATGAAATCTGTAGAGTTGTCTGGTAGTAGTAAATTTTTTATTTATTTACATATTGTTCCAATTTTTACTAACAAATCTTGTGCTTCACTCTTTTGCAGATTCAGATATGTTCAAGCAATTCAACACTACCTCTGCCCATAAGAGGAAACCTGGGGAGGGAAGTAGCTTAAATCCTTCAAGCAAAGTTGCGAGGACAACATCGACTAGTCACGGGAGATTACCTGACCAACCCATCACCATCTCCCAGCTGACTACCTCATCAATTCCTCCTTCTGCTAGTTTAACCTCTACTCGCTCAACTGGCTTAAGTGAGCCCATTCGCATCGTTGGTTACATTGGGAAGGAATTGCTTTACCAAACTGTACACGACGCTTCAATAATTCAAACCTTTGAATCTTTGCCTCGGCTCAGTGTTGAAGTCGTCCTGCAAAGGTGTAACGACCCAAATTTTCTAATAGGGCATAGGGCCTTGATTAGCATTCCTAGAGGGCAATAGGTGAATTATGGATATAATATGTGAATTTATGTGAATATGTGAAAGAGATGCATGTTTAGTTGAATTAAATATGCACGTGGGCCCTGTTTGGATATTGGGGGTATGTCTGTGATTTTAGCCCGTTGAGGGTATAAATGTGATAAATGTGATATGTTTGTGATATATATCTGTGTAGCACGATCTAAGACAGTCCTAGGGAGCAGTTAGCCAGAAAGTCACAACGGGGTTGAGAATCCGACTCAGGGCGAGTCGAGGGGTATTTTGGGTATTAGATGTATTATGGGGTTATCAGGTTATGGAAATAAATATCTGGAGATATATTTGAGGTTAGAATGTCTAGGAGAGAATATTTGGGAAATTTACCATTTTGCCCTCAGGGATGTTTTTGGCACCCAGATCCCTGAGGTAACCTTAAAGCTTAAGTTAAATAAAACAAAGCCTAGGAAGTTTTTAGAAACTTAGCAACCGACTCTTTCTTCCTCTCTTGAAGTTGTCCTCTCTTCATCTTTCTCTAAGGCATATCAAGGGAAATTTTGGTGAAGCTAATTTGAAGCTAAGGAATTCAGCTGGGATTTAGGGGAGCTTGAAGCTTGGAGCTTAGGAATCTGGTTCAGAGATTCAAGCCAGCAAGGGTAAGCTTTAAACTATAAGGATTAAGTTTGGAATTTCTGCTGGTTTTCATAGAGTATGCATGGTTTGGATTCTAGGACAGGTTTTGATTGTTTGATGGGTGTAGGAATTGGTTCTTGAGGTTGTTGGTGATTTTGGAGGTGTTGGCTCGAAGGATATGCAAGGAAAAATGGTGTTTTTCTTGGTTTGGAGGATAGGTCCGCGACCCGTGTGCATGCGAGGCCTTGGGAGGCCATGGTGCTCGAGGCGCGTCGTGGCGCTTGGCAAAGAGCGCCGGGGCCCATGCGTGTTTCAGGGAGGTGTTAGACTCTGTTTTGAGGCTAGCCGCGGTGCTATTGGGGTTGGGCCGCGGCCCTAGTTCATGGTGTAGGGTGACTTGAGGGTTTTGACTTGGGAACTTATTTGCTAAGTCTCCAGATGGATTTTATCACTCGGATTGATAGGATTCAAGGTCCTGGAGATTAGAATTGTAACTCAAAGCTAATTAATGGATTAGGACTTGATGGATGAATATTGTTAATTTGTTGTGACTAGGGTCTCGGCGAGGCTCAGTTTAGGGGACTGTGCTCAGGATATCGGTGCTTGGAGAGCTCGGGACTCAGGTAAGAAAACCATTGTTCCCATAGAGCTTGTATGCAGGGCAGAGCCCTATATGATTGTATTGCAAGGCGTAGCCCTTTGATTGAATTTGTTCATGTTTAGTATATGCTTTATTATGCTATGAATGCAAATGTGTGAATGTTCAGCAAGAGCCGGGAATGGCGCAGGCCGAGGTCGGCAAGGCCGGGAACGACAAGGGGCTGGGAACGGCGTTAGGCACGTGGAGTGCAAGGCCGAGTCCAGCAAGGGGCTAGGAGCAGCGTTGAGTACGTGGAGTGCGAGTTGCCAGGGTGAAACCCTAAAGGATATCTGGGATATCCTCACGGTGTGGACCGTGAACCCAGGGCCTGGTAAAGCGCTTGGGACGGCATGGCCGTATGTGTTTAGCCTATTGATGGCCTGTTTATATGCTGAGTGTTTGTTATGCATATGTTTTCTGCTTGTAAGGGTTTTCTTGCTAGGCTTCAGCTCATGGGTGCTCTGTGGTGCAGGTAAGGGCAAGGGGAAAGTCGACCAACCATGAGTACGGAGAGCATGAAGCGGCGCGTTCATGTTTGGCCTGCCTGGCTGCCACAGCCAGTGGTTTTGAGAGATGATTGTATTAAAACCTAGATTTTGTCGTCTAGTCGACTTGGTTTGTAACTTATATGTTGTAAATATTTCTAAGCAGTATTTTGGGATCCCATGTGTCGAACACATTTTTTTTTTCAATATTTGAAATTATTTTCAAAGTTTATTACTCTGTTTATGATTTAATTACACTTTTGACCTGAAACCTCAATTAGCGAGTTAAAAGCACATTTTAAACTCACATAGTAACTGCTCTAAGGCAGTAGGGCGTTACAAAAGGGGTCTTGCCCAACTGATGAGTGTAAGTATTTTATCATAAGACATCCCATTTGTTATTAATTGTTTTTACTTGTAGTAACTTTTTGTTTTCCACTACAGTCACTTATTACTATCAGTCACACTCAGCACCGAGCAGTAGACTATAAGGAGTTTATCAAGGTCTTAATTGATCAGCTGGCGGAAGCCCAAGCCAAGAGAGAAACTTTAACTTCATCCGAAAGGGATCTTCGGTCCAAGGTAGAGCAGGCGGAGAAGACCATTTTCAAGCGGGATGGATCTCTAAGGGAGCTGGCCGATGAAAACATGAAACAAATTCAAACCAACAAGACGTTCATTGACCAGCTAGAGAAAATGAGTTGCGAGAATGAGGAGCTGAAGCGAGAAACGGAAGCCGATCTTGCTCGCTATGAAGAGATTTGTTTCAACTGCTTCTACCAAGTATGGAAGTTGAACAAGCCCCTCAACCTCGTCTTTCTCACAGAGGAGGCCAGGGTAGAAGAACTTGCCAAGTGTGAGGCAAAGGCCTCTAAGGAGGTAGCCAATCCTGCTGGTGTTACGCCCTTTTCTCCTGTGTTATCATTCTGACCAGAGGAAGTCACCGATGTCGAGGATGGTGTTGATCAACCTTTTAACAGTTTACCAGACAAGTGACCATTCTTTTAGCTGACCAGAGAGCCCTTCATTCGACTAGTAGACAATTATCTTACAATCTTGTTATTATAATATGCTCGTATGGCCGAGCTGTTGGCATGAACATTTTACTTTTTAGACTTGGGTCATTTAACAGTTTTATTCTGATAGATGCCTTACATTTTCATATGACTACTTAGTTTTCTAACATAGAAATTCTAAACATTTCATAAGTCACTACTAAGTATGCCTTATCACATTCTTATTGCTCTAACATTTTATGAGCATAGTGTTTTATTTACACACGAATAGTTCTTCTTAACTTAAAATTTTGAAAAAAATCCAAGTTACTTAAGCTTTGTCAAACAAGTTAGCTTAATGGCCTTTTCTGACTTCAAAAATTTACAAGTCAACCTAAAAACAAATATCTTTGCTCATGTTCTTATTGCCTGTGTTGAATTATATACCAATATACCCTATGTGCCCCCAAGTGATTGAGGGTTGAAATATCCTTGATCACTTGCTACTTGACCGAATTTGTTCGAGCAGTTATTACTCATGAAACACATCGACTATAAAGAGGATATTTCAGCAGTTAAACACTGCAAAAATATTCGACCATTTAAATGCTGGCAATTTTTCTGATGGATACTGACCAGTTGAACACTGCCCGGTTTTTTCCTCTCAGAAAACTTTTTTTTAAAAAAAAAAATGCACCGACAGTTGAACACTGCCAAAATAATCAACACATATGCAAAATTTGTAGCAAGCTTCGACCGCGTTGTGCGTGATCTCTTTTATTAATCGTAAAAAATAAGGACAAAACGTGTCTATTTACGAGTCTCAAACAAAATAAAATTGTTCAAAAATAAAATGACTGGTTAGCAAATAGCCAGTTCACAAAAAAATTTAAATAACAAGTTAAACACTTGAAACTAAGCTACTGCTTTGTAAGCAGTATTCATTGATAATACTTCCTCAAGTGCTCGCCATTCCAATAATTCCTGATCAGCTCTCCATTTAATTGAGAAAGTTTGTAAGTGTCAGGTGGCAGGACTTGCTCAATCATATATGGTCCCTCCCAATTTGGTCCTAGCACTCCAGCCGTTGGGTCTTTGACGAACACCTTTCTAAGGACCAAATCTCTGACCTTGAACTTCTGATCTATAACTCTAGAATTAAAATAGTAGGCCACTTTATTCTGATGGGCAGCAACTCTCAAGCTTGCTTTTTCTTGTTTTTCTTCAACAAAGTCCAAAGATTCATCTAACAACTGGTGGATTCTCCTCTTGGTAATACATGGTTCTCCGATGAGATGGTGGGTCAACCTCGACAAGCAACATGGCTTCATATCCATATGCCAAGGAAAAAGGAGTATGACCAGTTGCTGTTCGGGTAGTAGTTCTGTATGACCAAAGGACCTCTGGCAATTCCTCCGCCCAAGCACCCTTAGCTTGTTCTAGACGCTTTTTTAGAGTATCCTTCAAAGCCTTATTTACAGCTTCAACCTGTCCATTGGCTTGTGAATGAGCTACCGAGGAGAAAATTTTTGTAATGCCATGTCTAGTGCAAAAATCAGTAAACAAGTCACTATCGAACTGAGTGCCATTGTCAGAGACTATCTTCTTGGGCAGACCATAGCGCCATATAATATTCTTAACTACAAAATCTAACACTTTCTTCGAGGTGATTGTTTCTAGTGGTTCAGCTTCAGTCCACTTGGTGAAATAATCCACAACAACTACCGCGAACTACACTCCTCCTTTTCCTTTGGGTAGTCTCCCGATCAGATCAATTCCCCACACTGCAAAAGGCCATGGACTCTGCATCTACTTCAAGACATTCGGAGGCGCCCTGGGTACTTTAGAAAATCTTTGGCATTTATCACACTTCTTCACATACTCCATGGAATCTTCATTCATTGTAGGCCAGAAAAATCCTTGCTGCAAAATCTGTTTGGAGAGACTTTGCCCCCAGCATGATCTCCGCAGAACCCCTCGTGCACTTCGGTCAGTAATTTTATTGACTGGTCAGGTGCTATGCATCTAAGCAGTGGCATAGAGTACCCTCTTCTATACAATACCCCATCCATCATAATATACCTAGCAGCTTGCCTCATAATCTTCTTGGCTTCATTACAATTATCTAGTAGGACTCCTTGCTCAATGTAAGTAATGATGGGTGTCATCTAAGTGTCAGCTAATGTGATGGGCATGGCTTCCCGTTCATTAATACTCAGCTCTGCCAAGTATTCCACTGGTACTATGTTCAAAGTTTCAGCATCTTTTGCACTAGCCAATTTTGCTAAAGCGTCTACATTGGAGTTCTGCTCCCATGGTACCAGCTTAATAGTATACTCCTCGAATTGTGCTAGCAGGTCCTTGGTTTTATTCAAGTACGCCATCATGCGCAAACCTCTTGCTTGATATTCCCCTAAGACTTGGTAGACCACCAACTGGGAATCGTTGTTTACTTCAACCGACCGGGCACGGACATCTCTAGCCAGGCGCAATCCTGCTAGGAGGGCTTCATACTCTGCTTCATTATTAGAAGCGTTAAATCCAAACCTCAACGCGCAATGAATTCAGTGCTTCTCCGGTATGATCAATATAATTCCTGCTCCCGAATGATGTTCGTTTGACGACCCATCAACAAAAAGTTGCCTAGTAGGAAAATCCTCTCTCTGCCTAGTCGCATTCTCTTACCGGTCGGGAATATCAGGAATCCCAGTGCATTCAGCAATAAAATCCGCCAAAGCCTGTCCTTTAATGGAACACCTTGGTTGATATTTGATTTCAAATTGGCCCAATTCAACTGCCCATTTAAGTAAACGACCAGATGACTCTGACTTCTGTAAGACTTGGCGTAGGGGCTGGTCGGTAAGTACTTTAATGGGATGTGCCTAGAAGTAAGGTCGCAATTTGTGAGATGCAGTACTAAACAATAGGCCAGCTTCTTTATCCCGGGATATCTTGACTCCGCTCCTATCAACCGCTTGCTAACATATTATACTGGATGTTGCACCATATCTTCTTCTCGCACTAGAGCAGCATTGACAACATGCTCTGTGACTGCCAAGTAAACAAAAAGGTCCTCTCCATCTACTGGCTTTGAAAGAATAGGAGGTTGAGCCAAGTGTTTCTTTATGGCTTGAAAAGCTTGCTCACATTCTTTCGTCCATTCGTATTTTTTGCTTCCTCTAAGCAAGTTAAAAAATGGGACACATTTGCCCGTTGATTTGGAAATGAACCTACTTAGAGTAGCAATCCACCCAGTCAAGCTTTGCTCATCCTTAATCCTGGCTAGAGACTTCATTTCCGCGAGTGCCTTTATCTTCTCCATATTCGCTTCTATTCCTCGCGAGTTAACAATAAACCCAAGAAATTTTCCAGAACTTACTTCGAACAAGCATTTGAGGGGGTTCAACTTCATGCTGTACTTTCTCAGTACTGCAAAGCATTCCTCCAAATCTCGTACAAGTGCCTCAGCTTCCTTTCACTTTACCAGCATATTGTCTACGTACACCTCCATGTTTTTGCCGATTAAGTCATAGAACATGCCATTCACTAAATGCTAGTAGGTGGCTCCCTCGTTCTTCAAGCCGAATGGCATGACCTTATAATAATACAAACCTATGTCTGTTTAGAAACTGGTATGCTCCTCATCGGGAGGGTGCATACTAATCTGATTATACCTTGAGTAAGAGTCCATAAAAGACAAAGTTTCATGACTAGAGGTCGCATCAACCAACTGGACTATCCTTGGCAAAGGAAAACTGTCCTCAGGACATGCTTTATTCAGATCGGTAAAGTCCACATAAGTCCTCCACTTCCCATTGGACTTGGGCTCTAATACTGGGTTTGAGACCCAGGCGGGGTAATAAGCCTCTCTTATGAACCCCTTTTCCTTTAGTCGCTCTACTTCCTCTTTGAGAGCCTTTGCTCGCTCCTTCTCAAGCAATCTTCTCTTCTGCTGCATTGTTGGGTAGCTTTCATCCACATTGAGCACGTGGCTGATCACATCTGGTGAGATACCCACCATATCCTTGGGAGACCAGGCGAAGACATCTTGATTCCTCTGCAAAAATTCTACCAGCTGTGCTTTTACTTCCAACGTCAACTTTTTTCCAACTTTGACCCCTTTGGTCGGGTCATTCTCATCTATTGAGACTTCCTGTAATTCTTCCATGGGTCCCACCTCACTATCGAAATCCCCAAAGCGAGGATCAAAGTCCATTCCCTCGCTTTGAGCAACGCCTTATTTGGTGACTTCATCACCGGATGGGGCTTGTTGCTTATTGAAACCAAGAGTGCTTTCTTGGTTAACATCTTCTAATACTCTTTCCTGATCGGCTACAACCATAATGCTTTGTTGGTCAACATCCATCTCCTCTACTTATTCTCTATCTACACATACAATCATATTATTTTCCTTAGCTCCCTTTCGCGCTTTAGCTACCAAGGCATTGTAACACTCTCTAGCTTCTCTTTGGTCTCCTTGGACACAACATATTCCTGCACTGGTCGGGAACTTCATAGAAAGGTGCCATATAGAGACTGCCGCATGCAAGGTCGTGAGTAGTGGTCGACCAATCACCACATTATAAGCTGACAAACAGTCAACTATCAAAAACTCCGTCATAATTGTCTCGTGCATAGGAGCATCTCCTGTTGTGACTAGTAACTTGATCGTTCGGCCGGTGACAACCCTTCTCCAGTAAATCCATAAATGATCAGAGAGCATGGCTTCAAGTCATATGAAACACCATTTTGTTGTGGCGTTCCAGGTACTGTGAGTTGGGATAGCATATGACATCTTTGAATTCTAAATCAAAATATTCCCCACCTCGATCTTATTGAAGTGTTTTAAGTGTCTTATCTAGCTGCTTCTCAGTCTCACCTTTGAAGTCTTGAAACTTACCAAATATTTCATAATTCCTAAGCATTAGGTAAGAATGACCATATCTTGCGTAATTGTCAATAAAGGTGACGAAGTACTCATATCCACCTCTAGCTTGTACATTGATTGGACCACAGACATCATTGTGTACAAGCTCTAGTTACTCTTTAGCTCTATTGGCTTTCGCTGAGAAAGGACGTTTGTTCATTTTGCCTTCTAGAAAAGACTCACAAACTGGAAGAGCTCCAAATCAAAGTTCTCTCAACGGTCCATCTTTTGTTAACCAATTTATCCCCTCTAGTCCTATATGACCAAGTCTAAGATGCCAAAGATATGTGTCATCCTCATTTAAAACCTTTTGTATTTTGTCTCCTTTCGTTTTAGCTACTTTAAATAATTCTGAGTCATTTAGCGATCATTCATTTGGCTTTGAGCATATACAGTCCGTTTGTATGTTCCACTTCACAAATTTTGAAACCATTCTTCGAAATATCAATCACATTATTATTAAAATAAATATTAATAGAGTGTTCATGAAACATAGATAAAGAAACTAAGTTTCTAGAAAATCCAGGAATAAAATTAACATTATTCAAAATAAGATAATTGTTCCCAAAAAATAAAAGGACTGTTCCCTTTTCTCTTGCTTAAACGAGCGCTCCACTTCCAACTCGCATAGTCACCTCACCATTAGCAAGTTCCTTTGGTGACTCAAGTATCTACATAGGAGAATAAACATGGTTAGTGGCTCCTGATTCTAGAACCCAAGATGACATATCATCTTCCACTATACAAGCTTCAAGTACAAGTAAATCAGATTACTTTTCCTTTTCACCTTAGCGAGATACTTTATACATTTTCTTTTCTAGTGACCTTCAACTCCACAGTGGAAACACTTTCCCTCTGGTTCCTTTTTTTTTTGAGTTATTGTCATTCTTGTTCTCCTTAGCTTTTAGAGCTTGCTTGCCTTTCTTGGACTTCTTGCCCTTACTTTTGTCATTGTCATTGTTCTTCTTCCTCTTCTTGGTTTTATCCTTATAGGTTGAAGGTTTCCCCTCTGTCACAGTTTTCTCAGCCTCTTTGGTTATGGTTTTGTTAAGAGACTCAAATTTTTGCAGTTCATTCAACAACTGGAATATGTTGAATTCCAACTTATTCATAATATAGTTAGTTCTGAACGCATAGAAAGTAGGAGTGAGCGATTCGAGTATGATTCTTACTTGTGTACGCTCATCAATGATGACCCCATATATTTATGCAAAAGCACCCTTCTTCATCTTAGTAGCCATAAAGGTTCTAGTAGCTTCATGTCTACTTTGATCAGATTCTGCCCAAACATGGCTTGCAGAGATTCCATCATCTCAAAATCAGTTTCCATGGGTTCATATTTTGTTCTCAGAATACCACTCATGTTAACAAGCATGTAACACTTGACCTTATTATTTGATTGAATCTAGACATCATATTTGTCCCAAATATTCTTTTGGGCATTGGCATCGAGCTCTTTAGGACAATTCTCAGTTAGGACGAATTTATGGTTCTCATAGATTAAAATTAAATTTTGATTCGATTTCCATCTTATAAAATTATCACCATTACGTTTTTCAAGTGAAAGTAAAGCAGTATTTGGATTGCCACCGTTCGACATTACTGAAAGAAATACAATAATAAAACTATTTGAAAAAATATCAATTATTTTGAAAGTAAATATGATGCATGAATGCAACAATTAAAACACATAAACTCATCATTTACTATTCCACGATAAAAATACACAACAAATAAAGTGTCACCTTAGGGTCGGTCAAGTTAAATTCAGATAGCTTATAAGACAATCTTATCTTTATTATTTAAAACTTAAAATAACTCTTATTTTCTCTTTTAAAAATAAAGTCGTTGGTTTCTTCAAGATACAATCATCTACCGCAAAAAAGTTAATTACATGTTTGTAAGTGTAACCCATTATTTCAAAATTCATGACTTAACTTAGTGAGTGCCACCATAGGGTTGGTCATGCCTAAAATATATCACTCTTTCCTGTCTTCGTAAGAAACCAACATTGGTATTAATATGTCTAGAAACCTTCCTTAGGGGGACAGAAACAAAGCCACCTCGAGGTCCTATTCATATTTCACGGTGTTCTAGTAATAATGGAGACCATAGGTCACATTGAGATGTTCACGTTCTCCCACTTACTATTTTAGAATAAATGTGTTTATTAAATCTGATCAATTAATTCTAAATTAATTACTAGTTTATTAATAAGGCTATGAATAAAATTAATTAAAAAATACATTTAATTATAGAAAGAGTATTTCTACAATTAACGTGATCTAAATAATTACCCATTATATTCATCTCAGTTTATTAAAATACTTTTCAAATCAACTTGGTTATCTTAATGGCCTATAAAATCTAGTGCCTTTATTATTGTGTGATTTACCAAGTTTTAACTAATTTAATACTTAGTAGTTTACATACAATTGATTTCTCCAGAACAATTCATAAAACACTTAGGACAATCCTAGACAATCATGTTTCCAAAATATGCATGATTAATCAAAATTGTGTGTGGGTTCATGAATCACATGTAATTGACTAATGCATGTTCATGTTACCAACCAAACATAAATTAACATTTAAATAAATAAATAAATAATAAATGATGAACCGAATACTATTGGGTATTTCTAAATTTAAAACCCTTTGAAATAATAGAAATTAAAATTATAAAATGACATTTAGCTGTTTGTCAGACTCCAAGAGTGCTTCTCTTCTCATATTGGATCATCTATATGATTGTTAGCAATTTATTATGCCAAAATAATTAATTAGAAACTAATTTTCTAATTAATTTATTTAATTAAAACTAATTTTTCATTAAATAACCATTTTGTCATCTTTCTAATTAAGTTGAATTTAAATAATTAAAAGATTCCAATTCAAATAATTATTTACATTTAAGATAAGATCTTAACCACCTAAAAAATATATTTTTTTTTTTAGAAAACTAAAATTAGATAATTATATTTTTTAAATTCAAACATTTTAAAATTAATTAAATAAAAGATATTTTAGCACAAAAATAGGATCTTGATTGCGCAACAAAAATGGTGCCTTAGAGATCTAGGGGCAACGACAATAAGGTGAGCCTCCAAGGCTCAGGAGGATGTTGTTGCACGAAAGAGGGGCACACGAGTCGCAGGTGGCAGTGGGTCTGGGGTGCCTTAGCCTTAGCCTTCCAAGCCAATCCTCAAACACACAAGGACGTGTGTGGGCACGTAGGATTCAAATATTGATTTAGACTCTCTAGATGTACTCAACACATGAGATCTAGAGAAGATTGAGAAGAGAGGCTATAAAAATTTCTAGGAAATTCTTTCATTTCTTTTGTTAGAGAGATTCTGACAGTCAAAATTAACAATTTGTTAAACTGATGAAAAACATCTCTTCTTTTCTCGTTTATAAAGATAATTATCTAATTGAATTAATCTTTATTTTATTTAAATAAAACTGAACAGCTACTTCTATTTTAATTATTTAATTTAAATCATATTTAAAAAGAATAATTAAATAAATTAATTAATTTAAAATTCAAAAGTTAAATGTCAGAGATAGGATATCCGTGAAAGTGGTGCCACTTAGTTTACAGTAGAGTGAGTGGCTGAGCCAGTAAGTGCCTCTCCCTGATTTTCTAATTTATTTGTTTAATTAATATTTAAGATAATATATTTATCCAAAAATAAATATATGTTAATTCAAAATTAACTTTATGTTAAAGTATGAGTTTTAAATAAACAAATATCTTATTATAAATATCTTATAATAAGATAATAATTAAACTTTTTCTATATTAATCCAAACATGATTAATATTTATTTTAACATAAAAAAATTTCAAAATATAAAATATATAGTTAAATAATTAATTAATTCACAATAAACCAATTGCCCATAATTATCACATAATTATCTCCTTGCTTTTGAAAATTAAATCCTTTGTTATTTAGTCATTCTTTCTACAAATCTTGCTTGTGACATCCTTACCCTTGACATTGTAGGACAGAAGTGAACTGGAGACCATGGAGCTATACTACGAAGCTCTAATAAACCGGATTATGAATCAAACCATGATTACTCGATAATTCTATGTATATTTATAGAATTATATATACAGATTTTTCTTTGTAGTCCATCGATATAATAAATAAATGTCGTTATGTCTTCCATTTATTGGTTTGTTATTTAATCCTTGTAAAAATTACCATTTTACCCTTCTAAATACCTCATGTTCCATCAATACCATTAATTCACTAGTGAATAATTAATCTATAATCAAATTATAGATTTGAGCTCATAACTATTAAGTTCCATAATTAATCCTTAAGGGAACCAATATTCTATCCATTAGAAAAGTATGGATTCCAATATTGTAAATCATGTTCCTAGCCATTCATGATATTGAATCTCCAAAAAATAAGTCACTAGCCTCATTATATTAAGAGTTCATAACGAGTGAATCAAAAGATCCAATAAACACAAACAGAAGTTCATGACTACTCATGATTTATACTGATCTACAAATGATCATCTATTATGATAAGAATTAAATCTTTATGGAAAACGATAAGCTTATAAAGATAGTTAATTCATCGCTCCTGTCATATATAATCTCTATTATATATAGTAACATTACCAAGATGTCTATCCACATCAGTTTTCCAAATCTAGATTACTGGCATCCTGTATTTTTAGTAAATCGTACTAGTATCCATTCATTAAAGATTCCTTACTTTAATATGTTACTGACTATTTTATTCATTATATATGATCTTAATTATCTCCTACTAATACAAGATCATGTCCTTATAAATGAATATGAAACTTTGTTGATATTCATATAAATTATTCAAACAATAATTATAACTGTCAAATATAATCAAATTGCACTCTTATTTAAATCAATAAAATGGCTTTAAATGATTTTAGGGCATAAATCCTAACACATATGACATCGATTCCTTCTATAGTATATGCCAAAAGTAACCATGCCTCACACCTTCAAGGGAAAACATTGCCCCTAGCATGGTCCCCATAGGATCCTTCATGGATTTCTTTAAAGGATATTTCGAGCCTCGGGAAAAGCACACCTTAGAAGAGGCATTGAATGACCTTGTCAGTAAAGCATTCCCTCAACCAGAACATACCTTGGGACCTAGAACATACCTCGGGACCTAGTAAAGCATTCGAGCCTCCTTATGGTCTTCGGGTAGTATTGTGGAAGGTAGTCTACTATTAGCGTCATCCAGGTCGGGCCTTCGCAGATCATATCAATCTCTCTTGCCTCTTCCTCTATGCTTGGCTTGTCTAAAATAGCAACTGGGACTACATTCAATTTATTCGCGTATTTGGTGGTGGTGAGTCAGACTAGAGTGTCTACGTTGGTTTTCTGCTCACGTGCAACTTGTTCAATGGAATAGAATTAAAATTTTGACAGTTCTCTTTTTTACTTTAGCTAGATAGGCTGCCATTTTGACTCCCCTAGCTTGGTACTCTCCTAACACCTGATTCACCATGAGCTAAGAATCATTGAAACATTTGAGTGCTTTTTCTTTTAGCTCTTTGGTAACCCGAATTCTAGCCAATAATACCTCGTACTCCACCTTGTTATTGGATGCATCAAACCTAAATCTAAGAGTCGTATGAAAGCGATGGATTTCTAGTGTGATCAAGATTATCCCAACTCTGGACCAGTGCTCGTTTGATAATTCATCGATGAAGAGGTTCGTCATGGAATCTGGTGTATTTGACCACGCTATCGGTGAGAGCCTGACCTCTAATTGTTGTTCCTAGTTTGTATAATATCTCGAGATGACTGAGTTCGACGACCCAGTTAAATAGACATCCTGATGCTTTAGGCTTCCGCAAGACATTCGTTAAAGGTTGATCAGTTAAGACATGTATGGCATGGGATTGGAAATACGACCTAAGCTTTCTCGAGGAAAAAATTAGGCAGAATGCGAGCTTTTCAATCAAGGGCTATCAGGACTCATCTCCCAAAAGCCTCTTGCTTATATAATACACTGGTTTTATGCTCAATTCTCCTCTCAATTTAATACAGTGCTAACTTTGTTCTCCATTATCGCTAAGTAAAGTTATAAGCATTCCCCAGCAACTAGGTTTGACAAAACGGGCGGTTCAACTAGATGATTTTTCAAATCTTGAAACACCTGTTCACACTCTTTAGTCCATTCAAATTGTCTATTCCGCTTGAGCATATTGTAGAAAGGAATACATTTGTCCGTTGATTTGGATACAAATCGATTTAGTGACGAAATTTTTTCAACGATCTAGGCGATGACATTTCTAAAAACGATTTTAGTTTCTTAGGATTAGCTTCAAGCCTCCTTTGATTGACAATCAAGCCCAAAAAATTCCCCAACAAGACTGTGAAGGTACACCTAGGGATTGAGGTTCATATTGTACTTTCTTAGCATGCCGAAACATTCTTCCAGGTCAGATACATGGTTATTGGAAGTTTTTGACTTGACAAGCATGTCATCAACATACACTTCCATATTTTTCCTGATCTGATCAATGGACATCTTGTTTACCAGTCTCTTGTAAGTTGCTTCAGCCTTCTTCAGCACAAATGGCATGACTTTGTAACAGTACACATTATGCTCGGTCATGAAGCTGGTATGCTCTTGGTCTGCAGTGTTCATCATGATCTGGTTATATCTAGAATACACGTCTACGAAGGATATGAGCTCGTGACCTGCTATGGCATCAACTAACTGATCAATTCTAGGCAAGGGAAAATAATGATTTGTACAAGCTTTATTGTGGTCTGAGAAGTGGATGCAGGTCCTCCACTTTCCGTTTCTTTTTTGAACTAGGACGGTGTTGGATATCCAGGTCAGATATTTCGCCTCCGTGATGAATCTGCATTTTAAGAGGTGAGCTACCTCTTCCTCCAAGGCTTCTCCTCGTTCCTTCCATAATTGACTTCTTTTCTACTATTTTGCAGGTACATTCTTGTCAAAATTCAGTGTGTGCATGAACACACTCAGACTGATTCCTACATATCAACATGTGACCAGGTGAAGATGTCGAGGTTTTTCCTCAGAAACTCGATCGAATCCTTTTTATGTTCATCACTAAGGTTCTTACCAATCTTGAATTTTTTTTTAAGTTGTTTCTGAATTGAGGATTACCCTTTCTATCTCGTCTAAATCCTGGAGCACATATCAATCTTCACCTATTCATGGATCTATTTCTTCAAGCTGGGCGACCTCATTTACTGCCACCCGAGGTTCTTTTGCCTCTTCAATAACTATCATTGCCCGGGGCTCCTCATTTTCATCAATTACCACCATGGCTTGCTAGCCGGGTTGTGATTTTCCCTTCATGGAAGTGCTATAGCATTCCCTAGCAACAAGCTAATCCCCCCTTACAGTACATATTCTTGCGGGTGAGGGGAATTTCATGGCCATTAACTCCGATCTTCCCAAAATTGCATTATAGGCAGCCAGATAGCCTATTACTATGAATTCAAGCATCTTAGCAACAACTCGTACTTCATCTCCCATAGTTACAATAGATGTCGTTCCTTCACCTGAGAACACATAAAGAGTTGTGGAGGTCACCTTCAAATTGGCTATTGACAAGCCCATCTTTTCTAGAGTGAACATGAATATCATGTTTACTGAGCTCCCATCATCGATCAAGATTCTTCTAACCCTCCGGTTGGTGAGCTCAGTGGTTATTACAAGCGAACCATTATGAGGGAATTAGACTTGGCTAGTGTCCTCTTCCGTAAAAATGATTGATTGTTTATCCATTCGATGCTTCTTTGATAGTTGTTGTTCTGGGGTGAATACCATGCCTTCATGAGTTCTTAGCTCTTGGATGTATCTTTTCTGAGCCCCATTGTTTGTGCCTGCCAAATGGGGTTCGCCTGCAATGGTAGCTATATCTCTTCCTTCGACAGTAGGAGGGATGATTTGATTTTCTAGAGCTAGGAGAGCTCATGGTGAATTAGTTTGATGTCCCTGAGGTGGTTGTGGGTTCTGCACAACCGGCGGGCTAGGAGTTACCTATTTTCAAGCGTAATGTGTTAATATTCCAGCTCGAATGAGTGTCTCGGTCTCATCCTTTAATTGATGGAAATCGCCACTGTTGTGGACGATGTCGTTGTGATAATGACAAAGCTTGGATGGATGTCTCTTTGCTCGTTTATCTCTCATGGGCTTTGATTTCTGCCAAGGAAGGCAGGCAAAATTGGTCAAATAAATGTGTCCCGCGTGTCTGTATGGTCGGTGTACGTGGTGAATATAGAGGTGTACTTCTCTTCAGGCTTATTCTATTTGGAACTTGTTTGGTCGCCTTCACCATTTCCCTTTCTTGTATTATTCCCTGCCTAGTTGTCATGGGCAGCGAGTTGAACCGTAGCTGCAGTGTTTGTCGTCACTCCAACAGACTGAGTGAGAATTTTTTAGTTTCAACCATCGCAAACTCTACCTCCTCGAGGTTTATCCATTCTTGAGCCCGGGCCAAGAACTTATCTGTATTTTTTACTCCCTTCCTTCAGAGATCTTTCCACAATTCACCTCCCACAGTGATTCCTGACCTTAAGGCCATGAGCTTGGCACTATCATCGGCATCCCTAGCTCGATATGTGATAACTCTATTTTAGTGTTGTTTTAGGATGTGTTTTTGTGGTAACCTTGAGTATTTATGTTTGTTTTGTGCAAGATTACGCTTGTTTTTGTCTTTGTTGTAGGTTTGTGCATTGAATCATGAGAAAAATGTAAAATAAAGAGGAAATGATGAAAAAGGAGCTTTCAGTGGTCGCTTGAATTAAAATGGTGCTAAGGACGAGTTAAAATACGTTTTTGATGAAGGAAGGATGTTGAAAGGCTTAAATTTGAAAATAATGGAATTAGAGTCGCGACATGGGCTTCAAGGCCGCTAGTGTAGTCAAGTCAGAAGCTCAAGGTTGATGAAGGGAATTAGAGATGCGACTTGCTCTTATAAATCACGGCGCTAGTGGAAGTCAGAGGCAAACCTAGGAGGGCATCAACACATGGGTCGCGGCTGGGGTTTAGAGAGTCGCGACACCCAAAGACCTTCTCAGACTTTGAAGGGCCTTAAAAATGACACGGATTGCGACCTAGGAAATGCCAAGTTATGGCCTGCCTATGTAAAAAAGGAAATTGTAATTTTTTTTAGTATAAATTCAGACTTTATGTTTAATTAGGGTAAGGTCAGATTTTAATTATGAATTTAGAGATTGAATTTGATTATTTGGCAATTGTTTTGGCACTTTCATATTTTTGTTTCTTCTTCAAGTCTCTGATTTTTATGTTTCTGAATTATTATTTTGTTGTTTTAGTCATGTCTGATATGAACTAAACACCTCTATCTAGGGGTTAATGTAGTCACTTGGATTTCTAATTAATGTTATTATGATGTTCTATTAATTCTACTTCTTTATTCTAATCTATATATTGTTTGCATAATGCTAGTAAATATCTGATGAATATTTTCTTGATTTATGATTTTGATTAAAAATTCGAAAGATGAGAATTGATTATGCTATAGTTATATAGACATAGGTTACATATTGGATGAAAGTATCTATATGTCTTGTGTAGTAATTAGGCTTCTATGCTTAATGCCAACTATATGTTTAAGTTTATCACATAGATATAGAAAACTTGCATATAGGTTGAGATCTTATATCTTGAAAAAGAATAGAAATCGATTTATGTTATCCTGCTATTAGAATTAGGAAGAAAGAAATTTAGAACCGATTAATAAAATTAATAGAATGAAAAGTTTATGAAGTTAATACCCTAGGTCTTTTATTATAGATTTTTATCCTTGATGTTTATCCTTTCATTAATTGTTTTTTTTTTAGTTATTGAAATTGTGTTTATATTTAGATCTATTCATCTTAATTTTATTTGCCAAATAGAAAGTAAAGAACGATTATTGGTAATTGGTTAATAGTCTCTGTGGGACGATATCCGTTCTTTCGGAATTTATTACTTGACATGACCACGTACACTTGCGTGCATATTTTAGCGATCAATTTGCTATGTTTATTAACAGGTTGATGTACGCCTTAAGGGATTCACCCGATTGCTGATTTATATTTGCCAAAGAGTTGGCCTCTACTCAAACTTCTTTCACATCTCGAAACTACTTTTTGAATTCGGTCGATAATTGTTTACAAGGAGTGATTGTGTGCCTTTTAAACTTGTTGAATAACAATTTGACTGGTCCTATCAACATGGCTAGGAACAGGACACAGCACAGGTCGATGTTGACATTGTGTGCTCTCATCATAGTGTTAAAGGTCTTGATGTGGTTCAACGAATCAGTAGTTCCATCATAAATGGTCACGTTCAATATTTTAAACCCAACGAGATATGGAGTTGTTGCAATGTGAGGAGAAAAAGGTTTGAGCTCCTCGTCAGAGCCAGGCGCTCAAGGGTTAGATCCTTTACTTCCAGGTTATTTGGGAGCTGATTATTAGCTCTCCTCTTGTTATGGCCATTATTCGGGTTATGGTTCCTCCAAGATTGAGCTAGATTAATCAGAACGTTCCCATTGTCATGCACTAAGGAAGGATCTCCCATTGTTTGACTATAACTTAGATCGTTGTTGCAGGCTGGCTGTCCTCTCTGAGCATTTAAGTGATCATGCAAGTCGGAACGAGGATTAGAACGTAGCCTTTGAGCCGAGCTCAACTGATTTCTCTGATAACCTTTTGGTCTTCAGGAGTGCTTATTACGAATAATCCCAGAACTTTCCATGTGATGGCTTTCCATCCAGTAAATTTCTTCCACGAAGCTTACCATTCGCGACTTTCCTAAAACATACATGTCTTTTTTGGGTACAGAATTTCTTCAATTTCTCCCATGAGCTGGAACATTCCTTTGTTGTCGCAAGGGTGGTGGACGATGTATAGGCGATGGAGGGTGCCTTATTGGTAAGGAAATTCACCTTCCACCAGGGCGCACCAAGCTAGCTCAACATTATCCAATCTATATTCTCGAGTTTGTGGTAAATTTTCTTCATTTCTTTGTACCTGACTAGCTGGTCGGGTTGGTACTGGAGGATTCATAGGGACTTTCACTCTCCTCGATGTGGTCCCTATCTCATCTCATTCTGCCTGACTGGGGTGGTTTCTAACGACGTGGGTTGTTTGTTTAGTTCTTCGATAGTGGACAGGCTAGTTGTTTCAGGGAGTCTGTTCAGACAGCACAAAGCTCAGGGTTGTTGTTCGAACAGAACAACTCACATCAAAACGGTTACTTCTATGGGTTCTAGATCGGTGAGACCCACTTTCTCTCCTTTTGAAATTATCATCGGTTGCAGGAGCTGGTAATCGTGCCATGATTTCATCAATTCTCCTATTATTCTAGGTTAGATGGATTCTCTGTAGAGCATTCTCCATCTATATGGCAATGTTTAACGCCCAAAATCGTGACAACCACTAAGCGGTGGTTGTAGTATAATCAGGCAGTCGATCCAAAAGGAGGTAACCTAAACTCAAAAGATTAGTAGAAAGTAACACAAAAATTAGTAACAAGAAATAAATAAAAAGATGGAAATGAAAAGAGATTTGAGATGTTGGTGTTGTCTTTTTGATGAAATGATAAAATGAGATAAGTGAAAGAATGGTAAGATGTAATCAAGAGTTTGAGAAATGGAAAGGTTTCAAGAATCATCCATATGCTTGTTTAGTTACTTGGTTACTTGATGACAAAATACCCAAGGGCAATAATGCAATAGAAGATTAGACATAAATTATGTATCAATATTACTTTTACTAATTAGAAGCACATAGAAAGAGCATGACTAATCCATTATACTATTAGTATAAGTAAATAAAGATAACAAAATAGAGATGGAGATGAAAGAACATAAATAACTCCAATATATTACATTAAGAACATAGTAAATCAAAGTAGCAAAATAACATCACTAGCATATGGAATCATCCCTAACCTTCCTAGGAAGATTTGGCCATTATGCTCATGATTCTCACAAAATTATAAGAAGAAAATATGAGTAGAAATTTTGTTATAGTTTCTTTAATCTAAAAATTACACACTAAGTGTGAAGAAGGAGTCACTATTTATAGATGGAGAAAAGGACTAAAAAGAAATTAAACAACAAAATGAGGTTTACAAAATAAATCTGAAATATTAATATTGAAATATGATTTTGAAAAATCAAATCTTATTATTAATATAAACCTATCTATTTCGGTGTATGGTTAAAATGCCTTTTTTCTAAAACACCAAAAAAGATGAGCTTTAAAGCTCAAAATGGCAATTTTGGAAGGCCCAATACCCACAAAATAAGGGTTGAAGGTGGCTGGTGGCAGAAGTGGGTTTTGACCCATTTCCAGCCAATGAAAACGTGCCACATAGGTAGGCTGCTGAAGGAAAATGGCTGGTTGGACCACGGGAGAGCTGGGCCTTCATTTGGGGTGCTGAGCGTTCAGACATGTTGGGCCCGGGTTGAAGGGTCACGTTGCTGGGCAGGTTGAGCTGCTGGGGTGGGAGCTGCCTTTGGGCTGGAAGCTGTCATTTGGACTGAAGGAGTGTCACGTGAGCTTCAGCTGAGTTGAAGGAGGCTGGGCGTGAAGGGAGCTGGGGTTGGGCAAACCTGGTGATGGGCTTCTCCTTTGAATTGGGCTGGCTACTAAGGAAGAAAGAAAACACAAATTACTCTTTCAAAAAATGCCATCCTTGATTAATTCTTTTTTTTTTTCTTTCTCTTTTCTCTTTTTTTCTTTTGCTTTTATTAATGTCAAAATGCAACATAAATTAAATTAAAATTAATATTTTCCATTAAAGAAATATATCAAAATAAATTTAAGGAAATATTAATTAAAACTTAATTTAATTTAAGCTTTAAGCTTAGTAAAATGTCATTTTTAAGCACTAATCACAACCCCCAACCAGCTTATTGCTAGTCCCTAGTAATTCAAGCGAAACATAAAATTATCAAGTTGAATTATCAATTCAAACCAAGCAAAATCATCTAAGCATTTTCGAAGTATCAGCAAGAAGTCAGAAATTACTATCTAAGCTACTTTAGTTGTGATTTTAGAATTGTGTTTGTGCACCAAACCATATTCGTTTTATCACAAGTCATAACTCAAATAGTATCGAAAAATCTCAAAAGTATAAAGGTCTCAACTCCAAATTCCTCACGGGCATTGAAAGTATTTGTATGGGAAGGATTACACTTTGGAGTTGGAAATGTAACAGTTTACGCTCAAATGAGAAAAGATAAACTTTTTAGGACAAGCAATTTGAACAAGTATTGATCATAAGATAGGCAAATCAACTTATTGGAATTCAAATGACAAACAACCTTTGGGATTTATATGAGAAAACTCAGAATGACAACTAACTAGAAATGATAAGAAAATGAACTATAATGATAATAAAATTATTTTTTTAATACAATTACAAAAAATAATAATAATAGAATTATATATTTTTTTCAAAAACTACAAAATAATATAAGGAAGTGTTGCTCTTGTTCTCTTTTTTTTTTTCATTTTTTTTCATTTATTTATTTTTTCTTTAGTTTTCTTCTTCTTTTTTTCATCATTCTTTTCCCTTTTTTTTCAATTTTGTTTTTTGACAAGAGACAATACAAATATGAAAGGAAATTACAAACAAAATCTATTGAACATAAATTTAAAAATTATTACAAAGACTCATTCTTATATGAAAAACATCCCTCTAGTAAATGTCATATTTTAAATTCCAAAGATGTGACTTTACCAACTCAAATGATCAATAAACGTTCAAAAAGTTGTTTTCTCAACTCTCACAACTCACCAAGAAATGAAAAACTTTAAACTTGAAATTTCTCTCAACTATTTGTGTTAACAACAAATTTATCACATGTTTGGAAAGTGCACAAAAGAACTCTAAAAATCACTTCTTAATAGCTAAACATAGTAAGAACTGTCTCAAACCAACAAGTTATACTCATGCTTGGATAATTTTGAGGAAATTTGACTTAAAAATTCAACGAGACAATAATGTTTTCCAAATGAATGCTAATGACACAACAATAAGATTTTCCAAATGAAAGCCAATGCATGCTCACCACCCCAACCAAAAATCAGACAGTGTCCTCAATGTCAAAATGAATAATCAATGAAAAAGGCAAGGAGAGAGAACACCTGGATGATGATTATGTCCATGAGGCGAGAGCAAAAATAGCCTGGTAACAATACCCCAAAACAAACAGAATACAAAAACGAAAACATACAAAAATAAAAGAAAGACAAAAAAATGAAAATAAAAATAACAAACACGCAAACCATTGAATACTTCAGAGTGTATAGATTGGGTCCTTAAGAAGGACCTCCTCAACACGACTCATACTCTCAATGTAATGCTTCAGTCTTTGGCCATTTACTCAAAAAATTCTCCCATCGGTTGGGTCTGCGACCTCAACAGAACCATTTGGAAATACTTGTTTCATGAAAAATGGACTAGTCCAACTCGATCGCAGTTTACTGGGGTGAAAGTGCAAGCGAGAATCATACAGATGCACTTTCTGATTTGGCTCAAAGTGTTTTCGCAAGATTTGTTTATCGTGAGCAATTTTCAATTTTTCTTTATAAATCCTGGAATTTTCATATGCATCGTTTCTCAACTCCTCAATTTCGAACAACTGGAGTTTGCGATTGATACCTGTGGCATTCAGATCAAAGTTTAGGGCTTTAATAGCCCAATATGCTTTATGCTCGAGCTCGACAGGTAAATGGCAAGCTTTTCCAAAGACAAGACGATAAGGAGACATCCTAAGAGGGGATTTGAAAGCAGTGCAGTATGCCCAAAGAGTGTCTAGAAGGCGTGTAGACCAATCTTTGCAGTTGGGATTTACCGTCTTTTCCAGAATGTGTTTTATCTCCCTATTGGCTAACTCAGCTTGACCATTGTTCTGTGGATGATAGGCATTTGCAACTTTATGAAGTACACCCTACTTACGCATAAGAGCCTCAAAGGATCGGTTGCAAAAATGAGTGCCTTAATCACCGATGATAGCGTGAGGGGTACCGAACCTTGATAATACATTTTCTTTCAAGAATTTGACAACATTAGCATTATCATTGGTTCGGCATGGTACAGCCCCGACCCAATTGGAAACATAATCCACAGCGAGAAGAATGTAAAGGAAGCCAAACGAAGGTGGAAATGCTCCCATAAAGTCTATCCTCCAAGAATCAAATATTTCGATAACAAGAATTGGGTTCAAGGGCATCATGTGTCGACGGGATAAGGAACCTAAATTTTGGCACCTTATACAAGAACGACACAAATAATTGGTGTCTTTGAACAAAGTCGGCCAGTGAAGGCCACATTGTAAGATTTTTGCAGCAGTTTTCTTCATAGAGAAGTGGCCACCACAAGCATCATTGTGCCAAAAGTTTATCACACTAGACACCTCATCGTTGTGGATGCATCTTCGCATGATTTGGTCGGGGAAATACTTGAATAAGTACGAGTCATCCCAAAAGAAATTGCGCACCTCGACCAGAAATTTGCGTTTGTCTTGTGAACTCCATTCAGATGGAAGTTCACCCGTTACTAAGTAGTTTACAATGTGAGCATACCATGGTAACTTAGCAACATAAAGCAATTGTTCATTGGGGAAATCATCATGAATAGGTGGACCATCAGCGGGATCGCTGAATTCAAGTCGGGACAAGTGGTCTGTGACGACATTTTCAACACCTTTCTTATCTTTGATCGTTATATCAAATTATAGCAAGAGAAGGATCCACCATATTAATCGCGCCTTATAGCTTCCTTTTTGGAAAGGAGATACTTAAGGGCAGAGTGATCTATGAAAATCGTAATAGGCAATCCAATCAAATAAGATTAGAATTTGTCAAGGGCAAAGACAACGACAAGCAACTCTTTTTCAGTAGTGGAATAGTTCATTTGAGCATTATTGAGAGTTCGGTTTGCATAATAGACAACAAAGGGTTTCCCCTCCCTTCGTTGTCCTAGCGCAGCTCCCACAAAAAAGTTGTTGGCGTCACACATGATCTCGAAAGGAAGACTCCAATCGGGTGATTGAATGATGGGAGTGGAAGTGAGTGAATTGACAAGCGTTTGGAATGATTCCTCACACTTAGGTGTCCATTCAAAAGTTGCATCTTTCACGAGGAGGTTGCTTAGCGAACGGGAAATCATTGAAATTTTTTGTATGAACCTCCTATAGAAACCAGCATGACCAGGAAATGACCTAACGTCTTTGACAGTCTTAGGAGTCGGCAGGTTAGAGATTAGGTCGACTTTGGATTGATCAACCTCAATTCCTTTTTTAGAAACAATGTGGCCTAAGACTATGCCAGAAGATACAATGAAGTGGCATTTCTCCCAATTGAGTACAAGTCATTTCTCAATGCATCGTTTTAAAATAGCTTCAAGATGAAGAAGACATGTTTCAAAGGAGTTTCCAAAAATGGTTAGGTCATCCATGTTTACTTCCATTGATTTTTTGATCATGTCACTAAAGATGCTCATCATGCATCTTTGGAAAGTAGTTGGTGCATTACACAAGACAAATGGCATACGCCGGAAAGCAAAAGTGCCAAAGGGACAAGTGAAAGTGGTCTTATATTGATCCTCTAATCCAATCTCAATTTGATAATAGCTAGAATATCCATTAAGAAAACAATAGAAAGGATGACCAACTACACGTTCAAGGATTTGATCAATAAATGGGAGTGGAAAATGATCTTTGCGGGAGGTGGCATTTAATTTTCTATAATCAATGCACATGCGCCACCCTGTCACCGTTTTTGTGGGGACAAGGACCCCTTTTTCATTTTGGATCATGGTGACATCAGATTTATTGGGCACGACTTGAGTTGGACTAACCCATTTGCTATCTGCTATCTGGTAAATAATACCAGCGTCTAGCAATTTCAAAACTTCATTTTTTACAATTTCTTTCATTGTGGGGTTCAGTCGCCTTTGAGGGTCTCTTCGAGGGATAGCCTCCTCCTCCAGATTGATTCGATGGGAGCAAATTAAAGGGCTAATACCTTTGATATCAGCAAGAATCCAACCTATCACAGATTTATGCGTTCACAGTAGCTCGAGTAACTGCAATTCTTGAGAATTTTGAAGGTTGGATGAGATGATAACTGGAAAGGTTTCATCGTCTCCCAAGAAGCCATGTTTCAAACCCTCGAGAATTTGGGTTAATTGAACAATTGGAACCTCTTCAGTTGAAGTCTTTGGCTGTGACCTCTCACGAGGTAGCTCTTCAAAGTGAGGTTTCCAAAACTGAGTCCTTCTATTGCGTGAGTCTATGCGATCTGATATTGCAAGAGTAGACTCAATAGAACTAGGACTTTCATTGTCAGACAGAAGGAGGAGTTCATCAAGATTATCAAAGATGTTTCGCAATGGAACCTCCTCGGGAATTATAGTGTCAATCATGAATGTTTGATAGCATTCATCATCTTCTCGGGATTGTTTCCCGATGTGGAAGATATTGACTTCAAGAGTCATGTTTCCAAACGATATCTTCATTAGACCATCCCGGCAATTGATCAAAGCATTTGTTATAGCAAGGAATGGTCTTCCGAGGATAATAGGATTAGGTATCAAGAATAAGAAAATCCACGGGGTAATAGAATTTTTCAATCTGGACTAACACATCCTCAACAATACCCCTAGGCTTTTTGGTGGAACGGTCAGCAAGCTGTAACACAATAGATGTTGGCTTCATTTCTCCAAGACCGAGTTGTGAGTATACAGAGTAAGGCATGAGATTTACACTCGCGCCAAGATCAAGTGAGGCTTGGCTGACTTCATGGGTCCCAATTTGGCAAGAAATGGTGGCACAACCGGGATCTTTTTATTTTGGCGGTGCCTTTTGTTCAATCACTACACTCACTTGCTCAGTCAAGAAAGTAGTCTTCTTGACATGATGCTTCCTTTTTGTAGTTCATAGATCCTTGATGATTTTGCATAAGCGGCACTTGTTTTATGATGTGAAGCAAAGGAAGATTAATCTTGACTTGTGTCAAGTGCTCAAGGATTTCAGCTCGGTTATCAGGAAGTTTCCCAGTAGGTTTCAATGCCTATGGAAATGGAACTTTTGGAGTGGCATTGAGTGGTGGATTTTCGGAGTATTGGGAGTGTTGGATTTTATGGATGGGTCTTGAAAAGTTTTACTGGGTCTCATCGTGATGGAATTCACTTCATTGACATTTTAATCATTAGAATTTTAAGATTGGGCCATGTGTTGGCCTTGCACATTGAATTTCGGTTGGGAAGGAAGTTTGCATTTTTCCAGATTGGCCAAGGATTCAGTCAATTTTGAGAATTGACATTTCATTTCCTTGATCTCTTCCATCATTTGGTGATTCAGTTTGGATTGTTCCTCCATGAATGCATGAAGAGTATTCTCGAGAGAATTTCGTTGTGGATGAGCATTGTATTGAGGTGCAGAATACGCCTTTGATGGTTGAAGTTGTTGCTCATTTCTCCATTGACCTCTAGACGATTGAGCTTGGTTGGAATCTCTCCAACTGAAATTTGGGTGGTTTCTCCAACCAGGGTTGTATGTATGGGAGAATGGTTGTACGTAAGGCATTGCATTGCTCCTCATAAACCCCCCTCATGTCATTCAAAGCTAAGCAGTCCTTTGCTAAGTGCTTCGTCCCACCATAAACAAAGCAAGGTTCTTGCGGTTCCGCTTGAGCGATCATGTACAGTTTTTGGCCATTTTTCGTCATCAAGACCTCAAACTGCTTTTTCAAAGCTTCGAGTTCGGCCTTAACACTATCCTCTTCTCGAAGTTGATAGATCCCGGATGGTTTGTGTCGGTTGGTGCTGTCAGTAGCACTTGGACCAGTCCAGGTGTGAGACTTTTTCGCGGTTTCTTCGAGATATTCAAGAGCATCGTCTGGCTCTTTTTCAAGGAATTCACCATTGCATAACATTTCTACAAATTGGTGCTCACGACTCGTGAGGCCTTCATAGAAGTAATTGACCAAACGCATGTTCTCATCACCATGGTGTGGGCACTGATTCAACAAATCTTTAAATCTTTCCCAGACTTGATAAAACATTTCATTGTCCTTTTGGGAAAATGTGGAAATCTGTCATTTTATACTGTTTGTCTTATGGCTGGGGAAGTGTTTCAAAAGGAAAGATTTGGTCATCTCCTCCCATGTTCCAATCAACCTAGGTCTCAAAGAGTATAACCAGCTTTTGGCTTTATCCTTCAAGGAGAAAGGGAAGAACTTCAGTTGCACATCATCGACATTTTCGGCTAGGTTATAGAACGTGGCTACTACCTCTTCGAATTCTCTAATATGCACGTATGGACTTTCGTTTTCCATTCCAAGAAATGTGGGCAAGAGTTGAATCATGCCAGGTTTAAAGTCTAATGCGAGCATATTAGGAGGGAAGATAATGCATGAATTCATGGAAGTGCGAGTAGGATGGAGGTAGTCATTGAGAGTTCTTGGTTGGATGTCATCATTGCGAACCATTGCGATTGGATTATTATCAGCGAAAGTTTGTGGAGAAGCAGGATTGGTGGAAGGAGGGGTGGGTGAATTGGAAAAGTGTCACTAGAAGTTTCGTGATGATTCATCCACTCTCGAAAATCAGAATTAGATTTATCATTTTTTATTTTCTTTGCTTTTTTATATTTTTTATATATTTTTTTTTGTTAAACTTGTTCCCAGGTAGATTTGGAGGTTCTTGGATGATCTCCAACGCCTTACTAGAACTCCCCAAGCTTACTGAGTAAGTATGGTGGATCACAAATCAACCTTTTCGACCAAACAACCTTTAAGCAGAGTGAAATTGCTTATTTTGACAGAACAAGCATGGTTTTCTTATAGTAATAAGTTCAACAATGTAATAGTGCAAAGGTAGATGCTTGAAATGTTCTCAGGCCGATTGGGAAGGTTGCAAAGGTACCGCTTTAGACCCACACTTGCCTAGACAGAACTCCCAGAGGTTCCCAGGTAAGTGTGGAGGGTAATGCTATCACAAACCTTATTTAACAACCAATCTTTCTAGACAGAACAATATCGGTTTCTACCATTTGTAATATTACACAATTGTTCCCAATACTAAGTGTTTTATGAACAATTTTATGTTGTTTTTTTGTTTTTTGAAAAACATAAATACTAAGGAAAACTAAGGCAAAGAAAGTAAAAGCCTAAACTAAGCAACAAAATAAACAACACAAAAATAAAATAAAGAAAAGAAAATTAAAGTGAAGATAGAATAGCAAGCATAATCTTTTTTTTTTCAAATATGTATTAAACTAAAAAAAATAGAATAGAAATTAAGAAAGAAAAATGGAGTAAGAATTAGCTAAAGAGAAAGAAAAAAAGATAATTATATAAATATAAATGGTTTTTTTTTAACCAAAAGAAAGGAAAAAGGAAAAATAAAATAAAAATAAGAATATATATAAATATATTTTTTATGGGGTTTTTAAATTTTTTTTTGTGAATATTTATATATTTATATGTTTTTTTTGTTTTTATGAATTTTTAGTTAGTCTTTTTTTCTGTTTTTTTGTTTTAATAATAATAATCAAATTAACTAAAAATTAGTAAATAAAAAAACTACACTAACACAATATTTATTCCAACAAAAACACAAATAAAGTTACTAACATTTTTGTAAATATTTCTCTAAACCTTTGAAAACTACCTCCCCGGCAACAGCGCCAAAATTTGTTTAACGCCCAAATCATGACAACCACTAAGCAGTGGTTGTAGTATAATTGGGTGGTCGATCCACAGGGAGGTAACCTAAACTCAAAAGATTAGTAGAAAATAACACAAAAATTAGTAACAAGAAATAAATAAAAATATGGAAATGCTAAGAGATTTGAGATTTTGGTGTTGTCTTTTTGATGAAATGATAAAATGAGATAAGTGAAATAAAGGTAAGATGTAATCAAGAGTTTGAGAAATGGAAAGGTTTCAAGAATCATCCATATGCTTGTTTAGTTACTTGGTTACTTGATTTACAAAAAATACACAAGTAAATAGTTCACATCCCAACATTTACTTGGAAAATCTAACATTAAAGTCCATATTCTTTTCTAACAAAAGTCCATTTGAGTTATAAAGTTCTTTTACTTCAAAAGCACAATGTCAATCTTATGAAAAATCTAATAATGACAAAATACCCCAGGGCAATAATGCAATAAAAGATTAGACATAAATTATGTATCAATATTACTTTTACTAATTAGAAGCACATAGAAAGAGCATGACTAATGCTATATACCATTAGCATAAGTAAATAAAGAGAACAAAATAGAGATGAAGATGAAAGAACATAAATAACTGAAATATATTACATTAAGAACATACTAAATCAAAGTAGAAAAATAACATCACTAGCATATGGAATCATCCCTAACCTTCCTAGGAAGATTAGGCCATTATGCTCATGATTCTCACAAAATTATAAGAAGAAAATATGAGAAAAAGGTGAGTAGAAATTTTGCTATAGTTTCTCTACTCTAAAAATTACATACTAAGTCTGAAGAAGGAGTCTGTTGACCCGCGATTTGGCCAACAACATGGAGTCAAATGTACGACAAAAGATAAAACGAAAATTAAGAATTTAATCTAATGGAAAAGAAGAAAAGACCATGGATTTATAGTGGTTCGGCCCCAAAGAATGGTAATGATCTACGTCCACTTAGTGCTATTATTAATATTGAATCTCAAAGCCGTGATCAAAGAACTAGGGTTCTTGAGTTTCACAAACCTTGGAAGAAATACAATGAAATGATGGATAATTGCATTATAGCTCTCTTTCTCTCTCTATCTTAGCCAAAAGATTCAGGGATCAAAAGTCCCTTCCTTGAGCAATTTCATGCATATTTATAGGCTCAAGGAGGGTTACACGGGCCAATGGGCCATATCTTTCCTTAATAACCGCGTATCAAGGTAATCATGAGGAAATATTCAAATGAAAATATTATAGGATTACAATCTTAGAAGTAAATAAATCAAATTATACGACCAGCCTAGTCGTATCTAGAAGATAAGCCCTGACGAAGCGATATGCCTCTTGTGGCTAGTCGAACAGCACTTCCACCACGTGTCTACCATGTGTGAGAAATCCGTGCCACATCATCAGTAGCCGTTTTTTGGGGAAACATTTGCCCCCCAAGTTTATTTATTACGACCAGCAATAAGTAAACTTAGGAAACTGACCCTTCGCTTACTCCACCAAACCTGTCAGAACCGCCTATGCCCTCTCAGAAAAAGCAATCAATCATGTCTAATCAAGCTTTTTAGGTTTCCCAAAAACTTGTCTAACAGCTATCACACTTCCTCATGCTCAAAAAAAGTAATTCATGATTACCTCTTTTATCGTGTTGCAGTCACTATATACAATATCTCAATTCCTCATTTTTACTTTTTACTTTTCACTTGCCATTTTTTCTCCAAGAACTGCGAAGAACTTCTGTCTTCAGAGCCCATAAATTCCCAGGAACTTACATCCAGATGTTCAAAAGCTTTCGTGTTCAGACTTCGTGTTTACACTCCGTTCTTCATCTAAGTAAGTTTCAAGAACTTCAGCTCGAAAACTGTTTTTTGTGCTTATTTTTATCTCTGAACCTTTGCATGTTCTTGGCTGAAACTGTTATGGGGATTGTGTGTATATCAATAGATGCTTGATAGGGTAGTGAAGTAACATTTCGTAGGAGTTAGGAGCCAGTTTGGTAGTCGAGATTGTAGATTTAGGGCATAAAATCGAAGTAAAAATTTGATTTTTAGGCTAGTTGAAAAACTGGGTTTTTCCCACCCCTTCGAAGTCGAAAAATCTTTTTTCCTAAAAAACTTGTTACTTCTGCTTTTCAATCTGTTTTTCAAACTACTCATATAAAACTTAGTGTTTTTGCTAGAATGTTGTTGGCCGTATAAAATCTTAACTTTTATACGCGAGCAACATTATTGTAACTCTCAACACAGATTTTTAGGCTTTACGTTCTCACCTCCCCCTTTCTCTGTTTGCAGTTTTTCAAGAAAGATTCGTGGGGAGGTGAAAGGCCTATCATCAATGACTTGCTTGCCCAATTACTTGAAGACGAGGAGCAACCGTCGCTGTTGATACCAGAAATTCCTTTTTCTCGAACCCCACCCAATAGACCAAAGTCAAACCTTCCAGCCATGGGTAGAGTAAAATCCACTGCCCAGAAAAAGAAACCTTCCAAACCATCAAATCAGCCTGCTCCTCAGGCTAGAATTCCCTCGACCAGTGGTCGGGAAAGAAATATCCCTGACCCCAACATTCAAACTCGTGCTCAGCTTCGAAACGCCGTTCAACCAGATGTTGAATGGTATATCGCCCCTCCTAGTCGGGTAACGATTAGGATGATCGCTAATTATATTAAAAAATATGGACATCCTGGGGTGACTCTAGTCCAACCCACCCAAGACCAACGGGTGAACTTGCCTGGAGGCACTTTCAGTGCTTGGTCGAGGTACCACATCGAGGCAGGAGCGATCTTGTCTCTTCATCCTTTTTTCCATGGGGTGGTCAATTACTTGAGGGTCGTCCCTTTTCAAAGAACTCCCAACTGATATAGAATGCTCTCTGCACTCTATATCCTCAATAGCCATAAAAAATGGCCTGGCCCCACACCACATGAGGTAAACTACCTGTTCGACCTTAAATCCAACCCCAACCAGGAAAACACGGGGTTTTTCCACTTCTGTCACCAGGAAACAGGCCGCACTTTCCTGACTGACACTACTTTTATCTTGAACGTGGGGAGGTACCATCTGGAGTACTTCTTGACGACTGACATGGTCGCGAACAACTTGGCCTTCACACAAGGAGGTAAAGTCTTTGTACTACTGGTCGTTTATCTTTCTTCAATTTTTTGCTGCATTTCCTTTAAAAATTTAGTGCGTTTCAGGCCCATGGTTGCGACCAGAGTCTACTCCGGACATGGTGATCCGATCAGCCCTTCTGGCCAGCACGACGGACATAGAGAAAAGTGTCAAACAGCTGGTCATAGAGGCCAATCTGAGACTGGTCGGCCTTTTGGCTCCTCACCAGGATGTGAGGGAATCTACTATGGGGAGTGCTACCGGCAGTGAAATCCCCGAACAACAGCCAGATGTGTCATAACCTCCTCCGAGGAAGGAAACTGGGGTGACCATCAATGAGCCAACTGGTGCCCCCCGACCTGCTGTCGCATTGGCCCCTCCAAGCAAGGGAAAGAAGAAGGCCACAGAGCCTATTCTCGAGTCGTCGGACAAGAATGGTACTGATTTTTCGCTCTTAGATAGCCTACCTATTCCATGTCACCTCTTCGACGGGGATGGAAATTTTAAATATCCTGCTACTTTAAATTCAGACTTCTTCATGCCAGAGAGTAAGTGTAACACTAGTAGAGTATATAATGTAGCGACCAGTAATGATATCTCGAATATTTTACTTACAATTTTCTTTGTTTCTTTTCCTGACATAATATACTCAATCATTTGTACTATCTCATTGTTTGTGTATTTTCTTTTCTTACAGACATGGACTTCGAGAATGTGTTCGACATGTACTATTCTCCCGAGGCTCCTGAAGCTCCTGCGAGCAAGAACAAATCGAGCAGGCGGCATCAGGGGGAAAGTAGCAAAGCACCTCCGGCCAAGAAATCCTGCACTGCAGATCCTCTGGCAAACGATCCATCAACAAATGCAACACCACCTCCTTCTCCTTTTGAGCAGCAGAGTCCTCCTGCTCCGGTCGGGTCGACACCTTCTCCACCGGCTCCAACCAACCAGACTCAACAGGCTGATCTTGCTTCCACAGGGGGCGACATATCAAGACGTGCCTTAAGATCGGCCAAAGATAGGATTGCCAATATTTTGAAGCACGAACGTTGTCGAGAGGTGATGGTGGGGACAGAGATGATGGACGTCGACCAAATCTTAACCCGCGCACTAAATGAGCTTGCTAGTGTAAGTCATTTTTTCCTGTGGAGATAGCCCTTTTATACATTACAGTCAGTTTAACTTTCGCCCTGATCGCAGGCAATGCAGACTGTTACTACAGGCCGGCTCCGCTCAGGTGCTATCATCGAGCAGTCTAGGACATCCGAGCAACGGCACGCTGAAGAACTCAAGGCTGCCGAAGCGAAATACGCTGAACAACTTGAGGAAGCCCAGAAGACAAATGCAGCGCTGCTCGAGGAGAAGAACAAGCTGGCTGAGGAGTTAAGGGAGAAGCAGACTGCGTTGGACAAGGCCGTCGAGCAGAAAGACCAGTTGAAGGAGTCTAACCACGTCAACTACCGCGAGGCGAAAAAGCTTGAGGATGACTTGATTGCGAGCAGACAAGAGACTACAACATTGGAGGATCGAATCGAGAAGCTTGAAAAAGCTAACGCCAGCAATTTGGTAAGGTACAAGAATGCCACGGTTAAGTGTTTCTATGACTTCTGGAAACACAACCAAGAGGCTAATTTCACATATCTTCCTGAGCGCACAAGGCATGCCGAGATAGCCCACTGCGTTGCTCATTTGGCGGAAGAAGAGAGAGCAAGGGTACCTGCCTCGCCCGAAATCTCCTTAGCCACTAGCGTGGATGGGGCGAACAATGAAGCTACAACTGTCGTTGACCAGGGCACCCCTCAATATCCTCCAGCCTTGTAGTCTGCTATTTTTCTTTCTCTTTAATCTTTTAAGTACACGGCCTACAGGTCGTGATGTAAAGACAATATTATTTTTATTGCTGAGTGGGCAGCTACTTTTTTCTTTTAACAAACAATTACATCTGAGCAGACTGCTCACGGTGTAAAGAGTTTCCTTTTGATATTATAATATTTACCTTTAATTATAACATCTGTTCGCACGACCGAACTTAGCATAGTACTTTGGCTTGATTTAACAAAATACAAAATATTGAAAAATACTCTAAGTACCCTAGAATGATTTCACTTATTTTTCTCATGTGTTTACATACCTCTTGATATGCTTTGTGTACTAGATACCTTATATGCCCCCCAAGTGATCGAGGAGCTCTAGGTCCTTGGTCAATTTCCTTGACCAAAACCTGTTCGAACATTACTGCTCGGAGCAAAACAATTAAAATTATAATACAGCAAAACAACACACGTAATGAGAAAATACTTGTATAAAATACAATAAATGGCAAGAATGACTGGCTGCGCACAGTCCCTTATATTTCTCGTAATAAATGGACAAAACATGTATGTGCGAGTGATCAATAAGTTCTTACACTTATAAGCGATTAGTCACACAAAATGACCAACCATTTTTCATAACTTGTAAAAAGTAAAATTAATACAAGCCAATCCATTAAGAAGAATTGTTCATTGATAGTACTTGCGCATGTGTTCTCCATTCCAATAGCGAGGAATGAGATCTCCGTTTAAGCGAGCAGGTTTGTAGGTGCCTGGATGGAGGACTTCTTCAATCTGGTAAGACCCTTCCCAATTAGGTCTGAGAACTCCAGCAGCTTGGTCGCGGGTGTTGAGGAGAACTCTTCGAAGTACTAAATCTCCAACGCTGAATTTTCTCTCGCGTACTTTAGAGTTGAAATACCGGGCGACTTTTTGCTGGTACGCAGCTACTTAGAGTTGGGCTTTCTCATGTTTCTCATCGATCAAGTCCAGGGATTCCATCAATAGCTGGTTGTTCGAACCTTGATCGTACGTTATTCTTCGAGGCGAAGGAGGATCTAACTCAACAGGCAACATAGCCTCATATCCATAAGCTAAAGAGAATGGAGTATGGCCTGTTGCTATTTAGGGGAAGTTCTGGACGACCTAAGGACTTCAGGCAATTGCTCTGGCCATGCCTCTTAGCTTCTTCCAGTCTTTTCTTCAGAGTATCCTTTAGCGTTTTTTTGAATGCTTCGACTTGTCCATTTTCTTGGGGATGATCGAATGAAGAAAAGCTCTTGATAATACCATGCCGTTCGCAAATGTCCGTGAATAAATCACTATCAAACTAGGTGCCATTATCTGAGATGATTTTCCTTGGCAATCCATAGCAACAAACGATGTTTTTTATCACGAAATCCAGCACCTTCTTGGTCGTTATGGTTACGAGCGGCTCGGCCCCGGCCCATTTAGTGAAGTAATCGACAGCAACCACAACATACTTGACGCCGCCCTTTCCTGTGGGCCCCAAACTACAAACGACCACGGACTTTGCATCTGTTGAAGCTCATTAGGGACTGCTCGTGGGATTTTGGAGAACCTCTGGCACTTGTCTCACCTCTGTACAAACTCCATCGAGTCTTCATTCATCATGGGCCAGAAGTATCCTTGCCTCAGGATCTTTTTTGACAAGCTTTGCCCCTCAGCGTGGTCCCCACAAAAGCCTTCGCGTACCTCTTTCATCAATTCTTTGGCTTTCTCTTTTGAAACACATCTGAGGAGTGGCATTGAGTATCCCCTCTGGTACCAAACTCCATCTACCAGGACATACCTAGCAGCCTATCGCTGAAGGGTCCTTGCTTTGTTTCTGTCCGTCGGCAACACGCCTTGTGTTAGATACTCTACGTATGGTGTCGTTCACGTATCTGCCATCTGTATCACCAAAGTGGTCTCCTCTGCTTAGATGCTTGGCACATATAGCCGCTTTACTAGTACTATATTCAGAGTATCAGCATCCTTCGCGCTTGCTAATTTGGCCAAAGCATCAGCATTGGAATTCTGATCGCGAGGTACTTGCTGGAGGGTGTATTTGTCAAACTGAGCCAATAGATCTTTTGTTTTGTTTAAATAGGCAACAATCTTTAAACCTCATACCTGGTACTCTCCCATGACTTGATTCACCACCAACTGCCTCCCATGACTTGATTCACCACCAACTGCGAATCACTGTAGATGTTGAGGACCTTTTTATTCATATCCTTGGCTAATCATAACCCAGCGAGCAATGCTTCATACTCAGCCTCATTATTGGAAGTAGTGAAGTCAAACCTGATTGCTCAATGAAAATGATGCCCTTCAGGCGTAATCAGGATCACCCCTGCCCCTGCATGATGCTCATTGGAAGAGTTGTCTGTAAATAACTTCTATGAGGGAGATTGGTTTTGCGACTCAGGCTTTTCCGGCTCTTCTTTCTGCTCGCCATCTGTAAGTTCGACGCCCTTTTATCACTGCTTGCGGCAAGTAAGAGATATCAAACTGCCCAAGTTCGACTGCCCATTTTAACAGTCTACCCGCAGCCTCGGGTTTTTGCAGAACTTGCCCTAGAGGCTGGTCGGTCAAAATGGTGATTGGGTGTGCTTGAAAGTAAGGACGTACTTTCCTTGAGGCAAAAATTAAGCAATAGGCTAGCTTCTCAATGGGCGGGTACCGCTGTTCTGCTCCAATTAGCCTTTTGCTTACATGGTGAACAACCTTCTACACGCCTTCTTCCTCCCTTACTAAAACGACACTAGCAGCATATTCCGTGATCGCCAGGTAGATGAACAAAGTTTCCTTATCGACTGACTTTGACAGGATGGGTGGTTGCACCATGTGAGTCTTCAATTCTTGGAAAACCTGCTTGCACTCCTCCGTCCATTCAAATTTCTTGTTGCCTCTAAGTAGATTAAAAAATGGGACGTACTTGTCTGTTGATTTTGAAATAAATCTACTAAGAGCGGCAATTCTTCTAGTTAAACTTTGAACATCCTTAATCTTTGCTGGTGATTTCATATCGATCAGGGCTCTGATTTTCTCGAGATTGGCTTCAATTCCTCTCGAGTTAACTATAAATGCCAAGAACTTCCCTGATCCTACTTCGAAGGAGCATTTAAAGGGATTAAGCTTCATCTGATATTTTTTCAAGACGTTGAAGCACTCCTGCAAATCCTCTATATGCCCTTCTGCCTTCTTTGACTTTACCAGCATATCGTCGACATAGACCTCCATGTTTGTCCTAATTAGCTCTTTGAACATGTGGTTGACTAATCGCTGGTAAGTCGCACCAGCGTTTTTCAAACAAATGGGCATTACTTTGTAACAGTAAAGCCCTGTATCAGTCCAAAAGCTATTGTGATCCTCATCAGGGGGGTGGATACTAATCTGATTATATCTGGAGTATGCATCCATAAAAGAGAGAATCTCATACCCTGCAGTGGCATCGACCAGTTGGTCGATCCTAGGGAGTGGGAAACAATCCTTAGGGCAGGCTTTATTGAGGTCTGTGAAAACCACCCATGTTTGCCATTTGCCATTCGGCTTGGGAACTAGCACAGGATTAGAGATTCACGATGGATAAAACGCCACCCTGATGAACCCATTCTCCTTCAGCTTTTCGACTTCTTCTTTTAAGGCTTTTGATCTATCTTTGTCGAGCGGCCTTCTTTTTTGTTGCACCGGTGGAAAACTCCTGTAGATGTTTAGGACATGGGTGATGACTCCAGGGTCTATTCCGACCATGTCTTTGTGTGACCAGGGAAAGACTTCCTAGTTCCTCCTTAAAAACTCCACCAGTGCTTATTTTGTTGTTATCTCTAAGTTTTTACCGACTTTCACAACCTTGGTCGGATTTTCTTCATCGAGTTGGATCTCTTCAAGGTCCTCGATGGGTCCTATTTCTTCCTTAAAATCCCCAAAGCGAGGATCCAAGTCTCTATCCTCCCTTTGGACAATTCCCTATTTGGTGACATTATCACCTGAGTGGGCCTCAGCATCAATTGCCACTTGCAACTCTTTTTCGGGAACATCTCTCGATACACCCTTCTTTGCCTTGGTGATCGAGGCATTGTAGCACTCCCTTGCTTCCCGTTGATTTCCCAATACGCATCCTACCCCTACGTCTGTCGGGAATTTCATGGCAAAGTGCCATATTGAAGTGACGGCCCGTAGGTCGACTAGAATTGGTATCCCAATTACAGCATTGTATGTTGAAGGACAATCAACTACTATGAATGTAGTGAGTAATGTCCTAATAGCAGGTGCAGTACGTACTGTAACTAGAAGCCTAATCAACCCTGTTGGGGCGAGCCCTTCACTGAAAAAACAATAAATGGTTTGGCTGCATGGCTCTAGGTCTTTGATGGACAGCTTCATTCTTTCCAGGGAAGACTTGTACAGGATGTTGACCGAATTTCCTGTGTCGACCAACACCCTCTTCACCATCATGTTGGCAATTTGTACGTCTATGACCAGCGGATCAGAGTGTGGGAATCGAACGTACTGGGCATCGTCTTCAGAGAAGGTTATCAATTCCTCCTCTGTTTAAGCCTTTTTTGGTGCTCGATCCTCCACACTCATCATCTTGATGTCCTAGTCGTGGCGTAGATGGTGAGTAAACTTCCTGCCACAAGAGCTGGCTGTAGAGGTGGCGAGCATTGGCATGCAGACACCTGCTCGTTGCCACCTTGAGCCTCTCACTAAGACCCTCATGCGGCTCGCACATATCTTCTTAAATGTCCCTGCCTGATCAGGAACTCAATCTCTTCTTTCAACTGGTTACATTCATTGGTGTCGTGCCAGTAGTCGTTGTGAAAATGAAAGAACTTTGTCGTATCTCTCTTGGAGATATCTTTCCTTACAGCTGCGGGTCGTTTGTAAGGCACGCTGGAGCTGTTCGCCTGGTAGACTTCAGCTCAGCTTTCGACAAGGGACGAGTAGTTGGTGAATCTTGGCTTGTATCGACTTCCTTTGGGGTGTTTACTCTCAGAAGCTGAGGGTTCATTGTTCGCCCATTTTCCACCATTCCTACCATTTCCATTCCCGTTGCCTTTGCCGTTGCCATTGGGTTTTTCCGACCCGTTGGCGGCTTTGGTGGGTTCTTCCTTGGGCCCCTTGTCTTTTGTTGGCGATTTTCCTTCATTGGCAATCGTGTCCTTGAGCTTGATATATCGATCAGCCTGATTTAAAAACTCCTAGGTACTTCATACCCCATTCTTTCTGAGGCTACTCCAGAGGGGTGAATGGCGCCTAACCCCAGCAGTTAGAGCCATCATCTTACCTTCATCACCCATTGTCTTGGCTATAGCTACTGCTCGCATGAAGTGTTGGACATATTCTTTTAAGGGCACTCCCTCCTTCTGGCGTATCTCGACCAACTGGTTGGCCTCTGTGGGGTGTATGTGACCAGCGTAGAATTTTCCGTAAAATTCCTTCACGAACATTTCCCAAGATACTATACTAGCAGGAGGGAACTTGAAGAACCACTCCTGGGCGGTGTCAAATAGTGTCGCAGGGAAGATCCGGCAGCGGGCATCTTCCAACACTTTTTGTATATCCATTTGTATCTCAAACTTATTAACATGAGATACCGGGTCTCCGTACTCGTCAAAGTTTGGCAATGTTGGCATCATGAACTTACTGGGGGTTTCAGCCGCAGCAATCCTCTGTACAAAGGGGGTGCCCCTCCTCCTATCATACTCAATATGGGACGTTCATCCCCCGACCAGTTATTATACAACCTGGATCTGAGCTTGAACCGCTTCTGGGACTGTTGGGGCCACCGGTGCCGAGGGAGCGTACTCGTCCTTCCTCTCACAGCAGTCATTAAGTACATCCCTTAAATCATCATCTCTACATCTCTGCTCAGTAGCTCCTAGCCGACTAAAGACGTTCTGCTGCCTGGGTTGCCCCCCAGCATTCTGGCTAGCTGACCTATTATCCCTTGATGGGGGGCTTCTGCCTCCACCTTTTTCCTCGATTTTCTGACTAGCATTTCTTCTATCGGAATTGGCTTCATTTTAGTCATGCCCATCTTTGAATTGTGGCTGACTACGACGTGACCGGCTGTTCACACTATTTCCTCCTCGGGCTGGCATTTCTCAAGTGTTAGGGGGAGGCCTGTGCTGGTCATTGGGTCCCCGTGCATTGTTATGCTGTGGGGGGCCCCTGACCGTAGAGCCTAACTCGGTGCGGCTTTTGTTGTTAGAAGGGCACTGCCCCTGCTCAGTAGATTCGGTTCTTCATCCCTTGGGCGTCTAGGGCTACGGAGCGGTTGCCCAGCTCTATTCTGCCTCGAGGCGCTGGGGATTGCCTTGACCAGCCTAAGATGGTGGCTGCTGCTCAGGATCCCTAGGTGGGACATCATCCTGAGCCACAAGCGGCTGCTCCGGCCTTTGAGGGTTTGCCGGCTGGAGCGGAGGGCTAGGATTGGGACCTCTTTGAGGTGGCACATTCGGCGGCTGATCTAGCTGGGAAGCTGGCAGAGCCTGACTCCTAGCCAGTTGGATGGTTGCTTCAGGGGCTGTCATGGCATCCCTCTTCCGACGATCCATTTCCGCCTACCGCTCACTCAATTCCTAGCGCTGGCATTCTATATCTCTTTGCTGCATCGCCATTGTCTCCACAACATTCTCCTGATTGGCCCTCAGATTAGCCAACTCATCCTGCAACACCCCTAGCGTTGCCCTCAGTGTTTCAGAATCTAACTCCTCCTCATCAAACTCCAAATGTGGTTCATTCTCAGCTACATTTGGGGGAAGAGGTTGGGATGGTGCAGCGTCAGCAGCCTGTCCAGTCTTCTTGGATGTTTTCGCCATTAGATTTTCTCACAGTTTTTCGTCAAACTCTCAATGAAAACACCAGAATATTGACCCGCGATTTGGCCAACGACACGGAGTCAAATGTACAACAAAAGATAAAACGACAATTAAGAATTTAATCTAATGGAAAAGAAGAAAAGACCAAGGATTTATAGTGGTTCGACCCCAAAGAATGGTAATGACCTACGTCCACTTAGTGCTATTATTAATATGGAATCTCAAAATCGTGATCAAAGAACTAGGGTTCTTGAGTTTCACAAACCTTGGAAGAAATACAATGAAACGATGGATAATTGCACTATAGCTCTCTTTCTCTCTTTCTGTCTTAGCCAAAAGATTCAGCGATCAAAAGTCCCTTCCTTGAGCTATTTCTTTCATATTTATAGGCTCAAGGAGGGTTACACGGGCCAATGGCCCATATCATTCCTTAATAACTGCGTATCAAGGTAATAATGAGGAAATATTCAAATGCAAATATTATAGGATTACAATCTTAGAAGTAAATAAATCAAATTATACGACCAGCCTGGGCGTATCTAAAAGTTAAGCCTTGACGAAGTGATATGCCTCTGGTCGATAGTCTAACAACACTTCTGCCACGTGTCTACCACGAATCCTTGCTACATCATCAGCAGCCATTTTTTGGGTAAACAGAGTCCATATTTATAGAGGGAAAAAATGACTACAAAGAAATTATACAACAAAATGGGGTTTACAAAATAAATCTGAAATATTAATAATAAAATATGATTTTGAAAAATCAAATCTTATTATTAATATTAACCTAGCTATTTTGGTGTATGGTCAAAATGCCCTTTTTCTAAAAAACACCGAAAAAGATGAGCATTAAAGCTCAAAATGACAATTTTGCAAGGCGCAATACCCACAAAATATGGGTTGAAGGTGGCTGGTGGCAGAAGTGGGTTTTGACCAATTTCCAGCTAATGAAAACATGCCACGTAGGTAGGCTGCTGAAGGAAAATGGCAGGTTGGGCCGTGGGAGAGCTGGGCCTCGTTTGGGGTGCTGGGTATTCAGATGCGTTGGGCCCGGGTTGGAGGGTCACGTTGCTAGGCAGGTTGAGCTGCTGGGGTGGGAGCTGCCTTTGGCCCGCTAGAAGCTGTCATTTGGGCTGTAGGAGGGTCACGTGAGCTTCAGCTAAATTGAAGGAGGCTGGGCATGAAGGGAGCTAGGGTTGGGTCAGCCTGGTGATGGGCTTCTCCTTTGGATTGGGCTGGCTACTAAGGATAAAAGAAAACATAAATTACTCTTTCAAAAAATGCCATCCTTGATTAATTCTTTTCATTTTTTTTCTCTTTTCTCTTTTGCTTTTATTAATGTCAAAATGCAACATAAATTAAATTAAAATTAATATTTTCCATTAAAGAAATATATCAAAATAAATTTAAGGAAATATTAATTAAAACTTAATTTAATTTAAACTGTAAGCTTAGTAAAATGTCATTTTTAAGCACTAATCAGGCAATGAGATATATTTGGTTCAGATTGTGGGGGAGTGAAGCTGAGCTTCAAGTATTACCATGGTTGTCGCCTTGGTTTTGGGGTTGTTTTCCAAGACGATGAGGTACAGAGGTGCCCTCTTCAGCAGGGTCAACCAATCAGAAATCTCCTTGTTTTCCACGTCTCTCAGACTCGTTGTCGCTCATTGAATGTGTTACCCACCATAGTGATATTGGGATGAAAGTTTTGTGAAAAATATAAGTAAGCCTAATCTATCTCTCAATGAAAGCACCAATCTGTTGACGCGAATTTTCGCCAACAATTTTGAATTTTTTAGATTAACTAGGCAATAAACATTAGTTGGAAAGATAATAGTCACATTACTTTCAAAATGATTTTTTTTCTCATGGAATGGATAAAATGAATGAATCAAGAATGAAATAGGAATGGAGAATGAATATTAAATAATATTTTTTTTATTCTTTAATTAATAAATATGTGACCACCATGTCATCAGGTAGCTCTTCTAAAAGTTTGCAAAAGTCAAAATTTATTTTTGCAAATATTAAATGTAAAAAAATTATAAATATGGATCATTGATCTTAATTCAATGATTTATATTAAAGTAATCATCCATGAGTAGTAATCATTAAGAGTGTCTCATATATATAAAAGTATATATATAGGACAATTCTTCTATAGGGGCTTCACTTTAAGCCCTACCGGTGGGGGTCTCAGTGTTTTTTGACCCGTGAATAGTTTTCAGCGCAATTTTTTTTATGACCGTTTATATTGTAGCTATTTAGAGCATCATCCAAATTTTTAGAAAATTCTGAATAGTTTACAGTACCGAAAACTAGGTTCAAACATGTTGCTTTCCATTCGCATAAAAAAAATTAGTCAGTGCAACAACATGTTTGAACTTAGTTTTCGATACTGTAAACTATTTGGAATTTTTTGAAAATTTGTAGGATGCTCTAAATAGCTATAATATACACGGTCATAAAAAAATTGCACTGAAAACTATTCATGGGTGGAGAACACTGAAAGCCACACCGGTAGGGCTTAAAGTGAAGCTCTATAGAAAAATTGTCCTATATATATACTCAATATGTTTGTATATTTTATTTTGGTTCATAAATATATATATATATATAAGGATTACTGAACTTTGATGTTGATTGTTATTGGTCGTTCTAGCTACGGAGAGGTTTTGTGGGCAGTGACAAAGGAAAACTCAATTTCATCTGTATCAAAAATATATTTAGTGTTATTCGAAATAATTTTAACTTAATTTTAATCTATTTTTTAAAAAATAAACTTATTCTAAAAAGAAAAAGAAAAAAATTTGAATGAATTTATTTTTATGTATATGTGGACCTATTTAAATGATGTGGCATTATATATATTGACACATGAGTGAGCTTAATGCCACATTGACAGAGTTAACAACAGAAGATAATGGGTGTAACAAATTACTGACGGGAGGTAATTTTGTCGTTGCAAAAAAATTTTTGGTACTTAAGTTCTACAAATGTGATAATTTAGATACTACAAACATCCCTAATAATAATAATAATCAATATACACAATTTGTATCTAAATAGTCAATAAAACAAACAACTCACTTTGGGTATACGAGTAATACAAAGAAGAGAAAGCAAACTCTATATGTATAGTATAAATAAAACAAGGGTAAATATTATTTTGGATCTTGTGTTTTGCAAAAGTTGTCGATCGGACCCTATGTTTTGTTAAATGATAATTTGAACTCTGCGTTTTGCAAAATGGAACAAAAGAGTACCCTAGACCAGATTTTGGTCAAATTTTTTTTTAAATATGACCAAAATGCTATCATATTTTATTAATTAATGAATATAATTAAAAAATAAATGTCAAGTAAAAAATTATATAAATTAATTTTAAAATAAAAAAATATTATAACCTTTTATTAAGCAAAATTAACATAAACAACAAATAATTAACCCTAAATTAAATCACAATTTAATTTATCATCCAATTATTCACTTAAAAGAATTCTCAAATATCACCACTTTAATATAAATATATATAAAGTGATCTATTCATGAGTTCATCATTGAACCGAGATTGAAGAACAAAAAAACTTCATCAACATCACAAATCATGATCCAAAACCCATAAAAGAAAATCGATCCATTTTAGTTTGGACCCAATTTCATAAATAAATCTTGAGCGAAAATCCAATGAAAACATCAATAAAAACCAATACAATTTCATACATAAATCATGAGAATGAAAACATCAACAAAAACCAGTACAAACTTCACAAGCACATTCACAACCTAGTGCAAGCTTCAAAACTCAATCGCACAATAAACTTCAGATCTGTCCAGCTGCATAAGAATCCTTGCCCAACCACCTTTCAGATCTGCCCCAATCATTCAATGACCCTCATATTCGTGTATATCCTTTGCAACATGAAGCTGCCCATCCCGAGCATCTGCAAAACAATCGCACAAGATCCCCGTGGACTAAACCTCCTCACACCAGATCCTGCTGACCCAGCCTCGTCGTACCAAACTCTCTTGCCAAACCTAACCTCTTCCTGGCGCTTGTTGCACTAATCTCCATCGTCCCATCATCCTGCAAAGAATAAGAAGAAGAGGCGGAAAGGAAAGACTTTGTCTGCGCCTGCAAGCTGGCCAAGAAACTGGGTTCATCTGCAAGCCCCAAACTGTAGTGCCTCCATTGTTGCTCAACAACCAAGCTGACGAGGCACCGAGCCTTGATTAGCCACCTCGTTAACTTCAGATCTTGTTGTGCCTCCATTGTTGCTCTGAAACCAAGCTGCCAAAGTACCTGCAAAGAAGAAACATGGAGGAGTCAATTAAGTAGAAGAAGAAGAAGAAGAGCTGAACAATAAATTTAGGGTTAATTTGTTTTAGGTTTTTTTTTCTATTGAGAATATAATTAGATCTTGGGTTTGATTTTTATTTTAGAAAGATTTTGATTATTGTATGTCTTAATTCTATTTTTTAAATTAATTTTTTTATTTAATATTTATTTTTAATTATTTAAATAATTCATTAATAAATAAAATATGAGCACATTTTAGCTATATTTAAAAAAATTTGACCAAAATCTGGTCCAAGGTACTTTTTTGTTCCATTTTGCAAAGCGCAGGGTCCAAATTGTCTTTTAATAAAACATAGTGTTCGGTCGGTAACTTTTGAAAAACACAGGGGCCAAAAAAGTATTTACCCTAAATCTTTTATATTTTAAATTCAGTATTAATTTTCAAAAACCTTAACAAGTTCGGTATTGTTGCCTAGACCATCTCCAATGCAAGATGTAATTTTTGTGCCAATTTAGTACAAAAAAAGAGTTAATGTTATATTTGGCCAAATATTTGCAATTGGGCTCCAATGCACAAAATGCAAATTAACACAAAAAGGTAATAATTCATTTAATATTTATTGAGAACATACAAAAAATAATTTTTTTATTATTTTTTATTATCCGAATTATGTACTTCAAGAAATTTTCCATTAAAAATAAAATAAAAAAATATATGGTTGCCCATTAATTGTCAATTACTCAATTATAATAATTAGTGACAGTATGGTAAATAAAAAAGTAGCATTTATTGATGTGCCAAATTTAGCTCATGCTATATTTTGTGCAAAATTTGGTAGACTTTTTGTAACACCGTTGGAGTTATACTTTTGGTAAGATATGCTAAATATAGCATTGCACCAGCTTTTCACACTCCATTGCAAAGGTTCTTAGTTTATTATAAGAGTGTAATCATTAAGGTGGTGATAACGTGTTATAAATTTGCTCCAACTCAAATACTATTATTGCAACTCGAGAAAAATGAAACTTTTTAGTTTGTTTTTTGAAGTAACATGATTGTTAATTAAAAATACCAAATATAGATGGGAACCACATAAGGGGTACCCTCCCCTTGGAAAACATTACAAAATTTGCTAAATCTTCTAGCATCTTCTAGCATCCTTTGCTAAACCATCTGCTAAAACATTAAAGGATCTGCCAATAAACTTAAAGCTACAAAAACTAAAAGTCTTACTAATACTGAGAGTTTTTTTAAAAAGGCACCATATCTTCCAATCAGGAGCTCTACCTCTCTCATTTAAAGGTTTAACTAAGCTGAGCTAATTCATAAATATAACACATCGGTTCCACATCAATTCTTTTGCCAAAAAAAGAGCCATTTTCACTGCCAGCAGCTTGCTTTGCACCACACTGTGTACCGGCAACCTCTTTGTTCTTGCGTTCCATTTGTTTTCTTGAGGCTTGAAAGCCACTACTGCCAATCCTGCAATTCAATCTTTGAAGGCTGTATCAACAAACATGATCCCATGAATGGCCTCACTAATCCTGATGTCATCGTTTCTCTTTGGCTCCCTCACGCGGATCAATTCATCTTGGTTCAGGTCCTTCATAAATTCTTGATATTTCTGCCTGATCAATTCCATTGTTGCTGTTGGGTTTGGTGTTTTCCTTGTCTATAAGCTTCTATTCTAACTTTCCAAATAGCATCAACTACACACGCTGCATTGATCAGCAAACTTTTGACCTCTGAAGCCCAATGCATAGTGATTAGTGTATTAAAGAAAGTCTTCACCGTACTACCTTGAGTATTATCAAATCTCACACTAGGTTGGCTTGCAAACCAGATAACTCTCGCAAATGGGCATTGGCATAATAGGTGAAAATGATCTTCCACACCATCTTCACATCACATACATTCTTTCGTCTATATGAAAATTATTTTGTCTTATGTGGGTAGAACTTCTGAAATGGTTCTCCATAATACCATACGCAATCTAGGATGAATTCTTGGTTGCCACACTCTTCTCCAAATCTCTTCCTTTTCATTGAATCTCCATTTCTTATCCTCTATGTAAGCTGATTTTACACATAAATTGCCATCCTTTTTTGGCTTCCATACCATTCGATCCCCTGCTTCATTTGGCAGCAGATGGATTTTCATTATATCCTTTGCCATATTATGGTCGAAAGTATCAGTGAGCACCTGCTGATTCCATTCTCTTTTGTTTGGTTTCAAGAGTTCTCCCACTGTTGATAAATTTGGAGCTTCTTGTTTGTACCTCTTTCTAAGAACTCTAAATTCTTCAAACTCCATCCAAGGTAACGAAGGTTGTCTCCAAATGTTTATGTCCTCACCTGTTAATATTATGCTGTAGTTTGTGTTTTTGAATAAGTTCCTTACTGCAAGGATATTTTTCCAGGCTACGAAGTCATATGGTTTTGCCTCCACCTCTTAGAAGCTTTTTTTTTCCACAAATTTTTCTAAGCAAGACTTGGACCCACGACCTCTATTGATTCGAAGCCACTTGCCACGCTAGCTTGGATAGAAGGGCTCTATTGATGTCCACAAATCTTTGGAATCCCAGTCCCCCACTTTCCTTTGGCTGGCATATTCTGTCCCAACTTTTTGTTTCTAGGAATCTATTCTATTCTACTTTTCTTGTCCACCAAAATCTTCTAACAATTTTATCCATCTATCTACAAATCAAAATTGGTGTCTTTGTGGTTGACATGCCATATATAGGAATGTTTCCAGCCACTACCTTTATCATGATTTTCTTTCCCACATAAAAGAGAGTCCTCATTTTCCATCCTTTGAGTTTTTTCAGCATTGCTTCCTTTAGTCTTTCATAATCTTGGCGCTTCCTTCTTTTGAAATGAAAGGGTGTCCCAAATATCTATCATTGCCTTTAATCTCTTCAACTTGGAGTTGTTTCATTACTTCCACTTTAGTGGCCTACTTATTGTTTTTTGAAATGAAGATACTTGATTTTGGTTTGCTACACTTCTTTCCCGACCACCTTTTGTATTTGGTCATACACTCATTTAGAGTCATAGCTTCTTCCATTGATGCTCTTCTGAATAGAAGTGTGTCATCTGCAAACATAATGTGTGTGATTGAGGGTGTATTTAGGGACACCTTAATACCTTTCAAGTTTTCGAGTTCTTGTTGTCTAGTAATAAATTTTGACATTACCTCATCGCAAAGAATAAAGAAGAATGGCGACAACGGGTCACCTTGTCTCAAACCTCTTTCTAGTTTGAATTTCTTTAGTGGCACTCCATTTAACAAGAATGAAAAGGACACTGACAAAACACACCACATTACCATCTTGCAAAACATTTTCGAGAAACCATTTGCCCTTAGGTACCTTAGCAAGAAGCCTCATTCCATTCGTCATATGCCTTGTTCATATCCACCTTAACTGCCATTAGACCTCCTTTGCCCTTTTTCTTCTTTATTGCAGGCACAATCTCTTGGGTTAAAATTGAAGCCACCGCTATCCATTTGCAAGGAACAAACGCTGCTTGGAGAGAGGATATAAGCTTATCCATAACCTTCCTCATCCTATTTAAAAATATATTTGTGATGACCTTGTAGGTGAAGTTTGATAAACTTATTGGTCTGAAGTTTTCCACTGTAACTGTGTTGTCCATCCTTAAAATCAGACATATGAAAGTGTAGTTTAGCTTCGAGTCAAAGAAACCAGTTTGGAAAAATTCTTAAACACACTTGACTACACTTCTCTTTGTGGTTTCCCAAAAGTTCCTAAAAAACATCCTGAAAGACCATCGAGTCCAGGTGCCTTGAGTGGGTGAAGCTCCCATACTACTTGACCAACTTCCTCCTCATTTGATATTATACACAGATCCTCAGTTTCCTCTATAGAAACCTTATTCACAAAAAGGATTTCAAGCCCATTATCTATAAAGGCACTATCTGTGTAACGACCCAAATTCGCTAATAAGGCTTAAGGGCCTTGATTAGTGTGCCAGGAGGGCATTAATGGAATAATTGTGATTTAATGAGTTATTATATGTTTAATAATGTTTATATGATAATTGATTATACTATGTGGTATGTGATATGGAATAAATATGTGATATATGTGAGAACCATATTATTATGTGGACAAGTTCACAGAGCACGACTCAAGACGATTCTAGGGTTAGATAGCGGGAAAAGTCACAACGGGGCTTAAGATATGACTTTGGATAAGTCGGGGGTACTTTTAGATAGCGGGTAGCGATTTGGATTATCGGGTCATGAAAATAAATATATGGAGATATATTTGAGGTTAGAATGTCTAGGCGGGAATATTGGGGGATTTCGCCATTTTGGCCTCGGGGACGGTTCCGGCGCCCCGAGCCTCGGGATTAACTTAACAGATAAGTTAGACATAAAGAAGATTTCAGAAGAAAAACACAAACTGACTAAACACTTTACCTCAGCTCACTTTCACGTTCAAGGAGAACTAAGGAAAGGAAACACAGAAAAACAGGGGAAACAAGCTGGAATTCCTGGGATTTGTGGTGAGGATTTGGAGGTTTAGCTCAGGAGTAAATCAAGAACTAAAACAGGGATTAAGGTAAGCATCTGGTCTTCTTTTCTGTGGTCGAATTCTGAGTTCTAGATGGGTTTTGGTTAAGTGTTGAAACAAATGTGGTTTTGATGTTCTAAGGCAGAATTAAGAGGGAAAACTTGGGGACTTAGCTTGACTTTGGCTTGGTGAAGTGATTCAACAGAAAAGGTAAGCTTCAACTCTTGGTTTAGAGGTTTTAAATTGGGTTTGAGTGGCTGGTTTGAGTGTTTATAGCACTTGGGTTTCAGAAATTGAAAGGAGGAGATTAGAGTGTGCTAGGCTGTGTTTTCTTGGGAATTATGTTGTTTAGATCATGCTAAAGAAGTTGGGAATTAATTGGTTAGGAGTTGGGAAGCTTTGGAATGGTTTAAAGTGAGGATTCAGGCTTAGAAATGGTGTAAATTCTGGGTTCGAAGGGAAGGGCCGCGACTCTGTTCTAGAGCGCTGCGGCCCTAGCATGCAAATGAGCCAAGGAGGCTCGGCGAAGGGAGAGCGCCGCGGCGCCCAAGGCAAGGGCCGCGGCACGTGTGTGGTTAAACATGGGTGTTGGTTCTGTTTTGGGGAAGGGCCGCGGCTAGGCTTCAGGGGCCGCAGCCCTTGGTTGCACACATGAGTTTTTTAGGGTTTTAGGCTCGGGAAGGTGGTCTAGCGTGTTCGGGATTTGTTTCACCACCGTGCTTGGTGGAATTTGGATTCCTGAGAGTTAGTTTTATAATCAGAAACCTATATTTGAGTATTTATGGAACCCTATACTTTGCTTGTGGCTAGGTGATAAAAGCTTAGGCTCGTGACTGGATCGTGCTTGAGGGGCAATGCTCGTAATTCGATAACCGTACAGACTAAAGGTAAGAAAACTGCACCTGATTGATTATATGAGACGGGACTAAGGACTCCCTAATGTAAATGCTTGAAAATATGGTATTATGCCATGCAAGTCATTTAGTGAACCAACGGCCTAAGGGTGCCAAGGGTTTCACTAGCGCACAGGGCGCGGCTCGGCCACTGGTAGCCGAGGAGAGCTTATTATGCACTTAGCTCGGTATAAGCGGGCCTGAGTCAGTGGGTTAAACAGAGGGTGCGACCTAAGTCGTCGGCCCTGAATATTATGTGATATGAGTGTTATATGTGGTAGAATGTATCTTGTATTAGATTGCATATGCTGAGTATCTGTTAAGGATTATTTGAAGGGAGTACATGCTTACTGAACTGTTTGTCTGTTATCATTGTTTGAGATATTTATGATGTTTTCTGGCTGGGCCTTGGCTCACGGGTGCTACGTGGTGCAGGTAAAGGCAAGGGTAAATTAGACCAGCCATGATTGGAGAGCTCAGCGAGCAGAATGTACATAGCCAGGTGCTCGGCCGCCACGGTTGAGATCTAAGCAAGGACATGGAACCTAAAAACTGCCTGTTTTTCCTTAGTGTGGCTAGTGGATGTTCACGTTTTTTTTTAGAGTCTGTAAACTTGTTCTAACTCTGTTTTTATATGGGATCCCATGTTTACTATAGTTTAAATATATGAAATTAGTCTTTTGAGACCAAAACCTTTTTAATCTTAGCTTTTACATGTTTAGTGACACGTTTTCAAACTAATGACTTGATTAGCAAGTCCTGCACCCTTATAAGTACACAGTGGGACGGTCTTGGCTATCCAGGGCGTTACAATCTGATCTATATAGCTCCATATAGAAATTGATGAATATTTTCCCCATTTCATACCTTCTATCCTTCTACTTCCCCCATTTTTCTCTTATTGTCCAATACGATTACGCTGTCTTCGAATCATTGTGGAAGTGTGGAAAAATCTTAAGTTTATATCTCCTTTGAACATCCATGTCTCTCTCGATCTCTATTTCCATATACTTTCTTATTGGATCCATAATTCATTTAGCTCGAATTACAGCCTTGCTTCCTCCTCGATTAGCTCCTAGTTGATGTTTTGATTTTGTAACCATATCAGCCTTCTCTCAATAGTATCTATCTTCTTTTCTAGTGAACCAAAATTGTTCTTGCTCCACTTCTGCAATGCTCTCTTTGTAGCCTCCATTTTACGCCAGCAATTTGTACTTTGGGAGTCCATTTCAGTACTCTTCCATGCCTTTGTAACCATTTTTTTACACAATTCATCTCGTGCCCAAGCCTCGTAGTACCTAAAAGGCTTCCCTCCTTTTTCCTTATCCATGTGGGTATCCAATAAAATATGTGCATGATTTGAAACAGTGATTACATAATTTCGAACACTACTCTTGGAAATTTTGTTACCCAATCGTGAGAAGCAATTACCCTATCCAGTCTTTCACGAATTAGACCACCATTGAATCTTTTATTTTGCCAAGTATATTTGCATCCCATATATCCAAGGTCCACACTCCCTGTATCAACAAGGAAGTCTCTCAAGATTTTGGTGTCCCTATATGTTACCTATTTGCCTCCAACCTTATCTTCTGAGTTCAAAATGACATTAGGGTCTTCAATCAAAGCCCACCCACTTTAACAATTATGGGTCTTTAATCTCAATATTTCCAAGAACTCTCTCTTCTTCTTTGCATACGGAGTTCCATAAACTATGAACAATGTCCAGTACACATTAGTCCTCTCGTCCCAAACCATTACCTCAAAAATCCCATCACTCAAACTTATCACCTGCATCCTAGTCTCGGCATTACACGGAAAACAAAAGCCTCCTGAGTTTCCATTTGCCTCAAAAAATTCTCCATTTTTGATACCCTAAATTCTACCGATTATTCTTATCTCATCCTTATCTACTTTTGTTTCCATCAGAAAGACACAATAAGGTCTTAGTCTCCTATTCCAAGCCTGAAGAGCTTGGATTGATGGGTTCCTGAGTAGGGCCCAGCAATTCCACGATATGGCCTTCATTTGGACGGAGGGGGCTTCACAAGGGCCGCCTCCTCACGCACCAGAAAATGTGGATCCATAGTAACTTATACCTCATAGAAATTCTTAGTAATTTCTTCTGCATTAGTTTCCACTTGAAGGATTGATAATTGTACCAATTCGGTGTTCCTCTTTTTTCCTATGTCCTCTATTTTTAGTTTTGAACTATTCCCTTTAGGGACCCTCCTCCCTTTCTATTTGGAGCTACAACTGCCTTCACCTTTGCCATTCGAGAACTGTGTGTTGGTCAAAGGTGGGACGAAGATCGGTAAGTCAATCTCAACTTGTCCTCTAAACTCCTCTTCATGCATCCCTTGGCCGATGATAGGGTAAGACAAAGTTGGGCCTTCCTTTTTTTTGCTCCACTTACATTATTAATCTGTTTTTAGATATATAATGGGTCATTGGAAATGGTACTTCAGGCTTCAAATTTATAAACCTCAATTGGGCCCATGACCTTTGCAAGGAATTGTTCCATCTTAACAGCACTGGGCCAAGGCAGGGTAACCTATTTACTTCAGGGAAATCATGGGGTGTCCAGAATTTACATAGCTTCACATGAGGGACTTCCAACACTTGGGTTATAGTGGGCCCTATGTTGGCCATAAAGCTCCTAATTATACCATCATCCTTATGGGTATTTTTTGGCTACTGGGAAATAGGGTGAGTTTCCCATTGCCAGCTATAACGTTGGCACTTGTTTGCTTTCAGATTTCCAAAAATGGTCTTTCATTTTACTGGCGTGCTCACTTTAGAAGCCTATTTTTCCTAAACCATTCCCTTCTTATTGGGAAATTTTACTTTTTATACATACTAATAAGGATAATTACATAACAATTCTAGCACTAATTACAATTTCAAATTGATGCTAAACATTCCCCTATTTCCCAAAATACCCCTCTCATTTTTCCACACCCAAAAAAATCAATATCTCACTTCTCTCTCTTCTCTCTCTTCTCTCTTGGTTTCTCTCTCTCTCTCTCACAAAAAACCCAGACGTTCAACTTCCACCTCAGTCGAGACCCCTCCATCAAGCCCCCACCTTTGTCGAGCCCACCTCCATCGAGCCACTAGCGTCGTCGATCCCACCTTCGTCGAAACCAAGACCCACAAAAAAACCAAGACCTGCTCTCCCATCTCTCCATCATAATAGAGACCCACGTTGATTAAGAGACCCACATCGACCCATTTCATCCAAAGTTTGACAATCAAGGTAAAATCTCGAACCCATTTGAATTTTTGATAGTGCATATTGTTGAATCTGTGATCTGTGGATTGTGTTCATCGTTTTTTGGGGATTTTTTTCTAGTTTTGCACCAGTAGCTCGATAGGTTCGATACAGGTTTGATGATGGCTCGAGTAATCTTTGGTAATAGATAAAAGAAGCTCGATATGCTCGATTATGGTTTAATAGGAGTTGGATAGTGTTGGTTGAATGGTTCGATACTTGCTCAATATGAGCTCGATAGGGTAGGTAGAATGGTTCGATACTTGCTCGATATGAGCTCGATAGGGTAGTTGAATGGTTCGATAGTGGGCTTGATATAGTTAGGCTCGATGGAAGCTCGACATAAGCTTGATATAAGATCGATGGTATACTAAAGATTATGTTTAATAGTGGCTCGATGGAACTTTGATAGAGGCTCAATGATGAGATCGATTGAGCTCGATAGGGATCGATAGGGCTCAATAACAGGCTGATATAAGCTCGATGACACCTCATTTCAGTTTTTTGATGAAATTTTTTTGAATTTTTTCCTGATTATGTTTAACATTTTGTGTTCTTACCAATTTTTTTTCATGTGTTGTTGCAGATGCATAAATTGCTTGTTTCGTTCAGTGATCACTTTCTTGGTCGAGTGACATATCGGGGTAGTAGTACTTTAAATCACATGGAGATTAGGTTTTTGGAGCTCGGGCTGCTTGAAAGAGCTAAGGAATTCCCTTTCAAGCAGTTCTTTTTGGCTTCGGAGTTTAATTTCTCCAGGGTCTTGGTGCATCAACTGTTGCTGAGGAAAATCGCTAGCAACAAGGAAGACGAGGTGCATTTTTTCTTGGGGTCGAAGTCTTGTAGATTCGGCATGGGAGAGTTTGCCTTGGTGACGGGATTGAATTTCAGTACCTTCCCATCACAAGAAGAGTTGGAAGGGCGTAATCTCAGTGACCGGTTGATAAAGGAGTATTTCAACGATTCTGAGAAAGTGAAGCTCTCACAGGTGGACCATGCTTTCAAGACTTGTACGGTTGTGGAAGATGTGTACAAGCTTGTTCTATGTTTGTTTGTTGAGAGAGTTCTGAATGCCATTGAGGGCAAGTTGCACATTTGGCAAGATATTCTGAAAATTGTTGAGGACGTAGAGTACTTCTTCAGCTATCCATGGGGGAAGTACTCTTATAGGAGGCTTTTGCAGTCTTGTAAGAAGGACATGGTGAAGCAAAAGGCCAACTATGATGCCAAGAAGGATGCCAAGGTGCAGCAAGAGTCCAAGTACAGTATGTATGGTTATGCCCCAGCCTTACAGTACTGGGCATATGAGGCTATCCAGCAGCTTGCGACGAAGCTTGTTGTGAGCTCGGGAAACATGGTCCCGAGGATGCTTAGTTGGTCGCATCAAAGGAACAAGGATTTCACAAAGTCTATCATCTCACTGATGTTATTGAAGAAGAATGTAAGTTATATTTTTTTTTATTTATCTGCTTATCTTTTATCATTATTTGAGTTAACCAAATGTTTTATGTTGTTTGCAGTTGATTGTCCTTCTGATGTAGAAGCCTCGACCTGTAGAAAAAGACTATTATTTGTCTTTCACAGAGGGAGATCTTCCCCTTTATCCTGGGCTTGGCCAGGATCCCTCGGAGACTGATGAGGAGGAGGATGCGACTTTTGAGAAAATCGCAGAGATAGTTTCTCAGGCAGCCGAGGCAGCCAAGATATTTGATGAAGCTGCCCCGGGGGAGGAGGTTGCAAGTCCCACCCCTCCTATTGCCTCAGCCTCAGCCTTCGCCCCAACATCAGCCCCAACCTCAACGTTAGTCCCAACACCAACCCCAACACACCCCTCAACCTCAGCCCCTGAGCTCGTCGACTTGATTGAGCGGTTGGACAGAGTCGAGGGTCGACAGGAGACCCTCCTGAAGAACCAGTCAGTGATCTTGGACGTAGTCAGTCAGATCCTGACATTTATTAAGGATAAACCGAGGGGCTCCAATGAAGATTCAGACTCAGAGTGATTGGATATTCCTCTAGACTATGTTGATGATCCAACCACGCCTCCTACCATCATTGTGACACCTAATGCTGGGACTCCGGGAGTCGTTATTGTCAACCCTGAGGATGTTGCTGGGGTTTAGTTTCAGAGGACTAGACGCCAAAGACGCAAGCCAGATTGGTTTGAGGACTACACCAATCCCACGAGGAAAAGACCTCGCACTGATGCAGCTGCACCAGCAAGGAGGCTACACAGGTGCTGGACCCTCTCAAGAAGCCAGATCCCAAACCGTATAGGACAATGTGCAAGTGGCTGCTTGGAGACATGCCCAACAAGACCCCGAGGGATGTAAAGACTGGGAATCACGGTCCAGCATGGTTTCTGACGTGGAAGACACCCCAGTCGTGGCTCAATGATGGGGTAAGCCGTTTATACCTAATGACTTCATAGTGGTAGAAATTATGGACTGTTTTCAATTTTACTCGATAGGAGTTCGATAGGGATGTTAAAATAGGGTTATTGTTTACTGTTTGAGATTAGCTCGATGTGAGCTCGATAGGAGTTCGATAGGAATGTTAAAATAGGGATGTTCTTTACTGTTTTGGATTGGCTCGATGTGAGCTCGATGGAGCTCGATAGGAGTTCAATAGGGATGTTAAAATAGGGTTGTTGTTTACTGTTTGAGATTATCTTGATGTGAGCTCGATGGAGCTCGATAGGAGTTCAATAGGAATGTTAAAATAGGGTTGTTGTTTACTATTTCAGATTGGCTCGATGTGAGCTCGATGGAGCTCGATAGGAGTTCAATAGGAATGTTAAAATAGGATTGTTGTTTACTGTTTCAGATTGGCTCGATGTGAGCTCGATGGAGCTCGATAGTAGTTCGATAGGAATGTTAAAATAGGGTTATTCTTCACTGTTTCAGATTGGCTCGATGTGAGCTCGATGAAGCTCAATAATAGTTCGATGTGAGCTCGATGGAGCTCGAAGAAGCTCAATAATAGTTCGATGTGAGCTCGATGGAGCTCGAAAACAGCAATTTATGATGGTCTTTGCTAACTTTTTTTTATCGTACTCTCTTTGTAGCATATTGATGCCGCAGAACACATGCTTCGTATGCGTCGCAAGTATTTTTCCCAATATATATCGACAGAAAACAGTTGTTATGAACAGTTATTTCTCACAAGTGATACCTGCCTGATATGATCAGTACAAGAAAACAGGCGACAAAACAAAGTATACTTGGGATTCTGACGTTATGTCCATGTTGACCGGCATCAAGTAGCAGTTTCTGGTATCATGGGGAGGAGTTGAGGATGTATATTGGTGCCAAAACTATGGACAACAACATTGGTTTGCCATTGAGGCTTCCATTTCTAGTTGGACCCTGACTGTTTACGATTCGGACAACTCGGTGATTAGTGATGCAAAGCTTGATGAAATTATGAGTCCATGGTGCTTTTTGCTTCATTCTCTGTTAATGCAGAGTAAACTGTTTACTGATAGCTTGATGTTGAAGATTCCATCCGTAGGAAAGAGGCCGCATCAGTTCACATGGCATTGCAAACAGAAACACGAGCTCACTTAGTAAAAGAGAAGGTAACAAACATCTTCTTCATACTAATTTTGTTTCTAACTAAAATTATAGTAATGTACACTTAATGTTTACTTTTTTTTTTACAGTGGGGATTGTGGTGTGTATGCTGTCAAGCATATTGAGCATCTAATGGTCAGTCTTTCATTGGAAACTATCTGCGATGAAAATATGGAGGTGTTCAGGAACAAGTTGACCACAGACTTTTGGTATCAAAATTTGTTACCTAGATGATTGTATATAACAGGGTCTTTACATGTACAGTTTCTTTTTCACATTTTTTTATAACTTTCATGGGCTGTCATCGAGCTAATATCAAGATATATCGAACTGTTATCGAATTATCAAAATTTGTTACCTTGATGTTGTTATATATACATGGTCTTTACATGTACAATTTCTTGTTCGCATTTTTTTTTATAACATTCATGGGCTGTTATCGAGCTAATATCAACCTATATCGAACTGTTATCGAATTGCTATTGAGCAATATCATTTTCATATCGAACCATTAACATAACTTTTAAGAAAAATCAAATAAAAAGAGTTTATTAATACAACAAGTCCAAATGGGAAAGAAAAAAGAGTTTAAAGCCTAGCTTTGCATGTAGCCCTGTTGTGGCCAAGACCACCACACATGCTACACTTGCGCTCTTTGCGAATGATTTCGCCATTCGATGGAGTGTGGTTTGTCTTCCTTCTTCCCACCTTATTCTTCTTCGGTCGACCAACAAGTTGTTTTTCAACGGGAACCCCAACTTCCATTTTCTCTATGTTCTCAGGAACTTCCCAATCATCCTCACTGCCAGTTTGGTAAATTCATTCTTTGTAAGACTCCCTCCATATCTCAGTAGTGTAATATGGTGAACACAGTGATTAAATGTTGACACTACACAAGATGGCCGTAGCCACACCATGAACACAAGGGTAACCCATTATTTGAAACTGGCCACAAGAGCAAGATTTGGTCATCAAATTTACCTCACCTTCTGGGTCTACCACATGAAATTCAAATTGTCAAAGATGATGGACTTTCAAGTACCTTGCATCATCCACAATGCCTGAGACATCTTTCTCATATATTGTTGCTAATTTGGATGTGCACTTCTCTACCTCCTCACGACGCGCGACAAACCATGACTGAATTGTGAAGCGAATGAATTCCACAAAAGTAGTGACTGGGAAGGTTCTTGCGTCTTTGGTTTTGTTGTTGAAACTCTTAGCGTAGTTGCTTGTCATTACATTGTATCGATTCCCAGGAAAGTAAGCACGAGTCCACTTATCGAAGCCAATACCCTCGAGATATTGAGCTATGGCAGGATCCATTTGCTTTATATTGTTGAAGAACCTGTGAAATTTTGACTTTCGAAATGCATATGTCGCATTCCACATCTCCTTGTCGCATGCGTCGTGGTAGGCATCAGGGAAGACCAACTCAAGAGCATGAATAATGCTAGCATGTCTGTCTGATACAAAAGACAGATTATCAATAAATCCAATGGCTTCCTTCAATTTCATCATGAAATACTTCCAAGAAGCATGATTCTCACTGTCAACAATAGCGAACGCAATTGGATAAATGTGGTTATTCGCATCCAATGCGACAGCACACAACATGTGGCCACCGTACCCTGACTTCAAGAAAGTGCCGTCCACACATATAACAGGAAGACATGATGTAAATCCCCTTCTACAAACTCCGAGTGAGAAGAAACAGTAAAGAAAGCGACCGTCATCTGTGATAAAATTCGTTATTGTACCTGGATTCTTTGGCTGCAACATGTACAGGTAAGAAGGTAACTTGGAATATGATTCTTTAGGTGTCGCCCTGACATAACCGAGTGCCTTCTCTCTGCATCTCCAATCCTTCATATAACTCATATCGATCCCAAAATTATTCTTCATATCCTCCTTTATGTTGTTTGGTGGATAACTAGTGCCATCAGTAGCATATTTGTTCTTGATAAGGTGCCCAATGACAGAAGGTACTACTTGATGGTGGTCTTTTTGTCGCAATTATAGTGATCAAGTATGTACACTATTATAAACAGTGATGTCAAACATCTCCGATCGCGCTACTTTTTTCCCTCTTGTTCTCCAAACACAATCAGGATCCTTGCAGGTGATATACAACACATCAGTACTAGAATTCTTAACCATAAACTCAAAATTATTCTTCATTGTGAAGAGAGCCGCTTTGGTTTTCAATTCCATCTTGTTCTCAAATGTCTTCCCAAGATGTAATTCCCCCAACACTACACCGGATGAGGGTTATTGAGAACGACTACAAGCCATGATATCTTCTTTTGTAAACATGGGAGCACTCCATTTTCTATGATCTTCTATTGAACATATTGGAATGTTCCTTGTATAGTTATATTCTGTTCCACCAGGACGACTAGAGCTGGTGCCAGGTGTTCGACGTCCTTGACTTGGTGGGTTCGCCCGTGCAATATGACGTATTGGTTGTTCTTGTGCTTGTTCTACTTGCAAATTTTCAGCTACTAGATCATCATTCACTGAATTATATCCTAAGTCCTCATTGTGTTTAGCTATTGGATCATCATTCACATAGGGGTTGTACTCATACGGGTTGTCCCTCAGGTCACCAATAGGAAATCCTAAAGTACTGGCTGCACCCTCAGGTTCTGGAGTGGAATATGGGTCTGCAATGACAATCTTTTTAACAGGAGTGACACACAAGGCCAACCATTCTTTAGATATTACTCCTAAGAATGCATCGACACCAAGATCACTTTCAACATGAACGGGTGTAAACGGTTGGTCGCCGCATGTGTAAGGAACCTCCAATTTCAACTCATACATCTGTTTATCAACTTTAAGTTCCTTGTGCAATATGTCAAGAAGTTGCAAGTATGTTACAGTATCCTCCATCGGTATCACCATGCATTAAGGGTCCTTGAAAATACACTTATTCCCTTGTAATTCCCAAACACCATTGTGGGATACAAAAACGTAGACAATAGAGCCTATGTTGGAAAAAAAAAAAACATTAACATTGTTAGGAAAACTGTCATTTTTTCAGAAATTCATGAAAATAGAACATTATCGAGCTTTATCATGCTATCATGGAGCATTATCGAGTTAGCATCGATCTCTTATCGAGTTAGTATCGAGCTACCATTTCTTAAACCAAACAGAAAACATAACCAAAACCTCCATCGAACCCTATCGAGCACATATCGAGAAAACCTAAACCTATCGAGCTATAATCGAGCTCAAATATTGTAGGGTCCAATCGAACCCTTATCGAGTTTCCATCGAGCACAATCGAGCAACAAAACCTAAACCTATCGAGCTATAATCGAGCACACATCGAGCTACATCAAGCTTAAGAAAGACCTTCTTCTACATACCATCGAGCTCATATCGAACCGCTATCGAGCTCCTATCGAGCAAAAAAGTTGCAGAAAACACAAAAAAAACCCAAATCGCAAAATCTCTCTAAAAATACACCAATATAGGCTCAGATCTGTTCAAAATAGCCAAAAAAATGTAAACAAATAATACTCACCACATAAAATGTACAATCTTATTACCCATGGTTTTTCTCCTCCAAAAACTCTAAAAATAGATGTTTCCTTTGATATTTATGACTTCACAGAGACAATGGAGATGGCTAACAATGATTTTGACAAGAAAATTATACAAATCTGTAGGCTTTATGGATGATTTCGTGAGAATGAGAGAGAGAGGGGGAGAGAGAGGGAAGAGAGAGGAAGAGAAGGTTTTAGGATTTTTTGATATAATGGGAGGGGTATTTTGGGTATGAGAGGAATGTTTAGCATCAAATTGAAAATATTATTAGTGTTGGGAGTTTTTGGTAATATTAGGCATCATTAAGTATTAAAAGTAAAATTCCCCCTTCTTATTTCCAATCCATTATTTGTCGTACATTATACCACCCTGGTCTTCTGTCGTTTCACTGCCGCTTGACTCGATGCCCATTCCTGTTGTATTTGAATTTTCTGTTGTCTTCTCCGACTGCCGTTGGTACACTAAGAGTTTGGTATCAAAGAAACTTCTCATTGGAACCTACGCCTTAATCGATGGTCCATACATCGAGACCACTTTTCAGATTTGTGGGAAGACACACGCTTGTTTTTTGGTACATATTTTTGCATCGTGAGCTATAACTCCATAATTATAGCACACCATTGGGAGTTTATTATACTTAAACTAAATCCATTCCTTGCGATCCCTTGCTGTTTTTAAAAAGAATCCTGCCGGAAGTGGGTGATTAATGAATATATCCACTTTCATCTTTAGGAACCCCCTTATGAAAGTTTCGAGTTGAGAAGCTTTGCTAGTGTCCAAGTATTCTTTGATCTTGTTTGCAATTGTTGGGGCATTTTCCCAATTCAAATATGGGGTTGGCAAATTGTGGGCTTATACCCAAAAAATTACCTTGTCCATATTAATACTCTAGCAAACCCCATCCTTTGGCCACTCTCGGATATTTAGCAGTTGTCCACTAAGAATCCAAGGACGTCCGAGTATTTGTTGGTATTCTCCCTCAAAATCAAAGAAGAAACCCCACAAATTCCCTTGCATTATTTTTATTCTCCAGTTTCCTTTCAAATTCAATACTTTTTCCAAAATCTGTTTTGCCCTATTTTTTATGAAACCACAACGGTCCTGTATCTATGCTAGCACACCATTTTCAACTATCTCCTCATTTATATCTACTTCAAACTCCATGGGTATGCCTTCAATGAATTGTTGTCGCATTAACTCAATCTGAGCTCTCTGTTCTTCATTAAGTTCATATATATCCTCCCGTGGCACTTTTTCATTCTCAGCATTTATTTCTTCCATCATTTCCTCTTCTTTTTCCATCAAGGCGTCATTAATGTTGTTTGTCCCCCTCCCACCCCCCCCCCCCCCCCCTCTCAATTTTCCTGTGTCAGGACTTCATTAGAACTGCCTACGTTGGGTTGGCCGGTCTCCATGCAGTCCACGTACTAAAAAATGTACGTCCAGGAGCCACCAAAAGCATTACACTCCACTCCAGTACTCTTAGTACTTTGTATAGTTCAACCACCCTGAAAAAAAACTAACACTAAGGATAACCAGACTCGGGTAATGTTATAAAACCAAACCAATGATTGAGCCAAAGCTACTGAGATACGAATTGAAAGAAGGTTAAAACAAACTCTGGAAACTTAATAAAAGGATTACTATAACACAATCTGGAAATTTAGAAACAACTAAACTTTCCCGCACAAAGAACTGTTGTAGTTTGATAACCCCAACTAGGAGAAGAGAACACAAATGATTTAGATGGTTGAAAAAGGTTTGGTTAGTGTTTTTTTTCTTTCAAATTGTAGTCATTGAGGGCCATTTATATATATATATATATCTCTGTGTATTCTTTTCAGTTTTTTCTCTATATAGAAAACTTCTCTGTCTATATTTCTAATCCTTCTAAGGGGAAGAAGAGTACTTTGCTCCCTCGAATCTCTTGCCTCCTCTCTGGTCAAATCACACTAAAGAGAGAGAGAGAGAGAGAGAGAGAAAGAAAGAAAAGAGAGAGAACCCAAAAGAAAAGGGCCAATAGCAAAGTTATGAATTATGCCCCCTTTTTTATTCGTTGTTATCACTTGTTGCTTTACTTTGTTTTCTGGAAAATTTACATTTAAAACTACAATTCACAAAATACTCTGACATATACATTGGCAGAAAGTATTTGCAAAAATGCGATCCAACTTTTTAAAAGTCCAACTCATTCGAAACAAGGTTTCTCTCTTCGTTCTTGATGATTGTATATCTTGAAAAAAAGTTAATTTTTTTACAAAGTGTTCATTGAACCTTTCCTCTTTGGTGTCGATATTGGAGAGCCTTTGGCCGACATCATTATCAGACAGATATCCCTTCCTAGTGCTGTTATTAGAGGTTCTTTCCTCCACGACAACTTTGAAATTCCGTATTTTATGATTACCAACTTTATATTTAATTAAATTAAATTAATTAAATGTGGAATAAAAGATTGGTACTGGAACATATATTTTGTAGCTACATACAGAGATTCAGTGACTACAGAAATTCACAACAGAAAAGAAAAAAAAACAGAGTTTTTTTACGTGGTGTCAATATCCATACGGATATTACTAGTCCACGGGGCCACGCCCTGAGATAAGATTCATTAATAAAGTTTCTCAAAAATACAAAGTGTTTGACTTAAGCAAAGATTAGACTCCCTCTGATTTTATGCCACAAGCTTGATGTATTTTTCACTTGATGAATGAACCTTGCTAAAACATCAAGAATCAAACTCCCTTCGATTTGCTTAAAGAGTGCTTGCTTCCTCTCAAGGCAAGACTAGGATGAACCTTCTCCCGAATGTTTGCTCTTTTTTCTTCTCTTTGTAGAATTGTTTCAATACACAAAACACATACAAAGACACAAAATAACATAGGTATAGTTGAACCACTAACCTCTACACAAAAAATACTGTTTTTATAAATATGTAAAATAAGTTTAAGAATAGACAAAAGAGTTAACCTAGACAAGGCTACTATGGTAAGTATTTATACACAATATACTCACATAAGACAGCCTTGACTAAGTCTGAATACACACAACTCACTAGAAAAATTTTCCTTAAATAACCAATCAATTACATAGAATCATCCGTGATCTGAGGAAACAGACAAACTGTTTGCAGCTACAGATCAGTCCGTATCTGAGTTGTCATTTCAAGGTCCTATCTTCGGTTTTAATGAGGATCAATTTGATCCTATCTTTTGAAATATGGTCATAAGAATTAGGTTGCCAATTAAAATTATCCAGATATAAAATAAATCAACATTTATTAGTTGAATCAACATTTATTAGTTGATTCATATGTTAAAAGCTAAGTATATTGTCAAAACTTCTATAAATAGAATAGATTGATATAATCTGAACATAAATGAGAACAAAATAAAAATGAAATAATCTTCAATTTATTGCCCAGATTACAAAAAATAAATCAAAAAATATTTTGTCAAATATAATTTGCAAAATATGGATTTTACAATCTTCCCCTTTGGCACTTTGATTGAAAAAATATTTTGGATGTAAATACCCAAAAAGTTATTTTGTGTATACAATACTCCACCAGCACATAAAAGTTACTAACACATAAAACAAACAAGTTAACTTTTAAAGAAAAAGTTTAACACGACAACTCCCCCTGAAAATAGGGTCCAGAGTTGTAACCAACAAAAAAAAACACTACTACACCTTTTTGTCTATCAATTTGCCAAAGAAAACAAAAATCAAAAGAAAAGACCACAAGAAAAATCACAAGGTTCGACATGACAGAAATACTAATCACGCAACAAGAAACTTCTGAATAGAACTGAGGTGTTGAAGGATAAAAGCTTGGCCCTCCTCCAATTTACCCAACCGAGTGGTAACCTTGGCAATTTCTGTATGAACAAATTGAAAAGATGGAGCTACAAAAGGTGATCCTGAATCTGCAGGAGAAGTAGCACACACAGGTGGCGAAGATATTCCTTTATGCTGCTTAGAAGATTCAAACTTCTCAAAGGGTTTGAAAGTCATTTCAGACACAGGAGGCTCTTCAAATTCAATGTCCAATATCATCTCCTTTTGTGAAGACATCACTTTATAGATCAAGTTAGAAGAAACAAATTTAACTTCCTATGATTTCCCTTGCGCAAGGCGACATTCTGATCTAAAATCATGTCAGCTAGATCAATTGGAGAATTAGTTGTGAGCTTAAACAGGAAGAAGGATAATTCTTGGGATACCGCAACCATGTTGGAAGATGGCAACCAATTAGAAAGAGCAAACCTCATTTGTGCAGCATGTTGATAGGTGTTCCAGGTAACGATTTGTCCAATGATTTCAGACAAAACCACATCTTTGTCAAATGGCACCTCGGTGGACTCAACATCTACAGGAAGACTGAGTGCAACAGCAATATTTTGTATAGTAAAAGAATACCAATGACCTCTAACATAGACTTTCCCAAAAATTCAAGAAATTTTATCAAGAAACTCATCATTTAGATTAGCATAAAATTCTTTGACCACCCTATCAACATAACCAGGAACGCCATCTATAGTACTCATCCAAACCTTCTCTTGAACAATCTATAGAACCCCATAAATCCTATGAGCATCAATATAAATTTTTTTATCAACAATGAATTTTTGAGAAGCATAAAGACTCATGTGCCTTTGATTGTCATTAAAGCAAAAAAATGGAGAATGTGAAGAAAAATCTTCGAGTTTACCAGGCTTTCGGGCCTGTTTAGTAATAGGAGCAGAGGGAGGAATTTCCAGAGGGCGTTTGCCTGTAGACTTCTGCTTGTCCTGAATAGGGGGCTCTGGAGACACATCTTTAGGTTCTGAAGCTACAGAACGGCCTTTTGAAGGTTCTCTTTCATCAGGAGTCTCTTCTTCCTCAAGTTGGATTTCTATATTCAAGCCCTTACTAGGATCAGATTCAGCTTCTGAGTCACTCTTATCGTCACCCTTGGATTCAATGGTTGTCACAGAAGGTGGATTTTCTTTGAGACGAACAGCCAGAGGAGTTGAGACAACTAAACCACGCTTAGAGTGTCTTTCATATCGTAGAGCGAAGAGCTTTTCGTATGCAAAAGAAGGCAAAGGGGATACTAGTGAGGAGATTTCAATGTTGGGTTTTACTCCTCTAGAACCGTTATACCAAGATACAGAAACCTCCTTTGAAGATGAAGACTTGGGACTCGAGTGCGCAGATGAGGTGATCTCTTGAGGGCCATCACCACCAAGACCCAGAGTAGCAGAAGAGATTAGAGAGGCGGACTGAGATGGTATCTCATTCAGGTTGAGGAACTTTTTCCAAGTTAGATCCCTTGATCTTCCAAAAGGTTTTGCAGTAGCAGGAGAGTCGATTGCAGCTTTGACCGAGGGCTTTGCATGGGGAGGATGCCTGGAGCTGCCAACAGTTTTGGTCTTAGCAATTCATGTGATGATTAAAAAAAACTAGAGAAACCAAAAGCACACAAGAAGAGAAGGAGAGACTGAAAATAAGAAATAGAAGAGTGAGTGATAGAGGTGATCGTGGATTAGGGGTTTAAAAAGTGAAGAAGTGGGTAGTTATCTAAAATGAAAAAAACAAGAAACAGAAAGTATATATTTACAATAAAGAGACACAAAATATGTAATTGTCAATCAAGAATTTTTTATTTCCCAAATCTCACAAACTCTTTATACCCCAATTAGACACACCTAAAAAGGAAAACAAACATTATTAAAAAAATAACCATGAAAAAACTTACCAGCTGATATCTGACATTTTTTATTTTTATTTTTGTTTTGAATATTTTTTGTTTTAAATTTTTGACCACCTTTTTTATTTTTATATTTTTATTAAAAAAAAAAAAAAAAAAAAACAAGACATTTGTCATATTAAAGAGCAAAATGTTAGTTTATGAAATAATATTAAACCAAGACAAATAAAGACAATATTTTTAATGAAGCTCTTAAAAAAGATCACAACAATTTTTTATTAATATATATATATATATACAAAGAACAAACCATGTTAATTTTTCCAACCAGTTGAAATAATCAAACTCTTAAAAAATACAAATATTATATTAAAACCTAATTACCTATGGTACTAAAATCATAAATGTTACGCAAAAAAAAAAGAATTTACTCAGTCACAAATAAATTGTATTGACCCAAATTTGCTAATAAGGCTTAAGGGCCTTGATTAGTGTGCCGGGATGGCATAACTGGATTATATGTGATTAATGATTAAAAGCATGTTATATGAATATTTGAATATCTGTGATGCATGACTATGTGTATTAGTATGCATGTAGGCCTTGATTAGGTTAAAAGGGCATATTTGTAATTTTAGCTCGTTGAGGGCATAAATGTAAATAATTGTGATAAATTGTTGAGACCACGTTATTATGTGGATATATTTGTAATCGGCGACTCGAGGCGATCCTAGTGAGCAGTTCAGCAAAAAAGTCACGGCGAGGATTTATACCCGGCTCGGGGAGAGTCTGGGGGTATTTCTGGGAATTTAGAGAATATAATGGAGTATATTTTGATATTGAGGAATATAATTGGTGATTAGTTAGGTGTCGGGAAGTAAGAGGTAAATATTAGAGGCATTCGAGAAATTAGCGGGAATTGGGTGTAATGACTAAAATGCCCTTAAGATGTGTAAAATCTTAGTTATAAGTGGGAGGGCACTATGGTCTTTTGGTATTTAGAATCAGATAAGTGTTGTTTTAGCTTTATTTCCTTAGTGGATTATGTAGAAAATTGTAGAAGTCTGAAGAAAATAAAAAAAAAGAAAGAAAAGAAAAGGAAAGAAGGAAGAAGGAGATAGAAGTTCCCTCTTCCATTCTTGAGGTCTCTTAGAGCTAAAACTCAAAGAGAGTTTGGGCAGGAGCTTGAGGCTAGGATCCCTGGTTTGGTTTGAAGAGTTAGCAAGGGTTGTTCATCATTTGAGGTAAGGTCTTGAGGTTGATATTCAGTTCTTGGTTTGGTATAGAATTGGTTTTTTCTAAGCAGAGTTTCTGTGGGAATTCTAGGGAATTAAACCTAAAGGTTTGAGGAATTGAAGGCTAAGCAAGTGTGGAAGACAACCTAGGCTGAGCTCATCCATCAAAGGTAAGAAACTCTAGCTTTAGGCTTTGCGATTTCTATTGTTTTGCTGAGTTTTTGAGCTCTAGGTTCAGCCATGGTGGATGTTGTGTTTTGGGGTGCATGTGATTGAATTACTTGTGGTTAGGCTATTTGGGATGAGTTGATGATGTTGGGAGGCTTTCTTTGAAGTTTGGTTGAGGTTTCGGCGAGTTTTAGAATGGTTTGGCAGGAGAAAATTGTGTAGTACCTGGCTGTGACTAGCGCTAGCCTTAGGGCGCTACAGTGCTAGGCTTGGGCGTCTGGGAGCCTGATGGCTCTTCTTGTAGTGCTGTAGTTCCCACTTTAGGGCATTATAGTGCTACCATGTTACCAGAAAGGGGTTTTTGGGTTATTTCTTAGGGATTTTTCCCGGGGGCTCGGGGTTTGATTCCACCACCCCGTTTGGTGGAATTAGGGATTCCCGAGGGCTTGGGATTGGTCCCGAGGCTAGGTTTTGGAATTGTGGTTTGGAGTTGGTTCTAACTTGTGACCATGACTAGGTGTACGCTAGGGATCAGACGGGATCGTGCTTGAGGATTTAATTGAACAAAGCTATCAAAATCTAAAGGTAAGAAACTGCACCCGGTTATGTGTTTCTGATGGGACTAAGAGCTCCTTATATCTGTATGATGTCATAGATGGTATTATGCCAAGGGACATGTGAAAAACAGCCTAAGGTTGCCGTAAATAATACTTGCGCACAGGGCGCAGCTCAGCCAATGGTAGCTGAGGAGAGCTTAATATTCACTGAGCTCGGTTTAAGCGGACCGGAGTCAGTGGGAGAAATAGAGGGTGTGGCCTAAGGGTGTTAACTTTGGTTATCATATGTGAATTTATTATTGATATGAAATGATGTACTTGGTGTGCTGAATACTTGAATAACATGAATGTTTGGACTGTTGAGTACATGTTTATACTGTATGAGTTATCTTGTTGTTTGCTTGATGATTATGCTCTGTTATTGTGTTTTCTTGCTGGACCTTAGCTCACGGGTGCTACATGGTGCAAGAAAAGGCAAAGGCAAGTTGGACCAGTCCTGAGATGGAGAGCTTCAGGGCTGAATGTACATAATCAGCTGATCGACCGCCACGGCCGAGGAGTGGAACAGGCCGAGAAAAGCCTAATTGTCTGTTTTGCCTTAGAGTGGCTAGTAACTATATTTTAATCCCGAAATTTTGTATACTATCTTATAACTTTACTACTTCTAGGATCCCATGTAAAAGAAAATGTTTAATTATAAGAAATGTAACTTTTGAAACCAAATTCTTTTAACCCTAGTTCAACTGTACTTTCAGTAACACTTTTCGAATTAAATGACTTGATTAGCAAGTCTTGCACCTTTATAAACACATAGTGTAACGGTCTTGGCAATCCAGGGCATTACAACTTGGTGTCAGAGCGTCCTAGGTTTAAGGGTTCGTGAAGACTGGTTGGACATGTACATTCACCGCGAAAGACAAGCTCGAGTCAGGGTTTGGTAATTGTGTATACATGATTGTATGCTTAAATGAATAGAATGGAATATGACTGTTGATATCTGCTTGATTAATATGGAGCATGAGATACTGATAAGTCCTAGCCCTTGACTATTGCATGATGATATTGAGGCGTGCTTATCAGCACTACTATGCTTGTGAATGAAAGTATTTGGATAATTGGATGAACTGTTATATTTTGATTGTTTGTGAATGTTTGGGGTTCTAATGATGGATCATGGAAGGATTATTACCCTGTCATCATAGTATGACTGCCGAGTCGTTGATTGCAGATTGACTTGGATAATTATGCGTCTAAGAAAATCTACACGACTAGCTGGCACCAGGTCTGAGACTAGAGATGATGACCAGGGCCAGACCCCTCCGCCAGTCCCTAAGAAGTGACAGCAGCTTATGGCAGACATGCAAGCATGGCTACAGAGCCAGGATAAACAAATTCGAATTCTGTGACAACAGGCTCCATCAGGGAGTGATGCCCCTATTGTGCCACCTGCAGTGGTACCAATTTTACAGCCAGTATAGGTTGGGAACAGATGGGAGTCGTTGTACGAGCGGTTCAGGAAGCAGCAGCCCCCGATCTTTGAGGGAGGACCTGATCCACTAAAGGCTGAACAGTGGATGACCATGACTACTACCATCATAGATTTTATGAGGATAGAGGGACATGACAGAGTGTCTTGTGCCACATATATGCTGAGAGAGGATGCTCGAATCTGGTGGGAAGTGGCATCACAGACCAGAGATGTTACTGCTTTGACTTGGGAAGCATTTAAGGACCTATTCAGTCAGAAGTACTACAATGTTGCCAGCAGGGCAGCGAAGGTAAATAAGTTCGTGGGGCTGGTTCAGGGCAGCATGATAGTTACAGAATATGCCCTAAAGTTTGACAGACTTGCGAAGTTTGCACCCGACCTTATGCCTACGGATGCAGCCAGGCAGGACAGATTTATTAGAGGGCTTAATGCTATGATAGCCCGAGATGTAAGGATTACAGCAGTTCCTGGAGGGACAACATATGCCCAGGATGTAGAGAAGGCTCTTACCGCTGAGGAGGCGGAAAATAAGATATGGAGAGAGAGTGCAGCAAGACAGGAGGGTCGTAGGGCGGTGCCTCCATATTCTGGTTCTGGTAGGGGCGAAGGCCCCAGTGATTTAAAGAGGAAGACCCCTGATGCTTCGACTGCTCCTGGTCCTGACAGGAGAGGTTGGGGTACTCTGGGTGGCTATCAGGGAGTGCAGGACCTATCCTGAGTGCACGAGGTGCAAAAGACGCCATCCGGGTGAGTGTCGGGCTAAGGCCTGTTACGTGTGCGGGGTGGTGGGACACCTCAAGAAAGATTGCCCGACAATGAAGAAGGGATATGCAGGGAAGGTGGACAGCTTGACTCTAGCTCGAGTGTTCATTCGGACCGAGGCAGAGGCTGAGGCTAGTCCCTCGGTAGTGACAGGTCAGCGTTCTAGCGCTGGCTCTCTTTTTACTATATTGATTGACTCTGGTGCTACACATTTGTTTGTTTCTAGTAAGGTAATTGATAGACTGTGTAGACCTAGTGAGTATTGTACTTCAGGGTTTAGGACTATTTTGCCTACAGGAGAACTGGTAGTTTCTAGGAGGTGGATTAGAGCATTGTCAATGTTGGTAGATGGTAGGGAATTCTCAATAGATTTGATTAAGTTGAGTATGGAGGACTTTGATATGATTTTAGGTATGGATTTCCTGGTTAGATATGGAGTTACTATCTATTGCAGGAAGAAGATGGTGATTTTTGAGCCGGAGGGCGAGGATCCCTTCGTCTTTGTGAGAGTGGTGCATGGACCCCGCGTACCTAGGATATCAGTGTTGAGAGCCAGAGATCTGTTACAAGGAGGGTGTATAGGTTTTCTGGCTAGTGTGGTGGATACCACCAGGGTTTCACCAACATAACCAAAAGAGACCAGATTGGTTTGCGAGTTCTTGGATGTGTTTCCTGATGACTTACCTGGGTTGTCGCTGTGTAGGGAGATTCAGTTTGTCATTGAGTTGGTGTCAGGGATAGAGTCAGTGTCGAGGGCACCGTATAGGATGGCACCGACAGAACTGAAAGAATTAAAGATACAGTCGCATGAGCTTCTGGATTTGGGGTTCATCAGGCCTAGTTACTCGCCATGGGGTGCTCCAGTTTTGTTTGTGAAGAAGAAGGACGGGACTTTGAGAATGTGTACAGACTACAGGGAATTGAACAAGTTGACTATCAAGAATAAGTACCCCCTACCAAGGATTGATGACTTGTTCGATCAGCTACAGGGTAAGACGGTGTTCTCAAAGATTGATCTTCGATTTGGTTATCACCAGCTGAGGATCAAGGATGAGGACATACTGAAGACGGCCTTCCGAACGAGGTACGGGCATTATGAGTTTCTGGTCATGTCGTTTGGTTTGACCAATGTACCAGCAGCCTTTATGGACCTGATGAACAGAGTGTTCAAGGAATTTCTGGATCAATTCGTTATTGTCTTCATCGATGACATCTTAGTGTACTTCAGTTTAGAGGCAGAGCATGAGATTCATCTTCGACAGGTTCTGCAGAGATTAAGGGAGCATCAGCTGTATGCCAAGTTTAAGAAATGTGAATTTTGGTTACCAGAAGTGACATTCCATTGACATATTATGGGTGCAGATGGGATTAAGGTGGATCCATCTAAGGTGGAGGCAGTTAGGGATTGGCCGAGGCCAAGGAACGCCTCGGAAGTACGGAGTTTTCTTAGTCTAGCAAGTTACTACAGACGGTTTGTGGAAGGCTTCTCGAAGATAGTGACACCAATGACAGAATTGACACAGAAGAATTTGAAATTTATTTGGTCAGACAAATGTGAGAACAGTTTCCAAGAGTTGAAGTGACGACTTATTACTGCGCCCGTGTTGAGTCTTCCTTTGGGGGAAGGGAAGTCTGTTGTCTACTACGATGTGTCGGGGTTAGGTTTAGGTTGTGTGTTGATGCAGAATGAGAAGGTGATAGCTTATGCATCATGACAACAGAAGGAGTATAAGCAACGGTATCATACCCATGATTTGGAGCTAGGAGCGGTGGTATTCGCACTGAAGGTTTGGCGACATTATCTGTATGGGGAGAAGTGCGAGATATACACCGACCACAAGAGTCAAGTATTTCTTTACATAGAAGGACCTGAACATGAGACAAAGACATTGGCTAGAGTTGGTGAAAGACTACGATTGTGATATTCTTTACCATCCGGGGAAAGCCAATGTAGTGGCAGATGCACTGAGCCGGAGAGGCCCAGGTCAGTTATATAGTTCCACCCTGATCTCGAGAGAGTTAGCTGATGAGATGGTCAAAGCGGGGATAGAATTGGTGGTGAGTCGGTTGGCCAATATTACTTTGTAGTCGGCCCTGCTAGAGCGGATTCAAGAAGGGCAATTGGTAGACGCTCAGTTACAGGAGGTTAGAGAGAATGTCTTAGCGGGAGTAGCTAAGGACTATTCTATTTCTGAGGTTGGTTTGCTTCGGTATCAGGGACGGATTTGTGTTCCGAATGATGAGGGGATCAGATGAGAGATATTGAATGAGTCTCATACGATGTTGTACTCACTTCATCCGGGTACCACGAAGATGTACCAGGATCTACGAACATTATATTGGTTGCCTAGGATGAAGAAGAATGTGGTGGAGTACGTAGCCAGATGTTTAACTTGTCAGCAGGTGAAAGCTGAGCATCAGCGACCAGCAGGGTTGCTTCAGCCTTTGGGTATTCCCGAGTGGAAATGGGAGGATATTACGATGGATTTTGTGGGAGGTTTACCCAGAACTGTAGGACTTCATGACTCGGTGTGGGTGATTGTAACAACCCAACATTACTAATAAGGCTTAAGGGCGTTGATTAGTGTGCCGGGAGGGCATAATTGGAAGCTATGTGAACTAATGAAGTGTTTTATGCATGATTATTTGAAATGCATGTTTATGAGTATTGGATAAGCATGCGGGCCCTGTTTGGTTGTTAGGGCATAATTGTAATTTTGGCCCGTTAGGGCATAAATGTGATTTTGTGATAAACTGTTAAGACCACATTATTATGTGGATATATGTGTTTGCAGCTGTAGGCACGAGGCGATCCTAGGAAGAAAGTAGCGCGAAAGTCACAACGGGACCCGGTACTTGATTGGGACAAGTCAAGGGGTATTTCGGGTATTAAATGATTATTTGGGCTATTGGGTTAAGGAAATAAATAATTGGAGATATATTTGAGGTTATGAATTCTAGGCAGGAATAAACAGAGGGTGCGGCCTAAGTTGTCGGCCCTAATTATCATGTGATTTGTTTGTAATTATTATAATAATTATGATATGCTGGTTAGTTGAATGGCAGACTGCTAGCTTATCGACTATTATCGTTGAATGGATGAATGTTGTGTTATGTGGAGTACCTAGTTATGTCTTGTGAAATAATTGAGTATGGCACTTTATCTCTAATAAGAAGGGGGTTCGATTGTAAAGGTAGTTGTCAGGGTGGTGACGGGAACCAGTGAGAATGTTTAGTATGCACCTGAGGCAGAGGACGTCACCTGGAAGGATAATAGGTGGGGGTACGATTTCTGTATGAATGATTGATATGTTAGGATCAATTTCCCATGGTTCGGGAAATAGAAGACTACGATGTTTTGCTATAGAATAAGTCTAAGACTAGTTCCTCGAAGATGATCAGTTGATAGATTAGCTTATGTATTTGGTTATATAGTGAGCCAGGGGAGTTCGATGTTGAGAATATGCCTCAAGGGTACTGCGCGGGCTGAAGGTGTTAGTGTTTATTGAGAAGGTATTAGACATTTCCAGAAGAGAAATTGGGACACAAATATCATAGAGGTTTGCGGTGAGAGAAATATTGCATGTCATATGGAAGCCTCGATGAGTTAGAATGAGAGTTAATTTGTTAAGAGACAACCATGGATTGTAGGAGATAACATCTGGAGTACTTAAGTTGGACTGAATGGGAACTAAGATGATCAGTAGGAAATTCATATGGGTATACAAGGAAAGATTGGGTGTGCTTCAAGGTTCGACTACAGGTAGGTTTGATATCAGGAACAATGTGGCAGACAGTACTGGTTAATAGAAAGAATTACTAAAGTAGTTGAAGAAACCTAGTCTTGGATTAGACAGAGCTTCATATTGTGGCAAAAAAGTCACGGCGGGGATTTATACCCGGCTCGGGGCGAGTTTGGGGGTATTTCTGGGAATTTAGAGAATATAATGGAGTATATTTTGATATTGAGGAATATAATTGGTGATTAGCTAGGAATTCTAGGCAGTACTATAAATGTGTGTAAAGTGTCCTCTAAGGAATTTGTATTAGTGCAGACATTATATGGAGGTTCATGTGGGAAATTAGGAAAATGTGGCTCAAAATTCATGGGAGGCGGTGCATGGTAGTTGTACTCAGGCTTCCAACTAAAATCTACGGGGTTGGTCCAACTAGAATTATGATTCCTATGGTCGACTCTTTCAAAGTCACAATAACGTTCATCATAATATATCTCGGGAACCTCGTAACTTTCTCTTTCAAACTTAGTTTCTAAAACCTCAAGTTCTCGGTATTCTCTTACACTAAGTTTGCATGCACTCCTAAAACGGCTAGTACCCTCAGTAGCACTAGAATTATGGTTGTTTCCGAATGAAGAATAATACATTGGAAAATACATTTCAAAACGTATCATTTCTTCTTCATTCTTTTTTTTTTAATTTTTTAATTTTTTTTTGTTTTACTTGTTTCCAGGTCGATTTGAGGTTTTTAGAACGGTCCCACTTAAAACCCACACTTTATCTAGAACTCCCCGAGGTTGCTAGATAATTGTGGAGGGGTCACAATTCATAAAAACGATCCTCTTACAACCAATACTTACTAGAACTCCCCAAGATTACTAAGTAAGCATGGATGGAACTGTACTCAAATTGGCATTTAAGCAAAAATTGCTTATGTTGACAAAACAAGCTTTTTTTTTTTTTTTTTTTTGTATTTTATGAATTTTTTTTTTTTAAGATTTAAAAACGTAAAAATAAAAAAAAAACTAATAACAAAAAATAAAAGATAAAAAAATAAATAAAAAAATACAAATCTAACAATAAAAAATAACAAAAATTATTTAAACAAAAGAAATAAGATGCTCACTAAACCTAAAAAAAAATTATAAGAAAAGAAAAACACTAATACATAAAAGGTCTAAAAAAACAAATCCTAAACACAAATAATTAAAATAAAAAAACAAAAGTAATAAATTAAAACTAAACTAACAAAACATAATCAACAAATTTTATTTATTTTTTTGTTTTTTTTTTACTACAATAAAAAGAAAAAGAGATACAAAAAGAAAAAAAAATGAAATAAGTTACCAAAAATAAATTAACAAGAGAAAAATAAAATAAAAACCAAATACACACACAACAAGCTTTCTATTTTTAAATTTTTTTTTAAAACAATAATAAATAAAAAGAGAAAAAGAAAACTAACAAAATAACAACAAAATAAACTAAGAAAAATAACAAAAAAAATAAACTAACAATAAAACTAAGAAAAAGAAAGGATAACAAATTCTTTTCTTTTGGCACAAAAAAAATAAAAAATAAAAAACTAACTAAAAATGAACAATAAAAAAAAGAATGATAGTGATTTTTTTTTTCTTTTTTTGAAGAGGAAATAAGATAAATCTAAAAAAAAATCCTAGAGAAATATACAAAAAAAAAAAGGATAGAATTACTTACCTCTTTTACAAAATTTATTGAAAAACTTTTTTTTTTCACTATTACCTCCCCGGCAACGGCGCCAAACTTTGTTTAACGCCCAAACGTGACTTCCACTTAGCGGTAGTCGTAGTATAGATCGAGCGGTCGATTCTATAAGGAGGCAAAGAAATCAAGTTAATCAATAAATAAATGTTAGAGATAAATAATGTGAGAAAAATAGAACAAGTGATATTTTTGTTGTTTTTGAAATTTAAATATTAGAAATAAAGATAGAATAAAGTGTGATGTAACAATAGGTAACAAGTATGAATGATCAAGAATCACCAATATGCATACTTATTTATTTGGATATTTGATTCACAAAACTTACACAAATAGATAGTTCACATCCCAACTATTCATTTGGAAGATTTAACATTGAAGCACAAATATATTTCACAAAAATGTATTCAAGTGATTATTATTCTTTACCATGGAAAGATGAGATAAATCTTATGAGAGATCTAAAAATGACATTATACCATTGGCAATAATGCAATAAAAGATTGGACATAAAACCTAACACAAATATTACTTTTACCATTTATAAAATACATAGAAAGAGCATGACTAATTCTATATAGATTTGAGCAAAAGTAAATATATATGGATGAGATGGACAAAATGATAAAGATATTATCTATATTATTTTCACTAACTTGATAATACATAGAAAGTGCAAGACAAAATCTATATACTATTAGTAAACATAAATATAGATAATAAGATGAAGAAGTAGAGATGAAAGAAAATAAATCACTCAAATATATAAACTTTAAGTACATGGTGAATCAAAAATACCAAACAAAGTCATAGTGCATATAGGATCATCCTAACCTTCCTAAGAAGGTTAGCCTATTATGGTAGACATTCTCATGAAATTCTAGAGAGAAAATATGAGAAATGAGACTAAAATTTGGTAGAGTTTTGCTACCTAAAAATTACATACTAAGTGTGAAGAATGAGTCCCTATTTATATAGGGAAAAAAGGACTAAAAATAAATTACACAACAAAATAGGGTTTACAAAATAAATCTGAAATACTAATAATAAAATATGATTTTGAAAAATCAAATTTTATTATTAATATTAACCTAGCTATTTTGGTGTATGGTCATTTTTCCCTTTTCTAAAATACCACAAAAACATGAACTTTAAAGCTCAAAATAGCAATTTACAAAGCCCAATACCCACAAAATATGGCTGGTGACACAAGAGGGTTTTGACCCATTTTCAACCAATGAGAGAGTGCCACGTAGGCAGCCTGGGCTGAAGAAGAGAAGGCTGGGTTGCTTGGGCGTGTTGGGCTTTCGGGTGTGAGAAGTTGACTGGGCCGTGGGAGAGCTGATGGGAGTTGGCTGCTTGATGGGCTTTTGGAGTATTGGGCCAGCTGGGATGATGGGAGGCACGTTGGGAACTTGCTGGAGATGCATGTGGCTGGTCACGTTGGAGGCTTAGGATATGCATGTGGCTGGTCACGTTGGAGGCTTGGGTGCATGGCTGAAGGAGAAGGGATTGGGACACGTGGCGCAAGGGAGAAGACGCCACTTGGTGCTGCAGGTGGAAGGAGAGAAAATGTGGATTAGGCTTGGAGTCTTTTGGGCCAAATTTGGACTTCGTGTTGCAAAAATGTCAACTTTTCCTCCTTTCTTCAATTTTATTTATTTATTTCTTCTTTCTTTTCTCTTTGAAAAAATGCATCTTTAATTCCTACAAAATAACAATAAATTAAATCATAATTAAATATTTTCATTTATAAAATAAGTCATATTAATTCCACGAAAATATTAATTAAAACTTAATTTATTTTGACAATTAAAATCAACAAATGCGCATTTTTCACCACTAATCAGGAAGTAAGCGGTAAATATTAGAGGCATTCGAGGAATTAGCGGGAATTGGGTGTAATGACTAAAATTCCCTTAAGATGTGTAAACGCTTAGTTATAAGTGGGAGGGCACTATGGTTTTTTGGTGTTTAGAATCAGATAAGTGCTGTTTTGGCATTATTTCCTTAGTGGATTTTGTAGAAAATTGTAGAAGTCTGATGAAAAGAAAGAAAAGAAAAGGAAAGAAGGAAGAATGAGATAGAAGTTTTTCTCTCACAGTTTGGGGTTCCTTCTTCCATTCTTGAGGTCTCTTGGAGCTAAAACTCAGAGAGAGTTTGGGCAGGAGCTTGAGGCTAGGATCCCTGGTTTGGTTTGAAGAGTTAGCAAGGGTTGTTCATCATTTGAGGTAAGGTCTTGAGGTTGATATTCAGTTCTTGGTTTGGTATTGAATTGGTTTTTCTAAGCAGAATTTCTGTGGGAATTCTAGGGAATTAAACCTAAGGGTTTGAGGAGGTGAAAGCGAAGCAAGTGTGGAAGATAACCTAGGCTAAGCTCATCCATCAAAGGTAAGAAACTCTAGCTTTAGGCTTTGTGATTTCTGTTGTTTTGTTGAGTATTTGAGCTCTAGGTTCAGCCATGGTGGATGTTGTGTTTTGGGGTGCATATGATTGAATTACCTGTGGTTAGGCTATTTGGGATGAGTTGATGATGTTGGGAGGCTTGCTTTGAAGTTTGGTTGAGGTTTGGTTGAGTTTTAGAAAGGTTTGGCTCGAGGAAATTCGAAGAGGAGAAAACTGGGTAGTGCTTGGCTGTGACTAGCGCTGTAGCGCTAGCCTTAGGGCGCTACATCGCTAGGCTTGGGCATCTGGGAGCTTGATGGCTCTGTTTGTAGCGTTGTAGCGCCCACTTTAGGGCGCTGTAGTGCTACCATGTTCCCAGAAAGGGGTTTTTGGGTTATTTCTTAGGGTTTTGTCCCAAGGGATCGGGGTTTGATTCAACCACCCCGTTTGGTGGAATTAGGGCTTCCCGAGGGCTCAGGATTGGTCCCGAGGCTAGGTTTTAGAATTGTGGTTTGGAGTTGGTTCTAACTGTATGCTAGGGATCCGACGGGATCGTTCTTGAGGATCGAATTGAACGAAGCTATCGAAATCTAAAGGTAAGAAACTGCACCCGGTTATGTGTTTCTGATGGGACTAAGAGCTCCGTATATCTGTATGAAGTCATAGATGTTATTATGCCATGGGACATGTGAAAAATGGCCTAAGGGTGTTGTAAATAATACTTGCGCACAAGGCGCGGCTCGGCCACTGGTAGTTGAGGATAGCTTATTATTCACTGAGCTCGGTTTAAGCGGGCCAGAGTCAGTGGGAGAAATAGAGGGTGCGGCCTAAAGGCGTTAACCCTCGTTATCATATGTGAATTGATTATTGATATGAAATGATGTACTTGGTGTGCTGAATACTTGAATAGCATGAATGTTTGGACTATTGAGTACATGTTTATACTGTATGAGTTATCTGGTTATTTGCTTGATGATTATGCTCTGTTATTGTGTTTTCTTGCTGGGCCTTGGCTCACGGATGCTACGCGGTGCAGGTAAAGGCAAGGGCAAGTTGGACCAATCCTCAGATGGAGAACTTTGGGGATGAATGTACATAATCAGCTGATCGGCCGCCACGACCGAGAAGTGGAACAGGGCGAGAAAAGCCTAATTGCCTTTTTTGCCTTAGAGTGGCTAGTAACTGTATTTTAATCCCGAAATTTTGTAAACTGTCTTATAACTTTACTACTTCTGGGATCCCATGTAAAAGAAAATGTTTGATCATAAGAAATGTAACTTTTGATACCAAAATCTTTTAACCCTAGTTCAATTGTAGTTTCAGTAACACGTTTCTAATTAAATGACTTGATTAGCAAGTCTTGCACCTTTATAAACATACATTGTAATGATCTTGGCTATCCAGGGCGTTACATAAATATTTTAAGTTGTTCAATCTGTATGTAACATCTTTTGAGACCATATTTTTATTTATTTATTTTAAAATGTGTCCAGCAATTGTGTGTGAATGTGAAAGCGAGGAACATTGCCCAAATTGTCAAAAAGACTTTTTCTGAGAGTTGTAACCAATGGAGACGCTAATTACATAGGATCAACTTACTGAGAGATGGCTTTCACACATTGAGTCAGGTAGCTCTATTCTTCCAATGGAGCTCGAAACACATTTTTTTAATAAAAAAACAATGGTATCTTGAACATAACACTGATTGAAGAACTCAAATATTTCTAGGAGGAGTAAATTAATTTTTCTAAACTAAACTTGTATGAAAAAATGCACTAGAGAAATTAGCAAGTAACATGATAAGATGTATTTCTTTTGAGTTTGACAACTTCTTCTGTAACAAGAACAAGACAAGACTTTTTAAACAACATAATAAAGGCATAAATATCAAGATAAACTGACGACACAAATTTAAATGGAACAAACCCCTTAGGATATCCTTAGAGAATTAAAATGGACCGAATCAAGAGCTTTATTAGAGATATCTGTAATTTGTTTGCTTGTTTCAACATATTCAAAGACTAGAATTTTATTTTCCACAAGCTCTTTAATAAAGTGTGACAGATATCTATATGCTTAGTGCGTGAGTGTTGAACAGGATTTTTTGAAATATTTATAGCACTAGTGTTGTCACAAAAAATGGTTAAAGTTTTCAAATCAAACCCATAGTCTACCATCATTTGTTTCATCCATAATAGTTTAGTACAATAACTACCTGCAGCAATGTAATCAGCTTCTGCAGTTGACAGAGAAATTGAGTTTTGTTTTTTGCTGTGACATAAAACAAGATTGTTTCCCAGATAGAATTATCCTCCACTAGTGCTTTTTCAATCATCAGCATTACCTGCCCAGTCAGCATCACTAAAACTAACCATGTTAGAATTGGTATCCTTGGAAAATAAAATCAAGAGGGATATTTACATAGAAAATGATTCTTTTCACAACAGTATTATTAGACTCCATAGGATTTCCTTGATAACAAGCACACACACCAACACTAATACAAATATCAGGACGATTAGCAGTAAGATAAAGTAAACTACCAATCATACTTCTATATAGTGTTGCATCTATATTTACTCCATGTTCATCTTTGGATAATTTTACTGTTGTACTCATTGATGTATAGGTATGTTTTGCATTTTCAAGACCAAATTTTTTCACCAAGTTTTTTGCATATTTACTTTGTGAAACAAAAGTACCATCCTCATATTGCTTAACATGAAGACCCAAAAAATAGGTGAGTTCATCTACCGTACTCATTTCAAACTTGTCTTTCATTTGCTAAATAAAAACCTACACTTAAGAGTAGATGTAGAACCAAATACCATATCATCGACATAAATTTGAGCAACAATAACATCATAATTCATGTTTTTGATAAACAATGTCTTGTCTACACTACCTCTTCAATAACCATGTGAAATTAGAAATTGAGTTAAACGCTCATACCAAGCACATGGAGCTTGTTTTAAACCATATAGTACTTTGTTTAATTTGTAAACATGGTTAGGAAAATGAGGGTCCTCAAACCCTTTAGGTTTCTCAACAAAAGCTTCTATATTCAAAATGCCATCTAAAAAGGCATACTTAACATCCATTTGTTGCAATTTAAATCCAATAACACAAGCAATAGATTGAAGTAATCTTATGGATTCAAGTCTTGCCACTAGTGCAAATGTTTCATCAAAATCAATACCTTCAACTTGTGCGTATCCTTGAGCCACCAATATTTCTTTGTTCCTCACAATGGTGCTAAATTCATCACTCTTGTTTTTTAATATCAATTTTGTTCCAATGACATTGGTATGGCTCGGCCTAGGAACAAGAGTCCAAACTTCATTGCGAGAAAACTGATCTAACTCCTCTTCTATTGCATGAATCCATGATTCATCCATCAAAGTTTCCTTCACATTTTTAGGCTCAAAAGATGAAGTAAAACATAGAAATTGAACCAAATTTGCATACCTTCTTCGAGTAACCATGCTTTCTTCAATATTTCCAAGAATGAGGTCACTAGGGTGATTCTTTTTTACTCTGGAAGTTGGTTCTTTCATAATTGGATCTGTGATGATGTTTGGTGTTTGATTTGTTTCATTCCCTGACGTAGAATCTGGAAAATCATCAATTTTAGCTACATAATCTGAAGTTGTTGCATCAGATGCAGAATCTAATAGCACAATCAAATCTTCTGTCAGTGCAGGAGATTTTTCCAGAAAGTCTTCTATTTGAATTTCTATAGAAAACTCATAAAAATCCTTGAAATCATCAACAACAACATTAGCAAACTCCATTATAGTTTGGGTTCTCATGTTATACACAAGACATGCCCTGTTGCTAATAGAATATCCAATAAAAACACCAACATCACTCTTAGCATCAAACTTTTCAGTGTTTTCACGGTCTCTTAGAATATAGCAAGCATAACCAAACACATAAAAATGACTTACATTGAGTTTCTTACCTTTCCAGATCTCATAAGGGGTCTTAAGAGTACCTGTTGGCAAACTTATACAGGATCTTGTTTATTTTCATGTAGATCTTATATTAAATGAATTAATATAAGAAAACCTAAAACATGTTTCTAAATTGAATTCAAATAGAACTAATGATAAGAACACTTACATTTTACGCAACAGAATGATAGAGTCACTCCTTCAGTTTCTCTAACCCTTGAATCATTTCTATCGCAGAGTATTACCAAGAAACTGAACTGTTCTTCAATTTTCTTCATAGCCTTCCAAAGTTTTCTTAGAATCACCTAGACTAGGGTGGGAAATTCTCAACACATGAGATAGATACAGAGAGAAAAAAAAATAGAAGAGAAAAATTGAGGCTTAGAAAATGATTTGTGCAGTAGAGAGAATCTAAAACCTAATAGATCTTTTGATCTTCTCAAAACTTGTGTTTCGGAAATCTTATTTCAATTCTCACTTAGCAATCTTTTTATAGACTCAATTAAATCATTTATTTAATTAAAAAATCAATAAAATAATAGCTAATAATCAGCCCTAGGTCGAAATTCTCATGGGATTTAGTCTTGTAAAATTTCTCATTTAATTATAAGCCCATTGGACTTAATATCAATGCATGTATTATTTTCTATTGATTAATTAATTATTTAAATAATTTTTTCAAATTAATTATTTATAATTTGAACCTCGATTTAAACTTATTTATTAATTTAGAAACAAATTTATATTAATTAATAAATCTGCCCTAATTTCTATTTTCTTCTCTAAATTACATAACTTTGTGAAACTATCCAAAATTGACCTGGTCAACTTTGATAATTCTAATTTATAATTAAATTAATTAATTGAGACTATCCAGATGATTTTATCCTTGGTACATTGGGGAACATGGGCCTATGAAATCAAGTTCCAATAAGTTATTATAAATATAAAAAATAAATTTATTAACTTATTAATTCTTCGTGACTCCACTAAAGACTCGGAATTGCACTATTGAATTCATAGAATGCTCTATAACAAATATAGATACTTTATTAATTATTCATTGTTACATCCATAATTGTCACTTAATCCTCTATAGATGGTCTACAATGAGATGGGACTAAAATACTGTTTTACCCCTCATTGTATTTTATCCTTAAAACACTTAGTTCCTTGTAAAAGATATTTCAATAAACTAATATTAATTATTGAAATGAGATATCTATCATTTAGCACCTCAAACCAAACTAAAAGGAAACCATTGTTTCACTTCTTCATTAGAAGCTATAGATGTTCACATCTATGATTAACACTCCCACTCAATAATACTACCGAGCTCCTAAGATGTAAGTATGGGCTACTCCGTAGGGTGAGCTGGTAACGAACAAGTCAAAGAACTCAAATAATACAACCAACTAGAATACTAACCACTCAGAATTAAGATTGAATTGACATATGGTCAACTATATCATATTAATAGAATAGACAATAACGGTATGTTTACTTATCATGTCAACTGTATATATCGGTCCAGTCCGATGTAACAAATACATCCAATATTATCTATTTTGGTAATGTTCTAGAAAGAACATAACACTGTAATGTGCAAGTAAATCATATCGTAGATTGACAAGCCAGTGTAAATCCTCTGCACTGACTAATCTTAGGACTAACTTATGTTTGAACATATAATCATATTTATATTCCACTGTGAATACATCACTATAAATTCGATTAGCTATATGCTAAGGATTTAATAGAATTTACATTAAACAAATAATCATGAAAATAAAAATGTGAGCGAAGTGATTGACCAAGTCAAAAAATAATTTCTATTCTTTTATTGATAATAAAATGAGATTACAAAGAATTTAGGTTTTAATTAGGGCATAAATCCCCAACAAACTCCCACCTGCACTAATTGAAACTAATGCCTTAATTCTACTAATCCTATTTCCTTGATATGCTTATCAAATGTAGCTTTTGGCAGTGTCTTCGTAAATGGATCTACAAGATTGTCTGCAGATGCAATCTTCATAACCTTCACATCTCCTCTGGCCACATATTCTTTTGATACTTCCTTTCTATGTGCTTACTCCTCTTGTGACTTCAAGGTTCTTTCTAGTTGGCTATCGCTCTTGTGTTGTCACAAAACAATACAAGCAATTTATCCATTTACAGAATAACACCAAGATCTTAATAGAACTTCTTTAGCCAAATTATTTCCTTAGTTGCTTCTGGCGCTGCTATGTACTCAGCCTCCATGGTGGAATCTGAGATCGCAGACTGCTTTAGGCTTCTCCATATTACAGCTCCAACCCCAAGAGTAAACACCATTTCAGAAGTAAACTTCCTATCATCGACATCACTTTGAAAATCTTAATCGATGTAGCTTACAGGGTTCAAAACACCACCCTTGTAGACTAACATATAATCCCTAGTTCACCTTAAATACATTAGGATATGCTTAACTGCTATCCAATGTTCCGGTCCTGGGTTTGACTGATACCTGCTCACTACTCCCACTGCATAGCAAATATCTAGTCTAGTAAACAACATAGCATACATCAGACTTCCAACTGCAGATGCGTAAGATACTTTTCTCATTACATCTTCCTCTTCAGGAGTCTGGGACACTATTTTTTTAAAAGATGAATTTCATGGCGGGACGGTAAATGTCCTTTCTTGGAATTTTTCATTGAGAAACATTCAAGAATTTTATCAATGTAAGGTGCTTGAGATAGAGCTAATATTTTATTTTTTCTATCCCTAATAATCTGGATACCTAGAACATAACTTGCTTCACCCAAATCCTTCATCTAACAATTTCTTAACATTGTTTCCAATGAGTAAGATATCATCTACATATAGAACCCGAAATATAACTATTTTATTTGCCTTCAGTTGGTAAACACAAGGCTCATCAATATTTTGTTCAAAGCCATAGGCTTTGTTTATATCATCAAACCTAAGATTCCAGGAACGAGCAGCTTTCTTAAGTCCATAGATGGACCCATTCAGTTTGCAAACTTTTCCTTCTTGTCCACCTACTTTAAATCCTTCTGGTTGATCCATATAGATGACTTCGTCAAGCTTTCCATTAAGAAAAGCTATCTTGACATCCATTTCCCAGATCTCACAGTCGAGAGTGGCCGCTATAGATAGGAGGATGCAAATGGACTTGAGCATGTCTACCAGACTAAAAGTTTCTTCGTAGTCCATGCCTTCTCTTTGCGTATAACCCTTTGCCACTAATCGAGCTTTATATGTTTTGATATATCCATCAACACCTCATGTCTTCTTGTAGATCTACTTGCACCCAATCGCCCTAAAATCACTAGGTGCTTCCACAAGATCCCAGACGGAATTTAAGTACATGGACTCCATTTCCTATTTCATGGCTTCAAGCCATAGTTCCTTTTCAGGGCTAGCCATTGACTGTTTGAAAGACAACGGATCATCATCACTGGTGTCACCAACAACTATATTGGTTTCACCATCCAAACCATAGCAAACTGGGTTCCTAGAAACCCTCCCACTATGACGAGGCTCTATGACTGTTTGCTCAGAAATAGTGCTACTTTCTTGATTTAAATCAACTTGCATCGGTTGGACATGAAGAGTGGGATTTCATCATCTACTCGCGTTGATGATGATGGAACATTGGTTGGAGTCAATTCTTTAACCATCTCCACTAAAATTACTTTGCTGTGTGGTTTGAAGTTTCGGACATAGTCATTTTCCAGAAAAGTAGCATTTGTAGAAGTAAACACTTTCTTTTCTCAATGACTATAGAAAATTCCACCCCGAGTACCTTTAGGATTGCCAGTAAACATGCAAACATTAGTTCGTGGTTCTAGTTTTCCCTCCTTTTTGCTCAGGGCGTGGGCTGGACACCCCTAGATTCTATAATGGCGTAAACTAGGTTCATAACCATTCCAGCATTCTAAAGGTGTTTTGGGGATTGATTTGGACGACACGACATTGAGAATGTCATTCGCAGTTTCAATTGCATGTCCCCAGAACAAAGTTGGTAGAGTTGAGTAACTAAGCATGCATCTAACCATTTCCAATGAAGTTCTGTTTCGGCATTCTGCTACACCATTTTGTTGTGGAATACCCGGGGAAGTAAGTTGTGATAAAATCCCAAGTTTAGTTAAATAATCTTGGAACTGCATATCCAAATATTCTCCACCCCTATCAGAACGCAAGATCTTTAACGTTTTACCTAATTTTTTCTGAGCCATGGCTAAGAATATCTGAAACTTTGAAAATGTTTCTGATTACCTATGCATTAGGTAAAGACATGAGTATCTAGAGTAATCTTCAATGAAAGTGATGAAATACTCAAAGCCACCCTTATCTTGTACATTCAAAGGTCCACAACTCTAGGTAAAGACGAGCTCTTCCTCTAGCTTGGACCGCTACGAATGCTCCGTTCCTAACTCTAAGGTTTAAGCCGCCTTCGTCCACTTCCTCCCACGATTCAAGAAGTTGTAAAGAGTTACAAACATGGTTAGGAGATCAAGAATCAATAATCAAAACAGATTTATCATTCTCTAAAACACATATTTCTAAGATATATGAACTATAATCATTACCTTTGTTTTTCGCAGCTACAATCTTGGGGCAATCCTGTTTCTAATACCCCTTATCTTTGCAGTGAAAACATTTCCCTTTTCCTTTCTTATTTTTCTTGTTCTTCCCCTTAGGCGTCAGTGCATTTGGTTGTGCACTCATCTTTACAGCCTTTGTAGGCTTGGGGTTGTTTTTTTGTCCACCTTTCCTCTTATTTCCAGCTTTCGAAGATGAAACTTGGTTAGCTTCAACCTTAGCTAGATCAACAGCAGTAGTAGTAGTTGTTTTCTTTTATCCTCCCTTACTTGCTCCACCCATGATAGACTCAAAAGTCTGAAGTTCATTTATGTGCTGCGTCAGACCATAGTTGAGTTTATTCAGTACATAGTTGGTGGTGAACGGCACGAAAGCTAGAGAGAGACTATTGAGCATCAAGACAACTTGAGTTTCCTCATCTATTGTTTCTCCATGCAGTTCAGCTTCCTGAAAGTAGTTTGTCATTTTGATCAAATGATCGCGGACATGTTGAGAAGGTGTTATCTGAGCATTGGCATATTTCTTGGCGGCCTCAAAACGAGTTTGTGCTGACTTGGAACCAAACTTGTCTTGGAGATGATCCATGATTTCGTAGGCCGTCTAGACATTCTCCATCTTTGTGTTGAGAGTGTCGACCATACTAGTCAACATGTAGTACCACACCTTGTTATTAGCTGCCTGCCAACTCTTATACTTATCCCTGACAAACTTGTGATATCCTTCAGCTGGAACTTCCGGGGATTCCTCAATCATGACGAACTTTGAGTTGTCACCAATGAACACAATGTTGATGTTTTGCTTCCACTTAAGGAAGTTTTCTCCATTGAGTTTCTCCATTGAAAGTTAAGAAATGATGGGAGTAGACACGACCATACTTAAAACTACCATTTATCAATAAAATAGATATCAATCACTTTTTCTCAATAAAAATTTCAAGAAATAACACAACATATATCATAAATATGTAAGATATGATAAAAAATACCAGAAACAATCATATCTCTATTTCTTTAGGTTTTTAACTAATCTATGATATCCTTGTTCTGGTTGATGAGAGTCAAAATCACCACTAGTTATATAAAGTTGTAAACTTATTTAATAATGGACATCATTCTTAACAACCTACTATTCGATCAAAATGAGAAAACAAAATCTCTTCTCTTATGAGTTAGACCAACAGTTTTGATAATCAATAGATTTAGTAGTAGTCACCGTAGGGGTGAGCCTAGTTTAATTTGACCTATAACTATCTCTCTTTCGAAATCTAACCTTGTCAAAATAACTAATGAATACTTTGGGTAGGGGGAAAAATCGAAGCGTCTCGAGGCCCCATTAAGCTATTGACCTTGTTAAACTAACGGTGGAGATCGAATATAATTCTTAAAATAAGCTCATTATAAAATTAAAAATAGTATTTTTATTATTTATTTATTTTAGAAAATTAATTACTATGGTTCTCCAAAGAATTGAAAAAGTTAAATTTTAAAAACCAAAGTCCTATAATTTTCTATTAATTCTAAAGTGTCACATTGAAACAAATTCAATTAAATTAGAATTAATTTGTTGCTAATCAATATTTAGGTTTAAATATTATACTGAACCTATACTATTAAGTCCAACTCAGGCAAATGGGCCTTAACAATTGGGCTTGCATGGCGGAGGGCTGGGTCCAATATATCGTTCCCACTACAAAGGCCCCCATACATCCATACAAGGTCCAAAAGACATGAATTTAAACTTTCCTTTTATTAATTGTTTTTATTTGATTAGGCCCACTATAGTCATGCAAAGCAAATGGGCCTTCACAAGTGGAATCACCCACAAGAGAGGAATTTAAGCTTTACATTTTCCAATGGGCCCAAATAAAACATATCATTTTATGAATATTTTATTTGGCAAAATCTATATATCTAGCAAACATATGGGCCACTATATGCATCTAAGCTCAATTGCAAAAATACTATATATAGTGCAAACAGACATGTTATAATTGGATGTGCCCAATCATGTTACTATATGAGCAAGTCTATGTATTTATGCAAAAATACCACAATTTATTTCATTTGCAAAAATACCACAATTAATTCTAGAATTTATCCAAAAATTTCGAATTAATTAAATTTTTACAAAAGAAAAAAGTCAATTTAAATGAAATTTATCAACAATTAACAATAGTTAATTTAAATTTCATTTATCAACAATGAACTTGGTTTAGGTTAATTTGACAAAAAATATAAATTGAATTTAAAAAGTGTGGATGCCAACAATCCACCCAGAAAAAAATCCCCAGAACATGGTGAAAATACAAGGATAAAGATCACTTAGTCACATTATCAGGCTCAAACCTATAAGTCTTGTGAAACCGAGAGATTGTCCCAAGGGAAGCGTCACCTAGTGAGCCGTGAAGTATGGCCTTTTTTGATGCTCAATATTCCATGCTTGTAAAAGATCCAAGGCGCATGCTAAGGTCACATAAAGGCCTAAGTACATGACTGAGCTTCGGGATGCTCGGGCCACTGTCCTCTTGCAATGGCCTTGCATCACCCCTCGGCATCACCTGGGCATGTGCGTCTCGCGAGGCCCAGCCTCGCTCCACCCTTGGTGCACCCAGCGGGGCGGCTCGCGCGTCGTAGCTGTACACCGTCCTCGAGAGGCCCCTGCCTCGTACCACCCTCGGCGCACCCAGCGAGGCGGCTCGCGCATCGCAGCTGCGCACCGCCCTCGCGAGGCCCCTGCCTCGCGCCTACCTCGCACTATCCTCAGCGAAGCGGCTTGCGTATCGCAGCCACGCACCCCCCTCGCGAGGCCCCTGCCTCGCTCCTGCCTCGTCTCATGTACATCCCACGAGGGCCAGCCTCGCACCACCTCTCGCGAGGCCCCTGCCTCGCGTCACCAGTACCATACACCTGGGGGGGCGGGTGGGGGGGGGGGGCGGGGCGGCTCGCCCCTAGGAGACATCACGTGCAACGGGTCGCACGTCAACAGTGCCCCGCGCCTACGAGGGGTGCCTCGCATCTAGGGTGGGCATCTTGTGCCTAGACGGAGCGCCTCATCCCTAGGAGATGCCAAGTGCAATTGGTCGCGCGCCAACGACGCCTAACACCTATTAGGTGTACCTCACGCCCGGGAGGTGCCCAACGCCTCATCTCGGCTTGCATCACAGAGACCCCAAGCGACCCTGCCTCACCTCACGCATCTGGATATATGCCGCGAGAAGAATATTGGGCAGCAGGAGAGCCTCGTCCTTGGTGGTCTCGCGGCCCCATGCGCATGGGAACCGCGGGGCATTGGTCTTGTGAATGAGACTATCGACTAACGCAGGGATGCCCTCTACGGGACGCCTCTCTTCCTACGGGACTCATAGGATGTAAGGTCAAGGGCCTAAGGGAAGGCTTCACAACGATTTGATGTGAAGGTAGGAGGGGTACGGAGCGCATCTACATAATAAAAGGAAGTAAAGTACGGAGACAAGGCCCATGTCAGACAAGTAGTAGTCGTACAAGCAAAGTACTCGCTACGGTCCACGCCAGACAACCCCTGACACTCATACTCAGTAGGTAGTGGAGACATCCCCACGGATTCTGACCATGTACGGAAGCCGACACCACTACCCCTAGAACCACTCTCCTGCTAGTGTACTCATGTACCATTTGGTCTCCTGGACCCTCATGTACCCAGGGCCATTAGAGCCTACTATAAAATGAACTCTATTTCCACCTGAAAAGGGGTTGGAAAATTCATTGTATGCAGAGGCTATTGAGAAATATACAAAGGCTTGCTCCATTATTGATCTGTGTTTACTTTTCCTTAAAGTTTATTCTAAGTTCATATATAAATATCACCTGACTTTTCTTTGAGTTTTCCGATCTAATTTCGTTGACAAGATTTCACCGTCAACAGTTTGGCGCCGTCTGTGGGAAGAACAAGCATCAAGCCAGTGTTCTTCCATCACTTCCAACAAAGAAAGATGCTAAGACGTTCAAAACGCCTACGGCAAATACAAGAGGTTGAGGTTCGCCGAGACGAAGTAGAGCGGAGGGCTTCCAAGAAAGACCCCCCTCCGCCCAAGCATGGAGGTGGACCAGAAGAACCTCTTCCCCAAGGGGAGGAGAGGGAAGCATCGTCCCCAGCTACCCAGTCCGACGGAGGTCATTCAGAGCCACTAGTTTATCCACTTTACCGGCCCCAGTTGACCCCACGCTCAGGCCACTAGGACCCCGGTCCCTCGACGCACTGGCCAGGCAAGGGTCCTGGGGTACGCTCGATAAGTTCCAGTTCAAGGACGTGCTTCTACAAGGACGAGATTCACGAGTTGCATAAAAAGACTCGAAGGCTGGACACCATGATAGAGAACATGCAGGAGGTTTTAAACGACCTACTACAAGGGAAGTCAAGCATACCCCTCCCTAAGCGTAAAGGGAAGGGGCATGAAAAAGGGGAAAGCATTGTCCCTGTAGACGATGGGGGAACCCAACTTTCCACCAGTAAAACCCCCCAGGCAAAGTACCAAGGGGGACCTAGGTCAACGAAATGTCCCCAGGATCAAAGGCGGAGGGAAGGTGATGGTCGTAAGAACGAGGCCGAAGTCCCCTCAAAAGAAGCACCCCCTGGCCTAAGAAAAGAGCCCCATGGAGAGAGGTCAGAAGTAAGAGACATCCCCCCCGCGGTTCCCCCGAGGGACACAACCAAGGCAAGGGATCAGCCCGAGAACCCGCAAAACTCCTTATGCAAAAAGAGGAGGGGACTAGACACCAAAATGCGAAGCCCTCGAGGCAAGATCACCACTGCACTTGGGGGGCACATGGATGACGAAGAATTTGACCGTGATTCACCCTTCACAAGGGAGATTCAGGCTGAGCGAATGCCCACTGGCTTCAGAGAGCCTCGCATGACTCCGTACGAGGGTACTACTGACCCAAAATATCATTTAGACTCCTTCAATAACTTGAAGAGGTTAAGAGGGGTCAACAACAGGGCAAAGTGTCATTGCTTCGTCGTTACACTTAAAGGAGTGGCGTGCAAGTGGTTCAAGAGGTTAAGGCCAGGGACAATTGAGTCATGGCAACAATTCTCTGATGAATTTGTTCAGCAACACCATGCAGCGTGTGATTACGTCATGCCAACTACCGGCCTCGCTAACATAAAACAAGGCGAGAATGAAAGTCTGAAGGACTACATCCATAGGTTCAGTATAGAAGCAACAAAGGTGGGAGGTTTAACCAAAGCGGAGCACAAAATGGCTATTACAGCCGGAGTTTGTCCAGGAAGCAAGTTATGGGGGAGCATGCTCAAAAGAGAAGTTACGAATTTGGATGACTTCTTCGAAAGAGCATAGGAGTACATACGTGGGGAAAAGGGCCATAAGAACTTCTATGTGGAAGAAAGCGAACCTTCCTCCAGTTGCCCTACTACTAACGTATCTGGAGATTCCATATAGAAGGGGGCGTCGTGCTAGAGGGGCTGCTGAACGAGTTTGAGATTGAACGAAGACCCTCTAGCCATGAAAGTCCCGACTCGGGGGGAGGTCACCTCAAAAATTGCAAAAAGGGTCTCAAAAGTAGATGCTTGCAAAAGAGGTCTCAAAAGTAGATGCCTCCAAAAAGGGTCTCCAAAGTAGACGCTTGCAAAAAGGGTCTCAACGGTAGACGCTTGCAAAAAAGGGTCTCAAACGTAGACGCTTGCAAAAAGGGTCTCAAAAGTATATGCCTGCAAAAAGGGTCTCCAAAGTAGACGCTTGCAAAGAAGGTCTCAAAAGTAGATGCCAGCAAATAGGGTCTCAAAGTGGACGCTTCCAAAATGGGTCTCAAAGAAGACGCTTGCAAAAAGGGTCTCAAAGAAGACGCTTGCAAAAATAGTACTATGCCTAATGACGAGAAGGACGCTTCTCGCAAAAAATAATAAGCGCGCGCAAAAGTATGCAAAAGGATAACTAGAACCCAAGGGGTCAATATATCCTTATAGATACAATCAAGGAGCACCAAAGAGAGACCTACTGAACCCCCTTTCGCGTGGGCTCCAAAGGACCTCGAGCATGAAAAATACAAAAAAAAATATAAGATAAAATAGAATAGAAGATAAAAAGAAAGAGAAGAGTCTACAAGAACGCCTAAAGGCCTCCCTATAGACTGGGGGGCAAGTGTGGATCCCAAAAATCCACCCAGAAAAAAATCCCCAGAACATGGTGAAAATACAAGGCTAAAGGTCACTTAGTCACATTATCAGGCTCAGACCTATAAGTCTTGTGAAACCGAGAGATTGTCCCAAGGGAAGCGTCACCTAGTGAGCCGTGAAGTATGGCCTTTTTTGATGCTCAATATTCCATGCTTGTAAAAGATCCAAGGCGCATGCTAAGGTTACATAAAGGCCTAAGTACATGACTGAGCCTCGGGATGCTCGGGCCACTGTCCTCTTGCAACGGCCTTGCATCACCCCTCGGCATCACCTGGGCATGTGCGTCTCGCGAGGCTCAGCCTCGTTCCACCCTCAGTGCACCCAGCAGGGCGGCTCGCGCGTCGTAGCTGCACACCGCCCTCGCGAGGCCCCTGCCTCGTACCTCCCTCGGCGCACCCAGCGAGGCGGCTCGCGCATCGCAGCTGCGCACCGCCCTCGCGAGGCCCCTGCCTCGCGCCTACCTCGCACTATCCTCAGCGAAGCGGCTTGCGTATCGCAGCCACGCACCCCCCTCGCGAGGCCCCTGCCTCGCTCCTGCCTCGTCTCATGTACATCCCACGAGGGCCAGCCTCGCACCACCTCTCGCGAGGCCCCTGCCTCGCGTCACCAGTACCATACACCTGGGGGGGCGGGTGGGGGGGGGGGGCGGGGCGGCTCGCCCCTAGGAGACATCACGTGCAACGGGTCGCACGTCAACAGTGCCCCGCGCCTACGAGGGGTGCCTCGCATCTAGGGTGGGCATCTTGTGCCTAGACGGAGCGCCTCATCCCTAGGAGATGCCAAGTGCAATTGGTCGCGCGCCAACGACGCCTAACACCTATTAGGTGTACCTCACGCCCGGGAGGTGCCCAACGCCTCATCTCGGCTTGCATCACAGAGACCCCAAGCGACCCTGCCTCACCTCACGCATCTGGATATATGCCGCGAGAAGAATATTGGGCAGCAGGAGAGCCTCGTCCTTGGTGGTCTCGCGGCCCCATGCGCATGGGAACCGCGGGGCATTGGTCTTGTGAATGAGACTATCGACTAACGCAGGGATGCCCTCTACGGGACGCCTCTCTTCCTACGGGACTCATAGGATGTAAGGTCAAGGGCCTAAGGGAAGGCTTCACAACGATTTGATGTGAAGGTAGGAGGGGTACGGAGCGCATCTACATAATAAAAGGAAGTAAAGTACGGAGACAAGGCCCATGTCAGACAAGTAGTAGTCGTACAAGCAAAGTACTCGCTACGGTCCACGCCAGACAACCCCTGACACTCATACTCAGTAGGTAGTGGAGACATCCCCACGGATTCTGACCATGTACGGAAGCCGACACCACTACCCCTAGAACCACTCTCCTGCTAGTGTACTCATGTACCATTTGGTCTCCTGGACCCTCATGTACCCAGGGCCATTAGAGCCTACTATAAAATGAACTCTATTTCCACCTGAAAAGGGGTTGGAAAATTCATTGTATGCAGAGGCTATTGAGAAATATACAAAGGCTTGCTCCATTATTGATCTGTGTTTACTTTTCCTTAAAGTTTATTCTAAGTTCATATATAAATATCACCTGACTTTTCTTTGAGTTTTCCGATCTAATTTCGTTGACAAGATTTCACCGTCAACAGTTTGGCGCCGTCTGTGGGAAGAACAAGCATCAAGCCAGTGTTCTTCCATCACTTCCAACAAAGAAAGATGCTAAGACGTTCAAAACGCCTACGGCAAATACAAGAGGTTGAGGTTCGCCGAGACGAAGTAGAGCGGAGGGCTTCCAAGAAAGACCCCCCTCCGCCCAAGCATGGAGGTGGACCAGAAGAACCTCTTCCCCAAGGGGAGGAGAGGGAAGCATCGTCCCCAGCTACCCAGTCCGACGGAGGTCATTCAGAGCCACTAGTTTATCCACTTTACCGGCCCCAGTTGACCCCACGCTCAGGCCACTAGGACCCCGGTCCCTCGACGCACTGGCCAGGCAAGGGTCCTGGGGTACGCTCGATAAGTTCCAGTTCAAGGACGTGCTTCTACAAGGACGAGATTCACGAGTTGCATAAAAAGACTCGAAGGCTGGACACCATGATAGAGAACATGCAGGAGGTTTTAAACGACCTACTACAAGGGAAGTCAAGCATACCCCTCCCTAAGCGTAAAGGGAAGGGGCATGAAAAAGGGGAAAGCATTGTCCCTGTAGACGATGGGGGAACCCAACTTTCCACCAGTAAAACCCCCCAGGCAAAGTACCAAGGGGGACCTAGGTCAACGAAATGTCCCCAGGATCAAAGGCGGAGGGAAGGTGATGGTCGTAAGAACGAGGCCGAAGTCCCCTCAAAAGAAGCACCCCCTGGCCTAAGAAAAGAGCCCCATGGAGAGAGGTCAGAAGTAAGAGACATCCCCCCCGCGGTTCCCCCGAGGGACACAACCAAGGCAAGGGATCAGCCCGAGAACCCGCAAAACTCCTTATGCAAAAAGAGGAGGGGACTAGACACCAAAATGCGAAGCCCTCGAGGCAAGATCACCACTGCACTTGGGGGGCACATGGATGACGAAGAATTTGACCGTGATTCACCCTTCACAAGGGAGATTCAGGCTGAGCGAATGCCCACTGGCTTCAGAGAGCCTCGCATGACTCCGTACGAGGGTACTACTGACCCAAAATATCATTTAGACTCCTTCAATAACTTGAAGAGGTTAAGAGGGGTCAACAACAGGGCAAAGTGTCATTGCTTCGTCGTTACACTTAAAGGAGTGGCGTGCAAGTGGTTCAAGAGGTTAAGGCCAGGGACAATTGAGTCATGGCAACAATTCTCTGATGAATTTGTTCAGCAACACCATGCAGCGTGTGATTACGTCATGCCAACTACCGGCCTCGCTAACATAAAACAAGGCGAGAATGAAAGTCTGAAGGACTACATCCATAGGTTCAGTATAGAAGCAACAAAGGTGGGAGGTTTAACCAAAGCGGAGCACAAAATGGCTATTACAGCCGGAGTTTGTCCAGGAAGCAAGTTATGGGGGAGCATGCTCAAAAGAGAAGTTACGAATTTGGATGACTTCTTCGAAAGAGCATAGGAGTACATACGTGGGGAAAAGGGCCATAAGAACTTCTATGTGGAAGAAAGCGAACCTTCCTCCAGTTGCCCTACTACTAACGTATCTGGAGATTCCATATAGAAGGGGGCGTCGTGCTAGAGGGGCTGCTGAACGAGTTTGAGATTGAACGAAGACCCTCTAGCCATGAAAGTCCCGACTCGGGGGGAGGTCACCTCAAAAATTGCAAAAAGGGTCTCAAAAGTAGATGCTTGCAAAAGAGGTCTCAAAAGTAGATGCCTCCAAAAAGGGTCTCCAAAGTAGACGCTTGCAAAAAGGGTCTCAACGGTAGACGCTTGCAAAAAAGGGTCTCAAACGTAGACGCTTGCAAAAAGGGTCTCAAAAGTATATGCCTGCAAAAAGGGTCTCCAAAGTAGACGCTTGCAAAGAAGGTCTCAAAAGTAGATGCCAGCAAATAGGGTCTCAAAGTGGACGCTTCCAAAATGGGTCTCAAAGAAGACGCTTGCAAAAAGGGTCTCAAAGAAGACGCTTGCAAAAATAGTACTATGCCTAATGACGAGAAGGACGCTTCTCGCAAAAAATAATAAGCGCGCGCAAAAGTATGCAAAAGGATAACTAGAACCCAAGGGGTCAATATATCCTTATAGATACAATCAAGGAGCACCAAAGAGAGACCTACTGAACCCCCTTTCGCGTGGGCTCCAAAGGACCTCGAGCATGAAAAATACAAAAAAAAATATAAGATAAAATAGAATAGAAGATAAAAAGAAAGAGAAGAGTCTACAAGAACGCCTAAAGGCCTCCCTATAGACTGGGGGGCAAGTGTGGATCCCAAAAATCCACCCAGAAAAAAATCCCCAGAACATGGTGAAAATACAAGGCTAAAGGTCACTTAGTCACATTATCAGGCTCAGACCTATAAGTCTTGTGAAACCGAGAGATTGTCCCAAGGGAAGCGTCACCTAGTGAGCCGTGAAGTATGGCCTTTTTTGATGCTCAATATTCCATGCTTGTAAAAGATCCAAGGCGCATGCTAAGGTTACATAAAGGCCTAAGTACATGACTGAGCCTCGGGATGCTCGGGCCACTGTCCTCTTGCAACGGCCTTGCATCACCCCTCGGCATCACCTGGGCATGTGCGTCTCGCGAGGCTCAGCCTCGTTCCACCCTCAGTGCACCCAGCAGGGCGGCTCGCGCGTCGTAGCTGCACACCGCCCTCGCGAGGCCCCTGCCTCGTACCTCCCTCGGCGCACCCAGCGAGGCGGCTCGCGCGTTGCAGCTGTACACCGCCCTCGCGAGGCCCCTGCCTCGCACTATCCTCAGCGCGCCCAGCGAAGTGGCTTGCACGTCGCAGCCGCGCACCCCCCTCGCGAGGCCCCTGCCTCGCTCCTGCCTCAGCGCATGCGCGTCCCTCGAGGGCCAGCCTCGCACCACCTCTCTCAATGCCCCTGCCTCACGTCACCGATAGCATACGCCTTGGGGGGGGGGGCGGCTCGCACCTAGGAGACATCACGTGCAACGGGTCGCACGTCAACGGTGCCTCGCTCCTACGAGGGGTGCCTCGCATCTAGGGTGGGCATCTTGTGCCTAGACGGAGCGCCTCATCCCTAGGAGATGCCAAGTGCAACGGGTCGCGCGCCAACGACGCCTAACACCTATTAGGTGTACCTCACGCCCGGGAGGTGCCCAACGCCTCATCTCAGCTTGCATCACAGAGACCCCAAGCGACCCTGCCTCACTTCACGCATATGGATATATGCCGCGAGAAGAATATTGGGCAGCAGGACAGCCTCGTCCTTGGTGGTCTCGCGGCCCCATGCGCATGGGAACCGCGGGGCATTGGTCTTGTGAATGAGACTATCGACTAACGCAGGGATGCCCTCTACGGGATGCCTCTCTTCCTGCGGGACTCATAGGATGTAAGGTCAAGGGCCTAAGGGAAGGCTTCACAACGATTTGATGTGAAGGTAGGAGGGGTACGGAGCGCATCTACATAATAAAAGGAAGTAAAGTACGGAGACAAGGCCCATGTCAGACAAGTAGTAGTCGTACAAGCAAAGTACTCGCTACGGTCCACGCCAGACAACCCCTGACATTCATACTCAGTAGGTAGTGGAGACATCCCCACGGATTCTGACCATGTACGGAAGCCGACACCACTACCCCTGGAACCACTCTCTTGCTAGTGTACTCATGTACCATCTGGTCCCCTGGACCCTCATGTACCCAGGGCCATTAGAGCCTACTATAAAATGAACTCTATTTCCACCTAAAAAGGGGTTGGAAAATTCATTGTATGCAGAGGCTATTGAGAAATATACAAAGGCTTGCTCCATTGTTGATCTGTGTTTACTTTTCCTTAAATTTTATTCTAAGTTCATATATAAACATCACCTGACTTATCTTTGAGTTTTCCGATCTAATTTCGTTGACGAGATTTCACCGTCAACAAAAAGGATTTGTCAACAATTAACCATAGGTAATTTAAATACCATTAAAAAATATATTTTTATAATTGGTTGAAAAAAAATTATATTTTTCAAAATTTAACCAATTTTAAATTTTAAATCAATATCTTAACTTTTTTTCAAAAAATATATCATGTTGATACAACTATAAGCAAATATTTTAACCATTTTATATAAAATAAAATATTAATAGTTATAACAACCCTAAAATATCTCAAAAACAGTTAAACAATTTCAAATATCCATAAAAATATCTAACCAACAAATTTCAATTTTCAAATAATTTAAATATTAAAAACTATAGAATAATCAGATATTAATATTTTAAAATAAAGATTTAATAAAAATAACAAGTATTTATAAGAAAATATCATTATTATCTGATATCTTAATTTTAATATTTTAATATATTAAATGATTTAAAATTCGTTTGTTAGCCTATTTTTAAATTTGAATTTGAATCTTTGTAAGAATTATCTAAGTATTTAAATCTCAAACAACAAAAATATCTTATTTTAAAAATATTTTTAAATGATAAAATAAATGTGATATATTTTGGCTTTAATATTTCAATTTCATATTTTGTTTTCCTTAAAAGAAAATATAGATAAAAAGTTCCCGTGTTGTTCACCGTGTGCAGGTGTGGCGCGCGCACGAGGGGAGCTGGTGCGCATGCGGGTGCTGGGTGATGCGCGCGCGTGTGCATGCGCGGGGGGGACGCGTGCGACTATCAGCCAGGCAAAAAATTTCTGGAAAAACTTTTTGTGCAACTTTTCAAACCAAAACTATTTTCTAATTAATTTTTACCATGTTTTAAATAAAATAAAGCATATATAAAAATCAATGGCAAAGAAAACACAACAAAATAACCTAAAGATTGATAATAATCACATAGAATTAAATATGCTTCATAAAAAATATGAAATCCATCCAATTACTCAACACATCAAATAATTAAATTTTACCATATTCATGCAATAAAATAAAGATTAACAAAAGCTCTGAGACCAGTTGTTGGGAAAACATATACATGATCTTGTTTATTTTCATGTAGATCTTATATTAGAAAACCTAAAACATATTTCTAAAATTGAATTCAAACAAAAATAATTATAAAAAAACTTACATTATATGCAGCGGAATGATAGAGTCATTCATTCAGTTTCTCTAACCCTTGTATCCTTTCTGTCGCAGAGTATTACCAAGAAACTGAACTATTCTTCAATTTTCTTCATAGCCTTCCAAAGTATCCTTAGAATCACCTAGACTAGGGTGGACGATTCTCAACACATATGATAGATACAGAGAGAAGAAGAATAGAAGAGAAAAATTGAGGCTTAGAAAAGGACTTGTGCAGTATAGAGAATCTAAATCCTAATATATCTTCTGATCTTCTAAGAAACTTGTGTTTCTGAATTTTGATTTCAACACTCACTTAGAATTCCTTTTATAGACTCAACTAGGTCATTTATTTAAATAAAAAATCAATAAAATAATAGCTAATAATCATCCCTAGGTTGAAATTCTCATGGGTTTTAGTCCTGTGAAATTTCTCATTTAATTATAAGCCCATTGGACTTAAAATTAAGGTTTGTATTATTTTCTATTGATTAATTAATTAAATAATTCGTTAAATCCTTTATCAAATTAATTAATTATAACTTGAACCTTGATTTAAACTTATTTATTAATTTAGATAAAAATTTATCTTAATTAATAAAAATGCCTTAATTTCTCTTTTCTTCTCTAAATTACATAACTCTGTGAAACTATCCAAAATTGACTTGGTCAACTTTGATAAATCTAATTGATAATTAAATCAATTAATTGAGACTATCTGTAACGCCCTACTTCCTTAGAGCCGTTACTAAGTGAGTTTTAAGACAAAACAGTGTGCAATGAGCTCGCTAACCGAGGTTTTTAAACAAAAGTGTGACTAAATAAAAGTTAAGGCTGTAATCTTAGAAAAATGCGTCGTTTCAATAAAACTTCTAGTATTAAACATTTGGGATCCCAAAAGAAGGTTTGAAAACTATTTACATCTTGAAATGAGTTTACAGTTGATTGATCATAAAAATCATAGATTATTACAGCCATTTTCGAATAAACCCCCAACCAAAGCAGTCGGGCAGGCCAAACATGTACGCATCGCTTCACGCTCTCCGTACTCATGGTTGGTTGACTCAGTCTTTGCCCTACCTGCAACACGGAGCACCCGTGAGCCGAAGCCCAGCAAGAAAACTCATGCAGAACATAACATATGCAAATTATACAATTTATCATAACAGATAATCCACACATAAACAAGTCAACCATAGACTAAGCAAACACGGCCATGCCGTCCCCGAAGCCTTACCGAAGCCTGGGGTCTCAGTCTTCACCGCAGGATCTCACACATATCCTGTGGGTCCCGGGCCCTGCCCTGACCATAGCATCCCATGTGCTAGGTGTTACTTCCGGCCCCGCTGCCGTTCTCGGCCTTGCCGCCCTCGGCCATAGCCGTGCAATTCACTATAATCATATATAGCATAAATCAAACACATTCAAACAAATATCAATTCATTTAAATCTGCACCCTAACATGTAATGCAATAGAGGGCCATGCCCGGCAATCATTTCATCATGCAACATGCAATATAGGGCCGTGCCCCGCAATCACACTATGGGCCCACGCCCTATCCTACGGGTGTTATAGTTTTCTTACCTTAGTTCCAAATGCTTTAAATAGAAAATGACGGCCCCCGAGCACGATCCACTTCCCGAGCACTAGCTTAACACCTAGTCACAACCAAGATAATGGATACCAATAAGATTAATCTCCAATGAGTTTCTAAACCAAGTTCTAGTACTCGGAACGTTGAAATTCACCAAACATTGTAAAAGACTCAACCCCGAGCACCCTAGGTTAAATTCCCAAGCCCAAATTCTCAAAATCCCAAAATTCCTTAAGCGCCGCGGCATGGCCCCCAAACAGGGCCACAAAAACGCCCAGAAACAGGTAAGGGCCGCGGCCCTACAAGGACCATGCCGCGGCCCGCCCTCCATCCTCAGCACAACTTAGCCTTCAAGGGCCGTGGCCCTCCAAGAACTATGCCGCGACCCGACCCTTCGAACCCAGAAAAACCCACCATTTTCAAGCTTAAAACCTCACCTAAAGCCATCCCAAAGCTCCCAATTCAAAACCAATTAATAATCACAACATTAGGATGGTTTAAACAACACAATTCCACCAAAAATCCAACCTAACACTCACCAAGATCCAAATTCCAAATTTATGAAATTTCAAACCTAAAACTCAAAACCAACCATAGAAATTCTCAATTTCAACCATCAAACTTTAATTTAAACCTTACCTCAGTTGTAGAATCGTTTCCCAAAGGATCCCATGACCTATCTTCAAAGTTTCAAGCCTCAAACTCCACCTTGAATATCAAAAACCCATAAACATTCACAACCCAACAAAATCTCAGAAATTTAACTTGAGAAAAAGAATTAATTGCTTACCTTTACCCTGATTTGTTCTTGGTTAACTCTTGAGCTAAACCTCCAAATCCCACCATCAATTTTCAGAAAGTCAAGCTTGATTTCTCCTAAGATTTCTGTGGATTTCATGAAAGAAAGAGGAAAGAAAGAAGAAGAGGAGAGGGTGGAGGCTGGGTCGGTTTCTCTAAGTCTCCAAATGGTTTATTTGTTTTGTTTTTATAACTTAAGTTGGTTACCTCAAGGTTCGGGGTACCAAAATATCCCCGAGGCAAAAATGGTAAAATCCCCCAGTATTCCCGCCTAGACATCCTAACCTCAAATATATCTCCAATTATTTATTTTCATAACCCAATATCAAAAATACTCCTTGACTTGCCCAAAGTAAATTATAATGCCCCGTTGTGACTTTCCTCGCTATTCAGCTCTAGGATCGCCTCGTGCCGAAAGTTACCAATCACGGAAATACCCACATACCACTGTGGTCTCAACAATCATCACATATTAATACAGTTATGCCCAACATGGCCAAAATTACAATTATGCCCTTCAAACACAATCTGGGCCTACATGCATACTAATATACATAGTCATGCATCTCAAATAATCAAATAATCGAATAGTCACATAACATGCTTTAAATCATAATCATGCATTTAATTCATAAAACCACACATAAATCCCAACCTGCCCTCCTGGCACACTAATCAAGGCCCTTAAGCCTTATTAGCGAATTTGGGTCGTTACACTATCTAGATGATTTTATCCAAGGTACAGTGGGGACCATGGGCCTATGAAATCAAGCTCAAATAAGTTATCATAAATCTAACAAATAAATTTACTAACTTATTAATTCCTCATGACTCCACTGAAAACTCGGAATTGCACTCTTGAAATCATAGAATGTTGTTTAACAAATATAGATACGTTATTAATTATCCATTGTTTCAACCATAATTGTCACTCAATCCTCTATAGAAGGTCTACAATGAGATGGGACTAAAATACTATTTTACCCCTCATTGTATTTTATCCTTAAAACAATTAGCTCCTAGTAAATGATATTTCAGTAAACTAATATTAATTACTAAAATGAGATCTCTATCATTTAGCACCTTGAACTAAACTAAAAGGAAACCATCGTTTCACTTATTCATTAGAAGCTATAGATGTTCATATCTATGATTAACACTCCCACTCAATTATACTACTTAGTTCCCAAGATGTAAGTATGGGCTAGTCCGTAGGGTAAGCTGGTAACGAACAAGTCAAAGAACTCAAATAATACAATCAGTTAGAATACTAACCACTAAAAATTGAGATTGAATTGACCTATGGTCAACTATATGATATGACTAGAATAGATACTAACAGTATGTTTACTTATCCTATCAACTGTCAATATCGGTCCAGTCCAATGTAACAAATACATTCGATCTTATCTACTTTGGTAATGTTCTAGAAAGAAGATAATATTGTGATGTGTAAGTAGATCATATCGTAGATTGGCAAGTCAGTATAAATCATGTGCACTAACTAATCTTAGGACTAACTTATGTTTGAACATATAATCATATTTATATTCCACTGTGATTACGTCACTATAAATATGATTAGCTATATGCTAGGAATTTAATAGAAGTTTATATTAAGCAAATAATCATAAAAATAAAACATGTGAGCAAAGTAATTGACCAAGTCAAAAAATGAGTTTTATTATTTTATTGATAATAAATGAGATTACAAAGAAATTGAGTTTTAATTAGGGCATAAAACCCCAACAGTACCTGGACGAAGAAACACTCTATTTATGGTATAACAAGTTGTGTTGATAGCTTCCGCCCATAGTCGCTTGGAAAGTTTTTTGCTATTTAACATCACCCTAGCCATATCTTGCATGGTGCGATTCTTTCTTTCCACTACTCCATTTTGTTGAGGAGTTTTAGGAGCAGAGAATTCATGTGAAATACCTGTAGACTTACAAAACTCATCATAAACAGCATTTTCAAATTCTTTCCCATGATCACTCCTAATTCGAACTATTTTGCCAATATTGCGGTCTTTTTCAACTTTTAGTTTCAAACAAAGTGACTTAAAAGCATCAAAGTGTCAGATTTTTCTCATAAAAAATCTACCCATTTGAAATGAGTGAAATCATCAACACAAACAAAAATATATCTCTTACGATTCAAACTTTCAACATGAATTTGACCCATCAGATCCATGTGGAGTAATTCAAGAACCTTGGTGGTATTAACATCAGAAATACCTTTCTGGGTAACTTTCAATTGCTTACCAAGCTAGCAAGGTTCACATTTACTCATAGATACTTTACCTAATTTAGGCAACCCTAAAAAATCCCCTACATTTGACAATTTTTAAAATTTTTGTAGTTTATGTGCCATAGATCAGTGGTGATATCTATGGTTGAGTGACATGTAAGAACTGGAGTGAGCGCCTAACAATTATCAATACATCTAAAACCTTGTAAAATACATTGTTTATCACTGTTGAGAACATAACAATGATCACTATAAAAAATGACAGTATACCCTTAATCACAGATTTGACTAACACTAAGTAAATTAGCTTTTAGCCCTTCAACTAACATCACATTTTTAAGCTTTGGTAAGCCTTCAAAATTCATCATTCCCATCCCAATAAGATTTCTAGCTAATCCATTTCCAAATGTCACTCCACCACATTGCATAGGTCGAATATTGACAAGAAAGTCTTTGTTACCTATCATGTATCTAGAACAACCACTGTCAAAATACCACTTTTGAGAAGCAGCAGTTTTAAAGCAAGAAAAACCAGCAAGACAATTTTCTTTCTTTATCCATATTTGTTTTGGTGAAAAAAGTTTATTTTACTTTTTATTAGTTTTTCCAAAATAATTGGACCTGAACATATTGTGTAAAATAAAGTATTTAGATCGAATGTGACCTCTAACACGACAAAAATGAAAAATGGGAACCAAATTTTTGGATTGTTCACAAAATCTGTCATCCTTACCTAATCGCTTATCCTTTGTAGGTACAGAAGATCCACTTGCAGTATTAGACACCTGCAATGTTAGATCAGAACACCCGGTACAAATTTTATCAGATTTAACAAATTGTGTGTCCATTTTTTATATTTTTTTTTTTAGATTCAACAAATCCCAACCCATCATGACTTGTTTGCCCTGTGTTATGGATTTCTTCAAAAGTAGACGAACCTGGATTTAACATATTAACATTTCTTTTCAGATGTTCAAGTTCTTTTGTTAAATAGTTAATTTCAGTCCTTTTTTAACACAATTCACATTCACAACTTTTGTTTTTCATCTCAAGTTCCTTGATGTTATAAGAAAATCATTTATTAGCTTTTGTCAAAGAACGCTTTTTAGCATAAACTTGTACCCACTTACCGTACATTACCTTGTAAGATTAAGCCAATGAATCCTCATTGATTTCTGTCTTATCAGAATCCGAGACTATGCCATCAATATTGCTTTCAGTTATAGTATTGTTCAAACACACAAGTTTTTCCTAAAAAACACTAGATGAAGCCGTGGTTAAAGCAACATTTCCGTCATCTTCTTCACTGCTTTCGATCTCATCCTCACTCCAAGTGACATTAAGCCCATTTTTGTTCTTTTTCAGTGTATTGGTACATTCTGATTGAATATGACCAAAACCTTCACACTCTCTGCATTGGATACACTTTTTGTTAGTAGCACCAAAAGGTTCAGAAGATGTGTTACCTTTAAGGAATTTTGACAGATTCTCTTTGTTGCTCACCTTTTTCATGAACTTTTGGAAATTTTTTGTCAACAAGGCCATTTCATCGTCCTCATTATCAGAAAAAAAAATTTCTAAAGTATTAAAAGCAATACAATTTTTTTTCTCACATGACGATTTTGGCTTATCTTTTTGCTTGATCTGTTGGTTTAGTTCAAACGTTCTCAAAGAGCACAATAGCTCTTCAACCTTCATTTTGATGAAATCCTTTGCTTCTTCCTTTGCCAGAAGCTTTGTGTTAAATCTATTTGGAAGCACACGAACAATTTTTCGAACAAAAACAGATTCATCAAGTTTCTCACCCAAAGCAAAAAACTCGTTAGCAATGTCAGACAATTTTTCATAAAACTCAGATAAAGTTTCAGATTCTAACATTCTTAATTCATCAAATTTAGTTTGTAACATGGTAAAACATGATCTTTTGACATCAGCAGTCCCTTCAAATTGAATTTGAAGGATTTTCCAAGCCTCTTTTGTAGACTCACAAGAAGAAATCAATTTTATAAATCCTTCACCAACTCGATTAAAGATCGCATTCAAAGCCTTATTATAGTAACCAGATAATTTTTCAACTTTAGTAGACCATTCGAGTCCAGACTTTACCTTAGTGTGAATACCAGAATTCTGCTTGAACGAGGCCCCTGCCTCGTGACCCTCAAAATATAGGCTTGGGATAGAAATGGCCTCGCCCACATTCCCTTGCATCTCGCGCTAAGGGCCTCATGGACACCATCTCGCGACATGGCCTCCGCCTCACGCCAAGGGCATCGCCCACACGCTCTTGCATCTCGTGCCAAGGGCCTCGCGGACACCATCTCGCGCCATGGCCTCCACATTATGCCGAGGGTCTCACGAACATAGTCATGTGCCATGGCCTCCGCCTCGTGCCAAGGGCCTCGCCCACATGCCCTTGCATCTCGCGCCAAGGGCCTCGAAGACACCATCTCATGCCATTGCCTCCTCCATGCACCAAGGGCCTCGCCCACCTGCTCTTACATTTGCGCCAAGGGCCTCGCGGACACCATCTCATGTCATGGCCTCCGCCTCTCGCCAAGGGCCTCGCACACATGCCCTTGCATCTCATGCCAAGGGCCTCACGGACACCATCTTGCGCCGTGGCCTCCGCCTTGCTCCAAGGGCCTCGCCCACATGCCCTTGCATCTCGTGACACGGGACTCGTGGACACCATCTCGGGCCCTGGCCTCCGCCTCGCACCAAGGGCCTCGCCCACATGCCCTTGCAACTCGTGCCAAGGGCCTCGCAGACACCGCCTCGGGACATGGCATCTACCTCACGCCAAGATCATCGCCCACATGCCTTTGCATCTCGGGCCACGGCCTCGGTCTTGTGCCACGAGCTTTGCCCACATGCCCTTGCATCTCGCACCAAGGGCCTCGTGAAGCACCATCTCGTGCCATGGCCTCCGTCTCGCGCACAAACCTCTTTCTCATACCAGCATCTTGTGAGGCTCTTGCCTTCCATGCTCCTTGGGGTCATAACTTCCATGATGTCCCAAAAAGACTTCAGCATTTAAAGGTTAGAAAAATAGGATGCATTCTGAGGATGAAAACCCAAGCATGACCAGAAGAGCGCGTACATGTGAAGAATGAGCAGACAAGTAGTGAACCTTGTGCACCCCAGGTACAAAATATGTACGGGGGTACAACCCTGAAAACTCCAGATGTCTGACCCTAACTCCGCACCAGAAAAGTGGTGGTCGTACGTGCAAGATACCTGACGTGGTCCTTCCTAGCCAGCCTCTGACATTAGTACTAAAAGTATAGTGGAGGTACAACCAGGTACTAAAATTGAGGTGCTCCCGCAGACCCTTGTCGCGTACTAGAGCCGACCATCACGCTCCTAGCACCACTACCATCTGTAGATTGCATATGTAGGGTCGTGTCCCTAGGGACCACCATGTACGATGAGCCAATAGTGCTCTACTATAAATATGACCTTCCTTCACCTAAGAAGGGGGTCGAATTTTGAGAGTTTGGTAACGAGACATGACTAATAAAAACACACATTCTATGTTCTCTCTATTGTTCGTTCTAAAATTCTAGCATTTACACTTTCTGTTCTTGAAATCATAAGAAAGTTGGCATGAAGTTCAGTTGATTTAAGTTCACTTCTTTTACAATCCACAAAGTTCTTGATCCAACTTAGTTGACGAATTCTTACCGTCAACAGTTTGGCGCCGCCTATGGGAAGGATAAATGTCAAGCCACTATTCTTCTATTGATTTCGACAGAGAAATATGCCAAGACGTTCTAGCGTCTGAGAGAACCATGAGTGGTTGAGGTCCACCTGGATGGAGATCAGCTAAAAGCCTCCATGAGGAATCCTCCACAACCCGAAAATGTGGATGCACCAAAGGAGCCTAGGGCTCCTGAAGATGAAAGGGAGGCTTCATCCCCCGCTGTCTAGCTCGACGAAAATTGTCGAGGACCAGCAGCTACCCCTACAGGAGCGTTTCCGCCACCAATGCCGCCACAGGTGCCGAGCTCCGACTGCCATAGCTCGACAGGAGTCCCTGAGTACATTCCATAGCTCGAGCTCTAGGACTCAATTCTACGAAGAGGAGATACACAAGTTACACCGAAAGAACCAAAGGCTAGAAACCACCTTAGAAAATATGCAAGAGGTGTCGAATGGCCTGCTACAGGGAAAGTCAAGCATTCCTTTTCCTAGGCAAAAGGAGAAAGGCCATGAGGGAGGAGAAACCACAGTCCCTGTGGATGATGGGAGGACTCGACTCTCCACTTGCAATACCCCATGGAAAAAGCAACATGAACGTATCGAACAAGTGAAGCAGCCTAAGAGGCCAAAGCGGAGGAACGACGCTAACCATCCAGACGAAGTTGAGGTCACTTCAAGGGAAATACCCCTAAACTTGAGGGTCGAACTCAATAGGAAAAGGATGAATGAGAGGAACACACCTCATGTGGCTCCCCCAAAAGACACAAAGAAAGGAAAGACCAACCCATTCAACTTGAGAGACTCCTTGAACAAAAGGAGACAAAACTTAGATACTAAGATGAAGAGCCTACAGAGCAAGATAGTCGCCGCGTCTGGGGGGCACGCTGTTGACGATGAGTTTGAATACAAATCACCCTTCATTAGGAAAATACAAGCCGTTCGGCTCCCAAACAACTTCAAATATCCTCACATGACCCCTCACAAGGGTAATACAGATCAAAAGTACCATATTGATGCGTTAAATGACCTAATGAAGTTAAGGGGAATTAATAGTAGAGCCACATGCCACTGCTTTGCTGTCACGTTAAAGGGTCATGTGCACAAGTGGTTTAAGAGACTACATCCAGGGTCCATTAGGTCTTGGCAACAATTTTCAGACGAATTTCTCCAGAACATCACGCTGTGCATGATTACACCATGCCAAGTACCAACCTCGCTAACATAAAATAAGGAGAAGAAGAGAGCCTGAAGAGCTATGTCCATAGGTTTCATATGGAGGCAACCAAAGTAGGAAGCCTAACACGGGGGGAGTTAAAAAAGGCCATTGCAGCCGGAGTGCGCCTGGGCAGTAAGCGGTGGGATAACATGCTAAAGAGGGAGGTCACTAACTTAGACAATTTCTATGAATGGGCACAAAAGTACATTCGTGTCGAGGACAGCCATGAATACCTAAAGGCATCACTCTTCAGGCCCTCGACCCTTGAAGGTTCGAATGACGCAAAAAAGAAAACAATGTACGAAGGGCCAAGAGATGACCACTAGAGGAAGCACAAACACGAAGGTAAACCTAGGCAAACATTCCACACCTTCTACACTGACCTAACACATACTAGGGAACATATCTTCGTAGCAAACGAGAATCAAGTCCCCTTCAGGAGACCCCCACCAATGAAGAGAGATCAGTCAAAGAGAGATCCTGAAAAGTACTGTCAGTATCATAAAGACATTCGCCACACCACGGCAGAATGCACTCATTTAAAGGTGGAAATTGAAGAACTCATACGCAAGGGCACTTAGGTAAATACATCCGAAGAGAAAATCAAAGACTAGATGACAGATCACCCTCACCACGAGCACTAGATGTAGCCCCAGAGGTGCCACGAGAGGTGAGGACAATCTTCGGAGGACTAGGATTCAGAGGAGAATCGAGAAAGGGGCGAGATAGATACTCCAGGGAAGCCAGATGAAGTCCACCCCCATGCATGTTAAGCTCAGAACAAAGACCACTGAAAAATGTTAAAGGGGAAAAAAATTCAATAACCTTCACCGAAGAAGACGTACGGGGTGTACATTTCCCACACAATGACCCATTGGTATTAAGTGTACAACTGGCTAACATGAGGGTGCATCAGGTTCTGGTAGACAATGGGAGCTCCATAGACATACTATATGGCCCAACCTTAGAGAAGATGAGACTGGGCATCAAGAACCTAAAGCCTTGCAATACCTCCATGTATGGGTTTACAGGAGACTTGATACAGCTCCTAGGGACAATCGAGTTAGCACTCACCATGGGAGAGCCACCCAGATACACCACTATAATGATAAAATTTGTCGTAGTAAGTTATTCCTCGGCCTTCAATGCGGTATTACAGAGACCCTCCTTGAGAGAATTGAAGGCGATAACCTTAATATACCACTTCACCATAAAATTCTCAACTCTGTGGGGGAAGCGACCGTGAAAGGGGAACAGAAAAAAGCAAGGGAATGTTATAACATGTCCCTCTGCATAGTCATGAAACCGCGAGTACCTATGGCGATGGTAGTGCATGGGAGCACAAGCAGGCATGAGTTAGACCCCTGAGTTACTGAGGAGATCACAATCGATGGTAGTATATACACAGCTAAGAGGGAACATCGGGTAAAGCTCCACTTTTAGTACGATAAATTAAAAGGGTTACAATAGTTAGCCTCCCAACATAGTTGTGAGTCATCTCCTTAGAAGCAGCTATGAATTAGAGGGGTAACCTAGATGCCTGAGTATGAAGTAGGAACATTGTTTCCATAAATACCTATGTACTCTACTCATTTTTAATGAATATGCTTCTTATTGGCACGTCACACCCCTCATTTATGTGAGCACATATCTAACTCTTGTGTACCTATCACCAATTGGAATTATCAAAGTGCATGAGCAAAATGGTCAAAGTGCCCGATGAGATAAATCTCGCCAACCACTTGGGGGGCAGATTATATAACCAAAAAGGGTCCTAAAAGAGATCCTTAAAAAAAACCTTGCAAGGCATCTCTTGAGTTCATGAGGATTAGCTACCCTTATGAACATCAAGAGAGTCAAAAGGTCCTACCTCAAGAACCTCCTAATAAAGGCTAATACCTCCATGAGGGGAAAGGCCTCAGGGAGAGCATCCACCAATAAGCCTAGAGTGGCCACCAAGCCGTCTAGCCAAAAAGGGTCCTAAAAGAGACCCTTGTAAAAATAGTACTATACATAATGACAAGAAGGACGCTTCTTGCAAAAAATAACAAGCGCGCGCAAAAATATATAAAAGGATAGCTAGAACCCAAAGGGTCAACATATCCTTACAAATACAATCAAGGTATACAAAAGAGACTATTACTACTGGTCCAAATAAAACATCAACGAATTATTAGAAAAGAGAGAGACCTATCGAACCCCTTTTGCTCCTGCATATAGGAGCGGGCTCAAAAGGATCTCAAGCATAAATAAACGACAACAAAATATCACATATATATATATAAAAGAAGTCGTGATAATGTTGTAGGATAAAGTTAACACCAACCACAACGGGACTTAAAAAAGTTCCTAAAGGAAAAAACAAAGAACCTAGAGAAACCTCTCCGACATAATAAGGTTCAAATAATTATACAACCAAATCAAAATGGAAAATAAAATCTGTAGAAATGAAATCTGAAGGCCTCCCACCGTGAGCATTCCACTCAGCTGCCTTGGCAACGACATGGTCAATGAAGGAGGAGAAGTCGAAACCAGGATTCTGCCTCCACACTCCATATAGGGTGCACTCCACAGACTTGTATTCAATCTCTGCTAGATCAGCCTCCAAGAGTGTGATCCTCTCTCGCAACAGCTCAGCTCGGGCTTCTGCTCTCTTCTTCTTTTTGGATGATGAAAAGGCCTTCGCCAGGGCTGTCTCCAGCTTGATATTGGCATCAACAAGCTGTCCCTCTAGCTCTTGAACTGTGGCCGCAAGACGATCCCTTTCAGTGTTTGACGAAGATAAGTCCTTTGCCGAGTCTATCAAGCGTTGAGCCACCAGAGTAGTCTGCAAGGAAACAAAAAGTGAGCAAATAGGGAACCAAAAACACAAAAAAAGATCAACGTAAGACGCATGAACTCACCAAAGTAGTGGAGTGCATAAGGGTCTCCCCAAGCTCCACCATGTTAAAATTCTCGAGACCTCTCCACTCGGTTTCAGGATATCCTCGGCAACTCGGGATACCTACGCACGTAAAAGGGTGATGTGCGACTCACCCAGGACATCCTCTCCAAATCACGAGCATTCAAGTGAGCAGGGAAAGATGACCCACTCACCAAGCGAGGAGGAGGCTCAAGAGCATTAGACGAAGGGTGCCTGGAATAGCCATGACTAGTGAGGGTGTGAGGGAGACTGTCAAACTCATTGTAGGATGGCAGAACAAAGCGCCCTTACACGAACTGTGGACCATGAGAATGAGAAGCCATGTCGTGGTCTATAGGAGCAGAAGAAGGGCGTTCCCTTGAGGTCGAAGATTGCCGGGCTAGACGCTTTGATTCAGGTGAAGTCTCCTCAGGCACCCAGTCAACATCACCCTCATCCGAGTGAGGTTTTACCGGAGTTTCCTTCTTCTTTTGCTCATAAATGTGCCATAGCAGGTTAGGCTCTGAAACCTTGGATAGACCATAATAGTTGAGGTTGGCCATAGTAAAAAGATGGGCAACCATTTTCATTGAAGGGTTGCAACAAGGAAGACATCTACCGGCGCCGCCTCCGACTCAAGAACGTTGAGGATACTGAAACTCTCTGAAGAATCAACTTAGTTATCAATATGAGTATAAGGTCGACAATATCAAGCTCAATGTAAAAATAAAGGCATGGAGTACTTACTTGGAGAGGAGTGGAAATGTTTGCGGACAGAAAGAGGACCTTTCACAAAGAAAAAGTAATGCTTTCACAAACCCAGGTTAGAAATGGAACCATTGATCAAAGAGATCTGAGAGTTGGCTTTCTGTAAAAAGTAAAAGCCCTTTGATTTAGGAGTGGGCATGAGATTTTACATGAAAGGCACCTCCTGGGTCGTGGGAGTGCGACCGTTAAGCATCATGAACGCCATATACGGGCAGCTCAAGGTCAACTAGCTGTTGTGTGCCACCTAGAGTGGAGTGAGGTCAAATTGGTTTGGGATCGTGACGAAGAACAGGTGTAGGGGAATGGTCCCGCCCGCCTTCAAAATATGTTCGCTCAAAGAGACGTAGCCCTGGGGTGATTATCATCCCGACCTTTATTGGATGGTACATACAGTTTGTACTCCTTACTAATATGGTATTTCTTGGACAACTCTAACTGTCTATTTTTCAACACGTTGGAAATAATGATGGACACTAGTAAAGGATCAGAGTTTGGCTTCGCAGGAGCAACCTGTTGCCTCATTCTCTTGGACACGTCTGCAAAATCAAAGGAAAATGGTGAGGTCAAAACTGAGCACTTTACCCTCCATTTTCTCCTTTTTGTGGGAGTTTTGCATCGAGACATCGGGTGTGGGAGCATAAAACAAGGGTGGACTGAAGACAACGGCTGAGGAGAACTAGGACCGACCTTAGGGCTACTAGCAGAATGCAGAGGTGAGGGTTCAGGAAGGAGGTTGCCCTCCATGAACTCCAGCTCCTTTTGTAGGTCAAGAAGGCTCACTCTAAGGCTGACAATGTAGGCGTCAAAATAAAAGGAAAATAGGGCTCCATCACCCCTCATAATCGCGCCCATCTCGCTTTCGACAACCCAAATACTTTGCCTAAGCTTATCCATGCATTCTAAGTGATGTAGACAGGCCTTCCTTAAGGTGTCGTATCTTTGGAAAGGGTTGTTTTCGGGAGACCCCGAGTCTGAGGATAAGTCTACAAACTCAACCCCTGAAGGAACACTAGACGACCCCTCAAATGCCATAAAGTCGGGTCTCTTTGGTAATACGAGTGCAAGTGTATGTGGAAAGTGTACTACAAGACACAAAGGAGTAAGTTTAAAACCTCTAGACACAAGTGCTCAAAGTGACCAAGTATGGGGTGGAATGGAGGGTATATATGCTAATGGGTGCATACACATAAGTCAGCTCACGAGGAGCTCAAGCCGAGGCAACTCTTCCTAAATAACACTAATGTAGACCCGTTAAACTCATGAAAGGGTGAAGGAAAACCTTGAGTGGGTGAAGTTACACACCGTCGCAGCTGCAAAAGTACCGAGGGTCAAAAGTACACGCCTACAAAAAGAAAGGATATAGATATTTTAGTCTCCAAGTACATTTAAAGATATTTATATATTAAAAAAACGATAAAGTCCCTTTGTGAGGGATAGAACCACTCACCCCTTGGAAGCTTTGAAGACAAAAGCACCACCAAGCTAGGACAAGTAAGTGTAGTAATTGTCCTTGAGAAGAAGACCTATTTATAGGAAGCTCAAACTCATCCTAGCCATTGATCTATGGTCAAGAATGAAGCCAAACACCTGCATTGGGATCCGCGAAGCCAAGTGATAAGTTCACATTTATCCTCAAGGAATCATGAGGATCACCATCCCAAAGTGTGTTACTTCACACCACCAAGGCAAAGAAACACACTAACACCATAAGGGGCTTGAAAGCACCATACCAAAAAGTCTACAAGAGCGCATGAAGGCCCTCCCATATACTGAGGGGCACGTGTGAATACCAAAATTATGCTTGAATGAGGCCCCCACCTCGTGACCCTCAAAATATAGGCTTGGGATGGAAATTGCCTTCCCACATGCCCTTGCATGTCGCGCCAAGGGCCTCACGGATGCCATCTTGTGCCATGGCCTCTACCTCGTGCCAAGGGCCTCACCCACATGCCCTTGCATCTCGCACCAAGGGCCTCACAGAAATTATCTCACGCCATGTACCTTGCATCTCATGCCATGCCCCTTACATCTCGTGCCAAGGGCCTTGCGGACATCATCTCATGCCATGGCCTCTGCCTCGTGCCAAGGGCCTCGCCCACACGCCTTTGTATCTCGCGCTAAGGGCTTCTCGTACACCATCTCATGCCATGGCCATCGCCTTGCACCAAGGGCCTCGCCTACATGCCCTTGCAACTCACACCAAGGGCCTCGTGGACACCATCTCGCGCCATGGCATCCGCCTCGCACCAAGGGCCTTGCCCACACACCCTTGCATCTCCCACAAAGGGCCTTACATACAACATCTCGTGCCATGGCCTCTGCCTTGCGCCAAGGCCTCGCCCACATGCCCTTACATCTCGCGCCAAGGGCCTCGCAGACACCATCTCGTGCCATGGCCTCTACCTTGCGCCAAGGGCCTCGCGGACACCGTTTCGCACCATGGCCTTCGCCTCACGACAAGGGCCTCGCCCACATGCCCTAACATTTCGTGCCAAAGGCCTCGTGGACACCATCTCACATCACGACCTCCGCCTCGTGCCACGGACCTCGCCTACATGCTCTTGCATCTCGCGTCAAGGGCCTTGCGAAGCACCATCTCGTGCCATGGCCTCCGTTTCATGCACAAATTCCTGCCTCGACCAGCATCTCGTGAGGCTCTTGCATTCCATTCACCTTGGGGTCATAACTTCCATGTTGACCCAAAAAGACTTCACCATTTAAAGGTTAAAAGAATAGGATGTATTGTGAGGATGAAAACCCATGCATGACTAGAAGAGCACGTACATGTGAGGAATGCGCAGACAAGTTGTGAACCTTGTCCACCCTTGGCTTGTACTGGAGCCGACCACCACTACCATCTGTAGACTGCATATGTAGGGTTGTGTCCCCAGGGACAACCATCTACGGTGAGCCAATAATGCTCTGCTATAAATATGACCTTCCTTCACCTAAGAAGGGGGTCGAATTTTGAGAGTTTGGTAACCAGACATTGCTAATGAAAACATACATTCTACGTTCTCTCAATTTTTTGTTCTAAAATTCTAGCATTTACATTTTGTGTTCTTGAAATCATAAGAAAGTTGGCTTGAAGTTCAGTCGATTTATGTTCACTTCATTTACAATTCACAAAGTTATTGATCTAACTTAGTTGATGAGTTCTTACCGTAAACACTTAGTATTACCTTCTTTATCTTTATCAGTTGGTGGAGTCCATTTAGATAGTATAGATCTCCAAGCCCTTTCATCTTGTGAATTGTTAAACACCTTCATTTTGACTTTCCAATAAGGATAGTTAGTATCATTCAATAGAGGAGGTCTAGTTATGAACTTCCTACTGCAAAGAAAGACATCTTACACAAAACTAATTAAATACAAAAATAACCACAGGACCTTATTAAGAGTTTAGTGAAACGCTCTGATACCAATTGAAATTCAGTATTTTATGATTGCCAACTTTATATTTAATTAAATTAATTAATTAAACGCAGAATAAAAGGTTTGAACATGTATTTTGTCGCTATAGATAAAGATTCTATAACTATAGAAGGATAAAACAGAAAAGAAAAAAAATAAAGTTTTTTTACGTGGTGTCAATATCCATACGGATATTACTAGTCCACGGGGCCACGCCAAGAGATAAGTTTCATTAATAAAGTTTATCAAAAATACAAATTATTTGACTTAAGCAAAGATTAGACTCCCTCTAATGTTATGCCACGAGCTTGATGTATTTTTCACTTGATGAATGAACCTTGCTAAAATTTCAAGTACTCGAACTCCATTCAATTTGCTTGAATAGTGCTTGCTTCCTTCTAAGGCAAGACTAGGATGAACCTTCTCCCAATGGTTTACTCTTTGCTCTTCTCTTTGTTGAATTGTTTCAATACACAAAGACACAAAATAAAAGAGGTATAGCTGAGCCACTAACCTCTACCCAAGAAACACTATTTATCTAAAGAAGTAAAATAAGTTTAAGAATAGACAAAAGAGTTAACCTAGACAACGCTGCTATGGTAAGTATTTATACACAAATATACTCACATAAGACAGCCTTTACTAGGTCTATACGCACACATCTCACTAGATTATGTTTTCTTAAATAACCAATCAATTACATAGAATCATCTGTGATCTGAGGAAACAGACAGACTATCTGTAGCTATAGATTAGTCTGTATTTGAGTTGTCACTACAAGATCCTATCTTCACTTTTAATGAGGATCAATCTGATCCTATCTATTGAAATCTGGTCATAAAAATCAGGTTGTCAAATAAAATTAGTCAGTGATAAAATAAATCAACATTTATTATTTGATTCATATGTTAAAAACTAAGTATATTGTCAAACATTCTATAAATAAAATAGATTGATATAATCAGGTTTTTATATAATCAAAACATAAATGTGAACAGGATAAAAATGAAATAATATTCAATTGAATGCTGAGATTACAAGAAATAAATCAAAAAATATTTTGTCAAATATAATTTGACAAAAATGGAATTTACAAACTCAATCTCCATTAAGTCACAATTTTTTTTTGCAAATCCATCAAAGTTACAAAATTAAAAAATGTTCGCTCAAATCCTTAATTAATTACATTTTTCTTTTAGTTTTTTTTTTGTATATTTTATAATAAATTATATGAAACTCATATAATTTTGTCATTATAGTTCTCTAAACTAGTCGATTCCTCTGTAATTCAAAGCTACTTCTACGTTTAGTTATTAGTGTTGCAATTTAAAATTTATGATTTATCAATGATGTTACTAAGATATACTTGATTAGTTAGTTACAGATTTTATTTAAAATGATTTGTTGATTTGTAGTTACTGAAGTGATTACATATAGTTAAAAAATTTATGTGTTATAAATTTAGTAACAATTTAGAAAATGTTTATATTTGATAGAGTTACTACTTCATGTAAAAAATTAGAGTTACAACTTTTTCATATACTGAAAATACTAAAATACCTGTTGTTGTACCTGTAAATCCTAAAATTAGCAAATTTTAAAGAAATATCTTTTTATTTAAAAGATAATTTTGCTTTCCCATTATTGTGAATTTTGGAATATTACTTTCACATTATTGTGATTTTCAGAATATTAAGTTTCATATTATTCCTTATTTCGCTTGATTTTATCACAATATGATTATAAAGGATAGTTGTATCTTAGTTATATAAAGCAAATATTCTGTACTTACTCAAAATCATTTCTGGAATATTTGTTTTTTATTTTTCGTACAACTTAAGATAATAAAATTTAGGAAACTAAATATTTTAAGTAATTAATTGTTATTTGTATCTTGAGATATTTGATCTGACACAGGTATTAGTTATCCCCACTAAATTCGTATCTGTCGGATCCGAATCATCTAAAAATGGAAATTCATCATCAATTAAGAATATCTTCAAATATTCTTGATTTTATTAGGAGAATCTTTCTCAGGCTTTCTGAGCACAAAACAAACTCTATAAATAGGCTTGTAAGGCATTGAGAAAATGTGAACTCATTGGTGCATAGTTTGTGAGTGAACTGTAATATTTGTGAGAGTTCCTTTTTTGTATTCAAGATCATAGTATTCACGTGATCTTGTAGTAAAATGAGTGTTTAGTTTTTGTGGTAAGTTTATACCACTTTCATGAGTGAATACATGTTGTAATTTGAACACAATTTTTATAGTCTTCGGGAGAGGGTTTTTACAAGCCTTGTGTCAGGAGGATGCAAGCACTCGTTGGCCATTGAAGGGAGTTCAAATGGTTGAGTGTTTCAATAAGAATTAGATTAGTGAAGAGAAGTACAACAAAGTTGCGGAAAATCTCAAGAGGGAGTCTTGGTTTTGTTTAAGTCAATATTTTGTACTTGTGATTCTTTATTAATTGGTTTTATTCTCTAGGCATGGCCCCAAGGAGTAGTGTAACGCCCTACTACCTTAGAGTCGTTACTAAGTGAGTTTAAAATGTGCAATTAACTCGCTAAACGAGGTTTCTATAACAAAAGTGTGACTAAGCAAAGGTTAAGGCTGTAATCTTTGAAAATACTCCATTTCATTGAAAATTTCAAGTGTCTAACATTTGGGATCCCAAAATAAGGTTTATAAAATTTTTACAACTCAAAATAGGTTTATAGATAACTATCTATTAAAATCACAGTTTAATACAGCCATTTCTCAAAATGCCCCAACCAAAGCAGTCGGGCAGGTCAAACATGTACGCGCCGCTTCATGCTCTCCGTACTCATGGCTGGTTGACCATTTCCTTGCCCTTACTTCCAACACAGAGCACCCGTGAGCCGAAGCCTAGCAAGAAAACTCACACAGCACATAACATATGCATATTATATAACCATTATATCAGATAATCCATAGATAAACAGATAATCCATCAGACTAAACATACACGGCCATGCCGTCCCAAAGCATTACCAAAGCCTGGAATCTCGGTCTCACCGTAAGGATATCCCATGTATCCATTGGGGTCTCACCCTGGTGGTATGCACTCCGCGTGCCAAATGTTACTCTTGCCCCCACTGCCGTTCTCGGCCATTTTCCATTCCCAGCTCCTTGCCGTTCTCGGCTCCTTTGCTGTTCATTCAACTATAGCCACTTATAGCTTAACTCAAACAACATTCAAACATAGAACAACTCAATCAAGGCTACACCCTAACATGTAATAAAATCTAGGGTCGTGCCCTGCAACAATACTATGGGCCCATGCACTGCTCTACGGGTACTATAGTTTTCTTACCTGTATCCCGAGCTTCATAATGCACCAAAGTAACGAGCACGGTCCTCTATCCCGAGCCTCTCCGAGAACCTCAATCAAGAATTCGACTTTGAGCCCTCTCCAAACCTAGCTTCAAACCAAATCCTCTTGATTACCAAGCTCTGAACAAGTCTTAGCCTATACTTGATTTTAGTTGCCTCAAGCCTCTTGATTCTCCTCCTAAGTTCCCAATTTCAGCTCCCCTCTTTTCTTCTTCTTGTCGTTGGTTTTCCTTTTCCTTCTAGTTTCTTCTTCCAATTTTCAGCAAGAGCAATAATATGACTAAGTGTTTGAATGTGAATCACCTTTTCCCCCAGCTGAAGCTATCTAAACCTCTGCCAAAAGACTATTTTACCCCTCCACCAAAATCCTTTCCTAACTAAACCTCAAGGGCATTTTTGCCATTTCACGTTTCCTACAAATCTACCATTTCCTCATCTAAAATCTGTTACTCTTAATGGTCACCAATGCTCACTCAAGTTACTCAATTACCATTAACCATTAACTCACAAACTCAAAGTATAAAATTCCCAAAATACCCCTAGGCTCCTCCCGAGCCGGGTATTTAATCCCGTTATGACTTTTAAACTAATTAGCTCCCTAGGACCGTCTCGGCACGTGCATCACAATAATATCACCACTCACACGTGGTATTAACCATATAATACAATTAGCACATTTATGCCCTCAGCGGGCTAAAATTGCCATTTTACCCCTAACATACAAACGGGGCCCACATGCATATTTATTCCACCTAAACATGCATTCTAATCATGTATTCATCTAAATTCATATATTAACATGTTAATTCACTTATTTCCCTACATGCACGCTAATCAAGGTCCTAAACCTTATTAGCAAATTGGGGTGTTACAAGTAGGTTATCCGAAAGGGTTTCTGAACCTTGTAAAAATTCGTCGTGTTCTTCATTGTTTTTGCACTGTCTTTTATTGTGTTCAGTTTCTATCGTGACAAGTTCAGATTCTGTCCCGAAAAATCTGTACTCTGTTTCAACATTTAATTACCAGTCCGCACCTTAATTAATTCACATGGTTTAATTAATTTGATCATTTTAAAAACAAAATTTTAATTGGTATCAGAGCATGTCACTAAACTCTTAGTGAGATTTTTTGGTTTTCCGTTTGTTTTGTTTCTTGTGAAATGTCTTTCTTTACAGAAGTTGGATCTATAACACGCCCTCCATTGCTGAATGATAATAACTATCCATACTAGAAAGTAAGGATGAAAGTTTTTGTCAAATCCCTTGATGTAAAGGCTTGGAGATCAATATTGGCAGGTTTGACACCACACATCGAGACAGATTCAAAATCCGGTAAGACACAGGAAAAATCTAAGCTTCAATGGTCTAATGAAGAAGATAAATTGTCAATTTATAATAATAAAGCTTTACATGCAATTTTCAATGCTGTTGGTGAGAGTTATATAAAATTGATTTCATCTTGTGAGTCCGCCAAAGATGCTTGGGAAATCCTTTAAACTCAATTTGAAGGAACTACTGATGTTAAACGATCTAGGCTAGTAATGTTGACAACAAGGTTTGAAAATCTTCATATGTCTGAAAAATAAACCTTTACTGAGTTTTATGAAGAATTGTCTGACATTGCTAATGAATATTTTGCTTTTAGAGAAAAGTTGTCTAACTCTATTTTGGTTAGGAAAATTATTAAATCTCTTCCTATCAGGTTTCAATCCAAGATCACAGCCATTGAGGAGATAAAGAACCTTGACACCTTGAAAGTTGAGGAATTGATGGGATCTCTTCGAACTTTTGAACTTAATCAAATGATCTGCCAACAAGAGAAACCAATTGTTGTGAAGGAGAAATCGATTCCCTTGAAATCTTCCAAAGAGAAAATGGAAAGCTCAGATGAGGAAGATGATGATGAAATGATCTTGTTATCAAAAAACTTTAAGAAGTTTATGAAAAAGATTGGTAACAAGAAAAACATGTCTAAATCAGCCAAAGGTAATAATTTTTCCTAATCTTTTGAATCTACTAATAAAAAAAGTATTCCATACAGGGAGTGTGAAGGTTTTGGACATATTCAATCTGAATGTGCCAATACCATGAAGAAGGACTCTAAAAGCAATGATGAGGAAGAAAATTAAAATCTTGCCTTAACTTCTGTTTTTTCTCGCTTACCTCTTTCTGTGCAGGTGAATGAGAACCATGTTCGTTTAAATAATAATATTTCAAGAGATGAGGGTTCCCATGGTGATTCAGATGAATCCGATTTGGATGAATATTCCTAGAAAGAATCATACAAAAAAATGTATTATCAATGGTTCAAAGTGAGTTTAGATAATCGTTTAATGGCAAACAATAACAAATCTTCAAGAAGAGAAATGAAGAACTAGACTCTCTTGTTAAAAAATATGAAATTGATATTGTTGCAAATTTATTATGAAATCAAATGTTTGTCTAATGAAGTTGATCAAATTGTGAAAGGTGTCAAAATATTTAATCATAGATGTATTGTTTTGGATGATGTTCTGCGTGCAGGTCAAAAAGCTTGTGATTTTTCTAGGTTAGGATTAAATGGATCTAAACCTAAAGGAAAAAACAATTTTTATTTATGGAAATATCCCTATTGTTTTGACGACTAACTCTTCTTCAGGTTCTACTCAGACTCATGTGGCCTCATCTTCTCAATTTGTCACAACACATGAGAAACAAACTAGAAATTTCCAGAATAATAAAATTGGTCATTTTATTCCAATTTGTCATTTCTGTGGAGTGAAAGGTCATATTCGACGAAATTTTTTTGCCTTGATGAATTTTCTTCTAAAAATTTCTTTAATCATCATGGTAATCTGAGACAAATGCCCTTGAAGAAAAGGACTCCACCTAAGAAAGTTTGGGTGAAGAAAAATAAATTCAAATGTGTTGCTGCCTTTACTTGTCTGAGAACATGTGCTTCTAAATCTTGGTTTTTTTATGGGTAACCAAAGAATACTCACTGACTTTTAGAGTTTGAAAAATGCGGAAGTCACATTTGGAGATGGTAAGTCTTGTAAGGTACTGGGTAGTGGCACTCTAAATTATGAAGGACTACCAAAGTTGCAAAATGTTCTTTTGGTTGATGTACTTAAAGGTAATCTAATTAATATAAGTCAAATTTGTGACCAAGACTTGTTTGAAAAATTTTCACTTGATAATTATTTTTTGCTTGACCAAGATGGAAATTGTTTTTTGAAGGGTTATAAATCTTTTGATAATTGTTACACATTATCTCAATCACACAGTTGTCACACAAACACAAAGAGTGATACTAATTTGTGTCATGAAAAATATGGTCATGTGGATTTTGAAAATTTGAGAAAAATTGGAAGTGTGAGTCATGTTCATGATTTACCGAATTTAAGTAAATATTCTTTTGGTAAATGCGAACCATGTCAATTGGGAAAACATTTGAAGTTTCCCATGAAAAGTGTTTTAGTGTTAGAGTGTGTGCTCGCTTCCAAGGGAACCCCATGGAGTCTCATGTGACTGCTGTAGAAATAAGTATTCGTTATATCAATAATACTCTTGATTTAGGCATTTGGTACTCCAAAGAAACAAACTCTAACCTTGTGTGTTATAGTGATGCAGATTGGGAAGGAAACACTGATGACCGCAAAAGTACAAGTGGTGGTTGTTTTTACTTAGGAAACAATTTGGTCTCCTGGTATAGTAAAAAACAAAATTCCATCTCCTTGTCAACAGTCGAAGCTGAGTACATAGTTCCTGGAAGCTGTTGTAATCAACTTTTGTGGATGAAACAAATGTTGGCTGACTATGGGTTTGATATTAAAACTCTAACCATTTTTTGTGATAATACAAGTGCTATTAATAACTCCAAAAATCCTATTCAGCACTCTCGCACCAAACATATTGAAATTTGTCCTCATTTTATTAGGGAACTTGTTGAAAACATAATTTTGATTTTAGAATATTTTGAGACTAATAAACAAATTGCAGATATTTTAACTAAAGCTTTAGACACGGTCAGATTTGATTCCCTCAGGAAATCCCTAGGAATCTGTTTTATTTGAAATTTCTAATAATTGATTATCTTGCCTTGCATATGTGATTGTGTAAATCTCTTGTCCTATTTGGAAGAAATTTGATGACCATATATATTTTTTTTTAATTTTTAGAGAATTAATGTTATAATTCTTATACTTTATGAGAAATAAAAACCATATTTGAAAAATTATAGACCATCCAATTTATATTTGATCAAATCATTATGTGTGTTTTAGCATGAGCATTTTCTTTTTCATGCTCCATTTTGGAAAAAGAGCTACCTATACTGACGTGTGAAAGCCGACACTAAGTAAGTTGGTACTATGTAATTTGCAATTATATTGGAGGATACTCTACCAGTGTAAAGGGCTACCATTAGTATAAAAATTATAGCCTCCACTATGATTACAATTTGAAAAAGGCTACAATTGCCACACATAGGCAATGGTCGTAGCTTTAAAAGGCCAAAAAGAAATGCCAAATTGATTACACATGCACACACATATGCATGTTGACTAGATTGTGTAAGAATGTTGTAAGACTCATAAACATAATGAATTGATTAAAATAATTTTTTTGATTGGTATATTCTTTTTCGAATTATGGTTATCATTATCACTTAGTATTTTAATTATAATTCATTTTTCTAATTTTTGAAGAAAATGGTTATCTTGTTTCTCTTGCACAGGACTTGGCATTTACTTGGACACATATGGTATGACAATTTATCCTTTTATTTTTGGCAATTTTTTAAAAAACAAATAATAAAAAAAACAAAAATATCGTTTTTGACCGAGTACTAAAGACAAATCAATTTTGAAAAAATAAATAAATTCAGTTTATTTGTTTCTCAATATATTCAAAATCGTGTACAAGTTTCCAATTTTGAGGTGTGAAAGATTTTTTTTTTTTAAAAAGGAGATATTTTGGCATTTACCATATTAAATTTGGTTACATATTTTTTGTTAACCATTTTAGAACTTGCCTCATTTGTGTACTGAATTCTCTATATATTCGAAGTCACTTTGGCTGTTTAACTTTAAGTGTTTTCTTTCTCACTAACTTGTACCCAAGTGTTTAGTTTTTTGTTCTTTGTGTGTCTTCGTTTGTCTCTCTTCTAGCAGCCATGAAGACCCGGAGTTGTGGATCTACCTCCAAACCTGTGAAGTCTCAGGAGGAAATAGTTCTTGAGACGGTTCCCTCTACCTCTCCTCCTATTCCAGCGTCAATACCAGCTGCCTCGACTCCTACAGGCCGTCGACCAAAAACCACGACATGGAAGAAGGTCCTTGCTCTTTCAGGTCCTGAGGGATCTACATTGATTGGGGCTACTGGTAAAGGAGTAACCTTTCCCAACATTGATGCACAACAAAACATAGCTTTGGCGGTTCCACTCGCCTCAACCGAAGGTCCAATAAAAAAACAAACTCGCCTTGACTTCAATCACTACACAATCTATCTACACCGACGCCTTGTCCGATCCATCTGATCATGACTCTGAGTTTTCATTATCCCCTGATGTGATGACATCCAAGGCAAAGGGCAAGAACAAATCCAAAGCCACTGTGTCAAAGAAATCCGAAAAGACCAAAGTGGCTCCAACAAAAGGTACTAGCTCCACCTCTAATTCCACTCCTTTATCCAAATTCAAATTGAAGGAAAAAATCAACCCAGCTCCTTGCACCTCCTTGGACCCCTCCTTGACCGAGCCAATTCTTGAAGAACCGCATGAAGATTCGGAAGAGGAGACTGAATCTGAAGCAGACCCATCCAAAACCACTCCTGTTGCATCTGACCCAAAGGGCACAACACCATTGGCATTTTCTTAATTGTCTACCAAAAGCACTAAACACAAAGGGGCCCTCGTCCATACTTTAGATTCCTCTTTCAATGCTCATTCTCTTACTTTCTGCTTTAATGGTAATGAGAAAAATATGAAATTTGATGAGCATCGTCACTTTATTAGTGAACGAAATTTCCTTTTTGCTCCTCATCATGTTTTTGGGGTTTTGCTTACTTTAGAAGAAAGGGGTTGGTTGCGTTCTTTGTCTGGCTTTTATGGGTTTGTGCCTCGGGTAGTTAAGGAATTTTACGCAAATCGAAATGATGAGTTGTTAAATCAGACTTCCTTTATGTTTCATAAGGTTTATGTTAGGGATCATTGGTATAGGTTTATTCCTACCGAAATTTCTAAGGTCATCAATCTAGTTCCTATTAAGATTGATGATTCTATTGAGTTTTCAAAGGATCAATTTTTGTTTGAATTAGTTGGCCAAGCTGTGGTGTGGGAACCAAGTGCATCTCTCCGTGTCTCAGACCTTACTCACTACTATGGTGCACTTTTTAAATTTGCAATGTTCAATTGGATGCCTACCACTCACTCCTCGACCATCATTCGAGATATGGCCTTTCTTTGGTTCAAAATTGGGACTGGTGTCACTGTCAATATTGCTGCTGCTATTTTTTATCAGATCATGTCCTCGAGTGGTGCCAAACACAAGGGTCAACACTTAATGTTTCCGCAAGTCATTTACAAATTGTTGGACTCTCAACGTCCTTTGAACAAGTCACACGAGACCTTGATTTCTCCTTTGGTTAGACCTACATACACTGTCACACAGATCAAAGATGACAATGCTTCTACCACAGCTCGAGAGGTCAAAGGCATTAATTTGGCTGATCTGGGTCTAGAGATGTCGAGTTTGACACCCCTGCTATCCCGACTGCGCTCGCTTCTATCCAGACAGGAATTCCAGGTCTCTTCGAGTGGTTCGCTGCCATGGAGCATTCTTAGCGCCAAATTCTGGCTTCTTTGGCGATCATCAATGCATCTACCACTCCAGCTCCATGAAGGTTATAGTTCATCTCCATCCACTTTTGTTTTGGTTTCGTTTCATTGTTCTTTGGCATTTTCTTAGACAATGAGGGGGAGAGAGAGTACTTTATTTTTTTTGGTGCTTTGATTATGTGACCTGCAGTTGTTCATTAATTTTGTTAATTGTTTTAGTCACGTGCTTTGGTTATTTTTGTCAGGGGGAGTCATTTTGTTTGAATTTAAGCACTCACTTGTTTTACGTAGGATCTTTTAAAAAAAAAAGATATGTATTGTCTATAAAATTTCCAAAGGGGGATTGTTAATCCAAAATTGGCAAATTTTATAGAAATCTCTTTTTATTTAAAAGATAATTTTACTTTCCCATTATTGTGAATTTCAGAATATTACTTTCTCATTATTGTGATTTTCATAATATTAAGTTTCATATTATTCCTTATTTAGCTTGATTTTATCACAGTATGATTATAAAGGGAAGTTGTATCTTAGTTATATAAAGCAAATATTTTGTACTTACTCAAAATCATTTCTGGAATATTTGTCTTTTATTTTTCGTACAGCTCAAGGTAATAAACTTCAGCAAACTAAATCTTTTAAGTAATTAATTGTTATTTGTATCTTGAGATATTTGATCTGACATATGTATTAGTTTTCCCCACCAAACTCGTATCTATCGGATCTGAATATTCTAAAAATGGCAATTCATCATCAATCAAGAATATCTTCAAATATTCTTGCTTTTATTAGGAGATTCTTTCTCAGCCTTTCTGAGCACAAAATTGACCCTATAAATAGGCTTCTAAGGCATTGAGAAAATGTGAACTCATTGGTGCATAGTTTGTGAGTGAATTGTAATAGTTGAGATAGTTCCTTATTTTTATTCAAGATCATAGTATTCATGTGATCTTGTATTAAAATGAGTGTTTAGTTTTTGTGGTAAGTTTATACCACTGTCATGAGTGAATACATGTTGTAATTTGAACACAATTTTTATAGTCTTCGGGAGAGGAATTTCACAAGCCTTGTGTCGGGAGGACGCAAGCACTCGCTGGCCATTGAAGGGAGTTCAAGTGGTTGAGCGTTTCAATCAGAATCAGATTAGTGAAGAGAAGTACAACGAAGTTGCGGCAAATCTCAAGAGGGAGTCTTGTTTTGTTTAAGTCAATATTTTGTACTTGTGATTCTTTATTAATTGGTTTTATTCTCTGGGTGTAACCCTAAAGAGTAGGTTATCCAAAAGGGTTTCTGAGCCTTGTAAAATTTCGTTGTGTTCTTTATTATTTCTGCATTGTCTTTTTATTGTGTTCAGTTTCTGTCGTGACAAGTTTGCACTTTGTCCCGTCAGATCTGAACTCTGTTTCAACATTTATTTACCATTCAGCACCTTAATTAATTCACATGGTTTAATTAATTTGGTAATTAATAAAAATAGAATTTTGACACCCCAAAATAAAAATGAACTGAATCACACAGTTCGGGGTACAACTAACAGATAAGCGAATGGAGAAAGTGAACAGATAAAACATCTAGCTAACTATCGCGTGAGCAATTCGAGTCAAACTTGGCAGTATGACAACCAGATAATCTTCAAGTCGCCTATTGCACCAATAACCTAGTTCCAGATGTGTGATGACTAGATTTCCTTCTAGGTATTCTGAACTTGGCCCATGTCAAGTTCCGTTAACTCTTCGACAGCCAGCTTGAGGGAAGTGTTCAACTCACGGAAGCCTCATCATGACGCACAGTGAAGGATCTCAAAAGACTTTGAGATTCCTTATACGCTCATCAATGCCCAGATTGTATTACACATTTATTACCCGAGATAACATATTTAAATTCCATAGGCAATCATAACCCCATGTAAATGAGAGATTATTTTGATTGATTGCTTACCATATTTATGTATGCGGTTACAGAAAGTTGGCCAGGAAAGTCCACTATAAATATCAAAGGAATGGACAGGGAAAGGGACTGCTTTTTGATATAATAAAACTCTGTTGAAATTGTAAGAAATACTTTCATTCAGAGCCTAAAAGAGATTAATAAGATTGTATCATAGACTATGTGGATTTTAACTACTAAACCATAATAAAGTGTGAGTGTTTGAGATATTATTCATTTGATTAATTACAATTTAGAAAGAGAGCACTAATATCTCTGTTGCTAGATTTCTTAATCCACAATTTGCGAAAAATTTGTTGCTAGATTTCTTAATCCACTGTTTGCGAAAAATCGCATCAATACCAATTAATGATTAAAAACAATCTCTACCGAAAATTTTCCTATATATAACCATTCATTATTGTTTGTTTATTTATTTACGTAGTTACTAAGTCTTGCGAATTTGATAACTAAGAATTACTAATAGTTTCAAAGAATTACCATAATAGTAATATATAAATTTGGTAACTAGGAGAGCGAGTAAATAATGATTTGAACAAATCATTTGATTAGTAACTAACAATTTTGTAGCTATAAATTACTAATGTCTCTAAATAGTTATTGAATCACTTATTAGTAATTACATTTGGGATTACATATATATTAAGATATAATATAATAATACCATGATTTCTAATTATGCTATTGCACAGATTTTATACCGATTTCAATAAATATTTTGACATTTAAATTTTATTACCATTTTAATATTTAAGGTTACTTAATTTAATGTGGAGATTTTTTCTTATTATTTATTTTATTTCAATTTTTATTTTTAAAAAAGAAGGAAAGGCAATTAAATGAAAGGACTTATACCCTCATTTTTCGCTCACATTAGAGTTCATAATTTTGTCATCAATTTTCAAAAAAAAAAAAAAGCTTTCGTTTTCTCTCCCACCAATTGAGTATATTTATTTATATGCCTTCAATGGAGAGTATACATTGTGTTATATGATTTCATGTTAGTTTAAAGCTATGTATCTTTTTTTTAAAATAAAATGTTTATTTATCATATGTAAATAAACAAATTTATTTGAACATCACTGTAAAGAAATTATCATAAACTAAACTATTTTCGAAATGTACAATGTTTTCTCAAATTATACACAAATGTTTAGTTTCGTATGAATACTATAAAATCTAATTGTTTACATCCAAATATAATACAACACTATACACTATGCAGAATAAGTTATATTTCTTATGCACACAGTAATAAACTAAACCAAATCATTTACTTTTTCAAATTATATAAATTTTGTTATATGGACTCATTTGAGTATATACTTTTATGATTATTATATATTAGGTGTATTATTATTTCATATGCTTGATTGCAAATAAAATTAAATATACTATATATGTTTCTCTAATACATTACTTTTCAAATGAATTTATTATATCAAACATAACAAATTAGTTTATTTTATATTGTTTTAAAACAAAATGTAATAAACACTTAAAAAAATAAGGTTTAATTTATACATCAAACATTACCAATTAGTTTATTATTTAGTTTTATGTATGCATCAAACTAATTGGTTATGCCTCAAACATTACCAATTAGTTTATTATTTGTATGTCTTATTGCATTAAATTTTTTAAAAAAATAACAACGCTTTAATTTATGTGGAATGGTTGACGTAATAAACTATCATGTTTATTTCAGATGCATTCATTGTTTCTTTTTTGTTTAGACCACTATAATTTTATTTTTGTTTATTATATCTCACATAACCAATTAGTTTATTTCATTATATTTATTTTTAAAAAAAATAAAAAATCGTACATAAACATTTTTCTATAGGTTTGATTGTCTTGTTGCATTACATAATTTAAAACAACAAGCTTTAAAACAACAACGAATCAATTTCTAAATAAACTCTTTTGTTTATTTTATATGCATTCACTGTTTTTATTTTTTGTTTATAACCATTACAATTCATATTTCTATTTCAAAAGATGTGTACATGCATACAATCATTAAAATATTGTACAGATGTCAAACAAAATTTAAGAATGTGGTGCACATATATATTATCGCCTAATTGCACAACACAAACTGGAAAAATATAGATATTAGTACTCAAGGAACACACACCTTGCTGAAAAATGGTGAAACCGAGTTGATATTATGATTTTACCGAGATTTATATGGGGGAAACATATATTATGGTTCCCAATTGTTTATGAACAACATTTGGAGCAGAATATACCTTTGTGTTTAGTTACGATCGATCAGAAGAATCGAAACAAGAAAATCCGGCAGCCTGGGAAATATTTCTATGTTGTTGTATATGTTTTCTAGAAAAAAAAATTAAATTTTGAAATGGGCAGACAATGTTTATAGCATGGGACGTGGGGAAATTCATTCCATAATATTAGTTGTATATGTTTATTGCCTTTTCTATTTAAATATATTTGCGACATAAAGTTATTTAAGGTAAGTTATTACGTGTATCTCAAATCATTATAAAGAAAGTAACATATATTTTATAATTTTAGATATCTTTTGTATTATTATTATAATAAAAATATACGGTAATAATTATGTATTTCATTATATAAATAGCAGGCCATTTTTTTCCTCTAATACCCCTTATCTAATTATGCTCCCATAAAATTTAAATATTGAAAAAAACAATCTTCTTAATTTTTTTATAAGTACAAAATTAACTTTAAAAAAATATATTTATGATTTTTTTTCCCCTTGAATTATAATCCATACATTATTGTGTCTCTTGATTTTTTCGAGCCATTAAAACTTAACCCCAAACTATTATCAGTATTGTTAAGTGAGACTTTTCTTAAGTCTTATCCTATGTGGCTAATGGATTGCTAACTTGTTATTGACACGTCAGCGTCATGTGTATAATTTAAGATAAAAATTAATTTAAAATTAAAAAATATATATTTCTTATAAAATATTAAAATTGAAAATAATTAAAAAAAAATCTTTTGTCTTTTTAATTTTTAAAATATTTTTTTATAAATTCTTAAAAGATTAATTAAATAAATTTTCTAATAATAAAAAACTACATGGAAACTCATCCATTATTTTTGTTTGGAAAAATTAAATTATTTATTTTCAATAAGGATGGAATTAATCAAATTTAAATCCGATTAATTTAAGTTTTGTAAAAAAAATAGATAATCTTCGGTTTATTTTTTTTAATATTTACAAATTTTATTGAACTAATCTTTTAATAATTTATTAAAAAAAAATAATGTTTTACGAACTTAAAAGAAAAAAAAATATATTCTTTTGAGTTTTTGAAATATTTTTAATTTTAATATTTTATAAAAAAATTTAATTTTTTTAATTTTAAATGATTTTTTTATTTTAAATTATACAAATGACGCTCACATGGTAATGACAACTCAGCAATCCGTTAGCCACATAAGATAAAACCTAACAGAAGCCCCACTTTACAACAGTGTGAATAATTATGGGGATAATTTTTAACAGCTCGAAAAAATCAGGCGCACAATAATGTATTGATCATTGTTACACCCCGATTTCGAGATAAGAGGTAATAACCCCGAAAACTGGGCTCGTAAGGTGAGCTCGAAATGTATGAAAACATCATATGGTCTAGCCGTAAAACTTCTGAAGTAAAACAACGACCTCGAGGATTCGTAACCTCGAATATTCTCTGAGCTCACGATGGGCAATGGCATGACACTTAAATATATTTTTCATCAATTGCCGTCAGGCGAGATAGCTCGAGCTCGGGAAGTGCAAGCTTGGATGTGACAGCCTCCTCAGCAACTACCCATCCTGAGCATAGAGTGAAATTGAGTGGTGAGCTTGTGATTGACCCATGGACTTGACAGATTCAATGCCAATCGCTGATCTTGAAGACCCGATGAATCACCTGGGATAGCCCATTACGTGTGAACATGCTACTGTTATGTAATCCCAATATTTAAGGGATATCATTTAATCTGTTATCCGTTCCCGATCTTCATGGGACGTTTTCGCGTATATAGGTGATAATGCATTTAATATCATTATTTCAATTGATTTACAGAATATCTTCCCGAAATATGTGGGAATGAATTCTGCAACCTTCTCTATAAATAGAGAAGGAATCACCACTTGTAGGGGGTCAATTTTCTGATTTCTGGAGAGAAAACTCTAAGTAATTCATCTCTGAAGAATTTCCAGAAAACTCCTATGTCTTAATAATATAGACTCATGGACTAGGCAGATTAACTACTGAACCACGTAAAAATCCTCTTGTTTTTCTTCATCATTCATTCGCTTCATTGTTTTATTGTTTAATTGCTCTACAATTTAAGTTGACGAAAAACGGCGTCAACAGTTTGGTGCTTTCATTGAGAGCTGTTAAACAGTACATGCGTGAGTCTATTCAGTCAAAGGACCTCCCAAATCAACAATGGCAGCAGATGATCCCAATGTTCCTGAGGAGGAAATTTTAGATGAAGTTGACTACCCCCGACGCCTTGGAAAGCAGCCCATGGTGAACTCGGACCCTGATGAAAGGAGTGGTTAATCCGATTCTCGGGGGCCACCAACCCCCAGAGACGATGAGGACATGTACTATAATCCTGAACGATATGTCCCGATAGTGGAACTAAAAAATCATCAACTGTGAAAGCCGTTGGCAGAGGCCAAGAAGCGCAATGAAGAGCTAGCCATACTAGCTACTGAGGCGTAGGCGGCTCAGGTCCCACCTCTGCCAGAGGTTCAGGCTCTGCCTCCGCGGGATGTTCATGTTCTATCATGTAGGCCTCGAGGGCGGCCACGCAAAAATGCTGCCACCTGAAGAGCGGAGCAACCTCAGCCGCCAGCAGAACAGCCTGCTTCGCCGAGAACCCGGAGAAGTAACAGGGCTAGAGGTCCTGCCAACCCAACTGCGAAGGCACCAGCCAGAGTAGGGAATAACCGAGCCCCCTCGGAGGCTCGGACCCAAAATCCTAGTACCACGCAGAACGTTACAAAACATGGTCGGGAGAACTCAGGAACTTCTAGGCCCTGTAATGGATGGTAGCCACCATCACCAATAAGGCACCTACCATCGCCAATAAGGTATCCTTCACCAACTCGGACGAACGCACAACCGACCCATGGTGATAAGGAAAGGTGAGAAGGGTGAAGGCGTGGAAATGGGGAGACTGCTCGGGAACATAGAGGTACCCAACCCATGAGAAGCCAAATGTCTCAGTCTCACACTATTGAGACGAGGCAACCGGCAAGCAACCCATCTCGAAACAACCGCGCAACGAGCCATGTCAGTGAAGGCTCGGGAGACACTAGATCGGTCAGTATGTATGACCAGGGACGTAGAAATACTGGAAATAGAAGGGATAACCCAGATTTACGAGAACACTTGAACTATAATCGGGGGAATGATAACCCGTCGAATCCAGATCTTGGAGATCATCTCAATGGACGGAAGAACCCCGTACCGAGGTGTGAAGCTGAGGTTGTGATCAAAGATAACCAGTTCCCACTGCTTTAAGTTAGACTCCCCGTGGATCCAGTCCAAGAAAGGATTGAATAGCTGGAAAGAGCATTCAAGCTCTTACAAAATGAACGAGGTCGAGATCGGGACGAAGAGTTCGACGAAGAACTCGAACCCTTCGGCCCTCATATTTCCAGCACCCCGTTTCCTCAGGGATTCAGAATTCTTCATGTCCCACCATTTGATGGGAATTCAGATCCATACAGTCATTTAAGTACGTTAAGCACAATCATGCGAGCTAGTAATGTGGGCTACGAGCTCAGATGCATGTTGTTTCCAGCCTCGCTCACGGGACTAGCAAAAAACTAGTTTGAAAAGTATAAGAGGCATTCGATTGCTTCTTGGGATCAATTATCTAGGGATTTCAAGAAGAAATTCAAAGTCATGGTTGGAATTAGGCCCGAGGCGTCTGCTTTGACCAATGCCTGACAGCAGCCTAATGAAACAATCAAAAGTTACCTCACAAGATTTAATTTGGAAGTCGCCCGAGCACGCGACGTGGACGACAGCGTCCATTTAATGGCTGTCCGTGCAGGAGTAACGGCTGGAAGTCCTCTCTGGGAGGATATGCAGAGGAAGCCCGTAAGGTCCTTAACCGAGTTCAATCGACGAGCTCAGGGGTTTGTTAATGTAGAAGAGGCGAGGTTAGCATTAAATATGACCTCTCAGCCCATAACTACAACGACAAACACAAAATCTGCCTTGACCTCAGTGGATCCTACGACCTCAAAACCCCCTAGTGACAAACCTTCTAAGAGGAAGAAGAATGAAGGGAATAACCCCGAGGCGGAAGGAGGAAAGAAGAAGAAAGGGGAAAGATATTTCTCCATATACAAAGTGTATACCGAGCTCAACGAGTCTCAGAAGAATATCTACATGGCTAATGAAAACCAAGTCCCTTTCAGATGACCTGACCCCGTGAGGAACCAAAAGGCGAAAAGAGACTCCAACAAGTACTGCAGATTCCATAGAGACATCGGACGTACAACCGATGAGTGCCGGCAATTAAAATATGAGATTGAAGGCCTAATATCAAGGGGATATTTTAGACATTATGTTAGGAATTAAAATCCCAATCAGGCTTCCACCAGCCAGAGGGTAGCAGCAGCACCACCTGCCCAGAACAATAACTCCCGAGAAAGGGAAGATGAACGACCCCCTCCGATTGATGAAGAAGATGTTATAACCATCTCGGGGGGGCCACATATTGCAGGATCCGGCAGGAACGCCCAGAAACGATATGTGAATAAGCTGAAAACTGGTGACGGGTCTCCCTATGAACCTGAACCCAGAGCTCCAAAACAACAAAGGGTTGAATCTCAACCCATAACTTTTATTGAGGATGAGGCATCTCATGTACAATGCCCTCACTACGACCCGCTGGTCATCACCCTTCAGCTCGTGAATAAGAGAGTACACCATGTCCTGGTTGATCACGGGAGCTCAGTAAATATCCTCTACAAGGCCACCTTAGAAAAGATGGGACTCCCGTTTTGCGACCTAAAGGCCTGTGCAACGACGTTGTATAAATTTTCAGGAGAAGGGATTGCCTGTATGGGATCCATGAAACTCCCTGTATCCTTGGGAGACTTCCCGATCTCGACAACCAAGATGATGGAATTCATAGTAGTGGATCTGCCATCGGCCTACAACGTACTACTTGGGAGACCCGCCCTGGTAGGGCTGGGGGCAGTGTTGTCTGTGAGGCATCTGGCCATCAAGTTCCCGACTTCTAATGGCATCGGGACTCTGAAAGGAGACCAGCTCGCAGGGAGGGAATGATAAAGCATTTCTGTTAGAGGAAAGAAACAGAAAAGTGCACAAACACTTGTCATAATTCAAAATAAGGACGGGACAGTCTTTGACATAGACGAAGAAATTGATCTGAGAATAGAAGAAAGAGCTGATCCCGAGCTGTTAGAAGAGCTCGAAGAGGTCAAGCTCGAAGAAGTTGACCCCTCAAAAACTGTGAAGGTGGAGAAAAACCTTCCAGAAGAAACGAAATAGCAATTAATATGCTTTTTGAAAAATAACCAGGATGTTTTCACGTGGTCACATTCGGATATGGTAGGGATAAGTATGAATGTGATAAGCCACACTCTTAAGATTGACAAGAGCTTCCCCCCGAAGCAGCAAAAATGAAGACTCCTGGACGATGACAGGAAGAAAGCCCTAAAGGAAGAGGTCGACAGGTTAAAGGAAAATCGATTCATACAAGATACCTTCTATCCGGATTGGGTCGCTAACCCAGTGTTAGTTCTGAAACCTAACGGAACATGGCGAACATGTATTGATTACTCAGACCACAATAAAGCATGTTCTAAGGACTGCTTCCCCCTGCCTCAGATCGACCAGCTCGTAGATGCCACAGCTGGGCATGGACTTATGTCATTCATGGACGCTTATTCTGGATTTAAACAGATTGACATGCATGCCCCGGACCAAGAGCATACAAGTTCTGTAATAGATAAAGGACTATATTTCTAGAATGTCATGTCGTTCGTGTAACGCCCTACTTCCTTAGAGCCGTTACTAGGTGAGTTTAAAAACATGTTTTTAACTCGCTAATCGAGGTTTAAAATCAAATAGTGTAATTAAGCCATAAACAAAGAAAAGACTCGAGAAATAGTAGTTTCCATAGATAATATATAAAAAGTTTACACCTGGGATCCCAAAATACAGTTTAGAAACATTTACAACATAAAAATTGTACTGAGTCGGCTAAACGACAAAATCTAAGTTCAATTACAAGCATCTCCAAAAATTCTCTGGCTGTGGCAGCCAGGCTGGCCAAACATGTACACGCCGTCTCACGCCTGCCGTACTCATGGTTGGTTGATTTTCTCCTTACCCTTACCTGCACCATAGAGCATCTGTGAGCCGAAGCCCAGCAAGAAAACCCACAAACAGATAACATATGCAACACACAAGTCAGGCATAAAAACAGGCCACCAATGGCTAAACACATACGGCCTAGCCGTCCCAGGCGTTTACCAAGCCCTGGGTTCGCGGACCATGCCGTAATGATATCCCAGGTATCCTTCTAGGGACTCGCCCTGGCAACTCGCACTCCACATGCTCAACACTGCTTCCGGCCCCTTGCCGTTCTCGGCCTTGCACTCAACGTGCCTGACGCTGTTCCCGGCCCCTCGCCGTTCTCGGTCTACACCGTTCCCGGCACTTGCTGATCACTCACATAATATCATACATGATATAGCAACAAGTACAAAATTCTAGCATAAATAGATAAAGAGCTACGCTCTGCAGTTCTAGCATATTGGGCTCGGCCCTGCATATCATTTCCATTCAAACACATTGGGCTCAAGCCTGCACACAAGCTCTATGGAAACAAGGGTTTTCTTACCTGAATTCCGAGCTCCCTGAGCACCGATGCCCCGAGCACAGTCCTCTAACGCGAGCCTCGCCGAAATCCTAGTCACAACACATTAACAACGTCCATCCATCAAGTTCTAATCCAATAAATAACTTCGAGCCATAACCCCAACCTCCAGGATCCCGAGCTTTACCCCTTGAGTACCCAAGCCTAAAATACCCTAAAAACCCAAACTGGCACTAAGGGTCGCGGCCCCACCAACAAGAGCTGCGGCTAGCGTCGAAATAGAGGCTAGCACCTCACTGACCCCCACACGGGCCGCGGCGCACATGAGCTTCTCGGCTTCCCATGGCCGCGCGCGCACGCGGGCCGCGACGCACCCCTCCTAGGGCCGCGGCTCTCACCTCCAAACCCAGAATTTTCCATCTTCTTCCCTACTTTTTCCGCAAGCTAACACATTCAAAACCTACTTAATGAACCCAGATTAATAACACATGAATGCCAGCTCAATATCAACACTAAAACCCACCGGAAAATCTGCTCCAAAATCCAACTAGAATACCCAAAACAGATTAAGCTTAACTAACAGGCATGCTCTAGTAAACCAGCAACAATTCTCAATATAATCCCAATAGTTAGAGCTTACCTTTCCGAACTCAATCCCAAAAGTTGATCCTCAATCCTCAAGCTTTAAACTTCTAAGTTTCCTCAACCAATTCCTTGCTTAAGCTAGTTTACACCAAAGTTTCCTTGAGTTTTGTCTTAGGGAGTGAATGAGAAAAAGAGATAAGGTTTATCTTCAGCTCGGAGAAGGTGAGTCGGTTCCTAAGCCTTCTAAACAATTCCTTCCTTTGTTTTATTAGCTTAAGTCTAAGGATTACCTCAAGGCTCGGGGTACCAAAACGTCCCCGAGGGCAAAATGGTAAATTTCCCAAATATTCCCGCCTAGATATTCTATCCTCAAATATATCTCCAAATATTTATTTCTATGTCCCGATAATCCCATAACTCATCTAATCCCCAAATTACCCCTCGACTCGCCCCGAGTCCAAATCTCAACCCCGTTGTGATTCTCTGGCTGACCGCTCCCCAGGACTGTCTCAGATCGTGCTGTACATACATAACACACATATACAACATATATCTCATTTATCACACTTATGCCCCTAATATCCAGACGGGGCCCACATGCACATTTAACTCAATTAAACATGCATCATAATCATATATACACATAAATTCACATATAAGCATATCAAACCACTTATTGCCCTCCAGGCACACTAATCAAGGCCCTAAGCCTGATTAGCAAATTCGGGTCATTACAGTTCGGGGTCAAGAATGCTGGAGCCACATACCAACGGCTCGTAAACATGATGTTCTCCAAACAGATAGATAGTAACATGGAAGTTTATGTTGATGATATGTTATTTAAATATAAACATAACAATAACCATGTGGACAACCTTGAAGAATGCTTTGCCGTGCTACGAAACTACAACATGAAGCTCAACCCCCAGAAATGCTCGTTTGGAGTATCGTCCGGGAAGTTCCTAGGTTTCATTGTAAATGCTCGGGGAATAGAGGCAAATATTGAAAAGATCCAACTGTTGATTGACATGCCCTCACCTCAAAAGCATAAGGATGTCCAGAGTTTGACTGGATGGATGGCGGCATTTAGTAGGTTTATCTCGAAATCTACGGACCGCTGTCTTCCATTTTTCAACCTTTTGAGAGGGGGCAAAAAATTCGAGTTGGCGGAGGAATGCAAGCTAGCATTTCAGGAACTCAAAAAGCACCTCACGGAACCTCCTATCTTGTCGAAACTTGTCACAGGAGAAATTTTGTACCTATATCTCGCTACAACCAAGCACGCCATTAGTGTCGTGCTCGTCCGAGAAGAACAGACGGTGCAAAAGCCAGTATACTATGTCAGCAAAAGGTTACTAGGGGCAGAATCGAGATACCCCTTAATGGAGAAGTTGGATCTCAACCTAATCCACTCATCTAGAAAGCTTTGACCCTACTTCCAAGCGCACCCCATCCATGTGCTGACCGACCAACCACTACAACAAATCTTGTCCAAGCCAGAAGCCTCGGGCAGATTGTTAAAATGAGCTATTGAGCTAGGGCAATTCGAGATCACTTATCATCCAAGGACAACCATAAGAGGACAGGCCTTGGCAGACTTCATAGAGGAATGCACTGGGATGACTGACAACAAAGTTATAACCCCAGCCCACGAGCTGTGGAAACTTTATGTCGATGGGTCTTCCAACGAAAATGGATCGGGGGCAGGAATAATACTTATCACCCCAACTGGAAGTCAATTTCACTCCGCTTTGAGATTTGATTTGGAAGCGTCAAACAACGAGGCTGAATACAAAGCTCTACTGGCGGGACTTCGAATAGCCAAGGAACTCAAGGCTAAGGCGATACATTGCTACAGTGACTCCCAGTTGGTAGTCAACCAACTTTTACAGGAATACCAGGCTCATGGGACAAGAATGGCTGCATATTTAGAAAAAGAAAAAGTAGCTCTTGAACATTTTGAATTCTACACAGTAGAGCAGGTTCCCCGAGAACAAAATTCGAATGCAGACGCCCTAGCCAGGCTCGCCACATCCACCGAGGTCGACGAGCTGAGTGTTGTTCCAATCGAGCATCTATCGGCACCCAGTATAAGCGAGCCCGAACAGGAAGATGTCTGCATGATTAACTTTGAGCCAACATGGATGACCCCAATAGTTGAGTACCTTGAAACTGACATTCTCCCAGCAGAACGAAACAAGGCGCGAAAACTGATGTATCAGATTCCCAGATACACTATTGTGGAAGGAAGGCTATATCGAAGGGGATACTCTATGCCACTACTCCGATGTGTGACTCCACCCGAGGCTAAGAAGATCCTAGAAGAGATACATGAAGGATTCCGTGGGGACCACATAGGGAGGCAAAGCCTATCTAAGAAAATTATACGCCAAGAATACTTCTGGCCCACTATCAAAGCAGACTCATTTGATTACGTCAAGAGATGTGATAAGTGTCAACGGTTCGCCACAATCCCCCGAGCTCCACCTTCCGAGCTAACTATGATGACCTCCCCATGGCCATTTTTCAGTCTGGGGAATTGACCTCATAGGCTCGTTGCCAACTGGCAAAGGCGGAGTTAAGTACGTAGTAGTTGCGACAGATTACTTTACGAAGTGGACCGAGGCTGAACATCTAGCAACGATTACGTCGAAGAAAGTCTTGGACTTTGTGGTAAAAAATATAATCAATCGATATGGAATGCCAAGGAAGATAGTATCGGATAATGGTACTCAGTTCGATAGTGAACTGTTTACCAACTTTTGTGAGAAAAATGGGATAATAAAGAGCTTCTCCTCTCTGGCCCATCCCCAAGCGAATGGCTAAGTCAAGGCTGTGAACAAAACCCTGAAGAATTCTATGAACAAGAGATTGGAAGAAGCTAAGGGAAAATATCCCGAAGAGTTGCCCCAAGTCTTATGGGCATATCAGACCACAGCTCATACTTCAACAAGACATACCCCTTTTTCTCTGGAATATGGATGCGAGGCTATGCTACCAATCGAGGTTGAAATACCCACCATTCGTACCCACGTGTATGATCAAGCCTCGAACCAATCCCAGCTCGAAGTAAGTCTAGACCTGATTGAAGAAAGGCGGAACGAGGCTCAACTAAAAAATGCAGCATATCAGCAGCGAGCTACCCAGTATTTCAATAGAATGGTTCGAGATAGAAAATTTGGTTTGGGAGACTTGGTGCTAAGGCGTGTGTTCTTAGCTACGTGGGATCCGAATGCTGGCGTGCTCGGGCATAATTGGGAAGGACCTTATCAGATCGAATCGATTATCCGACCTGGCGTCTACAAATTGGTGAGATTGAACGGGGATTTGGTACCACAAGCATGGAATGGCGAACATCTACGACCTTACTATCAATAGTGTAGGAATGATGTCACCTGTAACCGTGCTTGTTTTTCTTTACTATGCTTCTGTTAATAAATTGTTCAATTCCAAATAAAGTTCATTTTCGTCTCAATATGCTGTATTTTTCACAAACTCTCTTAATTTAATAACCTATGGTCACACTCATAGGAAATTAAGGGGGCATTAGTGGTATATATACCGTAAGCTTGAAAAAAAATAAGAAATAGCATACATGAAAAGAATAAAAGTGTTTGGATTTAATCAAATACGCGAGCTAAGATAGTTTGGACATAACCAAACTATTAAAGAGTATAAGTGTTTGGATTTAACCAAATACGCGAGCTAAGATAGTTTGGACATAACCAAACTATTAAAGAATATAAGTGTTTGGATTCAACCAAATATGCAAGCTAAGATAGTTTGGACATTACCAAACTATTTAAAAATAACCAGATCATTAACAGTATTTGGATATAACCGAATACGCGAGCAAAAATAAGTTGGACATAAAAAGCAAAGTATTTGGATATAACCAAATGCGCAAGCCAAGGTAATTTGGATGTAACCAAATGCGCGATCAAGATATAACTAGATCAAAAAGGTATAACTACATGGATTGTGAACCAAAAACACGACCTAAATAGGTTTGGAACAAACTAGCTAAACCTAATCGACAGAAAGCTGGAATATTTTGCAAAAAGATAGTTTCGACCTCATAACTTAGGGGAGCTACTCGAGGACGAGGAAAAGTAACTAGAAAAGCAGGATATAACTAAACCACCTATATTACACACCATATAAGTACTTTTGAGTGCATGGTAAAATAAGTTCCGACCTCGATAAGTAACGAGATCGGATACAGATACATCGAGTAAATTGTGCATGAATGCATTGAATCTCGAGCTTAAATCCACCACGTGTTTGTATGAATAAACAGACAAAAGGACATTTAATATAAATTGCTTGAAATATTTCGACTTAAGAAATGTAAAGCAAAAATATTAAAGTAAAGACAAATACGGTATTATAAGAAAATAGCTCTTTTACGAGCTATAAATTGTCTTAGCCCCATGGGCATAAAAAAACAAAAGATAAAATCTATTACAAAAGTTTCAAAGGGACGTAGCCCCGGATCGAGATTTAGGAGGAAGGAGCACCCTCCTTAGCCTTCTCAGCATCCTCCTTAGCTTTCTCTGCCTCCTCCCGACCAGCCTCCTCCGCTTCAAGCTGAGCTTGCCATTTGGCCACAAGCTCCTCCTCAAAAGAGCTTAGGAAGCTAGTATTGAGATCAGCATTGCTGGCCCAGATCCTGTACATGGCCAGGTCAACTGCTCGGTCCTTCCTCTCCTTGAACTCTTCGAGGAGACGGGTTTTTTCCTCCTCCATTATCTCGAAGGTGGCCTTTTTCTCCTCCTCAAGCTTGGCATTGATCTTCTCAATCTCCTCAAGCCTGGCATTCAGCTTCTCAAGCTCCGCTATCCTGGAATTCATCTGCTTATCCTCAGCCTCCAGTTTTGATTTTTCGGCCTTAAACTCATCTACAAGCTTGAGCTGAAAATCCTTCGCCTCCTGAGCATATGATATGCTCAAATGGATCTCGTGGTTCAGCTTGTAATTTAGCTAAGCAAATGCAGTAAGGGACTGACACACAAACAAATCAAGTTAGAACATACACCAAACACAACAACAATGATAATAAGGTGAGAGTAGTTACCGCAGCAGCGAGCTCGACATTCTTGTCATAAAAAGTGGTGCAGTCCCGAGAATTGTTCAAGAACTGCCACTGGGGAGCCTCAAAGCTACTAATGCTCTGGCCTACCTGAGACAGGTTTCTTTGGAAGAGGGTCGAGTGTGGAGAGAATCTTGATGGCAGGAGGTGGAGGTGGAGGAGGAGCATTTTTGGTGGACGCATCGACTTGGGAAGCGGGACCCGCAGCTGGGCTCGTAGCAATGGGAGTTGGGGGAGGAAGAGTCTTCTCGGTCCTGTTAGAAACCTTAGCAGGTCGATCAGACTTCTACGAGGCTCTCAGGCAGGGAGAGTCACTTGAAACCTTAGCTCCCTCACCCATGGCGAGCACGGTCTCGAGATCAGAATCCATAGTGCCTACATAGTCACACCACATTATAAGAAATTTCAAGAAACAAAATGTTAGCATAATGCAAACAGTCAAGGAATAAAAGGAAAAGTAAGGAGGAACCTAACTGGAACTCTCCCCCGAGCTCGTGGTCAGCGACCATGAAATTCCCCCATCTTCGGAAGAGGCAGGGAGAGTCCCTTCCCTATATGTGGAGGTCAACCTCGATAGGTCCCTATAATCATTCATCCTGTATTGGACAGCTATTCCATCCCAGACCTCGTTCAGACTATACATAGTACCATACTTCCCTAACCAGCTATCAAACCTATGAACCCTCTCATCTACCCAAGACCATACATAAAAGTTGTTCCTATCATCTTCACACAAGATTAAGGTATCGGGCTTACGCTTAAGTAGCGAGATAGACCATAAAGTCGAACTAAGGATGACCGTACCTCTATCGCTCGAGCTTGAAGCCTCGTCATTGGCCTCGTTCCCCGAGCATGGACTCTTTGGACAGCGAGTTGGGGATCGTGCCTTAGAGCTTCGCCTTGGAGGAAGCCTGCCGGTTGGAAGAGGCATGTACTCCCAATTGGTGTACTTCTTGTTGGACTAGTCATTAGTGGATTGATCTTTCTCCAGGAAACTGCAGGCTCGAAGCTTATCTTCATGAAGAAGATAAGACAGGAAGCGCCTACCGTAGGGGAGTTGGAGCAAGGCTTCCTTGTGCTCTTCATCTTGTCTGTGGGTGTAGGGTGGTGGTAGTTGGCTAAAGAATTGAATGTTATGAGTGGTCCAAGCTTAAAAAAAATATGAGCATGAAAAGAAAAGGTTCGTATACTTACGGATTCGCCTGAACGAATAGTGTTTGGAGGGAGCCACACCGTCCATAAAAAAGAAGGCCACCTTGAAGTAGGGAGGGTAGGGAGGATGGTTTGGGAGATCATCAAAGATCTTCTTCTCACAAGGATAGCTCGAGAGATAATAGAAGCCATCTCCTCCCTGAGCTCGGGAGGGATTGCTTTTCAAGAAAAAGAGATATATAATCTTCTTTGGTGAAGGTCCTTCCCACTTTAGCTCGTGGTAAAGCGACCTCATGGCTGACAAAACCCTGTGTAAGTTGGTGTTGAGTTGGAAGGGAGCAAGCCCGATGAAACCCAAGAAGTCCTTGAAAAAGGACTTCAAAGGCAATAAGGCCCCTGCCCTCATGTGCTCATGGCTCCAAGCCACATATTTTAACTTGCTGTTGGGATTACCATCTCCCTGGGCGCGACAGCTTCGCTCATGGGAGGTTGGAGCTCGACACCTCAGCATGCCTGATAGTCCAATTCCGTGGAGGGTCAAGATGTTAGAAATCTTCCCTCGTGAAGAAATCGAGCTCCAATAATGCTCGTCCTCGAAAAATTCTCCGCTCGAGGTGGGAATAGTTATTGGCTGCGAGGTAGATGGAGGATTTGATGGATCTTCCATCAGTGAAAATTTGAGCTCGCTTGCTTTGAATGCGATCGTCACTTTAAGAGAAGGGTTGAGAGGGATCGGTCTGGGGTCGGGGTCTGGGTCTAGATAGATTGCGTCCCTGAGTTCTTTCCTCTTTCTCTCCTCAACCTCGTCAATTTGGCATCGGAAATGAGCTCGGGTGTCTTCTTGCTCGCACCTAAGTTCGTGCTCCCGTATCAAGCGATGGTTGCGAGTAAAAGGTGACTCCAGGCTCGGAGTTGCCGGCAAGTAAGGAATTGAAAATTTTGACCCCCAACGCTCTTCCGAGTTCTGCAACATCTAGCAAGAGAACAAAAGGGTGAGGGCCAGACAAACTAAAGATTAGGAATGAAAATCAAGACGGCCTAAACTCGAAAGATCGAGGCTATGGAACGAGCTCGATCAAAAGAACGAGATCAGGCTCGAAGAGTGTATTCCACGTAAAGAGGGAAAGGTGGATTTATTTTTGAGAATCCCGGATTTTTAGGAAAAAAAGTTGGCGGTTACTCAAAAAGTGATATTTTTGGGAAACGTGCAATTTGAAAACCCTAATTCTATACCTAGTTTCATGCTCTACATGATATGATACTCGAAATTAAGATAACCCAGAAAAAGAGCCAAATTTGCATCGTCCATGCAAATTCTGGGTTTGGAAAATCCATAACAATAGAAGGGCCTAAAAACTACACAGTATTGATTGAAGCATTGTAGTACGAAACTAGTAAATGTGCCTTAGTGCAACAACGTAAGACGTGCATGGAAAAAATAAAGTGTAAACACGAATATAAGGGGTCAAGAGCAGATACTTACACAATGTAGATGACGGATACAGAGAACTCGAAGACCGAAGGAGAGGTTGCAAGAACGATTTACAGAGTCGAACAAGCTAATGTTGTTTTGTTTTCTTGGTTTGGAGAACATGCAAGAACTGGGAAAATCTGAATTCTAGTTTTTCTTCTTTTTCCTCTGAAAACACAAGGCAAGAAAGTGAAATGAGGAAGACGATGGGGATGTATTTATAGGCTCCTTGGAATGTCAAAGGCCGGGCTGATCTGAGCCATTGGCCAGAATTCATATCTGATCCGAAGGTAAAGGAAAAATGGGATGATGATACCATAAAGTTGGTAGGCAAACGAACATGGGCATGGTACCAAGGCACTTAAGTACTCTGATTAATCAATACCTGGCTGATGCGTGTCCTCACTCGAGTGCAATTGATGGTACAGTTTCCAAAAGGGGCAGTTCAAAAGTTTCCTTCTCATAGGATTCGTACTGATACTTTTGAGGGGGCAAAATGTTACACACAGATTTCGAGATAAAAGGTTATGACCCCAAAAACTGGTCTCGTCAGGTGAGCTCAAAATGTATGAAAACATCATATGGTCCAGCCGTAAAACTTCTGAAGTAAAACAACGACCTCGAGGATTCGTAACCTCGAATATTCTCTGAGCTCACGATGGGCAATGGCATGACACTTAAATATATTTTTCATCAATTTCCGTCAGGTGAGATAGCTCGAGCTCGGGAAGTGCAAGCTTGGATGTGACAGCCTCCTTAGCAACTACCCATCCTGAGCATAGAGTGAAGTTGAGTGGGGAGCTTGTGATTGACCCATGGACTTGACGGATTCAATGCCAATCGCTGATCTCGAAGACCTGATGAATCACCTGGGATAGCCCATTACGTGTGAACATGCTACTGTTATGTAATCCCAATATTTAAGGGATATCATTTAATCTGTTATCCGTTCCTGATCTTCATGGGACGTTTTCGTGTATATAGGAGATAATGCATTTAATATCATTATTTCAATTGATTCACAGAATATCTTCTCGAAATATGTGGGAATGAATTCTGCAACCTTCTCTATAAATAGAGAAGGAGTCACCACTTATAGGGGATCGATTTCTGATTTCTGGAGAGAAAACTTTGGGTAATTCATCTCTGAAGAATTTCTAGAAAACTCCTAAGTCTTAATAATATAGACTCGTGGACTAGGCAGATTAACTGCTGAACCACGTAAAATTCCTCTTGTTTTTCTTCATCATTCATTCGCTTCATTGTTTAATTGCTCTACAATTTAAGTTGACGAAAAACAGCGTCAACAATCATAGTTTTTGGAGCAAAAATTCTTAATAGCCTAAAACAATATTGAAAAAACTTCTTTTCCCACCCCTCTACATTAGTCAAAAAACAAAATAGAAGAAGCTCAAAACTCAAAATGCTAAGAGGATAATAAGGGTTTCATTGGTTCGCAATTAGAAAACTATATTTTTAAAAAGTGTAACTCGAAAATGAAAATCAAAATTTAGCGTCTCAAAACTTGTTCTGAAAATGTGATTGGTAGTTAGTTTGTAAATTATATTCAAGTTTTAAAAATAGAATTGTGAATGATAGAAAATCTAAAAATATAATTGAAACAAAATAGTTGATTGGTGGAGCTGAATATGAAAACTATTTTAATTTAATTTGTTTAAAACAAATGTTGTATGATATTAAATTTTAATTTATCGATCTATTTAGTTAAATAAAATTAAAATTTATTTAAAATTACCGCATTATTAAATTCATAATAATAGTTCATTCGCGTAATTTTTTGCTATTTTAATTTTAGTTACATTTTTTTTAATTAACTAAGGCACATTTGTCTAGCAATATTATCTCTAACATTTTCTGGCAGAGCTGTAACAACCCAAAATTACTAATAACGCTTAAGGTCCTTGATTAGTGTGCCAGGAGGGCATAATTGATATATATATATATGTGAATAAATGATTAAATAGATGATTATGTGACATGCATGATTATATGATTATATGGATATGATTAAATGCATGTTTATGAGTATTAAATATGCATGTGGGCCCTATTTAGTTTATAAGGGCATATTTGTAATTTTGGCCAGTTGAGGGCATAAATGTAATTATATGTGATAAATTGTTGAGACACATTATTATATGGATATATTTGTAGTGTATGGCTCGAGACAGTCCTAGTGAGCGGATTGGCGAAACAGTCACGGTAGGGATTTATACCTAGCTCGGGGGAGCCTGGCAGTATTTTCGGGAATTTAGAAAAAATATTGGGTATTACTAAACATTGAATAAATAATTGGTAATTAATTGTATGACGAGATTAATAGATATATATTAGGAGTAATTGAGGAATTTGTAACGACCCAAATTTCCTAATAAGGTTTAGGACCTTGATTAAGAGGCCGGGAGGGCCATAAATGATTTATTGTGCTATTATATGATTATATGCATGATTATGTGGGTCATATTACTATATGATGATAAAGGCATGCATGGGGCTATATACTCCGCTGTGAGGGTATTTTGGTAATTTGGCTCATTGAGAGCGTAATTGTGTGTATATTGGTAGGCTAATGTTGAGACCACATTATTATGTGGATATATCTGTGATCTGTGACTCGAGACAATCCTAGTGAGCAGATTAGCGAAAAAGTCATGGCGGGGATTTATACTCGGCTCGGGGTGAGCTTGGGGGTATAAATGAGAATTTAGTAAGTATATTGGGGTCTATTTTGACATCGAGGAATATTATTGGTAGTTAATTAGGTATTGGGTAATAAGCGGTGAATATTAGAGACACTCGAGGAGTTAGCGGGAATTGGGGTGAAATGACTAAAATGCCCCTAAGTGGATTAAAGGGTTAGAAATAAAAGGGAGGACATTAAGGTCATTTGGCTTTTTAAAGATGGGTATTACTGAGGCTTTGGGTTAGTGGAAGTGGTAGAATACTACAGAAGTCTGAAGAAGGAAAAGAAAGAAAAGAGAAAGGAGAGGAAAACAGAGAGTTTTCTCTTTGGGTCGGTTTGTGGTTCTCTCACCACTTTTCTGGGGTTTCTTGGAGAAAAAGCTCAGAGGAGAGCTGGGTTAGGCTAAGCATCAAGAATCCTAAGCTAGGATTGGAGACTTGGCAGAGGTTTAGCAGGAACACCCTAACACTTGAGGTAAGGTTCTATAGTTTCTTCAGTTTCTGGTTTTGGTTTTTGAACTATGGTGCATAAGCTGAGTTTGATGGGAACTTTAGGAAATTCAGGCCAAAGGGTGAGGAAGAGCAAGCTAGGGAGGTGTAGAGGCTGTCTTGTAATCGAAACTCCATTAAAGGTATGAATTCTAAGCCTCCAACACTGATGTTTTGACTAGTTTTGCTGAGTTTCTGAGCTTAGGGACAACTGTGGTGAATTTTGGGATTATAGATGCATGTGATTGGGTTTTGAGTATTTGGGGTGCTTGGCATGAGTGGAGTGTGTTAATAAGGTTGTTTTTGAGTTTGGTGAAGGTTTGGAGAGGTTTTGGTTGAGTTTGGCTCGAAGAAATCGCAGGAGGGAAAACAGGGGTATTGCCTGTCTGTGACAAGCGCTACAGCGCTAGCCTTTGGGCGCTGTAGCGCTAGGCCAAGCTTTATGGAGGAATTTGGTTCTGTTTGTAGCGCTGTACCGCCCTACTAAGAGCGCTGTAGCGCTGCCCTGTTTTCAGAAAGGGATTTTAGGGTTATTTGCAAGGGTTTTTGACCAAGGGTTTGGGGTTTGGTTCCACCACCTTGTTTGGTGGAACTAGAACTTCCCGGGGGCTCGGGATTGGTCCCGAGGCTAGGTTTTGGACTTGAGGTTTGGTGATGACTTTGACCTATGATTGTGTTTAGGTGAGCGCTAGGGCTCAAGAGGGATCGTGCACAAGGAGTCAAGTGATCAAAGCTAGCGAATTGAAAGGTAAGAAAGCTGCACCTGATTATGTGGCTAGGTTGGGACTAAGTGTTCCCTATGTTTGTATGCATTGTTATGTGAATGTGATTAACCATGTGGATACGATGGGACTAAGAGCTCCCTATATTTGTATATCATGTCATGAGATGGTATTATTATGCCATGGGACATGCGATAACCGGCCTAAGAGTGTCGGAATCAATATTTGCGCACGGGGTGCGGCTCGGCCACTGGTAGCTGAGGCAGCTTATTTATCACTGAGCTCGGTTAAGCTGGCAGGAGTCAGTGAGTATTACACTGGGGGCGGCCCAAGAGAGCCGAAGACAGTGTGTTTAAATAGAGGGTGCGACTAAGGGCGCTGGCCCTGAATATCATTTGATGATGTGATAAACTGTTGATTATGATCGTGAATATTGTGTTATGAACATGATTTGTTGGCTGTTTGGATGACAAACTGTTAATCTGTTGTGTGTTATCACTGATTGGATAAATGTTATGAAATGTTGAACTCCTAGTCGTGCATTGTGGGATATTTGATAAATGATATTGATCTTGCTATGTTATCATGCTTTCTTGTTGGGCCTCGGCTCACAGGTGCTTCGTGGTGCAGGTAAAGGCAAGGGTAGGCTGAATCAACCATGAGTTGGAGAGCTCTAGGAGCGAGGTGTACATTGTCAGCTGCTCGGCCACCATGGTCGAGGAATTGTACAGGGACGGAAACCTAAAATGTATATTTTGCCATTAGAGTGGCTTGAATTATTTGTAACTCTTGGAATCTGTTGTAACCAAGACGTCTAAGCCCTGTTTTGAGTTTTCATGTATTAAATTGTCATTTGTAATGAAAATAGCCTGTTTGTGACCAAAATCTTTTATTCCTAATCTGTTGACGACATTGAATTCACACTTTGTGTAAATGACTTGATTATCAAGTCTTGCACTATTTTAAACACACAGTGTAACGGTCTTGGCTATCCAGGGCGTTACAGAATTAGTGGGAATTAGGAGCAAAATGACCATTTTATCCCTAGGGGCTATTTGAAGATTAGTAAACCTTGGAGGGGCATAAAGGTCTTTTGTCTAAGTGATATACTCATAAACTTAGGAAAAACAAAAGAGAGGAAACTAGAAGTTAAAGGAAACTATCAGCTCTCTCTCTCTCTCTCTCTCTCTCTCTCTCTCTCAACCTCTCTCACGATTTCTTCCCCCTCTCTCTCTTACATTTGGAGATTTGACTGAGTTGCTTAAGGAATTGAAGGGCTGAGGGGCTTAGGCTTGAAGCTTGAACTAGGTTGGTTTTAGGTTGGGTGAAGCTGAGGGCAGGCAAGTTTAGGATGGCCATCATTTCAGGTAAGGTTTTAACCTTGAATTCCCTGAGTAGTTTGAGCTTGGAGCATGTGTTTATTCTGGGGTTTTGAAGGGTTTATAGATGAGTTGAAGCTCTGGAACTGGGGAGGGTTTAGCTGAGACTTAAGCTTAGAATTTGGAGGTTGAAGCTTGTGAGAAGATAGTCACAACTTTGGAAAAATTCTGACTGTTATCTCTGAATTTTCTAAATTCTTACTCTATTTTTATGGTGTTTGGGGCTTGAGAGCTTGGGTATGGATTTTGGGGATTTGTTGGACTTTTTGGAAAACTTTGTTAGGTTTTGTTGCCTTTGATGAGTAGAGTAGATTTCTATGGTTAATTCTCGGTTTGGAACTCTTGAGGGATGGATTTTTGGAGCTTTGGCTCGAGGAAATTCGAAGAGAAAACCCATAATTTCGGATTTCGGGTGTCGGTGCTATAGCGCTAGGTTGGGAGTGCTACAGCGCTAGGCTGTGTTTTTGGGGGCTGTAGCGCCCAATAGGTAGCGCTACTCAGCCTTCAAAACTTGATTTTTGGGTACTTTGTAGGGCTTTTGCTCAGGGGCTCGGGGGATGATTTCACCACCCCATTTGGTGGAATTAGAGGTCTCGAGAGCGCGAGATTTGTCCCGGGATTGTTCTTTAGAATTTAAACTTATCGAAGTACCATTTATGGATTGTGATTAGTTGTTTGCTAAGGCTCGGAATGTGATCATGCTCGAGGGTCGTTCTTATTAACCAAAGCACTCGGATTTGAGGTAAGAAAACTGCACCCTCTTGTGTGGCTGTGTTGGGACTAAGGTTCCCTATATTTGAATACAAATGTTGTATGATTATGATGTGCCATGTGAGCATGAAATAAACGGCCTAAGAGTGCCGGAACTGATATTTGCGCACAGGACGTGGCTCGGCCACTGAGAGCTGAGGTTAGCTAAAAATCATTGAGCTCGGCCTCAGTGAGTCGAAGCCAGTGGGTTAAACAGAGGGTGCGGCCTAAGGGCATCGAACTTGAGTATTGTATGATGATTGTGATAAACTGTCAAATATGAATGTGTTTACTGTTGTTAATCTGATGCTTATGGCTTGTTGAATACATGGATGATAGATTGATGATTCCTTGATTGTCGACACTGATTTTGTGCCTGTTATAGCCTGCTAAATATATGGTTAAGGTCTTATGAATTTTTTGATTTTCTTTATTGAATATGTTATGATGTTATAGTTTTTTTGCTGGGCCTCGGCTCATGGGTGCTATGTGGTGCAGGTAAAGGCAAGGGTAAGATGGTTCAATCATGAGTTGGAAAGCTTTGGGGCGAGGTGTACATTGTCAGCTACTCGTCTGCCACGGTCGAGGGATTGTACAGGGATGGAAACCTAAAATGTGTATTTTTTCCATTAGAGTGGCCTTGGTTGTATATAACTTTTGGAAATTTTTTAAATTTATCCTTTAAACCCTATTATTGGGATCCCATGTACTAAATATTTGTTTTAATGAAAATTATTCATTTATGACCAAAATCTTTTAAACCTAACTTGTTTATGAGTTTAGGTTCACATTTTCATTTAAATGACTTGATTAGCAAGTCCTGCATTATTCTAAACACACAGTGTAACGATCTTGGTTATCCAGGGCATTACAAGAGCCATATAAGTTTGACTAAAATTAATCTCTAGTGTGTTAAAAAATTTGGCTTCTTCTCCTCCTTGTTGGTTTTATGCTGTTGTAATTGATTGGTCTTTTAGACCAATAAAATATGATTCAATAGACTCGGGGAAAGATGCATGATCGTCGTTGTCTAATTTATTTGCATCTATCTAATCATAATCAATTATCATAAAATTTACCATTATAGTCTAAAAATGTTTCTTTCTTAAACAATAAAATTAACGTAGAGCCAAATAGTGCTTATAAAATTTCATAAACATGCTACTAAGTCATAGAATTGAAATGGAAATCCAATTTCATAAAATAAAGATCATAGCTAGTAGTAGGTAGTTCGTAAACTCTATATTTCATACCCTCAAATTAACATATATAAATATATTGTGTTGGTATCATAATTAGAATCATGATCATGTACATGATGACCTCACAATAACTATAACAACAAATAGCATTTACAATGACACAGGTAGAAAGAGAAGATATACGGAGTTATGCTTTACTTGGTATATTCCCTTGGAAATATAATTGAATTAGTAAAAATAAAAAGGATTCTAATACCTGCTCATGACTTCTTGTTTACACAACATATTCATGTGTTCCTTAACTTCTTTGATTATCCTAAGGAATTAATAACTTAATATAAATAATAAATAATTTTAAAACATTGTATAATATGAGTTATAAACTTAGTGGAGAATATATCTCATGCTTATATACATGTCCCTATACACGCATGTGTAATCTCATTTTTATTTAATCTAATATTAAGTAAAAATGACAACTTGTCAAAAGAATTGGAAATGCCTTATAAAAAGGATATGCCCCTTAGTTTTCTAGCCTACATTTTACAGCTTTTATTATTTGTTTTGTATGCCAACAAAAATGTACAATACACAAAGATGAAGCATTCAAACTCAAATCAAAAGAAAAAAATATTAAAACTCAGATGAAGAGCATTCAAACATAGATTTCTTGTTCTTTCACAATTATTTCTCTTTTATTATCCAGCATTCAAACAAAGATTAAGAGCAAAAATATTCAAAGTCCAAGTATACTTAGAGAAAAATCAAACAATTAGAGAAAAAAATTTCAAAGATGTAGATTAGAGAGAGAGCTCACCACGCATGGAGTGTTGGTAATGGCTTGGTGGAGAATAGAGTGTTGGTTGCTACTTGAAAGAGAAGAGAGTTTATAGGGTTTTTGAAAAAGAAAAAAAAAAGACGTGATTTCACTATTTTTTTTATTTTTAAAAGCACCCTACAAATTATTTATTCACATGGAGCCCAGACATTTTAAATTTTCAAAATCGTAAAGATATAATTCTTTCTTTGTAAACTTTTTGTGTTGCTTGAGAAACTTTCCTTTTCTGCATTTGTGGTTTTCTATTCATCCTTTGGTGGTTGCTTCATTTTTTTTAAATCTTTATCCCCTTGCCTTTATTTTCTTTTCTTTTCTCATTTATTTTGGAAGAGCATTTAAGGTATTTTTCCTTCTCATTTTTTCTCTTTCCTTTAATATTTGATTAATTTTCTCCTTTTTCTTTATTTTTCATAGTTTTTATTTACTTCTTTTTCTTGATATTTTGTGTTTTGTCTATATTTGTACCTAAAATTGGGATCTTTGGCTTGAATTATTTTTTAGATTTATGGTATCATTGCTAACCTATGAATGTTGTAAGTTGGAATGCTAGTAGATTTAAGAATTATCGAGCATTCCGTCAATTCTTTCTCCTTGTTAGGTAGCATCATTCGTGTTTTTTATTTTTAATGGAAACAAAGTTTTCTATTGCGACAAGATTGACCCATCAAAAAAATTGAAAATGCAAAGATAAAGAAAATATCATAAAACAAGAATAAATATGTAATAAATGAGAATGTGTGTAAAATGGAGGGAGAGTGCAAACATATAGGGTTTGAAAGCAAGCCAAAGGTTTAAGCAGGGCAAAATAGCCTTATTATTGAAAAAGGGATATTTGCGGCAATAATGCCTATGTAGTTATGTTTGTTGCACTTAAATGCTTATGTAAAAAATTTGGCAGCAATAATGCCTACCGTTAATGTTTTGGTGCAACCATTGGTCCCTGAGCCGTTAGGGGTATACTAGGTACATATGGCATAACTCGATTGGGTTAAATTTTTAAATTTGTAAAAAATATTAACAAAACCTAAAATATTTTTTGTTTAATATCTTAATAACATTTCTATAACTAATCTAAAACAAAAACAATTAATATTATGATATTAATAACATCTAACCTAAAAAAATGATCTGCAACCCTCACAGCCACAAAACGATCCCCAAAAAAGATGATCGAACACCCACACCCACTACAAGAAAAAATTCTTTTAATAAAACCAAAAATGTATTATCAAAATATACCATAACACTTTTTGATGTGTTAAGACCGACTATGTTATCGTAGGTCAGGGTACTTTACATAACACTTTATCATTGTTATACAGATGTGTTATTATACTGTCAACGATAACACACTTTCTTTGTTATTTTAATAAATAGATAAGTGTTTAATTATATTATTTATAGTCAATTATATAACACATTTCAATACTTATAAATTTGTGTTATACTACACTTTAGTATAACACATTTTTTGTGTTATATAATGAAGTTTGCATAACAAAATTCTTTACTTATAAAAAGTGTTATTGTAATAGATATTATAACACATTTTTCGTATTATTTTAATATTTAGATAAGTTTAAATTCTCATTATATATTCATTTATATAACACTAATTTATTCTATTATATTTTTAGTTTTTTATATAATTAAAATTAACTTTCTAATATACTAGCATCATCAGATGAACTTAATTTTCAAATAACAAAAACTAAAAACATTCAACATTGTATTAACAATCCACAAATTAGTTTAAAACATTCAACACTGTCATCAACGACAAAATGTTCTTTAAGTATTCAAGTAATCTTAAATATTCAACATATTCTACTACTTTCAGCACAAAATATTCTACAGCTGCCCAACACAAAGCCTTCAAAATTAAGTATCCTTTTCTATTTCGCTTGTCACATCTGCAAAAATAAACAAATAAATATTTTATTGTTATTATCTAGCATCACAAACTACTTCAAGAAAAATGCTATGGAAATTATTTCCAAGAGAAGACACCACATACAAAATAATGAATTCACAACTACACTAAAGCAAACAAAGAAACCAAACACTAAATTATAAGACATTGGTTCTTTTTTTAGTATGAAATCATGTGTTCATGTATATGTGTGAGAGAGAAAGAGAGGAAGGAAACGATAGAGAAGTTAAACAAAATTTATATATGCACCATACTAATCCAACCATAACAGTAATAAAATTGCTGAGATTAGCTTTTGGGACCTAGCAACAATAAAAAAGAGATAATAGTGATAAATACTGAAAACAAAAATCATTAACATGCTACTGTAAAAATTGAAGGCACCAAAATCACCCTTCATGAGTCAAAGTTTGCCATAATCTATACAAGAGATTGTGAAATAAAGAATTTGATTGTAGAGTGCATAACAATAAATCAATAGACCTCGTGAACTACTATAAACTACTATAAAATCATAGAAGAATACAATATTTTGATCCTAAATTATTATAAATTCACTCTTTGAATGAATCTCAATGGTCTTAAGAGCAATGGAATCATAAATATATGATTCTGTGAATATAAATATAATAGCATAATGTAAGAAGCAATAAAGAGCAATACATATGCTTGTGTGCATATAAACATAGCTGCATGATGTAAGATATATATAAGATCCAATGGCCTAGAATCTAGATGACACTCACATTATATGTGTTAAAGGCAAACATGTGATTAGGCTTACTAAAAAAGAAGCAATAAAGAGCATAAATGATTGTGCCAATTCATTAGTCTGAAATAGTTTGAGAGATTAAATAAAGAGCATGACCATGTATTTATACTAAGTCCAACAAGCCATAAGAAACTCATAAAAGAGAAACACAAATAGAACACCACAATAAACTAAGCTCCAAAAATCAGCAGCAGGCTTGTACTCAGGGAGCCAAATAATTGTATGACTATGAAATGAAAGAACTTATTGTCTAATGTTCAACTACTTTTTAGTTAACTACTCTACAAGATACCAACTGCACTTTAAGATCAATGAATTTGTGTGTATATGTTGTTTTCTTGCATTCAAAAGATATATTCAGTTTACTGAAGCCAAAAAAACATGAAAGTAATGTGCCTTGCGTTTGTTATGGTAAGAAGTTTAAAAAAAATCTTCCAAATTATCTTATGTACTCTTAAAATGGAGGGATCAAAGGCAGAAAAGGACCAATTTCAATTCAAGCTGAGATACATGAATTCACACCCTCCTTTCACCTGGTTGAGGTAAGCAAGTCCAGTGGTGATACATTGGAATACAAAACAATAATGAAAAAGGATATAAGACCAGCTCTAAAAGACATTTTTTGGGCATGGCAAGGTGAATAGATGCAGCAAGAATAATAACAACACCACCATCAACAATTTCTGCATAATTCCATTCTATTTTAGTGTGCTCATTTTCTTAATGCATACACATGTTGTATTATTTGATGTTTTACTAATAATGGTATCAATTATGATGAGATTATTTGACCACAAGAAAGTAATTATTAAGAAGAAAAAACTAATTTGCAGCATGTCTGTTTTAGTAGCCAGGATAGTTTTTCCCAAAGAATAACTGTTGTCTTTGTAGACAGAATTGTACAGTAATTGACAAATACACAATTGATCAAGGTCTTGGGCTTCAAGGGTAGACAAAAGTTAATTATTTTATCTCCAAAATGATTTGTAACCACTAACCAGTAAAGTACATATACTATAAATATAGAGAGTGAATGTATGAGAGAGTAACAATTCTACTACAATGAAGTTTCATATAAAATCATACCAGTATGAGCAATCGATTATTACAGCGCAAATAGCCTTTAATTGCATCATTATTAGGAAAATCAGGTGTTGCATCTCGAATTCGTATTTCCGCCTCAACAACAGTATCATTTAGTTCACTGAAAAAAAAAAAATTCATTATAGTCCATCTATAACTTCACAAATACAAGTATGGGATCTTTCTAAAACTAATAACAAATATATTAAATATCTCCTTGTCATGTACCTCAGGAAACAATTATCTATTAGTCTAGTTTTTTTTTTTTATCTAATACTCTAACATGCTATGGAGAGCTTCTATTCATGCCTTCAAATATAAATGTTCAATTAAACAGAATGCATTTAAGATAGGAGTCAAAAGGTTTTACAATGCTATCTTATTTTCATATTTATGACAATCTTGGCATGCTACAAGCACATAACTGACAAGATTCATTCCATCCCTTAAAGATGTGACTAGTGCTACATCTGAAAAAGATAAATGGGTATTTAGATGCAAATGAGGCTGCTTGAAGACATTTCATGCGAACTTGAAATTTTTTCCCCACTTAATCTGGGATTCTGTCACTACCTTAAAACGAGGCTGCTTATAATTCACTAATTTCAGTTATAGTAGCACTCTGTCTTTCATTCTCAGAGAGCGATCTTGTAAAGAAAAAAAGATAGGATCAGAAAGGGTACACAGTCATTACTCCTTAGGTTCAGTATACACAACTGTCAACAACACTTAAAACATTTGTCCAAATACCAAATAGCCCAAAAAGAATATAGTGAGATATAAATTGTCCATTCATATAGTAATTACTGACTAAGATGGCCATAAATGAACCAAGTGATGTATTGGAACAGTTGTCAATGTTCCAAATCTGCCGTTAATTCGTCCAACAATTTCATGGACCTGACTTGTGAGTATTTTATCTGTGAAAATGCAATATGAAACAGTGTATTAATTGAATTTTATCAATAAAGCAAACAAAATGCACTGTGTACTTCCTCAAACAAGGTAAGTTGTTTAACTTTGAAAAAAGAAATATCTTAACCATTGTTGACTGAGTAAATTATTTTAAAACAATGACAGTAATAAGATGGAGAGACAAAATAGAACACTATTATGCATCAACCCCAAGCTACAATCAGAAGTAACCTAGAACTCATAACATAAAGCTTATAGCTCAAATTCAGATATAGAAACACATTAAACTACTAAAGGATCTAGCACAAGGAATTCAACTTAAATTTAGACATTCCAATGAGTTTTTCTCTCCTTACTAAAGAATAAGAATTCCTAAAATGCAACAGACGCTAATCCTTCTGCCAGGGCTTGAATTAATCAAGGAAACAAAAAGAAATCATGAAACATAAAGAATAAAACTATTTGCAAATCAGGCAAACACAAGAAGAATCAATGCAAATTTAGACAGAAGTATACACTCTGGAACATCTGTTCTAGTTGGTACAACAATTTGCAACAAAACTACTTTGTCACGCCAATCAGGGTTTTCCTCAAGGAATTTTTCGAAGGCCAATATCTTCTGAGGAATCCCTTTGATCATATCAAGGCGATCTACACCTAACATCACCTATAATGCCATATATTTCACATAAGAAATAGTTAATATATAAAACATAAGATATATCATTAAATATACAAATTAGAGAGGAAACAAATATTAATCTACTAAAATTAGAATTACAAACACCTCTTTACCCATGCAACAAGCAGTAGCAATAGCATAAATAGAAATGTGTCACTAGGAAGGTAAGGACTAAGAATTAACTAACTCTGCAGCTGAACCAAAGTAAGTGAACTTGAGGAATCTTATTAAAACAGTTATGGTCACTAGCTGTTTTAACCACTTTTTGATAGCCTAGATAACCACATTGCGAGACATACACAACATATATGTTATAGTGAATCAACTTCAACATTCAAACCTACACATACATATAAGTGAATCAAAACATATATAATAATAAATGAACAGGAAAATATACATAGTGACTTGTCCTGAGTTGACGACCCCTTGAGTTCAAAAAAAAGTTACAGAACAACTAAAATGAGAATCAAAACCTAGAATTTGTTGATTCACCTAAGGGTTTAGTTAGCTCCAACTTGTACTTCCCACAGATTTAAAATTCTCATAGTCATGTCATCCCAGAAGTAGACAAACAATCAAAATTTCATGTAAAATAAAGCACAAAATGCTAAATGCTTGCAGAATTACAGCTTACATGAAACTTACTATTACACTTCCATGTACTTTAAATAAAACTTGGCAAAAATATCATGTTTAAATTGCTAGGATCAGAAATAGCACTCACAGACAATATCTTGTTTCGTGTTCCATCCAGCTGCATAAAATATGCCTCAAGCAACATCTCCAGATCTTCAACATCATTATCATCCAAGTGGTTGCTCACCAAACTCCCACTTCTCCTATAACTAATCCGAGGAAGATGAGTAGCAATGGTGTTGATGCTATTTGAACCAGAACCTCCCAACAAAGCTTCAGATTTTTGATTCTGGATCCACTTCCTTGTCAAGTACAAATGTGCCATATCTTCTTTGTCATTTAAAAGATGTTCGATTTCATCCCTCACCTGCCATTATACATAAATGTACTTGTCATAAATATGTAATATATTGTACTGGCATAGAGGAACAACTAAAACCATTTGGGAGACTCATTTTTGTCGTAATTGTTGTTTTTAAAATTAAACCATATCAATTTTCTGTATTGTCTTGCTGTGTTCAGATGACATTTGTTTTTAAGATAACAACTCTATTTTTCCTCTTCCAAAACAATGGAATATATGACAACGCCACTAGTTGCAGATATTTGAGGATGAGAGACACACACACACAGAAACAGAAAGAGAGAGAAGGATGGGAAAAAGCTTTGTAATTGTCCTATGTTCTGACAGCAGAACTGGATGGCATGATGGTGGCTATTCATATAATCCTACTAGTGATCCATTTTTTACCAGTGTAAAAAATATAACCATCCAATTATCAGTTTTAATATTATTATTTTCATACACAATGTTTTTATTCCAGTTTTTTCGACCTCAGTTCAATTGATTTACTCATTTTTTTCAGATTTTTTTTGCAACCTTAGCCATAATTCTATAACATATGGTATGTAAATCCCCATAAAAAAATTAAGATCAATATAAAAGTTTCCGACTAATAATGCAATATAATAAAATAAAATAAATATAACCCTTAACTAAAAAAATTGAAAAGAAAATAAGAATTATAAGAAACCTATTGCGTACTTAGATATAATGTCTTTCATAGTTCCATTATAAGAAGCTATGAAAAGTAATCACATAAAATTCCCATCATAATAGAAACTTAACTTAAAAATATATATACACATAAATATTTACATCCATAGACTCATATCTTTGGGACATAAACAAGACAATGATAAAGAGTAAGTAGTTATAGTTATATCTGATCCCAAGTCAAAACAGTAAAGGCTGGCTGATGATATATAGCTTACCTTCCAGGCTTTTTGACACCGCTAACATCTTTAAATAAGCTGATCTTGGCTTTACCTAAACGTAAACCTGGAATCTTTTTCAACCCCTGTAATAATAATGGTGTAAGATAAGATAATTAGTCAAGATCATATGTGCAACCAGGTTGGGTTGATCTTAATAGACCATAATTGAAATAACTCAGAGAAATCAGGCTTTTAAAAGAATTCCATAGAGTTGGCAGAGGCTTCCCATGAACAACCTCACATTCTGCTTTAACTCTTAGATATTTATACCTCACCTCGATAGTGGGCAATTTCACACCGACCCTGCATATTCCATTTCAACTTAGAACCCTCAAATCATACATTAATTATTTAGATATATACTAAAAATCACAAGAGAAGGTCTATGAAATTTACTGCAAAATCCACTGACAACAACACCAACAACCACAATATAGGCACATACTATGTTATGCTCTAAAGATTGGTTTATAATATGCAACTGTAAAGAAAACTAACATTTACAAATATGGTACTAGTACTTTAATTATCCAAATTTCTAATTTACTCTTAACTTCATACATGTAAAAAGGTCGTGATGAGAAGATGGATCTCAAGTAATAAATTCAATGGCCAGCAATAAATAGAAAGCATAAATGTGTTCCTAATTCTTACACATGTTTGCATAATCATCAAGATTTCAACTATTATAGCCTTTATAGTGCTTGAGAATTATTTTTATTTACATTACGTAAAAAGAGTTCCAAACTCGTAATGATAGTATGTGAATTCCCCAAAAGTCCTAGATTTCAACTATTTATAATCAAAGTTAAAAAAACAGAAGGCAAATTTATTTTCAAATAAAAATAGATCTGCATATTCAATCACATTTATTAAAGAAAGAAAACTTACTTGATCCATGGTTTATTGACTTAATAAGGTGACTCATCTCAGCTTTGTATCAAAAAACTAAGCCATTGCTGTCACTAACAAAAAGAACCCAAAAAGGATTAAAGATCAAAAAACAATTCCAAAAGGCAGAGTATACAGTAGTAGGATAGCTTAATTGACATATGAGAATTTTAACATACTTGTTTGCTTGCCAGAGTATATAAATATATGTTTATTTGTATACATGTTGTGGATACATGCTACTCGTGTTTGAAAACACAAGCTGAATTAGTCTAGAGAGCATGATAAAACTATGAAATATATGAAATAATGAAATATATGCCATCATCTAGTGAACACATAGGTACTAAAACTTTCACAAGTCTCACACAACATCTGGGTCAATAAAGAGGAGTTGGTTTAGTCTATGATAGTTCCATTCATGTCATCTTTTACTGTTTTTTCATGCACTTTACAGTTTTTCATGCACTTCATGTCATCTAAGTCAATACTATTTTTTACATGCTCTTTATAATTTTTCTCTGCATTGCATTCATATCCTCATACTGAAAAAAAATATTTCATGACATTTTAACACATAATAGACCCAGAAAAGAAAAGAAAAGAAAAAAACTCAAAATTCTATAACAAAAATTGGGTGTGTTTACCTGAAATGAAATGTGATTGTCCAAACTATCAGCCTCAGGCAACTTTTCTAGATCCTTGGACTACACCAAGTAAACCCCAACTCCATATATAAAAACAACAAAGCTCCATGAAAATTAGAAGTACAAGGTCATTGGATTGGGCCAAGTGAGCCCAACCTCCATTGTTAAACAACAAGGCTCCATGAAAATAAAATAAAAAAACCCATGTCATAAGATCTAAACAAACCCCAAAAATTTTTGACGCAACTCAAAGACCTTCCAAATATCACATTTTTGTGGTTTTCTTAAAAATTCATATCACTCTCTAATTTATTTCAAAAAAATAAATAATAAAGATAATATTAGATAAATAAATAAATAAATATCAAAAACTACAAATACATAAATACAAAATTAATTACCAGTTTCATAACTAGAAAGATATATGAAGAGCCATAATGATAAAAAAAAAGACTTACTCATAATTTTCATGTAAGCATGTGATCAAACAGATCAAGCATAATTGCGATCAAAATCAAATTCGGTACAAGTCTATAATTCATTTATAGAATTTGAAGAGAAAAAAAATAGAGAAAAGAATTTACTAAGAAAAAGAACATAATGAGATTATTACCACGAATGATCTTGTAGATTTAGATTCAATGGTTTCAAAGAAGAGCTTATATTGATGATCAATATTGTCTCCTCCTTTTGAGCATTGACCAACAAAAAATCTGATCTGAAATAAAAGATCAGAAAAGGAAAAGGTCATTCCTTCAACAAAGCTAATCTTCTTTAAGCAGAGTACAAGAGAAAGAGAGAAAATTAATTATGACTTTCATAACTGAAAAAATATATGAAGAGCCAAAATGATAAAAAATACAGACAATTAATATGAAAAAAGGGGATGCCATAAAGCTAGGAACGGATTTAGAATGCAAGGCTTAATTAATAAAATTATACATAAGAAAAGGTAATTCCCTTTTTTACAACCTTCCAGAATATAAATTCATACCCATTCTTTTATTTTCTGCTAGAAACATAAAGTGAAGATATTATTAAACATTTTTTATGGTCTGCATAAACTTCAGAGAGACATTTCATCAAACACATTATGCACAGTGCAAAAATAGCTTATACAGAAGTCTTAGCAACTCCAATTTTGGTGAGGCTTTACATTGAGCATGATATTTATGAGCACGACTAATCAAACATATTAAGTTAAACCTCATGATTCTGCAACTTGATATAGATGTAGATATATCTATATTTAAGCATTGAAAGTCAAAATTAAAGAATTTACTTGCCGTTATCAATTTTCTCATAAAAACAAATGGCCAAGCTTCAATAAATACAGTGTAAAATCACGAACAAACTTTCCACTATTAAAGGCTCCAAAATAGTACTTGAGCTTGATATATAGATTCTCTTTTATCTTTGACTTTGAGCTAACCCCATACGAGCCATATTAAAAAAAAAGTGATTAAAACAGACAAAAAAAAACATTACCTTTTACTCTCCTCGTGTATATGCAATAAACGAGTAAAGAAATCCCAGAAACACCTCCAATGGCAGCTAAAACTAACAATATTGCCTACACCTAATATTCAAATTTACCCTTTCAACACGACATAGAAAAGAAAATGATCTAAATATATAGTTTAAACACATAGGCAAATGGTGAAAGCTTGCTCATTCGTAACTATGAATATGACATTCAGATGTATATATATATATATTTCTTGTCTACCAAAAGAAAATTGTCTAATAGCTATCAAGTCACCAAACCTGATAGCATAGTCACTGCCCTTGGAAGAGACAAAACCTTTTTTCATGGATCCTAATGGATGAGAACTTGATAACAAATAGTGTTAGAGAGACATGATACACAATATTGGAGAAATACTAGTTCAGTTCTGAAACTTGGTACTTGTTCGGCAACACTCTCAATCAATTGTTGTCTTGACATGTAACGACCCAAACTCGCTAATAAGGCTTAAGGGCCTTGATTAGTGTGCCGGGAGGGCATAAATGGAATTAGAGTGAATAGTATTTATTTGAATATGATATTATGTGATTGATAGTGCTTAAATGATATTATATGATAATTGATGATATTATGTGATAATATGAAATAGATATGTTGTATATGTGAGAACTACATTATTATGTGGATAACTCTGTAGTCGGCGACCCGACGCGATCCTAGGGCTAGATAGCGGGAAAAGTCACAACGGGGCATTATAATTGACTTTGGACAAGTCAGGGATATTTCAGGTATCGGGTAGTGATTTGGACTATCGGGTGATGGAAATAAATAATTGGAGATATATTTGAGGTTAGGATGTCTAGGCGGGATTATTGGGGGATTTTACCATTTTGCCCTCAGAGACGTTTCCGGCACCCCGAGCTTTGGGATTAGTCTAATAACCTAAGGATATACTTGGAAAGACTTAGAAAATACTAGACACAGAAATTAAACCGACCCTTTCTCAGCTCTTTCTCTCTCTTCTCTCTCCTAAGGAAGAACAACACTGAAATTTGAGGAGGAATTACTGGAATCAAGTTGAATCTTTGAGGAATTAAAGGGCTGAATTAGAGGTTGAGCTCAAGAACTAATCAAGGACAGAATTAGAGCCAAGGTAAGCATTGATTTTCGTTCTGTGGTTAGGAGCTTTAAGAAAAATGGCTGAGTTTTTGATAGTTGTGATTTTGATATTTAAGGTGTAGTTTGAGGCTTGAAACTCTGAAGATAGGCAAGGGGGTCCTTGGAGAAATGATTCTACAACTGTGTTTTTAAGTTAGGAAGTTTTAGTAATTGAAATGGGTCTTTGATGGGTTTCTTGCCTAGGATTCAGCTGGGTTGAGTTGTTGGAATCTTATGGGAAGCCTTTGGATAATTGTGTTATGGATTTGGGGTGGTTTTGAGTGAGTTTGCATGAGGTTTGGGAGTTAAAAATGGTGGTTTTTCTGGGTTCGAAGGGGTTGGGTCACGGCATAGTTCTTGGTGAGCTGCGATCCTTGGAAGTTGAGTTGTGCTGAGGAAGGAGGGCGGGTCGCGGCATGGCCTAAGGAATGCCGTGGCCCTTACCTGTTTTTGTGCCTATGGAGGGCTCTGTCTGGGGCCATGCCGCGACATGGATGGCCTATGCCGGGGCCCTTAAGGGATTTTGGGATTTTGAGATTTTAGGCTTGGGAATTTAACCTAGGGTGCTCGGGATTTAATCTTTTACCATATTTGGTGAAGTTCAATGTTTCGAGGACTAGAACTTGGTTTAGAAACTCATTTAAGATTGTTAATGGTATTCTTCATCATGGTTGTGACTAGGTGCTAAGCTAGGGCTCGGGGGAGTATCGCCCGTAACTAATTCATCTAGAAGCCAAAGGCAAGAAAACTACACCTAGTTGAATATTTGAACGGGACTAAGGGCTCCCTGATATATATGATTGAAAGAATGGTATTATGCCATGTAAATTGTAAACCAACGGCTTAAGTGTGCCACGGTTAACTTGTACAATTGGCATGGCTCGGACACTGGTATCCAAGGACAGCTTATTATGCACTGAGCTCGGTTTAAGCGGGCCGGAGTCAGTGGGTTAAACAGAGGGCGCGACCTAAGGTGTCGGCCCTAGTATTTGTGTTAGTTGATTGTTATATTTGGCTATGATTGTGGTTAGTGAGATTGTTAAATATTCTAAGTATAGATGAGGTTATTTGTACCTTGAAGTATGCTTATATGCTATGGATTGAATACTTGAACATGCTTATTAGAATATTTGTTTGATAACATTGTTTATGCTGTGTATGTTGTTTTCTTGCTGGGCCTTGGCTCACGGGTGCTTCGTGGTGCAGGTAAAGGCAAGGGCAAGATTGATCAACCTTGATTGGAGAGCTCTGCAGGGTGAATGCACATGTCAGGCCGCTCAACTGCCACGGTTGAGGAGATTACAGGGACGAGAGGACCAGAACCTTGTATTTTGCCTTAGTATGGCTAATGTTTACTCTGAACTGTTGAATTATGTAAACCAACTTTTAAACATTGTACTTTTGGGGATCCCTTCTCTTAAGTTGTTTATAGTCTATAAAATGTTTCTTTTGTGGCCAAAATGTCTTTTAGCCCTTGAACACTTTAGCTAATGACACGTTTTGAATAAACGACTTGATTAGCAAGTCTCACACCTTTATAAATACATAGTGTAGCGGTCTTGGCTATCCAGGGCGTTACATGACATCAATGAGTTTCAATACTTAGCAAAAGTTTCAGATTCTGGTGCAAGAGGATTAGACATGGGCCTATCAACATCCTGCAAAACAAAAATAATAAGATTGAGTGTTTAAATCTTGGTCGAACCACATGAGAAGGCACTTCATATGGCGATATATACACAAATGAAACCCAAACTTGATATTCATATCCAGACCTCTTTTCTACTTAATTCATCTAGCTGACTGTTTTTCTTCGAGACCCTGATCCTTTTCTACTTGAAAATGATCTCATTTCCTTACCAGATAATTTCAGCAGGCCCTTCTTCGTATTCCCCTTCATCACTCTCATTACCCTCACGTGCAGTCTCAGCCTATCATAAATTGAACAAAGCAAATATAATTTCCTTGCTAGAATTACATATTCTCTCTGCCAATCAATGAAAACTCAAAACATTCTATAATAAGGCAAACAAAGTTCTTCTTTCCATATCAATATCTCAAACCTTTAGGTATATTATATTAATTTGGTTAGTTTTTTATTCTTTTCCAGCAACCAAACAGCCATTAAAACCAAAATACTCCGAGAAAGTAAAGAATAGAATAAAGTACTTGTTGTTTTCGAGACTCTTCGTCCAGTGCCTTCTTTCGTTGTTCCTCATATTCTTCTTCTTCTTCCATCTTCTTCCAATTCATCTCCATGGCCTCGAGCCCTGAACGAAAGAAGACATTGGAAGAAGAGTCTCTTTCCGTCTCCGTCTCTATCTCCACCTCTGCAATCTGGTTAGGAGAGAATGAGCCCTGAACGCTGTCGTTACCAGTCCTCAAACCAGTCCTCATCCCCCATCATCAAGTCCCCTAACCTCAAAACCCCTTCCGGGGACCCAAAAGAGTCCAGTTTGGCTTGCTCTACGGGTAACCAGAATCGACAAACGGGGCAGGAGTTATGGTGAGCGAGCCAGGGAAGAATGCAGTCGGGATGGTAGAGAGATGCTTACAGGGAAGTAGCTTAGCCTTAATGCCAAGCTCGAACTGGTCCTTGCAGACAACGCAAAGCATAAAAGGGTCATCGTTCAGAAGGGACTGGTTGATTCTAATGGTGGGTATTGCATAAATGGAAGATTTCAAGCAGGGAGAGGCGCAGATGGGTGCGAAGAAGAAAACGAGAGAGTTATAGGCGGGCTAGGAAAAAAGGACTTAGCTAGGAAAAAAATATAACAAGTTATAGGTGGGCACCAAAATAAATTAGCGCCATTTTTTTATTTGACCACATATATGTATATAATAGTACTTTTTTAGTAGTATTATATTCTTGTGTTATGCTAAGGGGTATTTGGTGTAGCAACCCACAGAAGGTGACCTCGCCCCAACGCTCTCCCCTAGACGGTATAACACTTCAACCCACTGGAAGAGAACTTATAATTCCTTCGAATTGGGGATTAGGGCATCTTTTCCAGTAGGTTAATAAAGATTGAAAAAAATTGCCATTGTCGACCACCAAGGCCAGTGGTAGAAAGAACGGCTTGGACAAACAAAAATCCTGGACGAAGATTCAGAACATGTGACAAGTATCGGGTAAGATTGGTCTCCATTTGTTTTTGTAATCTGATTCATTGAATAAAGGATTATGGATATTAGCTAGAAACATTTTAGGTTTTGGTCAACTCAAATTCATGGTGGGTGTAATTTCTTTGAATGGATAGACCCTCCCATGTGCCAACGAGCAAAGGTGGTCTTCCCTAGACTGCTAAGAAAAAATGGTGACCTTGAAACTGAAATCACATCCCTAAATACGACAACTGACATTGGTAGTCATCAGCAATGTAGTGGCTCTTCAAATGGATTTGAGACACAATCTCACAACCTTCAAAATATTGGAAGAGAATGCTGTGAAAGTTGTGCTGAAGGCAGGGGTAGAGTAAATGATGGAGGTCGAATGCAGTGTTACTCCTTTTTTAATACTTCGTATTTTGTTGTAATTCTATTGGTTATGGTTATTTGGGCTACAAAATCAAAGTAGTAGTTGTTGGTATTTTTAGTTTTTTTTTTGGGTAATCTTCACTTGTAGTATTGGCAATGACAAAGCTATTGCAGCCTAGGCATTTATTTGTAATGAATTTTGTTGAAAAATGAAGCTCCGAATCAATGTAATCTATTTTATGAAATAGATATGATCAACAACTAGTTACATTCATTACCATAACATGACTTGTAGAAAAATATAGGCCTAAAAAGCCAAATATATATGATCTATTCATGACCAATATCATGGCTAGCATGAGCTTGTCATTACTCAAAAAATAGATATGATCAACAAGTCTATATGATATGTGCGAAAGGTGATTTGTACATGACTCTAAAATGGTCAACATAGCACTCTCATTACTCAAAAAATAGCCATCAACCACAACATCCAAATACCAACTTCGCATAACACATAACAGACACCAAAATACAAGATTTGGCCACTAGTTCAAAATAAAATCAAAAGTCAAAACTCCTTCTAGTCACACAGTATCGGTTTGAGCATTCTTTGTGCCACTAGTTCCTCCTTTAGCATGTTGTTTGAGCCTTCTTGCCTTTCTTTTAAGTGTGGCTTTAGTTGGTTTCTACAGTGGTGGACAACCTCGCTTTTTGACCTCATGATGATAAAATAGGTTGTACAAACAAATATTCAGCTCCAAATTCACAAAACAATGATAAAACAACTAATCCTAAATAATTCTTGAATCAATGATAAAACTGTTGGGAAAACTTATACATGATCTTTATTTATTTTCATGTAGATCTAATATTAAACAAATTAATATGAGATCACCTAGAACATGTTTCTAAAATTGAATTCAATGATAAGAATACTTACGGTATACGCAGTGGAATGAATGTGTCATTCCTTCAGTTTCTCTAACCCTTGTATCCTTTTTGTCGCAGAGTATTATCAAGAAACTGAACCGATCTTCTATTATATTCACAGTCTTCCAAGGTATCCTTAGAATAACCTAGACTAGAGTGGGTAATTCTCAACACATGAGATAGATACAAAGAGAAGAAGAGAAAATAACAAAGAGGCTTAGAAAAGGACTTGTGTTTAGAGAGAATCTAAAAACTATCAGAAAATTTGACTTGTGACTTATCAAACTTGTGTTTTGACTTCTCTCTAAGCATTCCTTTTATAGACTCAATTAGGACATTTAATTTAATTAAAAATCAATAAAATAATATCCAATTAATAGCCCTAGGTTGAAATTATCATGGGCATTAGGCCCGTGAAATTTCTCATTTGATTATAAGCCCATTGGACTAAAAATCAAGACCTGTATTATTTCTATTGATTTAATTAATTAAATAATTATTTAAATCCTTTATCAAATTAACTGTTTATAATATGAACCTTGATTTAAACTTATTCATTAATTTAGATACCAATTTATTTTAATTAATAAATTTGCCCTAATTTCTCTTTTCTTCTCAAAATTACATAACTCTATGAAACTATCCAAAATTGACCTGGTCAACTTTGATAATTCTAATTGATAATTAAATTAATTAACTGAGACTATCTAGATGATTTTATCCAAGGTACAATTGGGACCATGGGCCTATGAAATCTAGCTCCAATAAGTTATCATAAATCTAACAAATAAATTTACTAACATATTAATTCCTTGTGACTCCACTAAAGACTCAGAATTGCACTCTTGAATTCATAGAACGCTCTATAACAAATATAGATAAGCTATTAATTATCCATTATTACAACCATAATTGTCACTCAATCCTCTATAGATGGTCTACAATGAGACAGGACTAAAATATTGTTTTACCCCTCATTATATTTTATTCTTAATACACTTAGTTCCTTGTAAATGATATTTCAGTAAACTAATATTAATTACTGAAATGAGATATCTATCATTTAACACCTTGAACCAAACTAAAAGGAAACCATCATTTCACTTCTTCATCAGAGGCTATAGATATTCATATCCATGATTAACACTCCAACTCAATTATACTACCGAGTTCCCAAGATGTAAGTATGGGCTAGTCCGTAGGGTAAGCTGGTAATGAGCAAGTCAAAGAACTCAAATAATACAATTAGTTAGAATACTAACCACTCATAATTGAGATTGAATTGACCTATGCTCACTATATGATATGACTGGAATAGATAATAACAGTTTGTTTACTTATCTTATCAATTGTCAATATCAGTCATGTACGATGTAACAAATATGTAACGACCCAAATTCGCTAATAAGGCTTAAGGGCCTTGATTAGCATGCCTGGAGGGCATAATGGAGATTACGTGTGATTTTAGTGATTAAGATGTATAATTATGATTTAAAGCATGTTATATGATTACTTGAGTACTTGAGATGCATGACTATGCGTGTTTGTATGCATGTAGGCCCAGATTAGGGTAGAAGGGCATAATCGTAATTTTGGCCATTAAGGGCATAACTGCTTTGATATATGTGATAATTGTTGAGACCACATTATTATGTGGATATATCTGCGATCTGTGACTCGAGACGATCCTAGTGAGCTAAGTAGCGGAAAAGTCATAGCGGGGATTTATACCCGGCTCGGGGTGAGCTCACGGGAGTAAATGGGAATTTAGTGGATGAGCTGGAGATTATTGTAACATTGAGGAATGCTATTGGTGATTAATTAGGTATCGGGAATTAAGCGGGAAATAATAGAGACATTCGAGGAAGTAGCGGGAATTAGGTAAAATGACTAAAATGCCCTTAAGTGGACTAAAGGATTAGAGTTAATTGGGAGGGTATAAAGGTCATTGGACTCTTAAGGATGGGTATTACTGAGGTTTTAAGTTAGTGGAATTTATAGAATATCAAGGAAGTCTGAAAAAGAAGGGAAAAGGAAGAGGGAAAACAGAGAGAGTTTCTCTAAAGTCGGTTTACACTTTCCTTCATCTGTTTCTTGAGAATTTCTGGAGTAAAGCTTAGAGGAGAGCTGGGATAACTAAACATCAAGGATCTTGACCTAAGACTAAGGAATTGACAGAGGTTTAGCAGGGTTTCACCAACACTTGAGGTAAGGTTCTAGAGTTCATCCATATCTGTTTCTGGTTTTTAAGTTGTGGTGCTTGAATTGAATTGAATGGAACTTTGGGGAATTCAGGCTTAGGGCTGAGGAGTAGCAAGCCAAGGGAGCCTAGGGATAGCTTGTGGGCGAAATTCTATCAAAGGTATGAATTCTAAGCTTTAGTTCTGATGTTCAGCTGGTTTATGTTGGGTTTTAGAGTTTGGAGGTGGCTATGGTGAATTTTGAGTTTGTGATTGCATGTGCTTGGATTTTAGATGGTTAGGGTGTTTGGGATAAGTGGAGTGTGGTCATGAGGTTGTTTTTAAGTTTGGGTAAGAGTTGGAAGAGGTTTGGTTGAGGTTGGCTCGAGAAAATCACATAAGGGACATTTTGGGTGTTGGGCTGTCTGTGACTAGCGCTACAGCGCTAGCCTTTGGGCGCTGTAGCGCTAGGCCATTTTGCTGGAAGGGTTTTGGCTTCTGTCTGTAGCGCTATAGCGCCCTCCCAAGAGCGTTGTAGCGCTACCCTGCCTTCTGAAGGGGATTTTAGGGTAATTTGCAAGGGTTTTTGACCTAAGGTTTGGGGTTTGGTTCCACCACCTTGTTTGGTGGAACTGGGTCATCCCGGGGGCTCGGGATTGGCCCGGGGCTAGGTTTTGAACTTGAGGGTTGATGTTGACTTTGGCCATGATTGTGTTTAGGTGAGCGCTAGGGCTCGAGTGGGATCGTGCTCAAGGTGTCGAAGGATTAAAGCTATTGAATTGAAAGGTAAGAAAACTGCACCCGAATGTATGGTTGTGAATGGGACTAAGTGCTCCCGAAAGTTGTATTGTGTCATCGTTGGTATTATGCCAAAGGACACGTATAAGCGGTCTAAGAGTACCGTTCATGAGTTTAGCGCACGGAGCGCGAATTGGCCATTGAGTGCTGGAAATAAAAGGATAACAGAGGGAGCTGCCTGTGAGCGCTAGCCCTGGTTATTGTCTGTGCATTATGTATTTGATGAGATGCTTAGTATATGAAATACTTGATTGATGATACACTTGCGTTGATGAGATGCTATAAGTGTAATTCATTTGTTGCTAGTTGTTCATGCTCTGTTGTTTCTATGTTTTCTTGCTGGGCCTTGGCTCACGGGTGCTTCGTGGTGCAGGTAAGGGCAAGGGCAAGCTGGACCAGGCCTGAGGTGGAGAGCTCCGAGGTGAAATGTACATAGCCAGCCGTTCGATCACCACGGTCGAGAAGTGTGTCAGGAGAGAGATTACCTAACAGCTCGCTTTTGCCTTAGTATGGCCAGTTGATGTATCTAAACGTTGTAACTTTTTTAAATGGCTTTTAAACTGTCAATTTTGGGATCCCATGTACGTAAACAATGTTTAGTAATGAAAACGTACTTCTGAGACCAAAACACTTTTAACCCTAGTTCCTCTACTATTTTAGTAACACGCTTTTACTTTAATGACTTGATTAGCAAGTCTGGCACTTTATAAACACACAGTGTAACGGTCTTGGCTATCCAGGGCGTTACAACTTGGTATCAGAGCGTCCTAGGTTTATGGGTCCTGAAGACTGGCTGGGTATGTACATTCGCTGTGGGAGACAAGCTCAACTAAGGGTTTGGTAACTGTATATGCATGATTATGTGTTTAAATGATTTGAGTGAGATATGAATGTTGATATCTATTTGATGAATAGGGAGCATGAGATTCTGATAGGGCCTGGCCCTTGACTATTGCATGATGTTATTGAGGCGTGCTTATTAACATTGCTGTGCATGTGGATTAATATCTGGATAAATTATTATACTTGCTTGCTTGTGAATGATTGGAGTTTCGGTGGTGGATTGTGGAGAGATTATCACCCTGTCATCTTAGCCTAATTGCCGAGTCGTTGTTTGCAGATTGACTTGAATAGATATGCGTTCAAGGAAATCTACACGATAAGCCGGCAGGTCCGGGGCTAGAGAGGATGATCAGGGTCCAACCCCTCCGCCAGTCCCTGAGAACTGGCAGCAGTTAATGGCAGAAATGCAAGCTAGGCTTCAGAGCCAAGATGAGTTGATTAGAATGTTGCAGCAAGCTCCATCTGGGAGTGTTGCCCCTGCTGGGCCACCAGCACTGGTACCTGTGGTACAGCCTGTCGATGTTGGCAATAAAGTGGAACCGTAGTATGAGCGGTTCAGGAAGCAGCAGCCCCCGATCTTTGAGGGTGGGCCAGATCCACTAAAAGCTGAGCAGTGGATGACCTTGATTACCACTAGACTTGATTATATGAAAGTAGAGGGACATGATAGGGTGGCCTGTGCTACTTATATGTTGAGAGAGGATGCCCTAATCTGGTGGGAGGTGGCGTCATAGACTAGAAATGTTGCTGCAATGACATGGGAGGAGTTTAGAGATTTGTTCAATCAGAAGTACTATAATGTTGCCGTCAGGGCAGCAAAGGTGAATGAGTTTGTGGGCCTTGTTCAGGGCAGTTTGACTGTTACGGAATATGCCTTGAAATTTGATAGACTTGCAAAGTTTGCACCGGATCTTGTTCCTACCGATGCGACCAGGTTAGACAGATTTATTAGAGGGCTAAATGTCATGATAGCCCGGGATGTAAGGATTACTACAGTTCCTGGGGTGACCACCTATGCCCAAGCTGTGGAAAGGGCTCTGACTGCTGAGGAAGCAGAGAATAGGATTTGGAGGGATAGTGCAGCAAGAAGGGAGGGCCGTAGGCCGGTGCCTCCATATTCTGGTTCTAGTAGAGGTGGATGTATCAGTGATTTGAAGAGAAAGACTCCTGAAGCCCCAATTGCTCCTAGGTTTGATAGAGGAGGTCGGGGTATTCAGGGGGGCCGTCGGGGAGGCGGCGATTCGTGGAGGACTTACCCGGAATGCACAAGGTGCAAGAGACGCCATTTGGGCGAGTGTCAGGCTAAGGCCTGTTATGTATGCGGGGTGGTGGGACACCTCAGAAAAGATTGCCCAACGGTGAAGAAGGGCGAGGCAGGGAAGGTGGACAGCTTGACTCCAGCTCGAGTGTTCACTTTGACGCAGGCAGAGGCCGAGGCTAGTCCCTCGGTAGTGACAGGTCAGCTTTCTAGTGCTGGCACTTCTTTTACTGTTTTGATTGATTCTGGTGCTACGCATTCATTTGTTTCTGATAGGGTAATTGATAGATTGTGTAGACCTAGTGAGGTTAGAGCTTCAGGGTTTGGGACTATATTGCCTACGGGAGAGCTGGTGGTGTCTAGGAGATGGGTTAGGGCACTGCCAGTGTTAGTTGATGGTAGAGAGTTGTCAGTGGACTTGATTGAGTTGAGTATGGAGGACTTTGACATGATCTTAGGTATGGATTGGCTGGTTAGATACGGAGCTACCATTGACTGTAGAAAGAAAATGGTGACTTTTGAGCCAGAGGGTGAGGATCCCTTCATTTTTGTGGGAGCGGTGCGTGGACCCCGTGTACCCAGGATTTCTGCGTTGAGAGCCAGAGATTTGCTACAGGGTGGATGTATAGGCTTCTTGGCTAGTGTGGTAGATACCACCAAGGTTTCACCAGTTGGACCGGAGGAGACCAGACTGGTTTGTGAGTTCTTGGATGTGTTTCCTGAGGATTTGCCTGGATTGCCGCCGCGTAGGGAGATTGAGTTTGTTATTGAGTTAGCACCAGGGACAGTGCCAGTGTCGAGGGCACCGTACAGGATGGCACCAGCGGAACTGAAAGAGTTAAAGATACAATTGCAGGAACTTCTGGATATAGGGTTCATCAGACCTAGTTATTCGCCATGGGGTGCTCCAGTTTTATTTGTTAAGAAGAAGGATGGGACTCTGAGAATGTGTATTGACTATCGGGAACTGAATAAGTTAACTATTAAGAATAAGTATCCCCTACCGAGGATTGATGACTTGTTCGATCAGTTGCAGGGTAAGATGGTGTTCTCAAAGATTGATCTTCGATCTGGTTATCACCAGCTGAGGATCAAGGATGAGGACATACCTAAGACAGCTTTCCGGACGCGTTATGGGCACTACGAGTTCTTGGTCATGTCTTTTGGTTTGACCAATGCCCCAGCAGCCTTTATGGATTTAATGAACAGGGTATTCAAAGATTTTCTAGATCAGTTTGTTATAGTCTTCATCGATGACATCCTGGTGTATTCCGGTTCAGAGGCAGAGCACGAGTTTCATCTTCGATTGGTTCTTCAGAGGTTGAGGGAGCATCAGTTGTATGCTAAGTTTAAGAAGTGCGAGTTCTGGTTACCTGAAGTGACATTCCTTGGACACATTGTAGGTGCAGATGGGATTAAAGTAGATCCGTCTAAGATAGAAGCAGTTAGAGATTGGCCGAGGCCAAGGAACGCCTCAAAAGTGCGAAGTTTCCTTGGTTTGGCAGGCTACTACAGGCGGTTCGTAGAGGGCTTCTCGAAGATAGCAGCACCGATGACAGAATTGACAAGAAAGAATCTAAAGTTCATTTGGTCAGACAAGTGTGAGGGCAGTTTCCAGGAGTTGAAGCGACAACTTATTACAGCGCCAGTGTTGAGTTTGCCTTCGAGGGAAGGGAAATTTGTGGTATACTGTGATGCGTCAAGGTTGGGTTTAGGCTGTGTGCTGATGCAGAATGAGAAGGTGATAGCTTATGCATCACGACAGCTGAAGGAGTATGAGCAGCGGTATCCTACTCATGATTTGGAGCTGGCAGCAGTGGGTTTTGCTCTGAAGATTTGGCGGCATTATCTTTATGGGGAGAAGTGCGAGGTGTACACCGACCATAAGAGCCTGAAATATTTCTTTACGCAGAAGGACTTGAATATGAGACAGAGGCGTTGGTTGGAGTTGGTGAAAGATTATGATTGTGATATTCTTTACCATCCAGGAAAAGCCAATGTGGTGGCTGATGCATTGAGCCGCCGAGGTCCAGGTCAGTTGTATAGCTCCGTTCAGATCTCAAGGGAGTTAGCTGATGAGATGGTTAGAGCGGGGATAGAATTGGTAGTGGGCCAGTTGGCCAACATTACTCTACAGTCGACCTTGCTAGAGCGGATCAGAGAGGGGCAGTTGACAGACGCTCAGCTACAGGGAGTTATAGAGGATGTTTTAGCAGGAATAGCTAAGGACTATTCTGTTTCAGAGGTTGGCTTACTTCGGTATCAGGGGCGGATTTGTGTTCCAGCTGACGAGGGGATTAGACGAGAAATATTAGATGAGTCTCATACGACGCCGTACTCGCTTCACCCGGGTACCACGAAGATGTATCAGGATTTACGAACTTTGTATTGGTGGCCCGGGATGAAGAAGGATGTAGTAGAGTACGTTGCCAGATGCTTAACCTGTCAACAGGTGAAAGCTGAGCATCAGCAACCAGCAGGGTTGCTTCAGCCTTTGGGTATTCCTGAGTGGAAATGGGAGGATATTACTATGGATTTTGTAGGAGGTCTACCCCGGACAGTAGGGTTTCATGATTCAATATGGGTTATAGTGGATAGATACACCAAGTCAGCCCATTTCCTTCCAGTGAGGTCAACTTATACTGTGGATCAGTACGCTGAGTTGTACGTGAAAGAGATCGTACGTCTCCATGGGGTTCCTAAGTCGATTGTGTCAGACCGAGATCCTATCTTCACTTCCAAGTTTTGGGGAGGTCTGCAGAAAGCTTTGGGGACTCAGTTGAAGTTTAGTACTGCTTTTCATCCTCAGACTGATGGACAGTCTGAGAGGACGATTCAGGTATTGGAGGATATGCTCAGAGCCTGTGTGATTGATTTTGAGGGTTCATGGAGTAAGTACCTTCCGTTGATTGAGTTCTCGTACAATAATAGTTATCAGTCAACAACTGGAGTGGCTCCCTATGAGATGTTATATGGGAGAAAGTGTAGATCACCCATTCATTGGGATGAGATGGGTGAGAGGAGATATTTGGGGCCAGATATGGTTCAGAAGACAAGTGAGGCCATAGAGAAGATTCGGGCTAGAATGCTCACTTCACAGAGTAGACAGAAAAGCTACGCTGATCCTAATCGCAGAGACGTGGAGTATCAGGTTGGTGATCACGTCTTTCTTCGAGTTTCACCTCTGCGAGGGGTGAGGAGATTTGGTAAGAAGGGCAAGCTAAGCCCTAGGTTCATTGGACCATTCGAAATCCTGGAAAGGATTGGTCAGGTGGCTTACAGGTTAGCTTTGCCACCATCATTGTCTGGAGTTCATGACGTGTTCCATGTCTCCATGCTTCGGAAATATGTCTCAGATGTGACCCATGTGTTGAGGCATGAAGATTTGGAGTTACAGGCAGATTTGGCTTATGAAGAGCAACCGGTTCAGATCTTGGATCGGAAAGATAAAGTATTGCGGAATAAGACGATCCCTCTGGTTAAAATACTATGGAGGAATGCTAAGGTCGAGGAGGCGACCTGGGAGCTTGAGACAGCGATGCGGGATCAGTATCCCGAGTTGTTCAGGTAAATTTCGAGGACGAAATTCTTCTTAGGAGGGAATAGTTGTAACGACCTAAATTCGCTAATAAGGCTTAAGGGCCTTGATTAGCATGCCTGGAGGGCATAATGGAGATTATGTGTGATTTTAGTGATTAAGATGTATAATTATGATTTAAAGCATGTTATATGATTACTTGAGTACTTGAGATGCATGACTATGCGTGTTTGTATGCATGTAGGCCCAGATTAGGGTAGAAGGGCATAATCGTAATTTTGGCCATTAAGGGCATAACTGCTTTGATATATGTGATAATTGTTGAGACCACATTATTATGTGGATATATCTGCGATCTGTGACTCGAGACGATCCTAGTGAGCTAAGTAGCGGAAAAGTCATAGCGGGGATTTATACCCGGCTCGGGGTGAGCTCACGGGAGTAAATGGGAATTTAGTGGATGAGCTGGAGATTATTGTAACATTGAGGAATGCTATTGGTGATTAATTAGGTATCGGGAATTAAGCGGGAAATAATAGAGACATTCGAGGAAGTAGCGGGAATTAGGTAAAATGACTAAAATGCCCTTAAGTGGACTAAAGGATTAGAGTTAATTGGGAGGGCATAAAGGTCATTGGACTCTTAAGGATGGGTATTACTGAGGTTTTAAGTTAGTGGAATTTATAGAATATCAAGGAAGTCTGAAAAAGAAGGGAAAAGGAAGAGGGAAAACAGAGAGAGTTTCTCTAAAGTCGGTTTACACTTTCCTTCATCTGTTTCTTGAGAATTTCTGGAGTAAAGCTTAGAGGAGAGCTGGGATAACTAAACATCAAGGATCTTGACCTAAGACTAAGGAATTGACAGAGGTTTAGCAGGGTTTCACCAACACTTGAGGTAAGGTTCTAGAGTTCATCCATATCTGTTTCTGGTTTTTAAGTTGTGGTGCTTGAATTGAATTGAATGGAACTTTGGGGAATTCAGGCTTAGGGCTGAGGAGTAGCAAGCCAAGGGAGCCTAGGGATAGCTTGTGGGTGAAATTCTATCAAAGGTATGAATTCTAAGCTTTAGTTCTGATGTTCAGCTGGTTTATGTTGGGTTTTAGAGTTTGGAGGTGGCTATGGTGAATTTTGAGTTTGTGATTGCATGTGCTTGGATTTTAGATGGTTAGGGTGTTTGGGATGAGTGGAGTGTGGTCATGAGGTTGTTTTTAAGTTTGGGTAAGAGTTGGAAGAGGTTTGGTTGAGGTTGGCTCGAGAAAATCACATAAGGGAAATTTTGGGTGTTGGGCTGTCTGTGACTAGCGCTACAGCTCTAGCCTTTGGGCGCTGTAGCGCTAGGCCATTTTTCTGGAAGGGTTTTGGCTTCTGTCTGTAGCGCTATAGCGCCCTCCCAAGAGCGCTGTAGCGCTACCCTGCCTTCTGAAGGGGATTTTAGGGTAATTTGCAAGGGTTTTTGACCTAAGGTTTGGGGTTTGGTTCCACCACCTTGTTTGGTGGAACTGGGTCATCCCGGGGGCTCGGGATTGGCCCGGGGCTAGGTTTTGAACTTGAGGGTTGATGTTGACTTTGGCCATGATTGTGTTTAGGTGAGCGCTAGGGCTCGAGTGGGATCGTGCTCAAGGTGTCGAAGGATTAAAGCTATTGAATTGAAAGGTAAGAAAACTGCACCTGAATGTATGGTTGTGAATGGGACTAAGTGCTCCCGAAAGTTGTATTGTGTCATCGTTGGTATTATGCCAAAGGACACGTATAAGCGGTCTAAGAGTACCGTTCATGAGTTTAGCGCACGGAGCGCGAATTGGCCATTGAGTGCTGGAAATAAAAGGATAACAGAGGGAGCTGCCTGTGAGCGCTAGCCCTGGTTATTGTCTGTGCATTATGTATTTGATGAGATGCTTAGTATATGAAATACTTGATTGATGATACACTTGCGTTGATGAGATGCTATAAGTGTAATTCATTTGTTGCTAGTTGTTCATGCTCTGTTGTTTCTATGTTTTCTTGCTGGGCCTTGGCTCACGGGTGCTTCGTGGTGCAGGTAAGGGCAAGGGCAAGCTGGACCAGGCCTGAGGTGGAGAGCTCCGAGGTGAAATGTACATAGCCAGCCGTTCGATCACCACGGTCGAGAAGTGTGTCAGGAGAGAGATTACCTAACAGCTCGCTTTTGCCTTAGTATGGCCAGTTGATGTATCTAAACGTTGTAACTTTTGTAAATGGCTTTTAAACTGTCAATTTTGGGATCCCATGTACGTAAACAATGTTTAGTAATGAAAACGTACTTCTGAGACCAAAACACTTTTAACCCTAGTTCCTCTGCTATTTCAGTAACACGCTTTTACTTTAATGACTTGATTAGCAAGTCTGGCACTTTATAAACACACAGTGTAACGGTCTTGGCTATCCAGGGCGTTACAAAATACATCCGATCTTAACTACTTTGCTAATGTTTTGGAAAGAACATAACACTACAATGTGTAAGTAGATCATATCGCAGATTGGCAAGTTAGTGTAAATCTTGTGCAATGACTAATCTTAGGACTAACTTATTATGAACATATTGTCATATTTATATTCCACTGTGATTACGTCACTATAAATACGATTAGCTATATGCTCAGGATTTAATAGAAGATAATATTAAACAAATAATCATGAAAATAAAACATGTGAACAAAGTGATTGACCAAGTCAAAAAATAATTTCTATTTTTTTATTGATAATAAAATGAGATTACAAAGAATTTGGCATAAAAACCCAACAAACTCTCACTTGCACTAATTGAAACCAATACCTTAATTCTACTAATCCCATTTTCTTGATATGCTTATCAAATGTAACTTCTGGTAGTGTCTTTGTAAACGGATCTGCAAGATTGTTTTCAGTTGCAATCTTTATAACCTTCATATCTCCCCTGGCCACATATTCTCAAATAATGTGATACTTCATTTCTATATGCTTACTCCTCTTATGACTACGAGGTTCTTTCGAGTTGGCTATCGCTCCTGTATTGTCACAAAACAACACAAGCGGTTTATCCATTTCTGGAATAACACCAAGATCCGAATAGAGCTTCTTTAGCCAGACTATTTCCTTAGCTACTTCTGAGGCGGCTATGTACTCATCCTCCATGGTGGAATCTGAGATTGCAGACTGCTTTACACTTCTCTATATCACCGATGCACTGCCAAGAGTAAACACCATTCCAAAAGAGGACTTCCTGTCATCGACATCAGTCTGAAAATCTGAATCGGTGTAGCCTACAGGGTTTAGAACACCACCCTTGTACACTAACATATAATCCCTAGTCCGCCTTAAATACTTCAGGATATGCTTAACTGCTATCTAATGTTCAGGTCCTGGGTTTAACTGATACCTGCTCACTACTCCCACTGCATAGCAGATATCTGGTCTAGTACACAACATGGCATACATCAAACTTCCAACTGCAGATGTGTAAGGAACTTTTCTCATTGCATCTTCCTCTTCAGGAGTCTGGGGAGACTGCTTCTTTGAAAGATGAATTCCATGGCGGGACGGAAAACGTCCTTTCTTGGAATTTTTCATTGAGAAACGTTCAAGCACTTTATCTATGTGAGCTGCTTGAGATAGAGCTAAAAGTTTGTTCTTTCTATCCCTGATGATCTAGACGCCTAGAACATAACTTTCTTCACCCAAATCCTTCATCTAGAATTGAGTGCTCAGCCAATTCTTCACATCTAATAATTTCTTAACATTGTTTCCAATGAGTAAGATATCATCTACATAAAATACTAGGAATACCACTATTTGATTTGCCTTCAGTTGGTAAACACAAGGTTCATCAATATTTTTTTCAAAGCCATAGGTTTTGATTATTTCATCAAACCTAAGATTCCAGGAATGAGAAGCTTGCTTAAGTCCATAAATGGACCTATTCAACTTGCAAACTTTTCCTTCTTGTCCAGCTACTTTAAATCCTTTTGGCTTATTCATATAAATAACTTCGTCAAGCTTTCCATTAAGAAAAGTTATCTTGATGTCCATTTCCCAGATCTCATAGTCGAGAGCAGCTGCTATGGATAGGAGGATGCGAATGGACTTGAGCATGGCTACTAGACTAAAAGATTCCTCATAGTCCACACCTTCGCTTTGGGTATAACCCTTTGCCACTAATCGAGCTTTATAAGTCTCGATATTTCCATCAACACCTCATTTCTTCTTGTAGATCCACTTACACCCAATGGCCCTAAAGTCACTAGGTGCTTCCACAAGATTCCAGACGAAATTTAAGTACATGGACTCCATTTCCTGTTTCATGGCTTCGAGCCATAGTTCCTTTTTCAAGGCTAGCCATTGCCTATGTGAAAGACAACAGATCATCATCACTAGTGTCACCAACAATCATATTGTTTTCACCATCCAAAGCATAGCAAATTGGGTCCCTAGAAACCCTCCTACTACGATGAGGCTCCATGACTGTTTGCTAAGGAACAGTTGTACTTTCTTCATTTGAAACGACTTGCGTCGGTTGGGCATGAAGAGTGGCAATTTCATCATCAACTCACGTTGATGACGATGGAACATTGGTTGGAGTCAGTTCTTTAACCATCTCCTCTAAAACTACTTTGCTGCGAGGTTTGAAGTTTTGGACATAGTCATTTTCTAGGAAAGTAGCATTTTTAGAAGTAAACACTTTCTTTTCTGAATGACTATAGAAAATTCCACCCCGAGTACCTTTACGATAACCAACAAACATGCAAACTTAAGTTCATGGTTCTGGCTTTCCTTCCTTTTTCATCAGGACGTGAGTGGGACACCCCCAGATTCTATAATGGCGTAAACTAGGTTCACGACCATTCCAGTGTTATAAAGGTGTTTTGGGGATTGATTTAGACGGCAGGACATTAAGAATGCCATTCGCGGTTTCAATTGCATGTCCCAAGAACAAAGTTGGTAGAGTTGAGAAACTAAAATGCATCTAACCATTTCCAATAAAGTTCTGTTCCGGCGTTCCGCTACACCATTTTGTTGCGAAGTACCTGGGGAAATAAGTTGTGATAAAATTTCAAGTTTAGTTAAATGATCTTGGAACTGCATATCCAAATATTCTCCACCCTTTTCAGATCGCAAGATCTTTAACATTTTATCTAATTTGTTCTGAGCCATTGCTAGGAATTTTTTAAACTATGAAAATGTTTCTTATTTCCTATGCATTAGGTAAAGACATGAGTATCTAGATTAATCTTCAATGAAAGTGACGAAATACTCAAAACCACCCCTGGCTTGTACATTCAAAGGTCCACAAACATCTTAATGAACAAGTCCAAGTGGTTCTTTGGCCATATCACCCTTTGCACAGAATGGACGCTTGGTCAGTTTGCCTTATAGACAAGATTCACAGATAGGTAATTCACCTAAGGTGAGTTCCCTCAAAGGCCTGTCCTTTGTAAGTCTCCGAATCCTATCATAGCCAATGTGACCTAGTCTCAAGTGCCATAAATACGTCATATTATCATTATCGGTCTTTTGACGTTTATTGGTCCTAGGTTTAGCTACTTTGAATAAATCATTGTTAAGAGCGAGGGATTCATTAGGTCGCAGAATATAAAGCCCGTTTTCCAAACATGCAATACACAATTGTGATCCATTGAAAGAAATAGATATATTAGAACTTGTGAAAGTCATAAAAAATTGTTCTAATTGCAACATGGAAACTGAAATTAAATTTCTACTAAAATCCAGAATAAAAAATACATCATTTAAAATTAAAAATTTGTTTTCGAACTTCAGATGAGCTCTTCCTCTAGCTTGGACCGCAACGAACGCTCTGTTCCCAACTCTAAACTTTAAGCCGCCTTCGTCCACTTCCTTCCACGATTTAAGAAGCTGTAAAGAGTTGCAAACATGGTTGGTAGATCCAGGATCAATGATCCTAACGGATTTATCATTCTCTAAAACACATGTTTCTAGGATAAATGAACTATAATCATTACCTTTGTTTTTCGCTACTATAAACTTGGGGCAATCTCGTTTCCAATTCCCCTTCTCTTTGCAGTGAAAACACTTACCTTTACCTTTCTTGTTTTTCTTGTTCTTCCCCTTAGGCGTCAGTGCACTTGTCTTTCCAGTCTTTGCAGGCTTGGGGTGTTGTTTTGCTCACCTTTCCTCTTGTTTTAAACTTTCGAAGACGAAGCTTGGTTAGCTTCAGCCTTAGCTGGATCAGCAGCAACAACAATAGTCTTATTTTCTCCTCCTTTACTAGGTCCACCCATGATAGGCTCAATAATATGAAGCTCGTTCATGAGCTACGTCAGACCATTGTTGAGTTGATCATAAATGTAAAGACACAATGCCATTCAAGTATTTACGGTGTGATCACCTATGTGCGGAGATGGTGCTATCCAAGCATTTATGGTGCCATCACGAGCATTGACGTTGCCATCACGAACGTGCGGACACGATGCTCGTTCTAGGAATTCCTTAATCATGATGAACTCGGAGTTGTCACCAATCAACTCTATGTTGATATTCTACTTCCAATTAAGGAAGTTTTCTCCAGTGAGTTTCTCCATCGAAAGTTGAGAAAGGATGGGAGTAGTCATAGACACTACTTACAATACAAATTACCAATAAAATAGAAATCAATCACATTTGCTCAATAAAACTTCTATTTATACAAATTTCAACAAATAGCACAACATATACCAAAAATATGTAAGATATGAGAAAAAATACCAAAAACAATCATATCTATATTTCTTTAGGTTTTTAACTAATCTATGATATCCTTCTCCTAGTTGGCGAGAGTAAAAAATACCACTAGTTAAATAGAGTTGTAAAATCATTTAATAATGGACACCATTATTAACAACCTACTATTCGATCAAAATAAGAAAACAAAATCTCTTATTTTATGAGCTAGACCCATGGTAGGGGTGAGTCTAGTAGAATTTGACCTATAATTATCTATCTTTTGAAATCTAACCTTGTCAAAATAGCTAATAAACACCTTCCATAGAGGGACGAATCAAAGCACCATTAAGCTATTGACGTTGTTAAACCAACGATGGAGATCGAATAAAAATCTTAAAATAAGCTCATTATAAAATTAAAAAATAGTATTTTTATTATTTTTCGAAAATTAATGATTGGTTCTCCAAAAAATTATAAGATTAGAATTTTTAAAACCAAAGTCCTGTAATTTCCTATTAATTCTAAAGTGTCACATTCAAACAAATTCAATTAATTTAGAATTAATTTGTTGCTAATCAATATTTAGCTTTAACTAATATAATTAACCTATACAATTAAGTCTAATTCAGGTAAATGGACCTTAACAATTGAGCTTGTTAAGAGGAGGGCTATGTCCAGTATGTCGTTCCCACTACAAAGGTCCCCAATATTCCATACAAGGTCCAATAGACAGGAATTTAATCCTTCGTTTTATTAATTGTTATTAATTGATCAAGACCACTATAGTCATGCAAAGCAAATGGGCCTTCACAAGTGGAATCACCCACAAGAATTGAATTTAAACTTTACATTTTCTAATGGGCCCAAATAAAACCTATCATTTTTTGAATATTTTCTTTAGCAAAATCCATATATCTAACGAACATATGGGCCACTATATGCATCTAAGCCTAATTGCAAAAATACCACATATAATGCAAACAGACATGTTATAATTGGATGGGCCTAATCATGTTACTATATGAGAAATTCTATGAATTTATGCAAAAATACCACAATTTTTTTCATTTGCAAAAATACCACAATTAATTATCTAGAATACATCTAAAAATTCAAATTAATTAAATTTTTACAAAAATAAGTCAATTTAAATGAAATTTATCAACTATTAACAATAGTTAATTTAAATTTCATTTATCAACAATCAACTTGGTTTAGGTTAATTTGAAAAAAAATATTAATTTAATTTAAATATGATTTATCAACAATTAACCAAATTTAATTTAAATCCCATTTATTAAAAAATATATTTTGTTAATTGGTTGAAAAAAAATGATATTTTTCAAATTTTAACCAATTTTAAAATTTTAAAATCAATATCATAACTGTTTTTCAAAAATATCTTGTGTTGTTACAACTATAAGCAAATATTTTAAGCATTTTAAAAAAATAAAATATTAATATTTATAACAATTATAAAATATCTCAAAACAGTTAATCAAATTCAAATATCAATGAAAATATCTAACTAACAAATTTTGAATTATAAATAATTTAAATATTAAAAACTATAGAATAAAGAGATATTTATATTTTCAAATAAAGATTTAATAAAAATATCAAGAATTTAAAAGAAAATATCTTAAATATCTGATATCTTAATTCTAATATTTTAATATATTAAAAGATTTAAGATTAAGTTGTTAGTCTATTTTTAAATTTTAATTTGAATCTTTGCAGAAAATATCTAATTATTTAAATCTCAACGAACAAAAATATCTTATTTGAAAAACAATTTTTAAATACAAAAACAAATCTGATATTTTTTGTTTTTTATTATAAATAATTTATTTTCATGATTACTAGGTCAAATCACTAGGTCTACAGAAACGATCTATCACTCTAGCATATACAAATGAATGAGTAGCCCATAAATCAATCAATGCAGCAATGAAGAACCGACACTAGAAATCTGACATGTCACAACGGAGAGACTAGCCTCAGCCTAAATCTTGGTCAAGGTAAATACTCTGCTAGGAGTGAGGCTGTCGCTCTGCTTCAGTTCTTCTTTCCTGGCTTGTGGGTAGTATTTCCTCAGATGACTACTACTCCCACAAGTAAAGCATGTTAATTTTGCACTCTCCCTGATGTTGTTGCTTGCTCCAAGGACACCCTGGGAAACTCCTCCAGTTGTCTCCCCCGCCCTGATGGCCACTAAAAGCACCATGTGCCCTTCTATCTGAACTAGGAGGAACAAAAGAATCTGGGGCCTTTCTCTTCTACTCACTGGGGCCACTACCCTGGTTGGATCCAATAAAATGAGGCACCATCCTTTGAGCATTGCGCCTAGCGGCGTCCTTTCTCAAAAATCTGATCCTCAGCCCCCTCAGATGTAGGGGCCTTCTCCACTGCCTGTGCATAGGTGGTAGTTCCCAGATATAATGTTATCTTAACATCACGGGCGATCATAACATTCAATCCCCACACAAACCGATCCCTATGTGACATATCAGTAGGCACCAAGTCCAGCGCAAACTTCGCTAAGCGGTCAAACTTCAAAGCATACTCTGTAACCATCATCCAGTTCCGAGTCAGATTAACGAACTCGTCTACCTTTGCAGCTTGGACTGTAACACTGTAATATTTCTCATTGAAGATTTTTTAGAATTATTCCCATGTCATAACTTTCACTTCCCTCATTTAGGACAAAATGTCCCACCAGATGCGGGCGTCTTCTCTCAACATGTATTTGGCGCCGACCATTCTCCCATTCCCTTCAATCCTCATGAAATCCAGGATGGAAGAAATCATATTCATCCACTGCTCTGCCCACAATGGGTGTAGGCCACCCTCAAAGGTGGGAGGATGCTACTTCTTGAACCTCTCGTACAAGTGTTCCCACTTATTTTCCATCGCAGGTTGGACTGGCACTGGTGCCACAGCCTGTGGAACCTATAACCGAATACCCTGAGGAAGGGCTTGTTACCTCAACTCTCAAAGCTCCTTTTCTGTTCGATGAAGTCTAGCTTAATTTTCGGCAAACAACTTTTTCCATTTCTGTGGGGTAGGTGGAGGGTCCGGACACTAGTTGTCATCCTTGACCTTATTGTCGCGGAGTCAGATCGATTGCCAAGGCATAACTGCAATATGCCTGCATTAAATGATGCTACACATCAGGCATGATAACAACATCCAAAAATCCACCTCCCAATCCCATCAATTAATCCCAATCAATAGATCAACGCATCACACATAACATATAATAGTCAAGGGGGCAATGCCCTAACTTCAGGCATATATAAAGACAAACATCATGCTCTATCTATACACTCAGGCAAATAGGGCAACCTAAACAAGCAGTTAAGCATATAGTTCATTAAATACCAAGCAACCCCAAGTCGAGCATGTCACTGGCGGCGAGAGTACATGTTCGGTCGATCTCCAGGAACCATAAACCTTGGCACACTCTGATACCAAGTAATTTTTTCAATTACTTAGAGTCATTAACATGTGATTTATAAATGTGCCACTAGCTAGCTAATTGATGTTTTAGTTATTACTGAAATTGAAATAAAGACTCTTTTGACAACATTGGACATAAAAATTTGGACATTCATTAAAATCATAAGAGTTATACATTCGAGATCGCAAAATACTATTTAGAAAATGTATTACAACTCAAAAATATAATTACAGTTGACCTAAGCGACAAAGCAAATTATTGCAATACATTTCCCAAAATAACCCTCGCCGTGGCAGCTAGGTAAGCCGAACACGTACCCGTCGCTCCACGCATTCCAACTCATGGTTGGTCGACCTTTCCCTTGCCTTTACCTGCACCATAGAGCACATGTGAGCCAAAGCCCAGCATGTATTCTCAATGCATAACAAATAAGAGATATCAATCCACAATAGAGTCAATAGACTAAACACATGGTGACCTACACCGACTCTGGTGCTTTATTAGGCCCTCGGTTCGTGGTCTTCACCAAGCGGGTGCATATAGCACCCATGAAGAGTCTGATCCTAGCGTCCTACACTTAGTGTGCTTAACGTCGATCCTGGGCCCTTCGACGTTTTCGGCCTTCGCCATTCCGGTTCTTCGCCATTTCCAGCCTTCGCCGTTCATTCATTAACATGCATAATAGAACATAGCATTCACAGACATTCACACATATATTAAAGACAAAGAATAGGGCCACGCCCTGAAACACAACCAATAGGGCCATGCCCTGCTCTACAGGTACAAACAGTTTTCTTACCTGTGTCCCGAGCTGATTGATTATTGCGATCCCGACCACAGTCCCCTAATCTGAGCATTGACGTAAACGTAGTCACAATGCATCCATAATAACAATCCATCAAGCCTTAAACCAAATAATAACTTCGAAATATTATTCTAGCCTCCGAAATCCTGAATTCTACTAAACCGGGTAGTAGAATCCTTCCCGAGCCTTAACATTTGGATTCCCGGGCTTGAAACCCTCAAACAACAAATATTTTCCATTTGACCTGTGACCTAGCCCTTAATGGTCGCGACTCATTCAAGTCAGAGAGCAAAGCTCTATCTGCTGAAGGACATGGACCACGACGCGCTATGCCTTGCGCTGCGATCCCTGGACAAACTTCTAAGGCCCCCAGGCCTTAGTATACAAGCGGGTCGCGGAGCCTGATGAACACGGTCGCGGCTCAAGCCTCAAAATCCATAAATCTCACCATTTCTCTGTGTTTTCCCCGAGCCTAAATCAATAATTCACACCCCCAAACATCATTTAAACCTAGAATTAAGTCTAGATTTCCTATCTATACATCCTAGGCATCATAACAATCCAGAAATAATTCCATATCCTCACCAAATACTCAAAACCAAACCAAAATCCAACTCCCATGATAGATTAAGGTTAATAGGAGAATTCAAAAACAAGCACAGCAAGTCTCTAATCCTTCAATTCTTTAGCCTAAAATCCTCCAAAAACACATCAAACTTCCTGGCACCTTGAGAGGGACAAGGAGCTGAGAGAGAGAAAGCAAGAGAGAGTTGAGTTGAGAGTGTCTATTTCCCGTATTTCCTTAATTCTAGAATCCTCAACTCCCTAATGTCTAAGTCCAAGTTTATCCCCTAACTAAAAAAGTCCAAAATGCCCCCAAGTCTATCCTCGATCCTCTAGTGCCACCAAGGTCAATCTCGTCTATTGCCACATCCCACTAATTCCTCGAGTGTCCTTATAATTTCCCATTTAATCCCCAACACACTTAAACAAACATTAAATCACTACCTGTTACCTAGTAATTCCAATCACATAATATATATTCCCAAAATATCCCTAGGCTCACCCCAATCCCTGTACTCGGCCCTGTTGTGACTATTTAGCTATTCAGCTCCCTAGGACCGTCTCGGATCGCACATCACAAATATATCACCACACTCTTGTGGTATCAAGCACAACACATATATATATTGCATTCACGCCCTCAACGGGCTAAAATTATAAATATGCCTCTAATAACCAAATTGGGCCTACATGCATATTTAATTTACCTAAACATGCAAATCTAATCACATAATCATTTAATTCACATATTAACATAATTAAATCAATTATTGCTCTCCCGACACGCTAATCAAGACCCTAAGCCTTGTTAGCATATTTGGGACACTAAACCATTTTCACCATTAAAGTGTGTGTTCTTGATTGATTTTGGATCTAAGGGAACATGAGAGGTCCTGAGTTTGTTTGAAGTGTTTAGAAATCTTAGAGGGACCGCAAGAAATGTTTTGGACGTGAAAAAACGAATCAAGAAGCTCTAAAACAAAATTTTGCATTTTGACCACCATTTTTGGCAGTACCCAGGCGACGAGGAAGACAACAATGATCTAACCATCATGGGTCGATTTTATTGAGCTTCAAGAGTTGTTTGAGGTGCTGGGATCTTTGGAAACAAATTCCTACCTGTTCTGAGTGTCAAAAACAAGCGGATTGAGGAGTTAGAATCTAATCGATGATGGAGAATAAGAGGATTATGTCGAGCCTGATCTAGGTATTTGTGGAGGTTTTCTTCTCAATTTATTTTTTTGTTTTCGAATCTATATAATTTTCGATGATGATTGGTGAAGTTTGAGAATTTTTTGATATTTCATTAAATTACTTTGATTTATTGAAAATTAAATAGAGATTAATTATGGAAAATATTTTTGTTGTTAGAAAAAATATAAGTCTTTGTTTGAATGATCTCTGTATGATTTAGAATAGATCTGTATTTTTATATTTAAGCTTTGATTATGTTCAATAATTTTCTTGAATATTTTGCTTTTAAATATGTGATTTAATGAGATAAATGTAAAAAAATTATTTAAAGTATTCTAAACATTTTGAGAATGTTTTTATATGCTTAAAATGAGATTATAAGGCTCTCACTTATTTAATTTCGAATTTTTTTCATTTATGCAATGTCCATTATTTATTAGGCTTATTCTATATTTTAATTGTGAAAAATATTAATGTTACTGTTCTAAACCCTAGGTAATTTTTTTGTGTATTACTGTAGGGTGTACGCACTGGTCTGAACATATAGATTTTAGTTTTAATCATTTATGTATTTTTCTTAACTTAATTTTTTTTTCTATTAAATTAATTAAGAAAAATATTTATTTTGTCCAAAAAATTCTAAAATTAATTTTTTAAGTTTATTTTGGCTGTTTGAACAGTTCTGTATGATTAGTTTGAATTTGGGGCTGATTGTATATTCATTTTGAATTATTTGGGTTTTATTTGGGAAATTAAGGAAAAATAATTTATAAATGTTAAAAATTATTTTTCTAGTCTTATATGAGACTTTGGTGATTATTTAGGGTTTTGGAAAGTTGTTTGTTAAATTTTGTGGTCATATGATTATTTTTAGAAAATTATTGAGTCTTTTATGTAATTATGATATCAAAGGTATTTTGGTAATTTTTCATGTAAAAAGTATTTATATGAATTCATGTTTTACGTTAGAAACATCCCTGTTTGTGCATGTGACATTATGGTACGAACCTTTGTAAAAAATGATGTTAATTTACGTGTCATGCACGTTAAAATTGCATAGTTAAAGTATTTCGATAATTAGGATTTTGAAATAAAACCCTAATGCCTATTTTCACTTTATTATAAATAGTTGCTGTGTAATTGGACGTCTAGGAGCTAGCGGTTGTTGAGGTGACACAACAAGTGGTTTGGGACACGTCAGCAGACCACGCACTACTTAAGGTAAGAAAAGTGGACATTTGCGCACAGGGTGTACGTTATGCGTACAATCTTGTTTTCTTGTTTGTTTAATTATGTCATTATATTTGTGACCTAAATTGTTGCATTAGATTACTAGCATGATGATAGTGCTAGGGATTTTAGTTAGTAGACATGCTTAGATGATAGAGCAGGTGTGCTACTAGATTCTAGCTTCTTGTGTGGGTATAGAATTTCCAGGAATTATCTAGGGTGTGTATAACTCAGGATAATAGGATGCCACCACGAAACTGTCGAGTGGAGTACAACACATGCAGGGAAACGATGTCTCGAGGGAACGACCGAGTGTCATTACAACATAGGCTAGACTAGGGCCACCGTGGAAATGTTGAGTGTGAGTACAGTGCAGGCAGGGCAGATTACATTTCATGTCTGTTATCCAGATTTCCGGATAGCGTTTAGATGGATAGCCTCGGGGAAGCAGAATTATCAAAGTCCTTCACGAAAGGTGACCAGAGCTCGCGGATGGACAGACAGGCTTCGCATCTCTCGTTTGGTGTCCAGCATACTCTTTCAAGCAACCGCGACGCGGAAGCTCGTCAATTCTCCCGGACTCCCGAAGGGATATCCTTCGGGGAAGGTCCTTCCAGGAGAAGCTCTTCAGGTTACCTTCGCGGATACAGTTCCGTGCCTCGCACGAAAGAAGACCAAGCGGTCGAGTCATGGAGGAGGCATAGTTGGAATGATATCCACTTGACACAGGATCCCGCCTGACACACCCGACAGGTCGAGGCTGCACACATCCCAGCACGCCTAAAAGTACCATTTCGCCTACTGTTCCGCTGACAGCCTGGAAAAGACAGCTGCCTTTGTGCATTCCCCATACTTTCATGTAAATATACCCACATAGAGCCTGGTAGCCAGGCGACTACGGTAATTGTATCCCCTATTTATGGCTGGTGTAATTAAGACTCATGGGGGCAGAGTAAAACCCTAGTCAAAAACTCTAGCTATAAAGACCTCCTTATTTTGCAACAGGAGGGGAGAGAGAACACATTACATAGCAAGAACTCTGCCAAAATCTCACTAGCTTCGTCTTCTTCTAGAGAACTCGAGAGAAACACTGTGAGTTTGTGAGGTTCTTTTACACCAGCCATTTTACTGTAATTCTCTACAAGTATAATAACATCGACTCGTGGACTAGGGCTCGTTAACGCCTGAACCACGTAAAAAACCTATTTGTCTATTTATATTTCTGCACTTCTACAGTTCTTATCTTTTTATTATTTTGTTTGTATTCGTTTCCGAAAAACTCGGTAAACATTTTGGTGCTTTCATTGAGAGCTGTAGGGAGTTGTTAGTCAGCTCTTTTTCTGCGTACTGAAAAGATGGTGACTACGAGAAAATCCGCGGTTGACAAGAATGCTAGGGTCAACCCCGATACTATGATGGAAGATGCGGTGCAAAACGAACCCTCGGCAGCCCAGACCGAAGGAGAAAGTACCCAGGACTCCGACTACCAAGGTGAAGACCCGACATCCCGCCAGGATTGGGTCAGTACTGAAGATACGATATACTTAGAAAACGAAGAAGAGTATGTCCGAGATGGTTACTAAAAAGACGGCTACTAAGGCCAAGCTCGCTGAGCAGGAGCGCGTCTCCGGAAAAATGCAGCGGATGATGGAGCACCTCCAAAGTAAGTTCGGAGATCTAGGCGACTCGGACGAGGACGCCTCTGTTTTAGGTGGTGCTGATGCCACCATGCCAGATCCCACCGCTGCTAGACCATCCAAAGCCGCCCCTAACATGGGCAAAGAAAAAGTTGGGGAGCCTGTGCGCACTAACGCCCCTGCACCTCCTAAAGGCGTGAATCACCAGGCCGACTGCCCCCCCCCCCCCCCCCGCGCGCAGAAGGTCTCTGGCGCTTCTAAGCCCAGACGTCCTTCAGCCCCAAGGGGGCACTCTGTGCCTAAAGGGCCCGGTGCTAAGGCACCCAGGCCTAGGGGAACGAACAACCGCCCCAGTGATTCCATCAACCAGGACGGTCGGGCTGCGGAAACGCACTCCGAAGATAGCTGGTCCACGGTGGACCTAAGGAAAAGGTTGGAGGCCAAGTACGAAAAGGCCAAAGGAGAAAAGGCCCGGCCTCGCGGAGATGACCTGCGAAATCATCTCAACGACAAGCTCCGGGGACATGACCTCCCGGAGAGCGATACAAAGAGGCTCGAGGAACAGATCGCTGCCTTGACCAAGCTGGTCCGGAAGCAAAGTGGGGCCTTGTCAGACTCTGAGGAAGAAGACCCGGAACCATGTATTCGGAGGATTGCGGAAACGCCCCTCCCGGAGAACTTCAAAATGCCTCACATAGAATTATATGAGGGGAGGACAGACCCGCGCACCCATCTAGCTAAATACAACAAGATGATGCAAGTGGCGCGCGTCAGTGAGGATGCCAAATGCATGTGCTTCTCACTCACCCTTACCAAGTCCGCGGAAGACTGGTGGAAAAGATTAGCTCCCGGATCCATCCACAGTTTGAAGGAGCTACAGTCCGCATTCAGGAGCCAGTTCATTGCTGCCCGGGACCACGACATGGAGGTTGGTTCCTTAACCAACATCAAGCAGCTACCCAATGAGAGCCTCAAGGCTTTCATTCAAAGAATGATGGAAGCTGCTGCTAAGACAAAGGTCAGCGATGACATGAAGCTGATCGCCCTTCAATCGGGGCTTACCGTCGGCTCCCTGCTATGGGGAGAAATGCAAAGGAGGCGAGCAGAAACTCTGTCCGAATTCATATCAAAAGCTCAAGGAATCATCAACCTTGAAGATGCCTACCAACAGGCCTTTGGAGTTCCCCCAGCTCCGACGCCCTCCGTGACTGCACCGAGCTTTGCTTCGCAAGCTCCCGCGCCAGCCCTCACGCTTCCAGGAGCCCAGTTCACTCCAAGCGTGTATGGACCTTCCGCGTCTGCTCAGACGCTAAGTCAAACCCATTTTTCTGGGTACGGAGCTGTACCAACCAGATGTAGTATCGCTCCCGGCCCGTCGCAACCGCAAGCGGAAGGCCCAGAACAAAATCTGAGCCAATCGCGGAATAAACGAGGCGGAAGAAACTCCAACCGGGGGGACCATTCAAAGAAGCCCGGGAAGAACTATGAGCCCAAGTTCACGGAGTACACCAGCTTGATAGACTCGCGAGAGAACGTCTATCGGGCGACCTGTAATATGGTCAACTACCGGAAGCCCCCGAAAGTGTCTCACGGAGGAAGGCGGCCGCGAGACTCCAATAAGAGGTGTGAGTTCCACGGAGACGTGGGGCACACCGTAAACGAATGCCTTCAGCTGAAGGATGAGATCGAGTCCCTGGCAAGAGCGGGACACCTCGGTCAATGGGTGAGGATACCCATAATCTATCCCGGACAGGGAGTATTTCACGGAGTTGTGTACTCTCCGGGACAGAGGGGGACCGCCAGCGCTCCTGGAGCCGGTCACCCCCAAGCTCCTGGATCTCAGTTCCCAGCGCTTCCTGCTCCGACCTCTCCGGCACCCATTGCCATGTTGACTCCAGGACCCGGAAAGCCATATCCGCCTGGCCTTACTCCGCCACCCGTTGACGGACACGTGGCCACCATTTCCGGAGGACCGTACCTTGCCGGAAGCACCCGCAACTCCCAGAAAAGGTACTTGAGGGAGTTAGAACACACCGGGGAGATGTGCGCCTTGGTTCAGTCACCTGCTCAGCGTCCCCGAATGATGGATCTTCCCATCACCTTCACGGAAGATGATGCCCGACATGTGCACTTCACCCACAACGATCCCCTCGTCGTGGAAGCCCAGATCGCCAATAAGAAGGTGTCACGGATCCTAGTCGATAATGGAAGCTCCGTCAACATCCTCTTCAAAGCTGCCTTCCACGCGATCGGATTAACCGAGACAGATCTGATCCCATGCCCCATCCAGCTTCAGGGGTTCAATGGGGATGCACTCATGCCCTTAGGCAAAATTCAACTTCCAGTCACCCTCAGAGGAGACAGCGACGCTTGTGCCTTCATGCACTGCACATTCGTGGTGGTCGACTGCCCCACGGCGTATAATTCCATCCTAGGCCCACCGGTCCTAATCGATGTTGGGGCCATAACCTCGATACGCCACTTATGCTTGAAGTTTCCATGCGACAACGGGCGCATCGGCACCCTCCGGGGAGACCAACGAAGTGCACGAAGCTGTTATAACGTCTCCGTCCGATCCGTCTACACGGTTCAGGAGGCGATTGTTGCCACAACTTTGGCAGAGGATTTACCAGAGACTGGGGGTGCCCAAGGGGCATACGTTGACGAACTCGACCCTAGAGTGGGGGTCGAGAGGGCGATAGAGCCGATGGAGGAAGTCGAAGAGGTGATCCTCAACTCGGAAGATCCCACCAAAGTCATTCAGGTGGGGAAAAACCTTCCATCGGCCATTCGAGAAAAGATCGTGGCCACTGTGAAGAATAATCAGGATATCCTGGCATGGTGCCACACTGATATGACGGGGATTAATCCTAATGTTGCGTGCCACGCACTCAACATAGACCCATCTGCAACTCCAGTTCCCCAAAAGAGGAGGCCGTTAGACCCAGTAAGGGCCGAAGCAGTCAAAGCTGAAGTGGACAAGCTGATGTCCATAGGCTTTCTCCAGGAGTCACTCTATCCCGTGTGGTTGGCCAACCCGGTTCTGGTCCCGAAACCCGATGGATCCTGTAGAATGTGTATTGACTTCACGGACCTGAACAAAGCCTGCCCAAAAGAAGGTTTCCCTCTTCAGCGAATCGATCAGATGGTAGACGCTACTTCCGGGTATGAACTCGTATCCTTCATGGATGCATACTCCGGATACAACCAGATCAAGATGCATGTCGCGGACCAGGAACACACCAGCTTCCTCACGGACAAGGGTGTCTACTGTTACGTGGTCATGCCATTCGGTTTGAAGAATGCTGGGGCGACATACCAGCGTCTAGTAAGCAAGATGTTCAAGGATCAGCTGGGGAGGAACATGGAGGTGTATGTAGACGACATGTTGGTGAAATCCAAGACCTCCGGGGACCACAGTGACGACCTTGAGGAAGCTTTCGCCGTGATCCGAAAGTACGGAATGAAACTGAATCCGAAGAAATGTACTTTTGGGGTCTCGTCTGGGAAGTTCCTCGGTTTCATTGTCAGCTCACGCGGAGTGGAGGCCAACCCTGAGAAAATTAAAGCGTTCATAGATATGCCTTCTCCCCGAAAGCATAAGGATGTCCAAAGCGTTACCGGAAGGATAGCTGCTCTCAGCCGCTTCGTATCTAAGGCCACTGACAAATGTGTCCCCTTCTTCAATGTGTTGCGAGGAAACAAGAGGTTCGAGTGGACCCCCGAATGCGAAGCAGCCTTCCAACACCTCAAGGAACATCTAACTCGAGCTCCCATTCTGTCCAAACCTGTCAAAGGAGAGGCGTTGTTCTTGTACTTAGCTGTGACAAAGCATGCCGTAAGTGCCGCTCTCGTCCGGGAAGACGGTCGTCTCCAACTCCCTGTGTATTACGTGAGCAAGAGGTTACTGGACGCCGAGTCCAGATATACAATGATTGAAAAACTCTCCCTCTGCTTGCTAATCTCTTCGCGGAAGCTAAGGCCCTATTTCCAAGTGCACACCATCAGAGTACTCACCAACCACCCTCTCCTGCAAGTCCTGCAGAAGCCCGAGTCTTCTGGCAGATTACTTAAATGGGCCATGGAACTGAGCCAGTTTGACATCCATTACCAGCCACGTGTTTCCATAAAAGGTCAAGCTCTTGCGGACTTTATTGTGGAATGCTCAGGAATGAATGACCTCCCGGAAGTTCCTGTCCCGGAACTTCCCACATGGAAGGTCTATGTAGACGGAGCCTCAAATGAAAAAGCAGCTAGGGCAGGGGTTATCCTAATTTCTCCCCAAGGACATCAGCTCCAGAGCGCCATCCGTTTCGCGTTCCCAGCATCCAACAGCGAGGCAGAACACGAAGCCATGCTAGCTGGATTACAACTGGCCAGAGAAGTCGGAGCCCAAAAAATCGAAGTATACAGCGACTCCCTACTTGTGGTAAACCAAATATCCGGAGAATACCAGACAAAAGGCGAAAAAATGGCTGCTTACGTGTCTCTCTCCCACGGCCTCCTGCAGCATTTCAAAAGGCTACCAAATCCGCCAGGTCCTCCGGGACCAGAATTCACTCGCGGACACCCTGGCCAAGCTTGCAACAGACCCGGAGATTGAACAATATGGCCTAGTGCCCATCGGGCGCTTAGAAGCACCTAGTACTGAGACACAGAGGGTAAATGCCATCATCGACCATTCCCATTCCTGGATAGGACCCATCCTCAGATTTCTCACCACCGGAGAGCTCCCCACTGATAAAGCTGACGCAAGAAAGCTCCAATATCAAGCTCCCCGATACGTGGTTATGGATGGAAAACTTTACCGCAGGGGGTTGTCCATACCCTTCCTTAGGAGTGTTGCCGGAACCGAAATCAGCACCATCATCCATGAGATTCACGGAGGCTTCTGTGGCGACCATACCTCCGGGCTGAGCCTCTCCAAAAAGATCCTTCGTCAAGGATACTTCTGGCCCACCATGAAGAAGGATTGTGTGGATTATGTCAGAAAATGTGAGCAGTGCCAGAGGTATGCCAAGGTTCCGCGAGCGCCGCCTACAGAAATTACCTTAATGACCAGCCCCTGGCCGTTCGCCGTTTGGGGCATTGACCAAGTAGGTTCCCTTCCAACTGGAAAGGGTGGAGTGAAGTATGCCATAGTCGCGGTAGACTACTTCACCAAATGGGCTGAAGCTGAACCTATGAACACGGTCACGTCTAAGAAAGCACTGGACTTTGTCATCAAGAATATAGTGTGTCGTTTCGGGCTTCCACGTAAAATTGTGTCCGACAACGGGAAGCAATTTGATAGTGAACATTTCACGAACTTCTGTGCTTCGTATGGAATCATCAAAAGCTTTTCCGCAGTCGCCAGACCTCAAGCTAATGGGCAAGTGGAGGCAGTGAACAAAATTTTAAAGACCACGTTGAAGAAAAAACTCCAAGCATGCAAGGCTCACTGGCCGGAAGAGCTCCTGCGAGTACTTTGGGCCTATCGCACAACAGAGAGAACTTCGACAGGGCACACACCTTACTCCATGACCTTCGGTTGCGAGGCCATCATCCCAGTAGAAACTATGATCCCCTCTCACAGGTAGGACACCTACGACCCTACCCGGAACCACGCCCTTCTCCAGGAGTCCCTGGACATGATCGAAGAGCTCCGGGAGCAGTCACAGGTCCAACTCAAAATGTACCAAGGCAAGATAGCCCGACACTTCAACTCAAGAGTCAAGAGCCGTACATTCGAAGTTGGGGACCTTGTCCTACGGAGAGTATTTCCTGCAACGCAAGATCCGGGAGTGGGAGTCCTCGGACCCAGCTAGGAAGGCCCCTATGAAGTCCAAGAAAAAGTGGGCCATGGGACGTATCACTTAAAGAGACTCAACGGATCTAAAGTCCCGCGCGCCTGGAACGCGGAACACCTCCGCTGTTACTATCAGTAAGCCCCGGACTATCTAGTCGAAAGTACTTGGGGGACGTAGCAAAAATGTAAAATATGGAGATAGTCCTCCCAGCTGTAAAACACATGCCTAACAGGCTAATTTAATAAAACACGGAGAGATTCACTCCGCTTTTACTGCATTTTTTATCCCTTTGTTCCAAGCTGCGTTTTAACAAGTGACCACGCGGTCCGGAGACGTCCAGACCCCACGCTCACTTGGGGGGGTATACATGGCTAAGGAATAGCCATACGTCCCTTGAACAAAACATAAAGAGAACACCACTTATGTGCTAGCATTGTGTTTGAAATTTTTAAAATTGATTAAGCTTAGGTTGATTTGTTGCCATGAACATATTTGCATTACGTGCCATGTGTGCATTATGTGGTTATGTGAAAATTTCCATGAAAATATCTGCCATTATGCATCATGAAAATTATCTCCTATGTAGCCCAGCGATGAACAGGACTGGAGGTTGGGGCATATTCAGAGAGCCACGCCGAAACACCCCCAACTTCCTGACAAATCCTTCGCAGAATACTACGCGTCCGCTGAAAGGTTTGCTTCGCAAGCTTCAGCTCCGGGTCTCACAAAGTAATGCATGGCAAGATCTGCGACTGCTGAGAGCTTTGCTTTGCAAGCTCCAGCTCCGGGTCCCGCAAGGCGAAAGATGGCAAGATCCGCGACCGCTTTAAGCTTTGCTTCGCAGGCTTTAGCTCTGGGTCTCACAAAAAAAAAATGCATGGCGAGCTCCTCGACCACTGCAAACTTCGCTTCAGCTCTGGGAGCAAATATAATCGATCCCCCAATTACAGCAAGCCTTGCTTCGCAAAGCCCCTTCTCCAGGATCGCACATGGTAGGCGTGACAATTTCCTCGACCGCAACGAACTTTGCCTCGCAAGGCTTCATGCCAACGACAGTTAGTTTTGCTTCGCGAAGATCTAGCCCTAAGTCTAGCAACGCCCACCAAAAGGACTCCCGTTCCGGCACCATCCCGCGGAATCGTTTTAAGTGTTGGCCTCGCAAGCTTTGTAAAGATCACGACGGGAAGATGCAACGGGTCACCTTAGCCATCCCAGCGAACTGTATAACTACAAGTCCCGGGATTGGCTATCTACCTTAGGAAAGCTGAGTACGATGAAAGAGGGAGTCTGGCCGTTGGAACCAAGAACCCTCCGTAACCTAGAAACTACGTGGGAAAAGACATAAGCCGTTGGAGCTTCAAGTTAGAAATGCATAGGTTCTAGCCGTTGGAACCTAAACCTCATGCGCCCCTACATCAATTTCTATCGTATAAAAGTCTCTACCCTAAGAACAAAATTAAACAAGGAACTCAGCAGGAAAGGAAAGAAGAAGTCTACAATTATGCAATGAAGGCCCTGCAGACCGGACATCTGTAATGTTCCCGCAATTAAAAAAAAACAAAAAAAACAAAAGAGTACAGGGAGCTTCACCCCAAAGAAAAATAAAGAAAAAAAAATTATTATTATTACACAAAGAATAAGACCCCTTCAAGCACTGGGGGTGGCAGCGGCTTCCACGACCGGGGTCTCGGAGACAGCGGTTTCAACTGGGGCTGGCGGAGTCAGCTCATTGGAAGATGGAACGTCATCAATGGTAAGTTCAGAGGTCCCCGTCTCTTCGGGATCTTCTGCCTCAGGGACTCTAGCAGGCTCGTCGATGTTATAAGTCTGGACGTACACCTCTGGGCTTTGATCCCACGCCTGTATCTTTTCCCTCATAGCGGCGGCGTCCTCTCCCAGGTAGCATACTAACTCTGGGTTTATTTTCCAAAGTTGGTGCATGAGGACCACGTGGGATAGATTAATCGTTCTATTCAGGACCACCTCGGCATCTTCCTTCTCCTTCAAGCGCTCCGCCTCAGAGGTCGCCAGCTTTGCCTCCGCGACAGCCAATTAAGCCCTCAGTTTTTTCGGCTCGGCCTTGGATGCATCCCGCTCTCCCTTAAGGGAATCAATCTCCTTGCGCTGCACCTTATTTTGATCCAGCAAGGGTTGCTTCTCGGTCACATGCCCCGTGATAGTGAATTGCAAGGCTCCAATCTATTTATCCTTCTCAGCGAGCCCCAACTCCTGCATAGACGCGAGATCCTTGCTCCTCTTGTGATCTTGCTCCTCCTCGTACAGCTTATTCTGAAGAATGGCGTATTCCTCGTTCTGCTTAAGGAGGAGATCGTTTTTCGATTGCAAGCGGGCATCCAGGGTGTCCTTCTCCCCCCTGGCCTGGGATAGCTCTTCCTGGAGCTTGGAGTTCTCGGCCTTCAAGTCATCTGACCGCTGCTTGAACTCATTCTCCGCGCTGGCCCGGTACTCTCGATATTTGGCAAGATATTTCTTGTCCGCCTCTTCTTCAGCCGTGCGCCGGGCCTGGTTAATCTTCTCCACAGCCTCCCCCTTTATGCTCTCGACCTGTTGGGTCAGTTTCTGTTTCTCCGCCTCCAAGGCCTGGTGAGCCACCTGGCTCTCCTCCAGCTGAACCAGAACTGCACCCACCTGACAACAGAATGAGTTAAGCAGAACCAAATGTACTAAGACAATTGATCCCAGAACACAACAACTGACAGCTTACCCCAGAAAGTTGCTGCTTTACGGCATGTGTCAGCAACAGCGGGTCCTTACTACTACTGATGGCCCATTTCTCAGAATTGAGTTCGCACAAGCTCAAGGCCATGTCCTCCATCATCTCCGCTCCGAACGGCGCCAATGCACGTCCGAGCCTAGGCACCAGCCTCTTCTCCAAGGCTGGGCCATCCAAAACTGCTCCAGCCGGGTGAAGGGATCTCACCCCCTCAGCCAGCTCAGCTCTCTTCACGGCAGACAGGTTGTCTGCCCTTCCCTGAGTAACAGCCTTCTCGGCCTCCAACCGCCTCTTCAAAAAATTATCAGCCCGTCTTACACCCTCCAGGAGGGCAGCGGGGAAACGGGTTGGTTTCTGAGGGAAGTGGAACTTCAGGCCAGGCCGAGGAAGGCTTGTTTGTTGAGAAAGTGGAAGAGCAGAAGAAGAAGGAGACCCCAAAAGGGTGGACTCCCTTTGGACTGGAGGAGGAAGTAGACGGGGTATTAGGGACGGTAGCGAAGACACTACCGCCCCGGTTTGTTGTTGCTGCTGATGTTGCTGTTGCTTTTGCTGCTGCTGTGGCGGTGTTGATTGTCTTTGTGGTTGTTGTTGTTGTTGCTGTTGGTTTTGCTGTTGGAGTTGTGTTTGCTGCTGGGTGGGGGTAGTCTGGTGGGGACTGCGCGCAGCCCGGAGGTCTCCATCACCTCCGGGAGAAGAGTGTCTAAGGCGTTTCTTCTTGTCGCCCTCAGCCTCTCCTCTGGAGCGCTTGCTCACCCCGGCCCTCTTCACGGGGAACACAAGACCTTCCCCATCGCTGCTACTACTCGAGACCACCGTGTTCTCGGAAGGCCCCTTGACAGGAGGCTTCTCCACCACGGGCACGATTGACCTCTCCACCACCGGAGACCCTTGCGCCTCGCCACTTGTCTTCTTGGGTGTGGCAGCTTTACCTCCCCTACCAGCTCCGGCCTTTCGTCTTTTCCCCTTGGACGGATCTTGGCTGGTGGCGGCCTTCTTGATAAGTGAGGTAGCTCTCCCCAACATCTTTGCTTCAGGATGTTCTGCAAGAAATGTACGAAGCAAGGTTAACCAACCAGCAAGCAATGTGAAAAAAGATAAGCAGAAAACAAAACAAGCAACAACATAAAAGCACAAACAAGTCCCCCAGCAGGGAACAAGAAACAAAAAAAGGGGAAAAGTTTGAAAGGGACAACCATGCACGAGAAACGTGGATGGCCTTCCCCGAGCAAAACAAAACACCGCTTCCTGCTCCAGGAAGCTCCCGTACTCCTTGAAGTCCGGGAATGACATGCTGAGGGAAGAAGGGTCAACCATGGTGACACCTTCTGGCAGACTATCGTCACTCAAACACCCGAGGAGCTCATCTACCCTATCGCAATATCTGTCAAAGGGTATCCTACGCGGATCTAGCCTAAGGAAGCGGGGATCGAACCCCGCCTGAGAAGTCTGGGAAACCTCAGACAGGCTGGGGGTGTGGATCAATCAAAAACTAGTCTTACCTCTCCCGGAGGTACCAGCTCCCGGAGTCCCTTCATTGGGGTAAGCTGCGGCGTGGCGAGCCTCGATCTCTTCTTCCTCCGGCTGAGGGTCGGGGAACCTCTCCGCCCAACTGGGAGATAAATTATTCTCGTCCTGGGCCGCCTGGCAGATCACCTTGGACAGCTCCAGGGCAATCTGCTCCCGGACGTCAGCTGACACCTGACACCTGACTTTGCCCCCTGCCACTCACTGGCTCAATATTTTGGAAAGAGGCGAGTAGCCCATACTCCCTCAAAGATTCGGTGGTCACAAGTCCTTCCACCTTCAGCTCTTCCTCCGAGAGCCCCTCGTAGAAGTTTGACCTCCTTATCATCTTCGCACAGCGGGGTGTCCGCGGGACGGCTTCTGCAAAATCCAAACACGAGTGTTAGAGATCCTCCCGGAAGGCAAACCAAACTTAAAAAAAAAAACAAAGTTAAAAAAGAGAGGAAGGAGCACTTACCAGGGACTTTGAAGTCCAAGGAAAGAGCTGGCACCCTCTTCAATGGGAAGCCAGTCGTCAGGAACCAGTACTCCCGGAGATCTGGAACCCTCGCGGTATGACATGTGGGGCGCATCACGTCCGGATACCTCTCCAGCCTATAAAACCCCACCTTGTCTGCATGACCTCTCATGGGCTGAGACTTCAGCCCATAGAAGTATAGCACCTCCTCCGGGGTAGGGGCCTCCAGGTTCCTGGATTTGCAAAAGATGTACCACCCCACTAGAAGCTTGTAGCTGGGGGGAATCAACTGGAAGGGGGCAATCCCCGCCTTCACGCAGAAGTTGGCAAAATAACTTCTTAGGGGCAAGTGTGCCCCACACACTATGTGTGCCCAGCTCCAGGCACCAAAACCCTCGTGACTCTGACTGGCAGACTCACCCAGCACCGACAGGCGGTGCCACATCAGGCCTGGGATGTTCTTCAGGCCTGCCTCTGAGGAATACAGCTCCAGCATGCCGTAGTTCCTGAGCAGGTTCGGCTTCTGGTCCATCTCCCAGATGGAGCTGTCGATAGTCGGTGGGCTAGCCGAGGCCACCTTAGTTTTTGCTTTCCCCTTCGCGCCGGCAACAGGGGAACCTTGCTCCTGGGCAGATTCAGCCTCTACCGCAGCGATGACTTGTTCCTTTGAGATGTTCGTCACTGAACAAAAGAAACAAAGAAGAAAGCACTCCAAGCAGTCAGCACCCTTGCCATACCCTAATGGCATTAAAGGCGTCGGGGAGACCCTCCCCGAAAACTGCTTGGAGAGGCTCCCACCGAGCTTGCCGAAGGGCTGGCACCATGCCACCCGGAGGACAGCAAGGAACCAGATTCAAACTTCGAGCCTAAGCCCGCCGAGAGAAGTGTCTTCCCAGGGGAAGACACCCTAAAGGCGTTCACGCTTATGCCCTAAAATAACAAACCAGAACAACACAAGCAGACGAGAAACAACTTTCCAAAAGCAAATCGTCGAAGCATGCAAAGAAATGACTTATTGACTCACATCAGTCGCATGCCTATCAAAGCCCTGTTCACGCATGCATAAGGATGACACCGGCAGAAAACTCAACCCTAACAACTACCAACAATCTGAGGTTTAGAAGGAAAAAGCAAAGTAAAAATACTTACTGGTATTCGAGTAGTTGAAGATTGAGGGGGTAATCGGGTCACTGCACCACACGAACACGATTAAGTAAAGGCTGCAAAGACAAGCAACGATTCAAACTTAGAACTTCGGCGATCAAACCTACTGCCAAATCGAAAGAAAAGTTTCTGGATTCCTTACCAAAAGAAGTGGCGAATTCGAAGGAAAGGGAGCTTGGAAGCTTGAGAGTTCGAAGATTTGGGAATCTGGGAATTTGAAAGACTCGAGAATTTGAAAGCGTAAAGAGGAAGAAAGGTCCGTTCCCTCGTTTTTATAGCAGGAACGAAATCGTTTCGAATTCCACAAATGGACGGTCCCGATCTTCCCATGCCGCGTGCATCAGATCCAACGGTTGGGGATGAAGTGCCGGTCCCATTTAAGACTCCTCGGATGGGAATAAAGTATTTATTTCCCATCATTATACAATCTCGGGCCCAGTGCACCATTAAATACCGTCAAATCACTACTCAGACACCTGACGCACGCACACTCAACCAGTCGCCTCACGCACACGTCTTGGTCACAGAGCCATTCCTTGCATGACGCGTGGCCCTTGCCACACTTGAGTACTTGAGTTCAAACAGAAGAAATTTCCTTTTTTTTGTACTGACACTCAGGCGGGAAAAAGGAACTCTTCCTGGAACACAGGAGGTGACCCCTCGCCTAATCTAGAGACCAGAACACCCGGAGGACTGTACAAGCTCCCGGACCTCTCCAGTCCCGTGACCTTGGGGGGTAAATGTTATCCAGATTTCCAGATAGCGTTTAGATGGATAGCCTCGGGGAAGCAGAATTATCAAAGTCTTTCAAGAAAGGTGACCAGAGCTCGCGGATGGACAGACAGGCTTCGCCTCTCCCGTTTGGTGTCCAGCATACTCTTTCAAGCAACCGCGACGCGGAAGCTCGTCAATTCTCCCGGACTCCCGAAGGGATATCCTTCGGGGAAGGTCCTTCCAGGAGAAGCTCTTCAGGTTACCTTCGCGGATACAGTTCCGTGCCTCGCACGAAAGAAGACCAAGCTGTCGAGTCATGGAGGAGGCATAGTTGGAATGATATCCACCTGACACAGGATCCCGCCTGACACACCCGACAGGTCGAGGCCGCACACATCCCAGCATGCCTAAAAGTACCATTTCGCCTACTGTTCCGCTGACAGCCTAGAAAAGACAGCTGCCTTTGTGCATTCCCCATACTTTCATGTAAATATACCCACATAGAGCCTGGTAGCCAGGCGACTACGGTAATTGTATCCCCTATTTATGGCTGGTGTAATTAAGACTCATGGGGGCAGAGTAAAACCCTAGTAAAAAACTCTAGCTATAAAGACCTCCTTATTTTGCAATAGGAGGGGAGAGAGAACACATTACATAGCAAGAACTCTGCCAAAATCTCTCTAGCTTCGTCTTCTTCTAGAGAACTCGAGAGAAACACTGTGAGTTTGTGAGGTTCTTTTACACCAGCCATTTTACTGTAATTCTCTACAAGTATAATAACATCGACTCGTGGACTAGGGCTCGTTAACGCCTGAACCACGTAAAAAACCTATTTGTCTATTTATATTTCTGCACTTCTACAGTTCTTATCTTTTTATTATTTTGTTTGTATTCGTTTCCGAAAAACTCAGTAAACAATGTCCGATCAACATGACTTGTTAGTATTTATGTGTGTGAGTACAACACACATTATGTTAGTGTGATATTGTGTTTATACATCGCATGATGATTATTATGTTTATGATGTTTATTTATGTTTAGTTGAAAGTTTATGTTTTCTGGTTTGGGGAGTATGTCCTACATAGCTCTTTTTACTAGGCGTTAGCCCACGGGTACTTTGTGTGCAGGTAAAGGAAAAGCGAAGTAGTGAGTGGTGCAGGCTCGAGGCATGGACAGAACTTGTTAGAGGCTGGGCTCCAATTATTCTATGTTATTAGAAACAAATGTCATGTTTTTAATTTTCAGACATGAACGGTTATTTTCTTTTTGTTGTTGTTACTAAACCTAGTGTCCAACATTTTAGTTTTTAAATAATGAGATATCATTGTGTGTTTAAATTTTAAATAAATATTTTTCTTTTAGTGTCTTAAAGTATGTATTTGTTTATTATTTAAAACGGACTCCCTAAGTAACGTTTCAAGAAATTGAGGCGTTACAGCATGCACACGTGTCACCTATCTTACACAAGTTGCACCACAGTCTCAATTCAAGCATCAATCAATACATTAAAACATGCTTACAATTCTCACATATAATCACAAAGAAAATATCATTTAACTCATCAATCGTCAATGACCTTCAAACAACAACCTTAGACTTACTCAAATAACATATAAGTATGCGTTAAAATGTACTTGCATATAACATGCATATGCGAGACCATTCTCAAAAACTCAATCAACGTTGGAATTATCATGCTATTTATTTCTTGACAATTTTACCGAAATTCAGCAAGCATTTTCAAACTTAAAAATTAATTAGCAATTAGTTTCCTATCATGCTTGCTATTATGGTCCTTGTAAAATCATTCCAATAATAAGCATAAAATTTATTTTAAAAATCTTATAAAACTAACAATAATTCATGACTCATTCTGAAAAATGCATAGACTTGCTTATTAACCAAAAATTTATTTTGGATCCCATATTTCAAAATAAATATTTAACTTTAATTCATGTTTCTCAAATTTTATAAAAATAAGAAAAATAACATTTTTCTTTAAACTAATTAAAATGTCACATTTTTTAAATTCTTTTTCTAGAACTAAATTTCATAAAATCATGCTATTTATAATTAAATAAACTAGGTAAATAGAACTCATAACATATATGTTGACGCGGTTATTCACCAACAGATAATTATACGAATAAACAGGATGGATTAGTGCTAATTAGTGAACCGTAATATGAAAGTAGTTTACTTCTAGACTAGGGAAATTAATAACATGGGAAGGTGATCACCCCTTTCTTTTTAGGTGGTTCGAAGGTTAAAATCCCTCTAGTCCACCAGTCGATATTATTGATATCGCTTGACTATTCCTTACAGAGTGTTTCTTTACAAAAAATATGCCAACCCCTTGCAATGCCCAGGGTCTTGGTATTTATAGGGAGAGGATACCTGGGTTGGAAAAGGGGATCATCCCATGATCTCTTTACCCTTCATGTCATCTCTGTGATACTGATGATTAATTCATAAAACCTGACAGTGAAGTGTGGTCTAATCAATAAGTAAGGGGGGATAATGGGCCGCATGGCCCAAACCAGTCGTGGGATGTCTGAATACGCATGTTTATATTGCATGCCCGAGAATTCAGGAATGGAATAGACACGTGATGTCTGATATTTGCACGTTTACATTGCGTGGTTATCTTTACAAGGGTTTGGGTGTCAGACTTGTGCTGCATCACGAGCTTGATGCAGTGCCAGCTCGTGATATCCATACCGCTGACCCACTGCCTTTGAGTGAACTGCTAACTCTCTAATCAGCTGAGATTGGACAGGTGGAAAAACGTAATAACAGCTCTGGGCGGACGATTTACACGTGGCAGATCGAATTAGGCCCTTTTCCAGCTCGCCGATAGCTCGCGTATATTTAGGGCGTACATTTGCCCCCCAAGCCCCTGCTCGTGATCCCTGACGTCATCTGCGACCTTCACAGTAGGGGCTTTTAAGTTTCCTTTTCGACTCTCCATGTCCCGTCCACTGCACAGGTATCAGACACGTGGAGCGCCGTGGTTGGCGACTGTCCGGCTTCCGAGAATTGCATTAAATGGCCTAGCCTATCTTTGACCGTCGTTTCGCCTCTCGAGTTATGACCCTCGTATCTCGCATTAATGCAATCGAACGGTCCTCGTTCTTTTACCTCTTACGTATATATAAGGTTGGCCACCTATCGCATTAGCCACCCTCTAAGTTTCTGTTTAGATTTTTTGAAGGTCATCATTGATAAGCTCTATACTTTGAGTTTTCTAATTTAACTTCATTGACGAGTTCTCACCGTCAATAGTTTGGCCCCGTCTGTGGGAAGAATAGGTATCAAGCCACTGTTCTTCCATTGATTCCGATAAGAAAAAGATGCCACCACGTTCGAAATGATTGAGAGAGCCACGAGAGGTGGAGGTCCATCTTGATGGAGATCAGCTAAAAGCCTCTATGAAGGATCCTCCTCCACCCGTAAACGTGGAGGCCCCAAAGGAGCCTAAGGTTCACGGAGATGAAAGGGAGGCCTCATCCCCGACGGTCCCACCTGAGGAGTATGGTCCAAGGCCATCGGCTACTCTAGCATGGGGTGCCAGTGAGTTCCTGCCTCTAAGGCCACCGCAGGTGCCAAACTCTAGTCGGCAGGATCCAGACCCATCGACACACAGGCCTTACCAACACCCTCGGGTCCACTCTGTGAGCTCGAGTTCTAAGTCTTGATTCTACGAAGACGAGATACAAGAACTTCACCGTAAGAATCAGAGGCTAGAAACCACCCTGGAAAACATGTAAGAGGTGCTAAATGGCCTGTTGCAAGGGAGATCAAACGTAACACTCCCTAAGGGGAAAGAGAGAGGCCAAGAGGGGGTAGAAACCACCGTCCCAGTATACGACAGAAGGACCCGACTCTCCACTAGTGACACCCCCCGGACGAAACAGCACGAACGTCCCAGACCACCGAAGCAGCCCCGGGGGCCAGAGCCGAAGACCAACGCTGCCCCTCGTAACGATGTCGAGGTCACCTCAAGGAGAACACCCTCAGATTTACCAGGGGAACTCAACAAAAAGAGGGCGGGTAAACGGAAAACGCCTCCTATGGCACCCCCAAAAGGCAAAGGAAAGGGGGATCCTAACCCATCCATGCTGAGAAACTCCTTGAACAAGAGGAGACAAGACCTAGACACCGAAATGAGGAGCCTACGAAGGAAAATCATCACCACCTCTGGAGGACAAGCCTTTGAGGATGAGTTCGACCATGAGTCGCCCTTCATCAAGGAGATCCAAGCCATCCGGCTTCCAGCCAACTTCAAGGAGCCCCACATGACCCCATAAGAAGGAAGCACAGATCCTAAATACTATCTGGATGCATTTCAAGACCTGATGAACTTAAGGGGGATTAGTAGTAGGGTCAGATGCCATTGCTTCGCTATCACGTTGAAAGAACCTGCATACAAATTGTTCAAGAGACTTAGACCAGGGTCCATCAGATCTTGGCAATAGTTTTCCGACAAATTTCTCCAGCAACACCACGCCGTGCAGGACTACATGATGTCGGGCACCAACCTTGCCATCATGAAGCAAGGAGAAAATGAGAGTGTAAAGAGCTACATTTACGGGTTCAATATGGAGGAGGCCAAGTTATGGGAAAACATGCTCAAGAGGGAGGTCACAGACTTGGATAACTTCTATAAGAGGGCGCAGAAATATATTCATGTGGAGGATGGTCACGAAAGCCTCAAGGCCGAAAAAGACCAGACCCCACTGAAGCCCTCAATCCAGGAGAGCCAAAGCAATGCAAAGAAGAAGAGGGTCTATGATGAGACAAGAGAGGATCGGCCTCGGAAGCCCCAGTGCACTGATGAATGCACGCAAGGCCCCTACACCTTTTACACTGACATCACCCATGCTAGGAAATATATTTTCGTCACAAACAAAAACTGGGTCCCATTCAGAAGGCCCCCGCCAATGAAAAAAGATTGGTCAAATAGAGACCCCGGCAAATGCTTTCATTACCATAAAGATATCGGCCACACCACTGCAGAACGCAACCATCTGAAGATAGAAATTGAATAGCTTATACGCAGGGGACATTTGGGCAAATACATCCGCAAAGAGAACCAAAGACCGGAAGAAGGGGTATCCTCGCCATGGGCATGAGAGGTTGCCACAAAGATACAAGGAGAAGTCAGGACTATTTTCGGAGGGCCAGGATTCAGAGGTGATTCAAGGAAGGGACGAGACAAAGTTCACCACCATGCGTCTTAAGTTTGGAGCAACGCCCCCCGAAGAGTTTCAAGGGCGAGAATGACTTGATAACCTTCACCAAAGAAGACGTGAAGGGGGTACATTTCCCTCATGGTGCTGACTGTCCAGCTTGCGAACATGAGAGTGCGTCATTTCCTAGTGGATAATGGAAGATTTGTAGACATCATGCATCGCCCTGCTTTGGAGAAGATGGGATTGAGCATCCGACACCTGAAGCCCTGCAATACCCCCCTTTTCGAGTTCACAGGGGATTCGATACAGCCCTTAGGTGCAATTGAGTTAGCCCTCACCATGGGGAAATAACCCAGGTAAACCACCATAATGGCAAACTTCGTCGTGGTGGATTGCGCCTCAGCCTTCAATGCGGTATTAGGGAGACCCTCCCTGAGAGAATTGAAGGCGATAACTTCTGTGTACCACTTAGCTATGAAATTCCCAACTCCCGGGGGAATAGCAAGCATGAAAGCAAAACAGAAGGAAGCGAGGGAATGTTATAACATATCCCTCCGCGTAGCAACAAAACCTTCGGTGCCTATGGCAATGGTTGGGCATGAAGGCGCGAACCCACATAAAAAGGACCCATGCGAATCGCGGAAGAAACTAGAGCATGGAATGCATAACACCTCAAGAAATACTACCAGTGGGACTTTTGTACCCGATGCAAAAAAGACCTATGTTTAGTTTGTTCCCTGTTATGTTCACTTAGTAAGTAAGAATTAAAGAGGCTACCTGGGTAACCTCCTAATTAGATGTAACCCTTTCATATATGTCATTGTAACCTGCACGCTATGAATGAAACTGTTCGCAACTTCACTTGTCATTCTTCTTCTCTATAGCACCCACCAAAGTGCCTGCTGAAATAAATTTCACCAAGCACTTGGGGGGGGGGGGGGGTAAGGATAGGAGGCAAAATATACAGTAAATAAGAGGATCCTAAAAAGACCCCCTTATCAGGAGGACCCTAAAAAGGACCCCTACAAAGGACTCCTAAAAAGGGCCCCTTATCCCAGGACTCCTTATCAAAGGGAACCTAAAAAGGACCCCCTTTCAGCAGGATCCTAAAAGGACCACCTATCAGCAGGATCCTAAAAGGACCCCTTATCAGGAGGATCCTAGAAAGGACCCCTTATATCAGAGGGAACCTAAAAAGGACCCCTTATAAGGAGGATCCTAAAAGGACCCCTTATATCAGGACCCTAAATGAGGCCCTTATATATATATAAAAAATGTGATGAACCCTTATAAACAGAAAGAAGACCTTGCAAGGCATCTCTTTAGTTCACAAGGATTAGCTACCCATGTGAACATCAAGGAGGCCAAAAGGTCCTACAAGAAAAGCCTCCAAATAAAGGCAGATGCTCCCATGAGAGGAAAGGCCTCAGGAAGAGCACCCACCAATAAGCCTAGAGCGGCTACCAAGCCGTCTACCCAAAAAGGGTCCTAAAAGAGACCCTGGCAAAAATAGTACTATGAACAATGACGAGAAGGACGCTTCTCGTAAGAAATAATAAGTGCGCGCTAGAATATATAAAAGGATAACTAGTACCCAAAGGGTCAATATATCCTTATAAGAACAATCAAGAGGCACCAAAGAGGGACCTATTGAACCCCTTTGCATGGGCTCCAAAGGACCTCAAGCCTGATAAATAAAAAAGAGAACCTATCGAACCCCATCATGCGGGCTCAAAAGGACCTCGAACACAGAGGAGTAAAGATGAATGATCACATATGTATATATTAAAAAAAAAGAGTTTTGATAACATAGCAAGAATCAGAGAAATTACAAGCAAGATAGGGCTCAAATGAGCATACACCCACATTGGACTAACTGGCAAAAATTGCAAAATGATAATCTCAAGGCCTCCTGCCACGGGCGTTCCACTCAACCGCCCCGGCAACGACGTGCTCGCCAAAGGAGGAGAAATTAAAGTTAGGATTCTGCCTCCATACTCCGTAAAGGGCGTGCTCTATGGATCTATACTCAATAGCCCCCTTGTCCGCCTTCATAGCTGCCTTGTCCCCCTATAAGGAAGCGACCCTCCCCTGCAACGCTGCGATAGTAGCCTTGGCACCCTCAAGTTTGGTCTCTAAGCTAGTGACCTTTCCCTGCCGCATCATGGCCTTGGAAATCGCCCTCTTATTCTTTTTTTATGAGGAAGAAGCCTTCGCCAAGGCCTTCTCTAGCTTAAGCCTGGTTTCAGCAAGTTCCCTCACGAGACCCTGGACCTGGACTATAAGTTGGTCCCTCTCAGCATTCGACATGGAGAGGTCTTGAGCCAAGTCAGCAAATTGCTGAGCCACAGTATAGGTCTGCACAAGAAAAATAACAATAATGATGATAAGCAACCAAAAAAAAAGAAAGAGAGAGAAAAGGGATAAAGGCCAACATAAGATGCATGAACTCACCCAAGCGGCGAAACGCAAAAGAGTCTCCCTGAGCTCCGACATAGCAAAACTCCCAAGACCACTCCAATCAGCCTCAAGAAGGTCTGTGGTGATCTGGACATACCGTCGCCCATAAGAGGCCACCATGCAGCCACCAAGGGTGCCCCTTCTGAGCCAAGGGCGCTTGGATGAGTAAGGACAGATGACCCACTCGTCGAAGGAGGAGGGGGTGCAGGAAGATCGGAAAAATGAGCCCCCGATGGACCAAGGTCAAGGGAAGCCTGAGGAAAAGCATCTAAGTCCTCAGAATAAGGATAGACAAACTCCTCGGCATGGCCTGTTGATCCTAGGAGTGGGAGGCCATGTCACAGTCAATAGGGGCTAAAGGAAGGTGCCCCCTGGGAGACGAAGATGGTTGGTGGGGTTGTCCATGTCTATGGGAGACCCCCTCTGGCACACGCTCAGCCTCACCATCGACCGAGTGATGTTTAGCCAAAGGAGCCTTCTTCTTCTTTGATCCAGAAATACTCCACAACAACTCGGGATTCGAAACCGGGGACAACTTGTGAAAGTTGAGTTTGTCCATGGTGAAGAGGTATGCAGCCATTTTCTCGACAGGGTTAGCCTCGAGGAATACAGCCACTGCATTCACCTCCAACCCAACAACTCCAGACGTGGAAAAATGCTCTGCATAATACACAGTTGTCGACACAAACATAATTTCCAAAATAGTAAGTTTAAAAAAAAAGGGGGGGCTTGAAGTACTTACTACGAGCAGAGCAAAAGTGCTCATGAACAAAGAGGGGACCCTTCACAAAGAAAAAGTTCTGCTTCCAGAACCCTGGGTTGGACACAGTGCCCTCTATCAAGGGGACCGAAGTGTTGGCTTTTTGCAGGAAATAAAAGCCCTTGGACTTATGAGAGCACATGAGATTGTACATGAAATGCACCTCTTGGGCCATAGGAGCACGCTGGACACGATCCATATATGAGATGAAGAGCCAACTCAAGGTCACCTAGCTTTTGGGCGCCAACTGGAGTGGAGCAAGGTCAAAATAATTGAGAACTGTGACGAAAAATGGGTGTAATGGGATTGTACCACCCGCTTTCAAGATATGCTCGCTCATAGCCACGTAACTAAGATTTGGGCAGTCAGCCCGACACTTGTCCGAAGGAACGTATAATGTGTATTTTGGGGGAACATGGTAGTTTTCTATTATTTCCAACTGTTTATTCTTGGACACATGGGACACTAGAGTGAATGCCAACAAGGGGCAGTGCCCTGATCATCAGTAGTCACCTGTCGTCGCCCTCTCTTCGGCATATCTGCAAAACCAAAAGAAAAAGGTGAGGTGGAAACAGGACACTTTACCCTCCATTTTTTCTTCCTAGCAAGGGTCTTCCACCGAGGCACCGGGTATGAAAGCGCTAAGCAAGGGTAGATCGAGAATAAGGGTTGAGGAGAAGACGGGATGGCCCCATGACAGTCATTAGGGGGAAACGGGTTAGGAGGCTCAGGTAGGAGATTTCCCTCCATAAACTCCCACTCCATTTGCAAATCTAAAAGGGTCACCCTAAGGTTCACTACATGGTCGTTAAGTTCAAGGGGAAAAGGTACACCGTCTCCCCTCAACACCGAGTCTATTTTGCTTTCTACCATCTAAATTTTACATCTAAGTTCATCCATATGCTCAAGATGACGAATGCGGGCCTGTCTTAAGGTGTCGTAGTCATGGTGAGGATTTTCCTTGAGGGACTCCAAGCTTGAAGACAAGTCAACAAACTCGACCCCCAGAGGAGCGTCGAATGAAACTTCACATGCCATGAGACCCCATCCCGAAAGCAAAAAGGGTTCACGTATAAATGAGAGGATTGCTACAAAACACAAAGGAATGGGCTCAAAATCTCTAGGTACAAGCACTCTAAATAACTCACTACGGGGTTCGAATAAGGGCATGCAGCTAGGTTAACTCACAATAAGCTCAGGCCAAAATACTCTCTCCCGAGTGGTGCTAATTTGGACCCAATAAACATACGGGGAAAAGAAAGTATACCTCAAGCAAGTAAAATTGGGTGCTGTCGTGGTCAAAAGGAGGTCGGGGACTGAAAGCACCGTCACGTTCAAATAGAGACGAGTGGTCGAAAGTACGCGTCTGCAAAAACAAAGGAAAAGGGCGTTTTAGTCCTCAAATTCTTGCATGGATATAGACATACAAAAAATGAACTCAAATATATATAAAAAAAGGGGGCGAAAAGATAACAAAAATGAGGTTGTGGGGGATTGAACCCCTCACCTCTTGAAAGGAGCAAGGATCCCAAAACCACTAAGCTGAAGAGGTAAGGTGTAAATAATAGGCTAGGCATGAAGGCCTATTTATAAGAATCAAAGAGAAGAGTCTACCAGAGCACCTAAAGGTCCCCTCCTAAACTGGGGGGCAAGTGTGGATGCTCAAAATCCCACAGTAATAAAAAGGCAAAAAGTGCGTGATGAGGTCCCATAAACGCCTAAATACATGTCCGTGCCATGAGGCCATTGGGCAACCATCTTCTCGCAAGGAAGCACATGAGGCTATTCTCAGCACGCCTAGCACCCATGCACTAGGCACCTCGTGAGATGGCATGCCTCCGCACACCCAGTTGTCTCGCACCATCTGCGCCTCACGAGATGGCACGCCCCCACGCACCAGGCGCCTCGTGCCACCTGCGCCTCGTGAGATGGCATGCTCCCACGCACCAGGCGACTCGTGCCACCTGCACCTCATGAGATGGCACGCCTCTGCGCACCCAGGTACCTTACACCACCTGCACCTCGCGGGATGGCATGCCTCCGTGCACCAAGGTGTCTCTCACCATCTGCGCCTCGCGAGATGGCACGCCTCCGCGCACTAGGCGCCTCGCGCCACCTGCGCCTCACAAGATGGCACGCCTCCGCGCACCCAGGTGCCTTGCACCGCCTGCGCCTCGCGAGATGGCATGCCCCCACGCACCAGGCGCCTCGCGCCACCTGCGCTATAACGACCCAAAATTACTAATAAGGCTTAAGGGCCATCATTAGTGTGTCGGGAGGGCACAATTGGAAGTTATGTGAATTAATGGTGGAAATGCATGATTATGTGGAAAGCATGCTATATGATTATTTGGATAAATGTGAGGCATGACTATGTGTATTAGTATGCATGTAGGCCTTGATTAAGGTATAAGGGTATATTTGTAATTTTGGCCCATTGAGGACATAAATGTAAATATTTGTGATAAAATGTTGAGACTACATTATTATGTGGATATATTTGTCGCTTCTGGCTCGAGGCGATCCTAGCGAGCGGAATAGAGGGAAAGTCCCGGCGGGGATTTATAACCGCCTCATGGGACTCCGGGGGGTTTTCTGGGAATTCGAGAAGTATTTTGGGGATTATTTGATACTGAGGAAAAATAATTGGTGATTGGTTAAGTGTCGGGATGTAAGCTATAATTATTAGGGACACTCGAGGAATTAGCGGGAATTGGGAAAAGTGACTAAAATGCCCTTGGAATGATTTAAAGGCATTGATTTAATGGGAGGGTATTATGGTCATCTGGTTATAAGGGATAAGAGTTATTTCAACCTTTATACACTTGGTGGAATGTTTAGAAACTGAAAGAAAAAGGGAAAAGACAAAAGAGAAAAAGAAGGAAAAACAGAACACTTGGGACTTAACCTTTTCTCTTTATCGGTTTATCATTTTCTAGCACCATTTCTTGTGAATTCTTGGAACTGTGGTTCAGAGGAGTATTAGGTCAAGTTTAGTACTTGAGGTTCTTGGTAAAACTAGGAGGTCTACTGAAATTCAGTCCCATTATGGTAAGCTTTAAGGTTATCTTTCAGTTTCTGATTTCTGATGTTGAAATGGATTTCTGAAACATGGTTTTGATGGAAATTAAGGGACATAACTTGAGGAACTGATGAGCTTAGGGCTGGAGGGATACCAAAGATAGCATAAGTTCTAATTCCCCCAATTGAGGTAAGAAATTATAAGTTTGAACATTTAAATTTAGCACTGTTCTGGTTCTCTTTTGTTGGGTTATTGAGCTTCATGCTCAAACATGGCTTTTTCTTTGTTTTGGGGTGCATGTGACTAAGTTCTATATGGTTGGGTTGTGTAAGGTGAGATATTGGTGATGGTAGACTCAATTTGTTGTGTAGTTGAGGTTTGGAAGGGTTCCAAGGGGGTTTGGTTCGAGGAAAATCGAAGGAGGAAAAAAAGGGTGTTGCTGGTCTATGACTAGCGTTGTAGTGCTAGCCTTTGGGCGCTACAGCATTAGGCTTGAGTTTACTGGCGCCTTTGGATCTGCTTGTAGAGCTATAGGGCCCTCTTTGAAGCATGGTAGTGCTACCCTGTCTCCAGAAGTGGGTTTTTGGGTTATTTCTTAGGGTTTTCGCCTGGCGCTCGGGGTTTGATTCCACCACCCCGTTTGCTGGAATTTGGGCTTCCCAAGGGCTCGTTATTGGTCCCGAGGTTAGGTTTTGGAATTGAAGTTTGGTGATGATTTTAATTTGTGGTTGTGACTAGGTGAACGCTAGGGCTCGGAAGGGACCGTGCTTGAGAGTTGACTTCATTGAACAAGCTAGCAGAATCAAAGGTAAGAAACTACACCCGAATATGTTTTAATGATGGGACTAAGAGCTCCCTATATCTGTATAATGTCATAGATGGTATTATGCCATGGGATATGTGATAAGCTGCCTAAGAGTGCCAAAATCAATATTTGCGCACAGGGCGTGGCTCGGCCACTGGTAGCTGAGGACAGCTTAATATTCACTAAGCTTGCTTTAAGCGGGCCAGATTCAGTGGGATAAATAGGGGGTGCGACCTAAGGGTGTCGACCTTGACTAATATGTGATCTGATTACTAATGTTAATTTATGAACTTGGTATGTTGAATTCCTGATTATAAAACTGATGTATATTGTTGAGCACGTGGCTATGCTTATGAGTTGTTTGATTGTTGATTTGTAAATTGACTGCTTGATGGTTATGCTCTGTTTTCTGGTTTCTTGCTGGGCCTCGGCTCACGGGTGCTACGTGGTGTCGGTAAAGGCAAGGGCAAGGTGGACCAGTCTTGAGTTGGAGAGCTTTTGGGTTGAATGTACATAGTCAGCTGATTGGCCACCACGGTCGAGGAGTGACACAGGACAGGAAAAGCCTAAATGTCTGTTTTGCCCTTAGAGTGGCTTGTAGTTGTACTTTTGTTCTAAATTTTGTAAACTGTCTTTTAAACGTTATTACTTTTGGGATCCCATGTACTAAAATGTTCAAATGTATGAAAAGCAAGTTTTGTGGCCAAACACTTTTAACCCTAGCTCAATTATAGTTTCAATAACACATTTTTTTTAACTAAATGACTTGATTAGCAAGTCTTGCACCTTCATAAACACACAATGTAACCGTCTTTGCTATCCAGGGCATTAAAACTTGGTATCAGAGCGTCCTAGGTTTAAGGGTTCCTGAAGACTGGCTGGACATGTACATTCACCGCGAAAGACAAGCTCGACTCAGGGTTTGGTAATTGTGTATACATGATTATATGCTTAAATGATTGGAAAGGGATATGAATGCTGATATCGTTGTGATAGGACCTGGCCCTTGATTATTGCGTGATGAGATTGAAGCGTGCTGATTAGCATTGCTATTGCATGTGAATGAATATTTGGATAATGGTTTGCATACTGAGTGTATGTGGGTAACTGCTTAAATTTAATTCATATGTCATATCTGTTTATTGGCTTATAGGAAGCATGATGAAACGTGAGTATACTTGGTTGTGATAAAATTCGGTAGTTAAATGTATAGTGTTGTGGATTTGTGCTTAATATGCTTTATGTGTGCATGATAACTGTGGTTATTTGGACCTGGCTGTTGAGTGGTTCGGGGTGTGAACCTTAGGGCTGAGGAATTTAGTCAACAATGGTGAAGGAACTCAAATTGTTTGCGCCTAGAATGGTTAAGTGGACTTGGCGTTGTTTTATAGCGGGATTGCAGATGGTCGTTGGAGTTAGAAACTTCCATCTGCTCCTAAAAGCCGTAGCAGATGTTCGCTAGTATGTGAGTAAGTTGTGGGGCTTAATAGTTGAGACTAGATGGAAGAATAGTGGACTTCTCTGGGGGAAAGAGCTGCTTTGCATTCTTTGACAGTGAGGTTACCAGTGTTGGTTTAATGTGAGGGTATAGACAGATAAGGGTATCTTATGGAAGGCCTAAATGGGTTATCCTCTAGTTTTGAGAAAAGTTTGGGTTGCCTAAGAATTGGTCAGAGGGTGGGCAAAGTTAATTCCACCCTTGGTTATATGAAGATGAGAGGCCATGACTAAAGGGTTGTGTTAAGTATTTGTGACAGAAGGATGCCTGGAAATGGTACCCGGGCTGAGACATTGGCATGATGGGTATGAAAGAACTCAGATGGTGAATTGATAACAGAGTTTATAAAGACATGGTTTGAACTACGGGGACTGGTCGGCTTATAAGCCTAATTTGGAATGATAAGGCAACAAAGTGTATGTCAATGAGTTTTGTGAGTTGGGTAATTCATTTTGGGAAATTGATACAGGCGGATGTCATTGGAAATGATGACCCATTTCAGGATTAAACTATGGAATAGTCCAGAGCATATGGGTCGCTCCGATGTAGGAAATCATCATTTGTATTTAGGTTGTAGAGAGGGCCATGTTAATTGAGATCTGTGAAATAAGGTATAGAGCATGAGTGCCAGAGATGCAAATGGCAGTGTTTCATTGATGGAGTTTAGTAAGAACAGATTCTCGATAATCAAAGCAGAAGAACCCCGGACAATTCTATGGCCTCTGGTTTTGTTAGGAAGGGGAAATCTAATTTGCGAGATAGTTGTCGAAATAGTGATGAGACCAGTGAGGTTATTTATTATGCACCAGAGGTAGGAGATGCCACCTGGGAGGGTGTCAGGTGAGGGCACGACTTCAACATGGAATGATTCAATATGTTAGGATGGATTCCCATGGATAGGGGATGGAAGACTTGAATACCTTGTTACATTTGAAGCCCAAGGCTAGTTCCTCAGAGCTGATCAGTTAACTGGATAGATCATGTTTGGGGATTATATAACGAGCTGGAAGAGTTTGGTGTTGAGAATGTCCCAAGAAAGATTTAGACATAGAGAATATGCCTCAAGGAACTTTGCGAGGGCATGAAGATACTAAGAGGAATTATAAACTTTTGGGAGAGAAATTGGGACACAAGAAATAGAGAGGTTTGTGGTGAGAGCAATAGAGCTCGTCATATGGAAGCCTTGACATGAGTCAAAGTGAGAGTTAATTTGTTAAGAAACAACCATGGATAGTAGGGAATATCATTTGGAGTACTTTAGTTGGACTGAGTGGAACTAAGCTGACCAGTAGGGATTTAGATAGATATACAAGGAAGGATTGGGTACGCTTCAGAACTTGGCTACAGATAGGTTCGGTATCAGGGGCATTATGGAAGATGATAATGGTTTGATAGGAAGAATTTCTGGAGCTGTCGAATAAGTTTGAACTTGGGGTGGATCAGATAGAGCATCGTATTGCAGAAATTGTTAGCATTGTCTGCTAAGGATAAAGAGTTTAAATGCCCGGTTACAAGATGGGACAATGTCTTCATGAATTGATCTACGATCTAGTTATTACCAGCTGAGGATCAAGGAAAAAGACATTTCAGGAATCACAACTTGTACCGAGTAGGGTGTGATAAATTGGTAACAAAAGTTCTTAATTGATCCAAGCGTTAGCAACTCGGGTAAGTTCTAAAAATAGAAGATATAGGAATAGTATGAACAAGTCTCCTTTAGGGTTTATTGGCAGTAAATTGGGCTACTCTCCAGTTAGAAATGGAATGAGAACAACTACTATGCTGATGATATTAGTACTAAAGAAGCAGGGTTATAGGTAAAGCTCCATGAAGTGTAAGTTTGGTCTCGCCAGGGGTATTCAAAATAATGCTACAAGAAGAATAGGGAACAGGTATGAAGAGGTTTGATCTGAAGCCACAGAGAAGCTACTGAAGAATTTCTGAAGGATAGGGAGCACAACAAGACCGGTAAACACGTCATCTACTACATAAGTATCTTTGCAGGCGGCTACACCGGGGATTAGAAAGGCAGTAAAACTTGAAGTCAAACCGAATGGATAGTGTCAGATCGGAAGTTTAGCAGACAGAGTAAGAATTGATTAGCGCTTGGTGAGGTAGGAATATGCGTGTATGGCTGAATACAGAAGGGTGGCATAAAGGACCTAACTTTTGATAAAGACATGAAACTGTGAAGGTTGCATCACAGTTTGAAGCACGCCCAAGCACAGACTGACAAGAGAATGGTTCAAGCCTCGCAGGAGGTGGAAGAATGGGAACATGGTCGATATACATAGTACGTTGAGTTGGCGGTGTATGCATAGTGTAAGGAATTTGAGTGTTTGATCATTTGTAAGAAAGATAATCTTGTTACCAAGATTTGGTGAAACATAGTGAATGGGTGGATGGTTGGTGTTAAGAATCCTCGACTATGCGAGGAAAAGATCTAAATGGAGGCAGATCTCTTACTTGAGAGGTGTGTGTCAATTAAAAGAACACCATAGATTATAATGGAGTGGACAAGGTAACGACTGAGATTGGTATAGCGTTAGTGTATGGTGATGAACAGGTATGTATTCTCTAGACAATGGAATCCAAAGTGTTGGTATTGGTGGAGACAGGAAAGAACCTTGTTGAGGCAACACAAGGATAGGATGAGAGATCCGACGGAAATTTGGTCTGGAGATGGGAATTCTAAATGGATATCGTTCCATCTCCTAAGGTATGTTGTATCAGGATATTTAAACGGATGACAGAATCTAACATACTTGGATATTGAAAGGTAAAGTGATATGGTGGTGGATCATAGGAATGGACCACATTAGATTATAAGTAAGGTGATTGGACAGGGAAAGTTATAACTTAGCTGAATGGGTTAATGAAGTTGGTTTAGGTGAACTGGTAATGGGCAGAACATTGATGGTACTGAGTTAAGACCCTATAATTTTTCCAAGTTTTGGAAAGGAACTAGAGAACAAAGAGAATAGAGTGGAAACCTGGAATTATCGGTTGATTGCAGATGGAATAGCAATCTGAAAGCTTAACAGTTATCTTAAGGAATTAAGCGTTGAGTATGCGAATACTTGAGATATTAAGGAAAGTGTAATCTTTGATGATTTAGTCATGATGACAAATACTGGCGTACAGCTAAGATGACACAGCATAGGACATGGCAAGATAAAAAAATCAAGGAGTGCTATGCAGAGTAAAGAAGTGAAGGATAGTTGATACTACGATTTAGTATTGGTTTGGGGGGAAACCAAAGAGGTTGTTGGAATTCTTAATGCAGGAGTGTCTGCCTATCTGAAAGGACATAAGAACTTTGTAAATTGTTAATTTTGGAATACAAAGTTCCGGGATGAGAGATTTGTATCTCTTTAGGTAAGTGTAGAAAAGGAAATGTATGATATTCAGAGAAAGAAAAGGGGAAGTTCTGACTCCCGACTCGGCAGAAAATTCAGATGTTGTACCAAGGGTTAAGCCGGGGGCCCATGAACTGATCTCACCCTGGTAGGGGTGATGACTCATAGGTATTTCTGGTATCAAGAATAATACAATGAAATGATCGTTGTGAACTAAGCAGACCCTGAAGTTTCAGCAGGTTTGTGGTTCAAGCGGAGGTTAACGAAAGTATAACTATTAGACAATACCTTGTCGAACAAGATTGTTACTCTCATAAGAATATTATTTAGGAGTAAAACTAAAGGCGTTGAACCTTGGGATTTGTGGTCAGAGGTACGAGGTTTACTATCTGATATGTTTGAATAAATTTCGAGGACGAAATTATTATAAGGAGGGGATAGTTGTAACGACCTGAAATTACTAATCAGGCTTAAGGGCCTTGAATAGTGTGACAGGAGGGCACAATTGGAAGTTATGTGAATTAATGGTGAAAATGCATGATTATGTGAAAAGCATGCTTATATGATTATTTGGATAAATGTGAGGCATGACTATGTGTATTAGTATGCATGTAGGCCCTGATTAGAGTATAAGGTTATATTTGTAATTTTGTCCCATTGAGGGCATAAATGTAAATATTTGTGATAAAATGTTGAGACCACATTATTATGTGGATATATTTGTAGCTTGTGGCTCGAGGCGATCCTAGCAAGCGGTTTAGCGAGAAAGTCACGGTGGGGATTTATAACCCGCTCGTGGGAGTCCGGGGGGTATTTCTGTGAATTCGAGAAGTATTTTGGGGATTATTTGATACTGAGGAAAAATAATTGGTGATTGGTTAAGTGTCGGGATGTAAGCGATAATTATTAGGGACACTTGAGGAATTAGCGAGAATTGGGAGAAAGTGACTAAAATGCCCTTAGAATGATTTAAAGGCTCAGATTTAATGGGAGAGTATTATGGTCATTTGGTTATAAGGGATAAGAGTAATTTCAGCCTTTATACACTTGGTGGAATGTTTAGAAACTGGGAGAAATTGAAAGAAAAAGGAAAAAGACAAAAGATAGAAAGAAGGAAAAATAGAACACTTGGGACATACCCTTTTCTCTCTATCGGTTTATCATTTTCTAGCACCATTTCTTGTGAATTCTTGGAGAAGTGGTTCAGAGGAGGATTAGGTCAAGTTTATGTTGGGAACGAGTTTCCTAAAACGCAGCGGAATGGTGGTGTGGTTGGCCCAGTGTACAACAAAAATTTTGTAACATATTTAAACTACCTTTAAATATGTGGATCCATTAATATACATACATTAATCATAAGCAAGATAATAATAGAAATCATAATTTCGAAAATTATAATTAATTAATTATTTAATTAAATTTCAAAATTAATTTAATTATTTAATATAATTTCAAAAATTATACAATAATTAAATATTAATTAATTTTATTAACTACAACTAATTTATAATTAATTAATTAATCACTATTATCATATAATTGCATATTTGGCCTGAAGAACAAATTTCTTCTTAAATATGTCTTTAAACTATTTTCCCTTCATATCAACTCTTACCTTGAACAGTGTTGATAGAGCCGCTATGGGGACCTATGGACCTATAATTCCAAGCTCCAATAAATTTGAGATTATTAATTAAACTCTTTAATTAAATAATCTTAATTTATTAATCTCATGATTATTCCACTATAAATATGAGACTGCACTCTTGTAATTATAGACATTTCATTTACTAAGTACTTTATAATCATAAAGCGTCCATTGATATAACCATTGCATACAACTTGACCCTCTAATAATGGTTCATAATTAATCAGGAATAAAATTACCGTTTTACCCTTTTAATTATCTCTTGTTTCCTTAAGTACTATTGACTCTACTAGTGAAGGTTAATTCATAACTAAATTATGAATTTGACCTCAATAACCTTTCAGTCCCAAAATTCAACCCTTAAGAGAACCATCATTCAATCTCTTGCGAGAAGGTATAGATTCCATATCTGTATACTATGTCCCCAGCCATCTATATTAATGAGTTCCCAAAACAAAAGTTTCTAGCCTGATCATTCTGACAGACCCTAACAAGTGAATCAAAGAACTCATATAACATAAACAGGAGTTCATAGTAACTTCAGGATTATGATCTAATTGTAGATGATCATTAGTTGATATATTTAATTAATACTTCAAAACGGTATTTAACTAAGTATTAATAAACATATCTTGTCCAGTTCTATATATTCTCTAATATATAAAGCACCTCCACTAAAGTGTCCTACCACACTAGTGATCGGGATCTAGATCACATGTATTCATAATACTAGTGGACCGTACTTGCAGTAATAAATCTAAAGATTCCATAACTTTATTTTACTGCGAAATATTCAAGTTCATTTATCTCAAACACAATCCTCCCGTACCAATACGTTTTTGAGATCACCTATATGAACTTAGGAATTTTCCTGTTATTTACATAATATTATCATAGAATAATATAGTCCATAAAATATATGCATAACAAATTCAATTTATTTATTTCATAAAACAATGTCTACTACATATGCTTTCAGGGCACATTTCCAACAATCTCCCACTTACCCTAAAGCAAATGATGCATCTCTCTCTTTCCCGTGTTTCTTACATGCTTCTTAAAAAGATTTTATGGATAAAGTCTTTGTGAAAGGATCTGCAAGATTATGTTCTGAAGCTGTCATCATAACTGCAACATCTCCTCGATGAACTATCTCTCTTAGCAAGTGATACTTCCTCTCGATGTGCTTTCCCCTCTTGTGACTCCGTGGTTCCTTTGAGTTAGCTATTGCCCCACTGTTGTCACAATATAGGACTAGTGCCTTATCCACATCTGGTACAACTTCCAGATCGGAATAGAACTTTTTGAGCCACACAGCCTCCTTAGCTGCTTCACAAGCCACTATATACTCGGCTTCCATGGTGGAGTCTGCAATGTTGCTTTGTTTAATACTTTGCTAGACTACTACTCCTCCTCCAAGAGTAAACACTGATCCAAAAGTCGATATCTGACTATCTCTGTCTGGTCAAAAATCAGAATCAATGTAACCAGTGGGGTTCAGGTCTCCACCTGAATATACAAGCATATAATCTCTAGTATTTCTAAGATACTTGAGAATATTCTTTACTGCAGTCCAATGACTCAATCCAAGATTGGATTGATAACGGCTGACTATCCCCACTACATAACAATTTTCAGGTCTTGTACATAACATGGCGTACATTAGACTGCCTACTGCTGAGGCATAGGGATACTGTCTCATATCTTCCTCTTCCTGAGGTGTTTTAGGACACTGCTCTTTGGAAAGGAATACTCCAGAACGGGTTGGCATATCACCCTTTTTGGAGTTTTTCATATTAATGCGTTCTAGCACCTTATCAATATAAGTTGCTTGAGACAATGCCAAAGTTTTGTTCAGTCTATCTCTAAGAATCTTAATTCCCAGAACATACTTGGCTTCTCCCAAATATTTCATTTGGAATTGTTGAGCTAACCAGTTCTTTACTTTTGATAATGATGTTACGTCATTTCCAATCAGTAATATATCATCAACATAAAGAACGAGGAATACTACTACACCATCTTTGATTTGTTTATAGACACAAGGTTCGTCAACGTTTTGTTCAAAACCAAATGTTTTAATTGTGTCATCAAATCTAAGATTCCAAGATCTAGAAGCTTGTTTGAGTCCATAAATGGATCTAAGAAGCTTGCAAACCTTTTGCTCTTGACCTTTTAACTCGAATCCTTCTGGTTGAGACATGTAAATGGTTTCGTCAAGGTAACCATTCAGAAAAGCTGTTTTGACATCCATTTTCCAAATCTCATAATCCATGCACACAGCTATGGACAAGAGTATACGAATGGATTTTAGCATGGCTACAGGAGAAAAAGTTTCTTCATAGTCAACCCCTTCTTTCTGTGTGTAACCTTTGGCTACAAGCCTTGCTTTGAAAGTCTCTACTTTTCCATCCACTCCTCTTTTCTTCTTGAATATCCACTTGCAACCAATGGGTTTGATATTCTCAAGTGAATCTTCAAGAACCCAAACAGAATTGGAATACATCGATTCCATTTCTTGGTTCATGGCATCTTGCCATTTGTCCTTCTCAGAATCATTCATCGCATCTCTAAATATCAATGGATCGTCTTTGTTTGTGTCAGACACAAGCATTTGAACTTCGTGTTCGTACCGTGTGGGTTGCTTGCTAACCCTCCCACTACAACGAGGTTTACTACTATTCTGACTAGAACTAGCAGTTTCCTCTTGCCGTTTTTCATTGGTTGTTGCTGGTGACTTTGCAACTTCATTTTAGACCATCTCCTCTAGAACAACTTTACTGCAAGGTTTGTGGTTATTCACATAGTCATGTTCACGAAAGTTGCATTTGTCGATACAAATGTTTTATTTTCTTTTGGAATATAGAAAATTCCACCTCTGGTCTCTTTGGAATAACCCACTAATATGCACACTTCAGAGCGTGATTCCAATTTCACGGTCTTTCCTTTAAGCACGTGTGCAGGACACCCCCAAATTCGAAAATGGTGTAAACTAGGTTTACAACCATTCCATAATTCTATGGGTATCTTTTGGATAGACTTAGATGGAACAACATTTAATATGTATAGATCACATTGAATTGCATAGCCCCAGAATGACAGTGGTAATGATGAGAAACTCATCATTGATCTAACCATATCTAATAACGTTTTGTTCCGTCTTTTTGAAACACCATTTTGCTGTGGCGTTCCAGGTGTTGTGAGTTGGGATTGAATGCCATGCTCACACAGATGGTCCTTGAATTCAAAATCCAAGCACTCTCCTCCTCGATCAGATCGAAGAGCATTTAGTGACTTACCTAATTGCTTTTCAGCTTCTACTTGAAATTCTTTGAACTTTCCAAAAGTTTCAGATTTTCTTTGCATTAAATATAGGTACCCATATCTTGAATAATCGCAAATAAAAGTGACGAAGTATTCATAACCTCCTCTTGCTTGTACATTAAGTGGACCGCAAACATCCGTATGTACTAGCTGAAGTGGTTATGTGGCTCTTGAATCTTTGGTAGAGAAAGGTCTCTTGGCCATATAATTGCATATTTGGCTTGAAGAACAAATTTCTTCTTAAATATGTCTTTAAACTATTTTCCCTTCATATCAACTCTTACCTTGAACAGTGTTGATAGAGCCGCTATGGGGACCTATGGACCTATAATTCCAAGCTCCAATAAATTTGAGATTATTAATTAAACCTCTTTAATTAAATAATCTTAATTTATTAATCTCATGATTATTCCACTATAAATATGAGACTGCACTCTTGTAATTATAGACATTTAGTTTACTGTGTACTTTATAATCATAAAGCGTCCATTGATATAACCATTGCATACAACTTGACCCTCTAATAATGGTTCATAATTAATCAGGAATAAAATTACCGTTTTACCCTTTTAATTATCTCTTGTTTTCTTAAGTACCATTGACTCTACTAGTGAAGGTTAATTCATAACTAAATTATGAATTTGAGCTCAATAACCTTTCAGTCCCAAAAGTCAACCCTTAAGAGAACCATCATTCAATCTCTTGCGAGAAGGTATAGATTCCATATCTGTATACTATGTCCCCAGCCATCTATATTAATGAGTTCCCAAAACAAAATTTTCTAGCCTGATCATTCTGACAGACCCTAACAAGTGAATCAAAGAACTCATATAACATAAACAGGAGTTCATAGTAACTTCAGGATTATGATCTAATTGTATATGATCATTAGTTGATATATTTAATTAATACTTCAAAACGGTATTTAACTAAGTATTAATAAACATATCTTGTCCAGTTCTATATATTCTCTAATATATAAAGCACCTCCACTAAAGTGTCCTACCACACTAGTGATCTGGATCTAGATCACATGTATTCATAATACTAGTGGACCGTACTTGCAGTAATTAATCTAAAGATTCCATAACTTTATTTTACTGCGAAATATTTAAGTTCATTTATCTCAAACACAATCCTCCCGTACCAATACATTTTTGAGATCACCTATATGAACTTAGGAATTTTCCTGTTATTTACATAATATTATCATAGAATAATATAGTCCATAAAATATATGCATAACAAATTCAATTTATTTATTTCATAAAACAATGTCTACTACATATGCTTTCAGGGCACATTTCCAATAGTTTAGCACTTGAGGTTCTTGGTGAAACTAGGAGTTCTGCTGAAATGCAGTCCCATTTAAGGTAAGCTTTAAGGTTATCTTTTAGTTTTTGATTTCTGATGTTGAAATGGATTTCTGAAACTTGGTTTTGATGGAAATTAAGGGACATAACTTGAGGAACTGATGAGCATAGGGCTGGAGGGATACTAAAGATAGCATAAGGTCGAATTCCCCCGGTTGAGGTAATAAATTATGAGTTTGAACATTTGAATTTAGGACTGTTCTGGTTCTCTTTTGTTGGGTTTTTGAGCTTCATGCTCAAACATGGCTTTTTCTTTGTTTTGGTGTGCATGTGGAAAAGTTCTTTATGGTTGGGTTGTGTAAGGTGAGATATAGGTGATGGTAGACTCAATTTGGTGTGTAGTTGAGGTTTGGAAGGGTTCCAAGGGGGTTTGGTTCGAGGAAAATCGAAGGAGGAAAAACAGGGTGTTGCTGGTCTGTGACTAGCGCTGTAGCGCTAGCCTTTCGGCGCTACAGCACTAGGCTTGAGTTTCCTAGCTCCTTTGGCTCTGCTTGTAGCGCTAGAGCACCCTCTTTTAAGCACTATATCACTACCCTATCTCCAGAAGTTGGTTTTTGGGTTATTTCTTAGGGTTTTCACCCAGGGGCTCGGGGTTTGATTCCCTCACCCCGTTTGGTGGAATTAGGGCTTCCAGAGGGCTCAGGATTAGTCCTGAGGTTAGGTTTTGGAATTGAAGTTTGGTGATGATTTTAATTTGTGGCTGTGACTAGGTGAATGGTAGGGCTCGGGAGGGATCGTGCTTGAGAGTTGACTTCATTGAACAAGCTAGCGGAATCAAAGGTAAGAAACTACACCCAGTTATGTGTTAATGATGGGACTAAGAGCTCCCTATATCTGTATAATGTCATAGATGGTATTATGCCATGGGACAAGTGATAAGCGGCCTACGAGTGTGAAAATCAATATTTGCACATAGGGCGCAACTCGGCCACTGGTAGCTGAGGACAACTTAATATTCACTAAGCTCGGTTTAAGTGGGTCGGAGTCAGTGGGATAAATAGGTGGTGTGACCTAAGGGTGTCGACCCTGACTAATGTGTGATTTGATTACTAATGTTAATTTATGAACTTGGTATGCTGAATGCTTGATTATATAACTGATGTAGATTGTTGAGCATGTGGCTATGCTTATGAGTTGTTTGATTGTTGATTCGTAAATTGACTGCTTAAGGGTTATGCTCTGTTTTCTGGTTTCTTACCAGGCCTCAGCTCACGGGTGCTACGTGGTGCAGGTAAAGGCAAGGGCAAGGTGGACTAGTCCTGAGTTGGAGAGCTTTGGGGTTGAACGTAAATAGTCAGCTGATTGGCTGCCACAGTCGAGGAGTGACACGGGACGGGAAAAGCCTAAATGTCTGTTTTGCCCTTAGAGTGGCTAGTAGCTATACTTTTGTTCTAAATTTTGTAAACTGTCTTTTAAATGTTATTGCTTTTGGGATCCCATGTACTAAAATGTTCAAATGTATGAAAAGAAACTTTTGTGGCCAAACTCTTTTAACCCTAGCTCAATTAAAGTTTCAGTAACACGTTTTTTAACTAAATGACTTGATTAGCAAGTCTTGCACCTTCATAAACACACAGTGTAACGGTCTTCGCTATCCAGGGCGTTACACCTGCGCCTCGCGAGATGGCATGCCTGCGCGCACCCAGGTGCCTCGCACCAACTGCGCCTCGCGAGATGGCACGCCTCTGCGCACCTAGGTGTCTCGCACCACCTGCGCCTCGCGAGATGACACACCTCCACGCACCCAGGTGCCTCGCACCACCTGCACCTCGCGAGACGACACGCCCCTGTGCACCCAGGGGCATCGCACCAAGGGCCTCTTGAACATGAATTAGGGGAAGGTCAGAAAGGGCCTCACAACGATTCGACATGAAGCCAGAAGAGATACAGAATGAGCCTATAGACCTAGAAGAGTTAGAGTACGGATGATATGGTGTCCACGCTAGACAGGTAGTGGTAGTACAAGAATGGTACATGGTCAGGACTCCCTCAACACGCTTATGAGGTCCGTACCCGACAAGTAGTGGAGGCATAATATGGTACCAAGATAGGAGTAATTTTGCAGATGCCTAACACGTACTAGAGCAGACCACCACTCTTCCAACACCACTACCACCTTTGCTATTACCCTGATAGTGTACTCATGTACTATTTTGTCGTGAGGGACCACCATGTATAAGGGGCCATTAGAGCCCAGCTATAAATAGAGCTTGACCCCTCAGAAGAAGGGGTTGGAAAAAACACTGTAGCATCATACCATAAGAAATACAAGTTCTTTTGACCATTTTCTTTCTGCAATTATTCTCTAAGTTTCTGTTTAGATTTTTTGAAGTTCTTCATTGATAAGTTCTATACTTTGATTTTTCTAATTTAACTTCATTGACGAGTTCTCACCGTGAACAACAAGAAAATAAAGGAACAAATAATTCCTACTTCAACGCTAGTTTTAAGAATCGTCCCACGTACGCATGTTACATGCAAGTTTACTTTTACGCTCAAATATAGGTTATTTAATTAAATCCATGTTTCTTGATTTGAAATCATTGAGAAATACATAGTAAAAATGACTTCATTCTTTTATGATTTTATGTGATGTTGTTGTATGAAGAGAGTTGTGGTGCAACTTGTGCCACGTGTATATGGCCCATGCACACATGGGGTATGTATGTTGGGCATATGTAATTTTACATGATGTTAAGATGAGTGTTTGATTATTATTCTAGGCTCGTTGTGAAGTTATCCCGCTTCTAAATTGCTTGGACTTGAAGTAAGGAAGTTAGCTAAAATTTCTATGCCTTATGTTATGAAAAGTATGAGGTAATATGTCGTTAAGAGCTACTATGTTATGAAAATTATGAACTAGTATGATTGCAAGAGTTTTGGTGTTATGGAAAGTATGAGCTGTTGTAAGCTAAAGTGTTATGAAAAGTATGAATTACTATGTTATGATATAAAATGTTGTATGTTTGCTTGTATGTTGTATGACAAGCAGTAGGTTGTTAGCGTTTTGTCCGAGACACAATAAATGTGTTACTAAGGATATGACATAACTCATAGGGCAGACGCACCGAGGTTATTCAAGGACTTGAGTTCCAGTTTACCTCATGGAGGAGGTCTTATCAGTTTATGTTTTTGTTGGTTACCTCAAAATGTGACATGGACAATAGGGGTGCTATGATTGAAAGATGTATGATTATGATTATGATTATGATTAAGATGATGATGATGATGAATATGAGTATGAATTATCATGAATATGGTATGGTTACGATATGAATTGTCATGAGTATACAAAACGTATGTAGTTTTCCTTGTATTCTTCTTGAATATTGTTGCATTTGTTTGTACTTCTTTACTGAGATTTTAGCTCACGCCCTTACTTCCCCCCATTCAGGTAGGCAATAAGGCTTCTCCTTGGTACGCATAGTGATGTGGGAAGTTCAGATGTCTAGACATGTATGACGTGGGGTGTCTTATGAGTGATTAATGATCAAGATGAGTGCCATGAATAATTAAGAATTTATGTTATGGTTTATGTTTTAACTATGTGAGTGGGACTTATTACTTTTAGTTTATTTCCAAAGATTGCATAAATACACAACATTTTTATTTCAACTATTGGGTCCAAATTGCATATTTTATAAAGGCCCCATTGAACCTTGTCTGTAAAATGGTATTTTTCAAATAAATATGAGTTGAGCACGTTTTTACAAAGAAATAGATTAGGGTGCTCCTTACAAACAGAAGCAATCAATATATAAAAAGAAATAATGTTTGAACATGTACTCCACTCTAGCTGTTCCACAATAAATTTAGGCATTGTGTTCACTCAAAAGATGATGAAAAATAAAAGAGTGAGACAAAATTTTTGTATAATTTCTCTTAGCTAAAAATCTCCTTCTTTTTCCAATGCCTATGAGTCTATTTATAGAGGTTTAGAAATGCCAAAACCAAGGAAAACTGTGACGCATTTTGTGGAGTATTAATGGTTGACTATTGTGTAGAGATAAAGCCCATGACGTTGAAGAAGAATTCAATCGTGTAAAGAAAGAAAGAGCACAACGTGGCATAAGCTTGGTCTTCACTCTTCAGACTTCGGTTGTTGTAGCAAACTTGATGTGTATCGTATGCCATATCAAATTTACTAAAGAATTAAAATGAGATTTTTCTTTCAAGATTAAATAACATAAAATAAAATAACATGCAAAGAACAATTGATAATTACAATTTTAAAGAATAGTTAAGAATTTTTGACCATGATTTTGGTCAATGATTAGCAGACGTCAAAATTACAGTAAGCCTTGAATAGAAAAAAATGACACAAATAATTTTATAGTGGTTCAGCCCCAATTTGTTGGTAATAGCCTAATCCACTTGGAGTTGTGATATATGTAGCCTACACTTAAGATCAGATGAACTTGAGCCAACTAAGTTTCTTGAGTGTAAGTGAAAAAATACAGAGTTTCTCTCTCAAGAATACACGTTTTCTCTCTCAGTAAAGTACCCCAAGAATGCCCAAGTCCCCAAAGCCTAGCTAGAAAATTAGAATCCCCTAAATGATGCCATGAGCTCTCTTTCTATAAGCTCATGGATCATTCAATCAAGGTCTCCCCAATGACGGAGTATTCGGTTGTTCTAACTAATAATCAAATTTAAAATACAACGATACAACGATTAATTCGGGATATATGAGATATTCTCACGGTTGTTACTGAAAATTCCAACTGAAGTTGTTGCTAAAGATTTATTGAAGAGTCACTAGACATCTAACTCCTGAGATTTTGATCCGTCTGGTCGACCAAATCCATTCCCCAATGTAGCTGGTCGGCTATATCATGTTGATGATCGGATAGAACACTTTCTAGAGTAACTGGTCGGCAAAAGCACCTTAATGAAGTAACTGGTCGGCCAACACACCTTAATGAAGTAACTGGTCGGCCAAAACACATTACTGGTCAAATAGCACTATTCTCTTATGTGACTGGTCGGCGAAAACATCTTACTTAAGTGACTGGTTGGAGAAAACAACTTCTTGGATGGGTAGAATTCCTCACTGGTCGGTCAAAAGCCTTACCTGGTCAGGTAAATCACTTCCTGACCAAGTAAATTTATTTCCTGACCAGTAATATCACAACTCGATAGGTCAACTTCCAACCTTTGCACTTCCTTGGTCAACACATTTATTGACTATTAATGTGTTACTGACCATGCATTGCCACTTGTCACTTCTGATTGCCATGTCATCAAACAGAAAATTTGGGGATAACATTTGCCCCTCAAGTTTATTATATGATTTACTCACATGATAAACTTTTTCAGTTGTTGAGATCGTCCAAAAACTTTCATATTCTCTTTGTCCCAAAATTCCAATAAATGACTTTGCGCATTCTCCCACCTTTTCAAATAAATCATGACTGAACTCCTCAACCCACGAAAATGGCAGTTACCCGTTCCCCTATGCAGGAGCTACTATCCCTCTACATTCTTTCTTTCGGTCAATAGCAGATTACTTCAATGTATCTCCCTTCCAGATAGCTCCAAATAAAATCCAAGCACTGTCTGCTCTATATATTCTCTATCACTTCCAGGGCTGGGATCCACCTACTCCTCATGAAGTGCATTACCTTTTCGACTTTAGGACAAACCCCAGCCACAAGAATATAGGTTTTTCCACCTCTTCCATAGGAAAAATAGGATCAAATACCTCCATGGTATTGCTCATAAATCGAATCCTGGAAAATATTACACGAAATACTTTCTTACTTCAGATATCAGGGCCAATAACTTGGCTTTTACGCATGCATGCCCTTTTCATCAACCTTTACCGACCAGGGAAATGTATTCCCGAGCAGAAGAACTTGCTAACATGCCCATAAGAGAAAGATGTCAAGGAGTTTGTCAAATTGGAAAATCTTCAATTGGTGGGGTTGTTACCAAACAATCAAAACATCATAGAAGGCAGTACTACTGAAGAAGCAAACACAACCGACCAGTCAAATGCTTATATTGAAGTAGCGACTGGCCAGTTTTCTCCTGAACCATCTCCCAAGTTGCGCCGACCAAGTGATCTTATTATTAGGGAACCTCTTCCTGAAGACCCTCGTAGACATGCCTTTCCTACCAGGCCTGGGAAAGGAGAAAACATTGAACTCCTTAGAGAAGACAACTCATCGTCTGAAGATGAAGATGACATTCTCGATGAAATTTTGAACTCAGATTTTTCTACTAACAGTAACCATAGTTTTTCTTGTTATAGATAACTTTTTTTAGAATGATAATGTAAAATCTATAAAGTCTTGTAGTCATAGTAAAATTTTCATTTACTTATATTTATCTCTCATTTCCACTGACCAGTTTTGTGCTTCACTTTTTTGCAAATCCAGACATGTTTAAGCAATTCAACATTTCCTCTGCCCAAAAGAGGAAACCTAGTGAAGGTAGTAGCTCAAACCCTCCGAGCAATGTTGCGAAGGCTGTATCGACCAGCCATGGGAGATCATCTGACTAGCCTATCGCTATCCCATGATTGACTCCTCCATTTATTCCTCCCCTGCTACCTTAACAACTACCCGACCAGCTGACTTAAGTGAGCCCCTTCGCAGTGCTGGTGAATATGGAAAGGAGTTATTAGACCACACTCTTCATCATGCAACAACAACTCAAACCTTTGAGACTTTACCCCAGCATAGTGTTGAAGTTGTCCTGCAAAGAGGCCTCGCTCAAATAATTTCTGTAAGCATCTTATCATCAAGGGCTCTGTAACGACCCAAATTCGCTAATAAGGCTTAAGGGCCTTGATTAGTGTGCCTGGAGGGCATAGTGGGAATTATGTGTGAATTTAATGATTAAGATGCATGATTATGATTTAAAGCATGTTATATGACTATTTGAATATTTGAGATGCATGACTATGTGTATTAGTATGCATGTAGGCCCTGATTAGGTTAGAGGGGCATAATCGTAATTTTGGCCAGTATGGGCATAACTGCTTTGATATATGTGATAATTTTCGAGACCACATTATTATGTGGATATATCTGTGATCTGTGACTCGAGATGATCCTAGTGAGAAAAGTAGCGAAAAAGTCATGGCGGGGATTTATACCTGGCTCGGGGTGAGCTTAGGGGTATAAATGAGAATTTAGCGAATATACTGGAGTCTATTTTGACATTGAGGAATATTATTGGTGGTTAATTAGGTATCGGGAATTAAGCGGGAAATATTAGAAACACTCGAGGAGTTAGCAGGAATTGAGTAAAATGACTAAAATGCCCTTAAGTAGACTAAAGGATTAGAAATAAAGGGGAGGGCATTAGGGTCATTTGGCATGTAAGGAACAGATATGCTGAGGCTTAATGTTAGTGGGAAGTGTAGAGAAATGTAGACGTCTGAAAAAGAAGGAAAAGGAAAGGAAAAGAAAGGAAGGAAAAATAGAGTGGTTTTCCTTTGAGTCGGTTTGTGGTTCTCTTACCACTTCTCTCCATTCTTCTTGAAGCAAAATTCAGAGGAGAGCTAGTTCAATTAAGCCACAAGGTTACTGAGCTAAGCTTGAGGATTTGACAAGGGTTTAGCAAGGTTAGGCCATCACTTGAGGTAAGGTTATGTAATTTCTTCAGTTGCTGGTTTGGTTTCTGAACTATGGTGTATAAGTTGAGTTTGATGGGGAACTTTGGGGAAATTCAGGGCAAAGGTTAAGGAAAAGCAAGCCAAGGAGGTCTAGAGACAGCTTGTGGTTGAAATCCTATCAAAGGTATAAAGTCTAAACTCTAACTTTGTTGTTCAATTGGTTTCTGCTGAGTTGAAGTGTTTAGGAGTGGCTATGGTGAATTCTGAGTTTGTGGATGCATGTGCTTGAGTTCTAGGTATTTGGGGTGCTACGTGGTGCAGGTAAAGGCAAAGGCAAGCTGGACCAATCCTGAGTTGGAGGGCTGCGGGGCTGAATGTACATAGCCAGCTATTCAATCACCATGGTCGAGGAGTGGATCAGGACAGGGATTACCTAACTGCTTGTTTTGCCTTAGTATGGCCGGTTATTGTATTTGAATCTTATAACTTTTGTAAACGATCTCTAAACTTGTATTTTTGGGATCCCGTGTAAACAAATAATGTTTCTTAATGAAAATGCGGCTTTTGAGACCAAAACGTTTTAAACCCTAGTTCCTTTATAGTCTCAGTAACACGATTTTGTTTAAGCGACTTTGTTAGCAAGTCTGGCACTTTATAAACACATAGTGTAACGGTCTTGGCTATCCAGGGCGTTACAGGCTCACACTTTCTTATTTATTGTTCCTATTCTAAATAATTTTCTGTTATCTATTTCAGGGACTTATCACTATCAGTCATGCTCAACACCGAGCAATAGACTATAAGGAGCTGATTAAAGTCTTGACTGATCAATTGGTGGAATCTCAAGCGAATATTGAAAACCTAACCAAGTCTGAGAAAGTTCTTCAAGACAAGACTGAGGAGGCAGAGAAAACAATTGCTGATCAGAATAGAACCTTGAAGGAGTTGACTGATGAGAACAACAAACACATCCAAACCATCAAGACATTAATTGACCAACAAGAGAAAAATGTTCAAGAGATTGAAGAGCTGAAATAGGACAAGGAAGCTGATTTGGTTCGTTATGAAGAAATCTACTTCGACTGCTTCTACCAGATTTGGAACTTAAACAAACCTCTTAACCTTGACTTTCTTTCTGAAGAAGCAAAGGCTGAGGAAATCGCTAGATGTGAAGCAAAGGATGCCGAGGAGGCAGCTCTCCCAACTGGCATTATGCCTGCCTCTCCTTCTCTATCATTACGACTAGAGGAGGTCCCTGATGGTGAGGATGGTGTTGACCAACCAGAAATTAGTGTACCCGACCAGTGAGCATTTTGGGCCGGCCAGAGAGCATGCTCAACTTGACTAGTGAAAATTTTGTTCCCGGCTAGTAATTTACTTCTTTTCCTCATACTTTTGTGAAGACAATTACTGCTCAATAGCTTTTATATTTTGCTCGTACGGCCGAGCTGTTTGACACTTTACTTTACTTTTCTTAAAACATTCCAAGTTTTTCGTGAATAGTAAAGTCTCTTTGATCTATGCCATGAATTTTTCATGAGTACTTAGTTTTCTAACTTAGAAATTACAGACATTTCATAAGTCCCTGCTAAGTTTACTTTCCTACACTTTTATTGCTCTAACATTTTATGAGTATAATGTTTATTTTCAAACGAATATCTGCTTATAACTTCAAATTTTGAAAAATTCCCAAGTTACTTAAGCTTTGTAAAAAAGGTTAACTTAATGGCCTTTTTCGACTTGAAAAGTTTACAAGTCAGCCTAAAAAAAAATATGTATACTCGTGCTTATATTGCCTATGTTGAATTATATACCAGTATGCCCTATGTGCCCCCCAAGTGATCGAGGGTTGAAAGATCCTTAGTCACTTGCTACTTGACCGAATCTGTTCGAGCAGTTATTACTCGTGAAACACATTGAATATAAAGAAAACATACGAGCAGTTGAACACTACAAGAATACTCGACCAATTAAATACTGGCAATCTACTCGGCTAGGTGGACATCGACCAGTTGAACACTGGCCGGTTTTTCCCGGCTAGACAATTTTTTTTAAAAAATTTACTGACAATTGAACACTGCCCGAGTAAAAATAATCAACACATCTACATAATTTGTAGAAAGATTTGACCACGATGAGCGTGATCTCTTTTATTACTCGTAAATAAAAAAAAGGACAAAACATGTCTAATAACGAGTCTTAAACAAACAAAAATTATTTAAAAATAAATGACTAGTCAACAAATAACAAGTTAAATAATTGAAACTAAGCTACCACTCTGTAACTGGTATTCATTGATAATATTTCCTCAAGTGCTTGCCATTCTAATAGTTTCCGATCAGCCCTCCATTCAGTCGAGAAAGTTTGTAAGTGCCGGGTGGCAAGACTTGCTCAATCTGATACGGTCCTTCCCAGTTTGGTCCTATCACTCCAGCTGCTGGGTCTTTGATGAACACCTTTCTCAAGACCAAATCTTCGACCTGGAACTTCTGATCTCTAACTCTGGAATTAAAATAGGGAGCCACCTTTTATTGATGGGCAGCAACTCTTAAGTATGCTTGTTCTTGTTTTTTCTTCAACAAAGTCCAAAGACTCAGCTAGCAATTGGTTGTTCTCTGGCTGGTTGTATGTACTTCTCCAATGAGATGGAGGGTCAATCTCAACAGGCAACATAGCTTCGTGCCCATATGCCAAGGGAAAAGGAGTATGACCAGTTGCTGTTCGAGCAGTTCTGTACGACCAGAGGACTTTTGGTAATTCTTCTGCCCATGTTCCTTTAGCTTGCTCAAGGCACTTCTTTAGAGTGTCTTTCAACGTCTTGTTGACTGCTTCAACTTGCCCATTCGCTTGCAGGTGAGCTACCGAGGAGAAACTTTTTGTAATACCATGTCTAGTGAAAAAATCACTAAATAAGTCGCTACATATTGAGTGCCATTGTCAGATACTATCATTTAGGGTAGACCATATCGACATATTATATTTTTCACTACAAAGTCTAACACTTTCTTCGAGGTGATTGTTGCTAGCAGTTCAGCTTCCGTCCACTTAGTGAAATAATCCACAGCAACTACCACAAACTATACCCCTCCTTTTCCTTTGGGTACTCTCTCGTTCAGATCAATTCCCCATACTGCAATGGGCCATGGACTTTGCATCTGCTTCAAAACATTTGGAGGTGCTCTGGGTATTTTAGAAAATCTCTAACATTTATCATTTCTTCACATACTCCATAGAATCTTCATTCATTGTAGGCTAGAAAAATCCTTGTCAAAAAAAATCTTCTTAGAGAGACTTTGCCCCCCAGCATGGTCTCCGCAAAATTCTTCATGCGCTTCAACCAGCAAGTTCTTTGATTGGTCGAGTGTTACGCACTAAGTAGTGGTATAAAGTACCCTCTTCTATATAATATCCAATGCATTATGATATATCTAGCAGCTTGCCTCATCATCTTTTTTGCTTCATTGCGATTGTCTGGTAAGATGCCTTGTTCGAGGTAAGTGATGATGGGTGTCGTCCAAGTGTTAGCTATTGTGATGGGTATTGCTTCCTGCTCGGTAATACTCGATTTTCCAAGTATTCAACTGGTACTATATTCAAAGTATCAACATCTTTTGCACTGGCCAGTTTAGCCAAAGTGTCTGCATTGGAATTCTGCTCTCGTGGTACTAGCTTGATAGTGTACTCTTTGAATTGTGTTAGCAAGTCCTTGGCTTTATTCAAGTAAGCCACCATGTGCAAACCTCTTGCCTGATATTCCCCCAAAATTTGGTAGACTACCAACTGAGAATCACTATTTATTTTGACTGACCGAGCATGAACATCTCTAGCTAGTCGCAATCCTGCTAAGAGGGCTTCATACTCGGCCTCATTATTAGAAGCATTGAATCTGAACCTTAATGCACAATGAATTCGATGTTGCTCAGGCGTGATCAATATAAGTCCTGCTCCTGAGTGATGTTCATTTGTGGGCCCATCCACAAAAAGTTTCCAGGCAGGAAATTTTTTTCTCTGCCCAGTCACATTTTCTTGCCAATCAAGGAGATCAGGAATTCTGGTAAATTTAGCAATGAAGTGTGCCAAAGCTTGTCCTTTAACGGCTTACCCAGGATGATACTTGATTTCAAATTGGCTTAATTTGACAACCCACTTAAGTAAATGACTAGAGGGTTTTGGTGTTTGTAAAACTTGGCGTAAGGACTGGTCGGTAAGCACCGTAATTTGCGAGATGCAAGCACTGAATAGTATGCTAACTTCTCAATCATCGGGTACCTTGACTCTACTCCTATCAACCATTTGCTAACATAATATACTGGATGTTGTACCTTATCTTCTTCTTGTATTAGAGCAGCAATGACAGCATGCTCTATGACTACCAAATAAATTTAAAGGTCCTCTCCATCCACCGGTTTTGAGAGAACTGGAGGTTGAGCCAAATGTTTCTTTATGGCTTGGAAAGCTTGCTCACAATCCTCCATCCATCCGAACTTTTTTCTTCCTCTAAATAAGTTGAAAAATGGGACACATTTGTCCGTTGATTTGGAAATAAACCTACTTAGAGCAGCAATCCACCCAGTCAAACTCGGTACATCATTAGTTTTGCCCGGAGACTTCATTTCCATGAGTTCCTTAATCTTCTTAGGATTGGCCTCTATTCCTTGCGAGTTAACAATAAACCCAAGGAATTTTCCAGAACTTACTCCAAACGAACATTTCAATGGGTTTAACTTCAGGCGATACTTTCTAAGTATTGCAAATCATTCCCCTAGATCTTGTACATGCCCCCAGCTTCGTTCGACTTAACTAGCATGTCGTCGACATATACCTCCATATTTTTGCCGATCAAGTCACTAAACGCTGGTAGGTGGCACCTGCATTCTTCAAGCTGAATGGCATAACCTTTTAACAATATAAACCTATATCTGTCTGTAAGCTATGCTCCTTGTTCAGAGGGTGCATACTTATTTGATTATACCATGAGTAAGCGTCCATGAAGGACAAAATTTCATGACCAGAAGTTGCATAAACCAACTGATCTCTCTGGGCAGAGGAAAACAGTCCTTCAGACATGCTTTATTTAGATCGATGAAATCTACACAGGTTCTCCACTTTCCATTTTTCTTGTGCACTAAGACTGGATTAGAAACCTGGCGAGGTAGTAAGCTTCCCTTACGAACCCATTTTCCTTCAATCGCTCAACTTCTTCCTTTAGAGCTTTTGCTCAACTTATCAAGCAACCTTCTCTTCTACTGCACTGCTGGGTAGTTTTCATCTACGTTGAGCACGTGGTTGATCATAGTTGGTGAGATACCCACCATAACCTTGTGAGACCAGGCGAAGACGTCTTGATTCCTTCGCAAAAATTCTATCAGCTGTGCTCTCAATTCCACCTTTAATTTCTTTCCAACTTTTACCACTCTGGTCAGTTCATTCTCATCTATTGAGACCTCCTCTAAATCTTCCATAGGTCCCACTCCACTATCCAAATCCCTAAAGTGACGATCAATGTCCATTCCCTTGCTTTGGGAAACGCCTTATTTGGTGAAATCATCTCCGGATGGGGTTTGCTGCTCAGTAATACCAGTAGTCCTTTATTGGTCGGTAACTTTATAAACTCCTTATCGGTCATTAGAATCTGCAAGACCTCCCTCATTAGACATGCCATAAATTTTTTCCTGGGCGGCCATTTTTGAGATGCCTGCCTGGTCAGTAAGATTTTCATCACCTCCCTGGTTGGCAAAGTTTACAACGTTGTGCTGGTCGACATCCATCTCGTCTAACACTTCTCTTTCTCCACACAAAATCATGTTATTCTCATTGACTCCCCTTCGTGCCTTAACAAATGAAGCATTGTAACATCCCTGACTTCTCTTTGGTTCCCTTGGACACATCCTATGTCCGCACTGGTCAGGAATTTCATAGTATGGTGCCATATATACATCATTGCGTGTAGAGCCATGAGCAGTGGTTGACCAATCACCACGTTTTATGCCGATGAAAAGTTTATTATTAGAAATTTTGTCATGACTGTCTCGTACCTCAAAGCGTCTCCTGCTATAACCGCTAACTTGATCGTTCAGGTCAGTGATAAACCTTCTCCAGTGAATCCATAAATAACTTGAGAGCAGGGCTTCAAATCACTGACAGATAACTTTATCTTTTCAAAAGATGACTTGTAGATAATATCACCGAGCTTCCCGTATCAACCAGACACCTTTTCTGTTTCATGTTCGCAATCTGGATGGTAATGATGAGCAAGTCATTGTGAGGATACCTGGCATGTCTGGCATCATCCTCTCTGAAAGAGAGAGATTCACTCTCATAGCGAGGATTTTTTAGAGGTCGCTCCTCGACAGTCATGACATATGATTTTGCCGCCCGATATGGAGGTATCCGAGCATATCTTTCTCTTGCTTTGTTACTATCTCAAGCCAAGTGTGGACCTCCACATATAGTGTCTAAGGTAAAATCCACTGGCTCAGGTTGCAAAGGTGGAGATCGTTGTCATTTAAGCCCAGGATTGTTGTTGCTTCCTCCTCTTTGGGGTTTCTCTGCCCATTACTTTTTCAACTTTCCCGACCAGAGAAGAAATTCTATCTCATCTTTGAGATGATTGCATTCATTCGTATCATGACCATAATCTCCATGGAAATGACAAAACTTATTAATGTCTCTTCTACTCATCTCAAACTCATTACTTCCACGTTTCTTTCCACCATTTTGACCGCTTCCACAATTCTTAGGAGGGTCAGCTGATCTGCCTGGATTTTGTATGCCCTTCTCCTCTTTCTTGATAGCGTCATCCAATTTCATATACTTGTCCGCTCAGTCAAGAAATTGTTGAAGAGTTGAAATCAGATTTCTATGTATACTATCCCACAAAGGGCTTTGGTAAGTGATTCTAGAGGATATGGCAACCATGTTCCCCTCATCTCTAATAGCAGTTCCTTGGTTGGATTGTCTCATGAACCTCTGTATATAATTCTTTAGAGACTCATCATTTCCTTGTTTGATATCTGCCAAGTGGTTGGCATAAACTGGTGGAGTCCGAGCAGTATTGAATTGTCTACAAAATTCCTTCCTGGATGCTTCCCAAGAGGTAATGAAATTCGGCTTAAACTTCCAATACCATTCCTGGGCAGTATCTAGAAATGTAGTTGGGAAAACTCTACACTGATAATCGTCACTTACCCCGAGCAGTTCCATTTGGTCCTCGAATTTCCCAACATGTCTGATGGGATCCATTTTTTTTGTATATAGCGGCAGCACTGGTGCTTTATATTTTGCCAGCAGCTGGGGTGCTCTAATCCGGGCACAAAATGGACAGCCACTTCATGGTCTACCTCATCCATTACGAATGGTTGTTTTGATAAACCCTACACCGCAGTTATTAGTGCATCAAGCTGGGCTTGGATGGCTGGTTCAACCGATGAGGATCCAAGGTTTTGACCTCCTGGTCGGGCATTTCCATCTGGAGCACTGTCGTCAAGTATTTCTACTTGACTGGCAAGGCAGTTTAGATCTTCCCCTTCGACCGGGTTGGTCTTCCTCTTGTTGCTGATAACGTCCCTTAGATCCTTCCAGGAAGCATGTCTTCCTAACCGATCAAACACTGTGCTCTTAGAATTTTTAGAGGGCTTATTGCACGGGACCTACTCTCTCCCTCTACGATGCTGGCCAGAATGTAGTAGTGGTTTATTGGAACGACCTGGGTGGTTTTTTCCTCCCTGCTGGTCAGTACCCTCCCTTTCTTTTTCTTTTGACCGGTCGGTCTGATGACTATCACCCTCGTCTTGACCATGTTCATCTTTGTAGCTAGGATTTTTTTTATCTCGAGGAGCTTTGGTTGGTTGTTTCCGGGCGGAGTGTGTTTACCATGCAACCGGTAACTCTCTGATCGGGAGGTTTCTGACCGGTGACTTCTGGAAGGGGTTCTAGAGTTCTCCCTTTGTTTTGATGAAGTTCTAGAGCGGACTCCGTCATCTGCCCGACCAATCAGATTGCTTCGAATCCAGTCAGGTCCTCGAGAGTCCATCCTTCAAGCAGGAGACTTCCCACTAGCATTTTCCTTTCACGCTCCCAGGGCGGCTGCTCATTTCCCGACTTGAGCATTGGCTTGGGCCAATTTGGTAGCCGCTTCTAGAGCAAGTGCTGCTTCACGATGTCTATGGTCGACTTCCTCCTGTCGTTGTCTAATCTCTTCGCTTCTGGCATCAGTATCGCCCCTTTACTGTTCTAACGCATTTTTCTGCCTGGCCATCACTTCAGCGAAAGACTCCTGTCGGACGTTAAATTGCATCATCTCCTCTTGGAAAGCCCCCATGGCTTCCTAGATTTGTTCAACCTCTAGAGTCGTCTCCTCGAGAAAGACCCTGGGCTCAGTGTCAGGGTTCTCAGGTGCAGGATTTTTTGATCTAACCGGTTCCTTTGATGTATTGGGCTTTCTGGGCACCATATTATTAGGATAGTAGCGTGTTTCTTCTATTTAGGCTCTCAATGAAAGCACCAAAAATGTTGACCACAATTTTGTCCAATGACGAGTAGACGTCAAAATTACAATAAGCCTTGAATAGAAAACAACGACACAAATAATTTTATAGTGGATCAGCCCCAATTTGTTGGTAATAGCCTAATCCACTCGGATATGAAACTGAGCCAACTGAGTTTCTTGAGTGTAAGTGAAAAAATACAGAGTTTCTCTGTCAAGAGTACAAGTTTTCTTTCTCAAAAAATTACCCCAAGAATGCCTTAGTCCCCAAAAGCCTAGCCAGAAAATCAGAATCCCCTAAATGAAGGTCTGCGCAATGACGGAGTATCTGGTTGTTCTTACTAATAATCAAATTTAAAATACAACGATACAACGATTACTTCGGGATATCAGAGATAGTCTCGCGGTAGTTACAAAAAATTCCAACTGAAGTCGTTGCTGAAGCTTTATTGAAGAGTCACTGAACAGCTAACTCCTGAGATTCTGATCCGCCTAGTCGACCAAGTCCATTCCCCAATGTAGCTGGTCGGCTATATCACGTTGTTGATCGAACAGAACACCTCCTAGAGTAACTGGTCAGCAAAAACACCTTAATGAAGTAACTGGTCGCCAAAACACCTTAATGAAGTAACTGGTCGGCCAAAACACATTACTGGTTGGATAGCACTATTCTCTGATGTGACTAGTCAGCGAAAACATCTTACTTAAGTGACTGGTTGGACAAAACAACTTCTTGGTCGGGTATAATTCCTCACTGGTCTGTCAAAAGCCTTACCTGGTCGGGCAAATCACTTCTTGACCAGGTACATTTATTTCCTGACCAATAATATCAGAACACCATAGGTCAACTTCCAACATTTTCACTTCCTTCGTCAACTATTAATGTGTTACTGACCGTGCATTACCACTTGTCACTTCTGATTGCCACGTCATCGAACAAAAATTTTGGGGATAATAAGAATTATTCTCCACCTTCAACAATCAATCAATCAACAATGACAAACATTATTCTCTATTCCCAATTAAACAGTTAACCCTACAGATAACACTTAAGTTGTCAATTATCACAGTTTCCCTTTCAAAATTAATTAAAGCTAAATGCTCATTAATTAATCATTTTTATCAATCAATAAACTCATTAATGATGCAGTCTATTTAACTCAGGAAAAATATTACATTCAGTGGAAACAAGTTAATATAGACAACAAATTCATTAAGCATGCTATTAATTTAACCTAGGTTCTATACCCCATCATAATTAAAATATTCATCACAATACTTAATTGCAATTCATCACTCTACTTAGAATAAACTATTAGATGAATAGAAGTCCTAGCATCATAATAGATATCACAAGATTCATAACATTCAGTTAGAAGAATATAATCAATTTAATATAAGGGAGTATAAGGAATAAAGTTTGTCATTGCATTCAAGATTCCATATCTAGGGTTTTGAAATAACCCTTAACCTAAAAGAGAATTACTCCATAATCACAAACAAGATCATAAAAATAAACATCAACTAAAAATAATGAAGTTATAGAGAAATGAAGAAAAACTAGATTGAATGTTGTTTATCCAAAAAACAGCGGTTGATGACGTGGCAAGGATTTTCGACACGTGGCTGACACGTAGCAGAGATACTGCTCACCCATCGACCAGAAATATTTCTACATGCGAAGATCAAGTTTTATATATGACCAGACTAGTCGTGTACTCCGTTCATTTATGTAAAGATCTGTCCAGTTGTAATGATATCCGAGAATATCTCTTCATTATGACTTGAATATCCGTTTATTAAGGAAAGATATTATCATTTGATTCATGTAATCCTTCTTGAGCCTATAAATACACAAAAAATAGCTCAAGGAAGGGATCTTTCTCTCTTTTTCCTAATTATATTGTTATTATCCATCCTTTGTATTGTTTTATTCTTCTAAGGTCTGTGAAACTCAGGAACCCTAGTTCTTTGATCACACCTTTGGAGCTCAATACCAATAATAGTATCAAGTGGACATAGGTGATTACCAATCACTGGGGCCAAACCACTATAATTATTTGAGTTCTTTATTTTCCATTAGATCATTTTCTTAAGCTCTATATTATTTTTCTGTCGTTTTCTAGACTCCGTGTCGTTGACCAAAACGAGGGTCAACATTCTGGTGCTTTCATTGAGAGTTGAACTCAAGAAGATTTAATGGCAAAAACTACCAAGAAGATTGGACAGGCTGCTGCTGTACCATCCTAGCCTCCTCCCCCAAATGTGGCTGAAGACAAACCTCATTTGGAGTTTGATGAGGAGGAGTTGGACTCTGAGACCCTGAAGACAACACTGGGGGTGTTGCAAGATGATTTGGTCAATCTGAGGGCCAATAAGGAGAATGTTGCCGAGATAATGGCGTCGCAGCAAAGGGAGATAGAGCGCCAGCGCCAGGAGCTGAGTGATCGGCAGGCAGAGATGGACCGTCGGCAGAAGGATGCCATGGCAGCCCTTGAAGCATCCATCCAGCTAGCTAGGAATCAGGCTGCGCTAGCCTCGCAGCCTGATCAACCCCCAAGTGGGCCACCTCAAAGGGGTCCCAATCCTAGCCCTCCGCTCCAGCCAATACGCCCTCAGAGGCCGGAGCAGCCACCTATGCCTCAAGATGATATCCCACCTAGGGATCTTTAGACGCAACCTCCGTCTCAGGCTGGTCGAGGCAATCCTCCGCGCCCGAGGCAGAATATGGCCGGGAAACAGCCCCGCAGCCCTAGATGCCCAGGGGGTGAAGAGCTGAATCCACCGAGTAGGGTGCAGTGTCCTTCTGCCAACAGAAGGAACTCAGAGACAGGCTCTGCGGTTAGGGGCCCCCCACGGCATGAAAATGCACGGGGACCCATTGACCAGCGCAGGCCTCCCCCTAACACTCGGGAAATGCCAGCCCAAGGAGGCAACAGAGGAAATAGTCGGTCGCATCATAGCCAGTCATGGTTCAAAGATGGCCACGGCTATAATGAGGCCGACTCAGGCAGAGGAAATGCTGGTTGGAGGAACGAAGAAGGAGGTGGAGGCAGGAGCCACCCACCTACAGAAGATCGACAAGCAGGACATAACGCTGGGGGGCAGCCCAGAAAAAATAACGTCTTTAGCCAGCTCGGAGCCAGCGAGCAGCGGTGAAGAGACGATGACTTGAGGGATGTACTCAATGACTGCCGAGAAAGGCACGATGAGTACATCCCCCCGGCACCAGAGGCCCCAGCAATTCCGGAAGTCGTTCAGGCTCAAATCGATGCCCTGAACCAGGCAGTGCAACAGCTGGTCAAGGGGCGGACATCGCACATCGAGTACGATCGGAGGAGAGGCACCCCTTTCGTACAAAAGATTGTTGTGGCAGAAACCCCCAACAAGTTCAAGATGCCAACTCTGCCATATTTCGACGGGTATGGAGACCCGATATCTCAGGTTAACAAGTTTGAGATACAGATGGACATTCAGAAAGTCTTTGAAGATGCTCGCTGCAGGATCTTCCCAGCGACACTTTCTGATGCCGCCCAGGAGTAGTTCTTTAAGTTCCCTCCTACAAGTATAGTATCCTGGGAGATGTTCGTGATGGAATTTTACGAACAGTTCTACGCGGGTCTTGTGCACCCCACCGAGGCAAACCAACTGGTCGAGATACGCCAAAAAGAGGGGGAGCCTTTGAAGGATTACGTTTAGCGCTTCATTTGAGCTGCAGCAGGAGCCAAGACTGTGTGTGATGAAGGCAAGATGATGGCCCTAACCGCTGGGGTTAGGCGCCATTCTCCCCTCTGGAGTAGCCTCAGGAAGCATGGAGATAAAAGTACCCAGGAGTTTTTAGATAGAGCTGATTGGTACATCAAGCTTGAGGACGTGATTTCCAACGAAGGGAAATCGCCAGCAAAGGACAAGGGGCCCAAGGAAGAACCCGCCAAAGCCACCAACGGGTCTAAGCCCAATGGCAACGGCAAAGGCAACCGGAATGGCAATGGTAAGAATGGTGGAAAGCGGGCGAGCGGCGAACCCTCAACCTCCGAGAGTAAGCACCCCAAAGGTAATTGGTATGAACTGAAATTCACCAATTACACTGCCCTTGTTGAAAGTTGAGCCAAGATTTACCAGGCGACCAGCTCGAACATGCCCTACAAACGACCCGCACCAATAAGGAAAGATATCTCCAAGAGAGATTCAACAAAGTTATGTCGTTATCATAATGACTACGTACATGAAACCAATGAGTGTAACCAGCTGAAGGACGAAATTGAGTTCCTGATAAGACAGGGACATTTAAGAAGATATGTACGAGCCGCGGGAGGTTCTCAGCGAAAGGCTCAAGGTGGCAACGAGTCTGCGCCTGCACGCCAACGTTTGCCACCTTTGCAGGCAGCTCCTGTGGCAGGTACCCTACTCACCATCTGCAGAGGCCCACATCTTGCAGGAGATAGTGGGAAAGCAAGGGAACGATATGCTCGAACCCTACGCCACAACCAGGACATCGAGATGATGAGTGTCGAGGATCGTGCACCAAAAATGGCTCGAACAGAGGAGGAACGAATCACGATCTCTGACGACGATGCCCAGCATGTGCGATTCCCACACTCCGATCCGCTGGTCGTGGATGTACAAATCACGAATATGATGGTGAAAATGGTGTTGGTCGATACAGGAAGTTCGGTCAACATCGTATATAAGTCCTCACTAGAAAGGATGAAGTTTTCCATAAAGGACCTGGAGCCATGCAACCAAACCATTTATGGTTTTTTCGGAGAAGGGCTCGCCCCAGTAGGGCCGATTAGACTCCCAGTCACAGCAAGCACTGCACCTGCTAACAAGACATTACTCACTACTTTTATAGTAGTTGATTATCCTTCGGCGTACAGCGCTGTGATAGGGAGACCAATTCTGGTCGACCTGCGAGCCGTCACTTCTATATGGCACCTCACCATGAAATTCCCAACGGACGAAGGGGTAGGATGTGTGTTGGGAAATTAGAGGGAAGCAAGAGAGTGCTACAACACCTTGATCACCAAGGAAAAGAAGGGTGTATCGAGAGATGCTACCGGGAAGGAGTTGCAAATGGAAACTAATGTTCAAGTCCGCTCAGGTGATAATCTCACCAAATAGGGTGTTGCCCAAAGTGAGGATAGAGACTTAGATCCTCGCTTTGGGGATTTTGAAGAAGAAGTGGGACCCATCGAGGACCTTGAAGAGGTCCAACTCGATGAGGATATTCCGACCAGAGTTGTGAAAGTCGGTAAAAACTTAGAGACAACAACAAAACAAGCACTGGTGGAGTTCTTAAGGAGGAACCAGGATGTCTTTGCCTGGTCGCATAAAGACATGGTCGGGATAGATCCTGCAGTCATCAGCCATGTCCTGAACATTGACAAAATCTTTCCACCAGTGCAATAAAAAAGAAGGCTTCTCGACAAAAACAAATCAAAGGCCTTGAAAGAGGAAGTCAAGAAGCTGAAGGAGAATGGATTCATCAGGGTGGCGTTTTATCCATCGTGGGTCTCTAATCCCATACTCGTGCCAAGCCAAATGGCAAGTGGCGTACGTGCGTAGATTTCACAGACCTAAATAAAGCCTGCCCCAAAGACTGTTTCCCACTCCCGAGGATAGACCAGCTGGTCGATGCCACTGCAGGACATGAAATCCTCTCATTGATGGATGCATACTCTGGGTATAATTAAATCAGTATGCATCCCCGTGATGAGGATCACACTAGCTTTCGAACTGATACAAGGCTCTACTGTTATAAGGTGATGCCCTTCGGTTTGAAAAACGCTAGTGCGACTTACCAGAGACTCTTCAACCACATGTTTAAGGAGCTGATCGGTACAAATATGGAGGTTTACGTTGACGACATGCTGGTTAAGTTGAAGAAAGCAGAAGGGCACGTAAGGGATTTTCAGGAATGCTTCAACGTCCTGAATAAATATAGGATGAAGCTAAATCCCCTTAAATGCTCCTTCGGAGTAGGATCGGGGAAGTTCTTGGGATTTATAGTTAACTCAAGAGGAATTGAAGCTAATCCCGAGAAAATAAAAGCCCTGATCGAGATGAAGTCGCCAGTAAAAATTAAGGATGTCCAAAGCCTGACCTGGAGGATTGCTGCTCTAAGTAGATTTATTTCAAAATCAACAGACAAGTGCGTCCCATTTTTCAATCTACTCAGAGGCAATAAGAAATTTGAATGGACAGATGAGTGCAAACAGGCCTTTCAAGCACTAATAACGCATATGGCGCAGCCACCCATCCTGTCAAAGCCGGTCGATAAAGAGACTTTGTTCATCTACCTGGCAATCATGGACTATGCTACTAGTGCTGTTCTGGTAAGAGAAGAAGAAGGTGTGCAGAAGGCTGTCTATTACGAAAGCAAAAGGTTGATCGGAGCAGAATTGAGGTATCCCCCCATCGAAAGGTTAGCCTACTGCTTAGTTTTGGCCTCTAGGAAGCTATGGCCTTACTTCCAAGCTCATCCGATTACGGTATTGACTGACCAGCCTCTTCGGCAAGCTTGCAAAAGCCAGAAGCTGCCGGAAGATTACTAAAGTGGGCAGTCAAACTCGGCCAGTTCGACATATCTTACCTGCCACGAGCAGCGATAAAAGGACAAGCCTTAGATAACTTCATAGTCGAATTCCCAGAGCCCGCGGGTGGTGAGCAGATTGAGGAACCCAACGAGCCTGAATTTCAAATCCAAGCACCCTCGTGGAAATTGTTCACAGACGGTTCATCTAACGAATCCCATGCCGGAGCAGGAGGGATATTGATAACATCGGAAGGGCATTGATTTCACTGTGCAATTAGATTTGACTTCACTACTTCTAACAATGAGGCCGAATATGAAGCATTACTCGTTGGACTGTGATTAGCCAAGGATATGAACATAAAAGCACTTGACATCTATAGTGATTCTCAGTTGGTGGTGAACCAAGTCTTGGGAGAGTATCAGGCGCGAGGTTTGAAGATGGTTGCTTATCTGAACAAAGCAAAGGATCTGTTAGCCCAGTTCGATAGATACAGTCTCCAGCAAGTACCTCACAATCATAATTCCAATGCGGATGCTTTGGCGAAGTTGGGAAGTGCAAAAGATGCTGATACTCTAAACATAGTGCCAGTCGAGCATCCAAGCAGCAGAAACCACTCTGGTCATCCAGATGGTGGATACATGGATGGCACCATATGTAGAATATATGTCAAGTGGCGTGCTACCGGCGGACAAAAACAAAGCTAGGACCCTTCAGCAGCAAGCTGCTAGGTATATCCTGGTCGATGGAATCCTGTACCGAAGGGGATACTCACTGCCACTTCTCAGATGTGTTACAAAGGAGAAAGCCAAAGGGTTAATGAAAGAGGTGCACGAAGGATTTTGCGGGGACCACGCTAGGGGGCAAAGCCTTTCAAAAAAGATCCTAAGGCATGGATATTTCTGGCCAACCATGAATGAAGACTCAATAGAGTTCGTGCAAAGATGTGACAAGTGTTAGAGATTCTCTAAAATCCCACGAGCAGCTCCCAATGAGTTAAAATAGATGCAGAGTCCATGGCCCTTCGCAGTTTGGGGAATAGATCTAATCGGATCTTTGCCTACAGGAAAAGGTGGCGTAAAGTATGCAGTGGTTAATGTTGACTACTTCACCAAATGGGCCAAAGTTGAGCTACTCGCGACCATAACGACCAAGAAAGTGCTTGACTTCGTAGTCAAAAACATCAGCTGTCGCTATGGATTACCAAATAAGATAATCTCAGATAACGGCACCCTGTTTGACAGTGATCTGTTCACGGACTTCTGCAAACGTCATGATATTATCAAAAGCTTTTCTTCAGTCGCTCATCCCAAGGCGAATGGGCAAGTCGAAGCAATTAACAAAACGCTCAAGGATACCCTAAAGAAAATACTTGAAGAAGCTAAGGGAGCATGGCCAGAATAGTTGCCTGAAGTCCTTTGGTCATACATAACTTCCCACCGAACAGCAACAGGTCATACCCCGTTTTCGTTAGCATACGGGTATGAAGCCATGTTGCATGTCGAGTTGGATCCACCCTCGCACTGCATAATAACATATGACCAAAATTCTAACAGCCAGCTACTGATGGAATCCTTAGACTCATTTGATGAAAGGCATGAACAAGCCTAGCTCCGAGTAGCTGCGTACCAGCAGAAGGTCGCCCGATATTTCAACTCTAAAATGCGAGAGAGAAAATTCAATGTTGGAGACCTTGTGATCCGAAGAGTTTTCCTTAACACCCACGACCAAGCTGCTGGAGTACTCGGGCCAAATTTGGAAGGGCCTTACCAGATTGATGAAGTCCTTCACCTAGGCACTTATAAACTTGCCTGCTTAAACGAAGATCTCGTTCCCTGCTATTGGAATGGAGAACACCTACGCAAGTATTACCAATGAACAATTCTTCTTAAAGAATTGGCTTGTACAAATTTTACTTTTTGCACGTTTCGGAAAAATGTAAGATCTTATTGATCACTCGTAAAGACATGTTTAGTCCATTTATTATGAGAAATAAAAGGGATTGTGCTCAGCCAGTCATTTCTTGCCAACTATTGTATTTATTAGAAGTATTTGCTCATTACGTGTGTTGTTTTGCTGTATTATAATGCTAATCATATTGCTCCGAGCAGTAATGTTCGAGCAGGTTCTAGTCAAGACAAGTGACCAAGGACCTAAAGCTCCCCGATCACTTGGGGGGAATACAAGGTACAAGTAAGCAAAGCATATCGTTAAAAGGTATGTAAACACATGAGCAAAATAAGTGAAAGCATGCTAGGGCACATAGAGTATTTTTCAAAATTTTGTTATTTTGTTAAATCAAACCAAAGTGCTATGCTAAGTTCGGTCATCTGAATAGATGTTATAATAATATGTGTTTACCGAGTTTTTCGGAAATGAATAACTAACAGAATAATAAAAAGATAAGAACTGTAGAAATGCTGAAATGTAACTAAACAAACAGTGTTTTTACGTGGTTCAGGCGTTAACAAGCCCTAGTCCACGAGTCGATGTTATTATACTTGGAAAAGGTTACAGTAAGATGGCTGGTGCACAAGAACTTCACACACTCACAGTGTTTCTCTCGGGTTCTCTTGAAGAAGATGAAGCTAGAGAGATTTTAGTAGAGTTTTTGCTATATATCATTTGTCCGTCCCCCTTCTTGTAAAATGAAGGGGTCTTTATAGCTAGGGTTTTGGATTAGGGTTTTTCTCTACGTACATGAGTCTTAATTACACCAGCCATAAATAGGGATACAATTACAGTAGTAGCATGGCTACAAGACTCTATGTGGGTATATTTACGTGAAAGTATGGGGAACACACAAAGTCAGCCGTCTTTTCCAAGTTGTCAGCGGAACAGTAGGCGAAAAGGTACCCTTAGGCGTGCTGGGATGTGTGCGGCTTTGACCTGACGGGCGTGTCAGGCGGGATCCTGTGTCAGGCGGATATTATTCCAAATATGCCTCCTCCAGGACTCGACCGTTTGGCTTTGTTCCGTGCGAGGCACGGAATTGCTTCCGCGGAGACCACTCGAAGAGCTTCTCCTGGAAGGAGCTTCCCCGAAGGATACCCCTTCGGGAGTCCGGGAGAGTTGACGAGTTTCCGTATTGTGTTTGCTTGGAAGAGTAATCCGGACACTAAACGGGAGAGGCGAAGCCTTTCTGTTCATCCGCGAGCTCTGGTCACCTACCGTGAAAGACCTTGATAATTATGCTTTCCCGAGATCATCAATCTAAACGCTATCCGGAAATCTGGATAACATTTACCCCCCAAGGTCGCGGAGCTTTGAGAGATCCGGGAGCTTGTACAATCGGTTTCTTAGACTAGGCGAGGGGGCACCTTCTGTGTTCCCGGAAGGGTTCCTTTTTCCCGCCTGAGTATTAATATGAAAAAGAAAGGGAATTTCTTCTGTTTGAGATCAAGTACTCAAATGCGGCAAGGACCACGTGTCATTCTGGGAATGGTTCTGCGACCAAGACGTGTGCGTGAGGCGACTGGTTGAGGATGCGTGCGTCAGTCATCTGACTAATGATTTGACGATTTTTAATGGTACTCAGGGCCCGAGGTGGTGTAATGATGGGAAATAAATACTTTATTCCCATCCGAGGAGTCATAAATAGGATCGTCGCTTCCTCTCCAGCCGTTGGATCTGACGCACACGGAATGGGAAGATCGGGACCGTCCACTTGAGGAATTCGAAACGGCTTCTTCCCTGCTATAAAAATGAGGGAAAGGACCTTTCTTCCTCTTTACGCTTTCAGATTCTCCATCTTTAGGATTTTCAGATTTCCAAACCTCCGAACTCTCAGGCTTCCCAGCTTACGTTCCCCCGAACTTGCCATTTCTTTTGGTAAGTATCTGGAAACTTTTTCTTTTTGATTTGGCAGTGGGTTTATTCCCCGAAGTTCCTGGTTTGAATCGCCGTTCGTCTTTGCAGCTTTTACTTCTCGCGATCGTGCTGTGCAGTGATCCAGTTACTTCTTCAACCTCCAACTACCCGAATATCAGTAAGTATTTCTACTTTGCTCTTTCCTCTCAGACCTTAGGTTGTTGGTAGTTGTTAGAGTAGAGGTTTCTGCCATTATTGCTTATGTGCATGCGTGAATAGGGCTTTGGTAGGCATGTGATCGATTGTGAGTCGATAAGTAGCCTTTTCTGCATGCTTTGGCGATTTGCGTTTGGAAAGTCGTCCCTTGTTTTGCTGTTTTAGGGCATAAGCATGAACGCTTTTAGGGTGTCTTTCTCTGGAAAAACACTTCTTTTGGTGGGCTTAGGCTCGGGGTTTGAGTCTGGTTCCTTGCTGCCCTTCGGATGGCATGGTGCCAACCCCTCGGTAAGCTCAGTGGGAGCCTCTCCAAGCAGTTTTCGGGGAGGGTCTCCCCGACGCCTTTGATACCACTAGGGTATGACAAGGGTGCTGACTGCTTAGAGTGTTTTCTTCTTTCTTTTCTTTTGTCCAGTGACGAACATCTCAAAGGAACAACTCCTTGCTATGGGGGAGGCTGATTCTGCCCAAGAGAAGGGCTCTCCTGTCGCTGGTGGAAAGGGGAAAGGAAAGGCGAAAGTGGTCGCGGCTAGCCCACCAATCTCCAATAGTTCCATCTGGGAGATGGACCAAAAGCCGAACCTTTTCAGGAATTATGGCATGCTGGAGCTGTATTCCTCTGAGGCAGGCCTGAAGAACATCCCAGGTCTGATGTGGCACCGTCTGTCGGTGCTGGGCGAGTCAGCTAGCCAGAGTCACGAGGGCTTTGGTGCCTGGAGTTGGGCACACATAGTGTGTGGGGCGCACTTGCCCCTAAGGAGTTACTTCGCCAATTTCTGTGTGAAGGCGGGGATTGCCCCCTTCCAGTTAATTCCTCCCAGCTACAAGCTCTTAGCAGGGTGGTTCATCTTTTGCAAGTCCCGGAGACTGGAAGCTCCTACCCCGGAGGAGGTGCTGTACTTTTACGGGTTGAAGTCTCAGCCTATGAGGGGTCATTCAGACAAGGTGGGGTTTTACAGGCTAGAAAGGCACCCGGACGTGATGTGCCCCACTTGTCATACCGCGAGAGTTCCAGACCTCCGGGAATACTGGTTCCTGACGACTGGCTTCCCGCTGAAGAGGGTGCCAGCCCTATCTTTGGACTTCAAAATCCCTGGTAAGTGCTCCTTCTTCTCCTTTTCAACTTTGTTTCTTTGCGTTTGATTTGCCTTTTGGGAGGATCTCTAACGCTTGTATTTGATTTTTGCAGAAGTCATTCCGCGGACACCTCGCTGCGCGGAGATGATAAGGAGGTCCAAGTTCTACGAAGGGCTTTCTGAGGAAGAGTTGAAAGTGGAGGGACTTGTGACCTCCGAATCGTTGAGGGAGTATGGGTTACTCGCCTCCTTCCAAAATATCGAGCCAGTAAGTGGCAGGGGGCAGACTCAGGTGTTGGCTGACATCCGGGAGCAGATTGCCCTGGAGCTGTCCAATGTAATCACCCAAGCAGCCCGAGACGAGAATACTATATCTCCTAGTTGGGCGGAGAGGTTCCCCGACCCCCAGCCGGAGGAAGAGGAGATCGAGGCTCGCCACGCCGCGGCTTACCCTGACATAGGGGCTCCGGGGGCTAGTACCTCCGGGAGAGGTAAGACTAGTTTTCGGTTGATTCACACCCCCAGCCTGTCTGAGGTTTCCCGGACCTCTCAGATGGGGTTTGATCCCCGTTTCCTTAGGCTAGATCCGCGTAGGATACCTTTCGACAGGTATTGCGATAGGGTAGATGAGCTCCTCTGGTGTCTGAGTGACGGTAGTCTGCCAGAAGGTGTCATCATGGTTGACCCTTCTTCTCTCAGCATGTCATTCCCGGACTTCAAGGAGTACGGGAGTTTCCTGGAGCAGGAAGCGATGTTTTGTTTTGCTCGGGGAAGGCCATCCACGTTTCTCGTGCATGGTCGTCCCTTTCAAACTTTTCTTTTCCTCGTTTCTTGTTCCCTGCTGGCGCGCTTGCTTGTGCTTTTTTGTTGATTGCCGCTTCTTACTTATTTTCTTTCTCATTGCTCGTTGGTTCGTTAACCTTGCTTTGTACGTTTCTTGCAGAGTACCCGGAAGCCAAGATGTTGGGGAGAGTAACTTTGCTCATTAAGAAGGCTGCCACTAGCCAAGACCCGTCCACGGGGAAAGGACGGAAGACCAAGGCTGGTAGGGGAGGTAAAACTGCCTCCCCCAAGAAGACGAGTGGCGAGGCGCAAGTGTCTCCGAGGGTAGAGAAGTCTCCTGCTGACGGGCCTTCCGAGACCATGATGGTCTCGAGTAGCAGCAGCGACGGGGAAGGGCTTGTGTTCCCCGTGAAGACAACTGGGGTGAGCAAGCGTCCGGGAGAAGATGCTGAGGGTGCTAAGAAGAAACGCCTTAGACACTCTTCTCCTGGTCGAAGGCAACAACAACAGCAACGACAGCAAGCACAACTACAACAACAGCAGCAACAAGAACAACAGACACAATCACCATCGTCACAGCTGCAGCAACCACAACATCCAAACCAGCAGCAGCAACAAGGGCAATTACTTCTGCTGCCGCAGCAGCAAAAGCAACAGACCGGGGCCTTAATACCCTGCCTGCCTCTTCCCCCAGCTCAAAGGGGGTCCACCCTTCCGGGGTCTCCTTCTTCTCAGACAACTAACCTTCCCCTGCCTGGCCTGAAGTTCCACTTCCCACGGAAGCCAACCAGTTTCCCCGCTGCCCTCCTGGAGGGTGTAAGACGGGCCGATAGCTTTTTGAAGAGGCGGTTAGAGGCGGAGAAGGCTGTTACTCAGGGAAGGGCAGATAACTTGTCTGCCGTGAAGAGAGCTGAGCTGGCTGAGGGGGTGAGATCTCTTCACCCGGCCGGAGCGGTTCTGGATGGTCCAGCCTTGGAGAAGAGGCTGGTGCCTAGGCTCGGACGTGCATTGGCGCCGTTCGGAGCTGAGATGATGGAGGACATGGCCCTGAGCTTATGCGAGCTCAATTCTGAGAAATGGGCCATCAGTAGCAGCAAGGATCCGCTGTTGCTGACACACGCTGTGAAGCAGCAACTGTCCGGGGTAAGCCGTCAGTTGTTATTTTTTGGGATCACCTGTCTTTTGGTCCGGCTTTAGCTCATTCTGTTGTCTTTCCTTGCAGGCCTCTATGATCGCGGAACGCTCGTTCCGGGAGGTTGGTGCAGCTCTGGTTCAGCTGGAGGAGAGCCAACTGGCTCGCCAGGCCTTGGAGGCGGAGAAACAGAAACTGACCCAACAGGCCTTGGGGGCTTCGGAAAAGATTGATCAGGCCCGGCGCACGGCTGAAGAAGAGGCGGAGAAGAAATATCTTGCCAAATATCAAGAGTACCGGGCCAAGGCAGAGAATGAGTTTAGACAGCGGTCGGATGGGATGAAGGCCGAAAACTCCAAGCTCCGGGAAGAGCTGTCCCAAGCCAAGGTGGAGAAGGATACCCTGGAAGCCCGCTTGCAATCAAAAAACGATCTCCTCCTTAAGCGGCAAGAGGAATATTCCACTCTTCAGAGTAAGCTGCACGAGGAGGAGCAACTTCATAAGAGGAGCAGGGATCTCGTGTCTATGCTGCAGTTGGGGCTCGCCGAGAAGGATAAAGAGATCGGGGCCTTGCAATTCACTGCTAGGGGGCATGTGACCGAGAAGCAATCCGTGCTGAACCAGAATAGGGAGCAGCGCAAGGAGATTGATTCTCTTAAGGGGGAGCGGGATGCCTCCAAGGACGAAATGGAAAAATTGAGGGCCCAACTAACTGTCGCGGAAGCACAGCTGGCAACCTCCGAGGCGGAGCGCTTGAAGGAGAAGGAGGATGCTGAGGTGATACTGAACAGGACTATTAATATATCGCATGTGGTCCTCATGCATCAACTCTGGAAAGTGAACCCGGAGGTATTAGGCTATCTGGGAGATGATGCCGAAGCCATGAGAGAGAAGCTACTCGTGTGGGATCAGGGCCCAGAAATGGGTTTGACTCGGCGTCTGAGCAGACGCGGAAGGCCCATACACACTTGGAGTGAATCGGGCTCCTGGAAGCGTGAGGGCTGGTGCGGGAGCTTGCGAAGCAAAGCTCGGCGCTGTCACGGAAGGCGTTGGAGCCGGGGGAACTCCGAAGGCCTACTGGTAGGCATCCTCAAGGTTGATGATTCCCTGAGCTTTTGACATGAATTCCGACAGCGTTTCTGCCCGTCTCCTTTGCATTTCCCCCCATAGCAGGGAGCCGACGGTAAGGCCCGATTGAAGGGCGATCAGCTTCATGTCATCGCTGACCTTGGTTTTTGCAGCAGCTTCCATCATTCTCTGAATGAAAGCTTTGAGGTTCTCAGTGGGTTGCTGCTTGATGTTGGTTAAGGAGCCAACCTCCATGTTGTGGTCGCGGGCAGCAATAAACTGCCTCCTAAACGCGGACTGTAGCTCCTTCCAACTGTGGATTGATCCGGGAGCTAATCTTTTCCACCAGTCCTCCGCGGACTTGGTAAGGGTGAGTGAGAAGCATTTTGAAGTTATCCGGGAGGGACGCTTCCGCGATCCTCCTAATACATGGTTCCGGATCTTCCTCCTCAGAGTCTGACAGGGCCCCACTTTGCTTCCGGACCAGCTTGGTCAAGGCAGCAATCTGTTCCTCGAGCCTCTTCGTATCACTTTCTGGGAGGTCACGTCCCCGGAGCTTGTCATTAATATGATTTCGGAGGTCATCTCCGCGAGGCTGGGCCTTTTCTCCTTTGGCCTTTTCATACTTGGCCTCCAACCTTCTTCTTAGGTCCACCGTGGACCAGCTATCTTCGGAGTGCGAGTTCGCAGCCCGACCGTCCTGATTGACGGAATCACTGGGGCGGTTGTTCCTTCCCCTAGGCCTGGGTGCCTTAGCACCGGGCCCTTTAGGCACAGGGTGCCCCCTTGGGGCTGAAGGACGTCTGGGCTTAGGAGCGCCAGAGACTTTCTGCGCGCGGGGGGGGGCAGTCGGCCTGGTGATTCACGCCTTTAGGAGGTGCAGGGGCGTCAGCGCGCACAGGCTCTCCAACTTTTTCTTTACCCTTGTTAGGGGCGGCTTTGGATGGTCCAGCAGCGGCTGGATCCGGCATGGGGGCATCAGCACAACCTAGAACAGAGGCATCCTCGTCCGAGTCGCCTAGATCTCCAAACTTACTTTGGAGGCGTTCCATCATGCGTTGCATTCTTTCGGAGACGCGCTCCTGCTCAGCAAGCTTGGCCTTAGTGGCCACCAGTTCTTCGGCTACTTGGACCAGTTCTGGGTCCTTCTCATAGTAGCAGCCGTCCTTGTAATAACCGTCTTGGACATACTCTTCTTCGTCTTATAAGTATGTTGTATCTTCGGTACTGACCCGATCCTGGCGGGATGTCGGGTCTTCACCTTGGTAGTCTAAGGGTTCGCTTTGCACCACATCTTCCATCACGGTATCGGGGTTGACCATAGCATTTTTGTCAACAGCGGATTTTCTCGTAGTCACCATCTCTTTAGCACGAAGTGAATACAAAAAACGTACACAGAAAAAGAGCTGACTAACAACTTCCTACAGCTCTCAATGAAAGCACCAAAATGTTTACCGAGTTTTTCGGAAACGAATAACTAACAGAATAATAAAAAGATAAGAACTGTAGAAATGCTGAAATGTAACTAAACAAACAGTGTTTTTACGTGGTTCAGGCGTTAACAAGCCCTAGTCCACGAGTCGATGTTATTATACTTGGAAAAGGTTACAGTAAGATGGCTGGTGCACAAGAACTTCACACACTCACAGTGTTTCTCTCGGGTTCTCTTGAAGAAGATGAAGCTAGAGAGATTTTAGTAGAGTTTTTGCTATATATCATTTGTCCGTCCCCCTTCTTGTAAAATGAAGGGGTCTTTATAGCTAGGGTTTTGGATTAGGGTTTTTCTCTACGTACATGAGTCTTAATTACACCAGCCATAAATAGGGATACAATTACTGTAGTAGCATGGCTACAAGACTCTATGTGGGTATATTTACGTGAAAGTATGGGGAACACACAAAGTCAGCCGTCTTTTCCAAGTTGTCAGCGGAACAGTAGGCGAAAAGGTACCCTTAGGCGTGCTGGGATGTGTGCGGCTTTGACCTGACGGGCGTGTCAGGCGGGATCCTGTGTCAGGCGGATATTATTCCAAATATGCCTCCTCCAGGACTCGACTGTTTGGCTTTGTTCCGTGCGAGGCACGGAACTGCTTCCGCGGAGACCACTCGAAGAGCTTCTCCTGGAAGGAGCTTCCCCGAAGGATACCCCTTCGGGAGTCCGGGAGAGTTGACGAGTTTCCGTATTGTGTTTGCTTGGAAGAGTAATCCGGACACTAAACGGGAGAGGCGAAGCCTTTCTGTTCATCCGCGAGCTCTGGTCACCTACCGTGAAAGACCTTGATAATTCTGCTTTCCCGAGATCATCAATCTAAACGCTATCCGGAAATCTGGATAACAATATGCAAATATATTATAACATCAAAACAAATCCTTTTACACTGCAAGCAGTAACTGCTTGGATGTAATTGTTCTAATAAAAGTAAAAGCTGCCCATGCAGCAAACAAAAAAATTATATTTTTTTTACATCACAACCCATAGGTCGTGTAGTTAAAAAAGAAAAAACATAAAAAGAAAAGACTAAGAAGCTCAAGGATTTTGAGGAGCCGGAGGATCTTGGGGAAGGTTCTAGTCGATAGCACCCGCAGCCTTGTTGTCTGCCCCATCCATCCCAGTGGCCAGTGAGATTTGAGGGGGAGCAGGGACCCTTGATCTTTCTTCCTCAGCCAACTGAGCAGCGCAGCGAGCAAGCTTGGCATCTCTCGCATTCTCGATAAGGTAGTCGAAGTTGGCACCCTGATTGTGCTTCCAGAAATCATAAAAGCATCGAAGAGTGGCATTCTTGTACCTTACCAAGTTTCTGGCGTTGGCCTTCTCCAACTCTTCAACCCGGCCCTCCAAAATTGTGGTCTCCTGCCTACTCGCGGCCTAATCCACTTCGAGCTGTTGGGCCATGCAGTAGTTAAAGCGGTTGGACTCCTTCAATTGGTCCCTCTGCTCACAAACTTTCTCCAGAGACCTCTGCTTCTCCTCCAACTCCTTAGCCAGTTGGGCCTTTTCCTCAACCACCACTGCCAGCTGATCAGCATGTTTGGCCTCAGCGGATTTGAGTTCATCCTCGTGCCGTTGCTCCGAAGTTCTGGCCTGCTCGGTGACGGCACCCAAGCGGATTCAGCCAGTAGTGAGGGTCAGCATGGCCTGCAGTCGAAACAGAAGTTAGACAAACAGTAAACTAAAGAAGACCTGTTTCCACAAAAAGAGATGACTTACACTGGTGAACTCGTTCAGAGCATGGTTCAAGATTGGGTCAACTCCCATCGTCTCCGTAGCAGCCATTGCCTCTCGGCAGCGGTCGTGCTTCGCAATCTTGGTGATCCTCTCCTTAATCAGTTTGAAGGTGCGACCAACCATCTCGCCACCGGTTGAAGCAGGATCAACCTGCTGAGGTTGGTCGATCAGGGCCGCAGGAGGAGGAGTCGATCTAGCCGGAGCAGAAGGAGTCTGCTGCTCGTGGGGAGAAGGTGGAGTCGTGGTGGCGGAGGGCCTATCCTCTGAAGGGCCTGTGTTCCAAGCCTTCTTCACCTGAGGTGCTTTGCTGCTCTCCCCATGGTGTCTTTTGCTGGTTTTCTTCTTGGTCGGGGGAGCCGCGGCAGCCTCTGGAGTGCTGTAGATGTCGAACACGTTGACGGATTCCATGTCTGAAAAAGAAGAACAAAGTTGAACAGTGAGATAGCATGAATGGCCAAGTATATTACATCAGAAAAAAGAAGCAAAAAAGGATTGCAAAGTCAAATACCCGATCTATTATTACTGGTCGTTATCCTATAGACTCTACTAGTCTTATACTCACTCTTTGACATGAAGAAGTCTAGACCTAAATGTGGAGCATATTTAAAATTGCCATCCCCATCGAATAGATGACAGGGAATTGGCAAATTGTCTAAAAGCAAAATAACTGTACCATTATCATCTGACGAATCATCAGAGAGTTCGACGGGCTCAGTGGCCTTCTTTTTTCCTTTCCCCAAGGCGGCCGAGGGCCTCACTGCTGGGGGAGTGCCAGCAGGTTCCCTGATCGTGACCCCAGTCGGTCTCCTTCTAGGAGGTGACGCTGGAGGTTGCGGCTCGGGTTCCTCCTTGGCAAAGGCACTCCCAGCTGAGGGCGCCCTCGTATCCGGTTGAGGGGCCAAGAGGCCAGCCAACCTAAGGTTAGCCTCCGTAACCAGATGCTTGACGCTATTTTCTGCGTCATTCATGCTGGCTAGGAGCACCGATCTCAACTCCATGTCTGGAGTTGGGTCTGGTCGCAGCCATGGGCCTGGAAGAAATTAATAGTTTAAGAAAATGTGGAGGGGAACACTAAGTAGAGAAGTAACAGCCAGTGATGCGAAAGTTGTACCTCCTTGTGTGAAGGCCAGGTTGTTTGCGATCATGTCAGTTGTGAGGAAGTACTCCTGATAGTACCTCCCCACATTTGAGATATGGGTGGTGTCAGTCAGGAAGGTGTGCCCGGTTTCCTGATGACAGAAGTGAAGAAACCCCGTGCCTTCTTGATTGGGGTTGGATTTGAGGTCGAACAGGTAGTTGACCTCATGGGGTGTTGGTACGGGCCATTTCGTTTGGCTGTAAAAGATATAGAGTGCAGTGAGCATCCTATATCCGTTTGGGGTTATTTGAAAGGGGGAAAGTCCAAAATAGTTGGCAACCCCCTGAAAAAATGAGTTAAGAGGCAAGGTAGCCCCTGCCTCGATATGAAACCTTGACCAGGCGCTGAAGACGCCTCCAGGCAGATTCGCCCTTTGGTCTTGGTTGGGTCTGACTAGGGTCACCCTTGTGAGATCGTATTTCCTTATATAATTGGTGATCATCCTGATCATCACTCTGCTCTCCGGGACTAAGTGCCACTCAACATTTGGTTGAATGGCATGTCAGGGTCGGGCATGTCTTTGGATGTTGGGGTCGGGAGCATTTTCATATTGACCATTGGTCGAGGGAGCATCAGCCGAAGGAGCAAGCTGATGAGAAATATTGGAGGTTCTCCTTTTCTGGGCTTTGGTTTTGGTGCGAGCCATATTTTGAGTCAAGACAGGGAAGTGTTTGGATTGGTACGAGAAAATGGGATTTTGGGTATCAATGACGAGGGTTGTTCTTCGTCCTCGAGCAGTTGAGCTAACAGGTCGTCGTCGATGGGTCTTTCTCATCCCCATGGGTCTTGCATGTCAACTGCAAACAGAGAAAGGAGGAGATAAGACGCACAGCCTGGGAGCTTATGTTGAAAGTTGGAATAACGTTGCTCGCGTCTACGACCAGCAGCATTCTAACCGAAACACTAAGTTTTATGCGAACAGTTTGAAAAACGGATCAAAAAGTGAAAGTAAAAAGTTTTTCTAGAAAAAGCTTTTTCAACTCCAAAGGGGCGGGAAAAACCCAGTTTTTCAGCTAGCCTAAAAATTGAATTTTCACGTCGATTTTACGCCCTAAACCTATGATCCTGACTATCAAACTAATTCATAACTTCTACAGAGAAAACTACACCACCTTATCAAACATCAAATGGTATACACAAAATCCTCACGAATTTTTACCCAAGAACAAAAATTTTTAGAACTCAAAAGCAGTATGCATGGCATCTCAAAGGGTTTAAAAGTCGAAGAAATTTACCTTGATGAAGGTTGGAGGTTATGAAATGGAATGACTTTGGGCATGCAGACAAAGGACCCTTAGCAAAGCTACAGAAGACCTTCAAAGTTCAGAGCTCTGAGAGTTCTTGAGAGTTCTTGGCAAGAAAATGGCGAGTAAAAAATTAAAAAGTAAATGTGAGGATTATTTATAGAAGCTGAGATATGTTGAAAAAGGGTAATCAGGAGTTACCTTTTTCAAGGCATGGGGGAGTGTAACAGCCGTCGGAAAGGTTACTTGGAAACCGAAAAGGCATGATTGGACGTGATTAGGTCACAATTTTCGAGAACGCACGAGAGGCTCTAACAGATTTCGTTGGGCATACGAGCGGTTAGTTTTCTAAGTTTACATATTGCTGGTCGCAATAAATAAACTTGGGGGCAAATGTTTATCCAAAAAATAGTTGTTGATGACGTGGCAAGGATTTTTGACACGTGGTTGACACGTAGCAGAGATACTGCTCGCCCATCGACCAGAAATATTTCTACATGAGAAGATCAAGTTTTATATACGACCAGACTGATCGTATACTCTGTTCATTTATGTAAAGATCGGTACAGTTGTAATGATATCCGAGAATATCTCTTCATTATGTCTTGAAGATCTGTTTATTAAGGAAAGATATTATCATTTGATTCATGTAATCCTTCTTGAGCCTATAAATACACATGAAATAGCTCAAGGAGGGGATCTTTTTCTCTTTTTCCGAATTATATTGCTATTATCCATCATTTGTATTGTTTTCTTCTTCTAAGGTCTGTGAAACTCAGGAACCCTAGTTCTTTGATCACACCTTTAGAGCTCAATACCAATAATAGTATCAAGTGGACGTAGGTTATTACCAATCACTGGGGCCGAACCACTATAATTCTTTGAGTTCTTTATTTTCCATTAGATTGTTTTCTCAAGTTCTATATTATTTTTCTGTCATTTTCTACACTCAGTGTCGTTGACCAAAATGAGGGTCAACAAATGTAGAAGATTATGATGTCTTTTCTACTCCTCTGAGGTTCTAATCTCCAAAATTCGTAATCAAAAGTTATCCTGAAAATTAGTCTAACACCATTTTATAGTCCCCTTGAAATAAAATTTAAAAAGTAAAATTGAAAACCAAAATAGTGTCGCAGGCCAAGACCATAAATATGCACGTCCGCGGTAGTAACAGTCAAAAATCCAAAGCCACGGGCTCAGGCCGTGGCCATAATTGTCCACCGCCGCCGCCGCCATAATACTTTTTCCCTTTTCTTCATTTTTCTTCAGCAGCAATTGACGGTTACCATAACTTACTCAATATAGCTAAAAATTTGATGATTAAAAAGGCTATGGAAATCTAAAAAAATATATATAAACCTTGTATTTCTAGAAAGATTTTTAAAAGATTATTGAAAAATTATAAAAATCAAGTATGAAGTTTCATACTTTTGATATTGAGCTTAACTATTGAGTGTAAAACATCTAAAATTAATTATTTTTCACTCAAATGTCTTAGAAATCATAAAATAACAAAATAAACTAATTAAAAATAAAAATAAATAATCAAGTGCATAATCATAGAAGTATAATGAATTAAAAATAGACAAATTCGATACTTATCAAGACACATTGTTAAAATGAAACTGGGCTTGGAGAATTGGAGTGAGGCCCATGTGCTTGAACAAAAGAAGCCCATGTGATGTACGACAATTGGGTGACATGTTAGAATTATTGAACTTGTGTTGTATTTATGTTTTGTTTGATTAATATTATCAAATAATTACATAGAATGTAATCTAAAGAAAATGGCATTCTAACAAATTATTAGGTTATAAAAAATAATTATTGTTACTATAAAATTTTAAACTCGTATCATTGAGGGCATTTTGGTTATATTGATCAAATTTAAGTCTAGGGTACCAAATGTTGGGGTTTTATGCCCTAATTAAAACCCAAATTCTTTGTAATCTCATTTTATTATCAATAAGAGAATAGAAATCATTTTTTGACTTGGTCAATCACTTTGCTCACATGTTTTATTTTCATGATTATTTGTTTAATATAAACTTCTATTAAATCCCGAGCATATAGCTAATCTTATTTATAGTGACGTAATCACAGTGGAATATAAATATGATTATATGTTAAAAAATAAGTTAGTCCTAAGATTAGTCAGTGCACCGGATTTACACTGACTTACCAATCTACGAAATGATCTACTTACACATTACAGTGTTATGTTCTTTCCAGAACATTAGCAAAGTAGATAAGATTGGATGTATTTGTTACATCGGGCAGGACCGATATTGACAGTTGATAAGATAAGTAAACATACCGTTATTATCTATTCTAGTCATATCATATAGTTGACCATAGGTCAATTCAATCTCAATTCTGAGTGGTTAGTATTCTAACTGATTGTATTATTTGAGTTCTTTGACTTGTTCGTTACCAGCTTACCCTACGGACTAGCCCATACTTACATCTTGGGAACTCGGTAGTATAATTGAGTGGCAGTGTTAATCATAGATATGAACATCTATAGCTTCTGATGAAGAAGTGAAACGATGGTTTCCTTTTAGTTTGGTTCAAGGTGTTAAATGATAGAGATCTCATTTCAGTAATTAAATTAGTTTACTTAAATATCATTTACAAGGAACTAAGTGTTTTAAGGATAAAATACAATGAGGGGTAAAATGGTATTTTAGTCCTATCTCATTGTAGACCGTCTATAGAGGATTGAGTGACAATTATGGTTGTAACAATGGATAATTAATAGCGTATCTATATTTGTTATAGAGCGTTCTATGAATTCAAGAGTGCAATTCCAAGTCTATAGTAGAGTCACGAGGAATTAATAAGTTAGTAAATTTATTTGTTAGATTTATGATAACTTATTTGAGCTTGATTTCATAGGCCCATGGTCCCCATTGTACCTTGGATAAAATCATCTAGATAGTCTCAATTAATTGATTTAATCATCAATTAGAATTATCAAAGTTGACCAGGTCAATTTTGGATAGTTTCACAGAGTTGTGTAATTTTGAGAAGAAAAGAGAAATTATGGCAAATTTATTAATTAAGATAAATTGGTATCTAAATTAATAAATAAGTTTAAATCAAGGTTCAAATTATAAATAAATAATTTGATAAAGGATTTAAATAATTATTTAATTAATTAAATCAATAGAAAATAATACAGGCCTTGATTTTAAGTCCAATGGGCTTATAATCAAATGGGAAATTTCACGGGCCTATAGCCCATGATAATTTCGACCTAGGGCTTCAAAATGGCTGTTATTTTATTGATTTTTTAATTAAATTAAATGGCCTAATTGAGTCTATAAAAGGAGTGCTTAGAGAGAAGATTTTAGAGACGACAGATAAGTCACAAGTCAGATTTTCTGATAGTTTTATATTCTCTCTAAACACAAGTCCTTTTCTAAGCCACTTTGTTATTTTCTCTTCTTCTCTCTATATCTATCTCATGTGTTGAGAATTTCCCACACTAGTCTAGGTGGTTCTAAGGATACATTGGAAGATCGTGAAGAAAATAGAAGATCGGTTCAGTTTCTTGATAATACTCTGCGACAAAAAGGATACAAGAGTTAGAGAAACTGAAGGAAGGACTCTTAATTCCGCTACGTATACTGTAAGTATTATATTATTTGTTTCTCTTTGAATTCAATTTTAGAAACATGTTTTAGGCTATCTTGTATTAATTTGTTTAATATTAGATATACATGAAAATAAATAAAGATCTTGTATAAGCTTTTCCAACAACTGGTATCAGAGCCTTTGGTAATCTTTATTTTCATGCATGAACATGTTTAAAATTGGATTATTTGATATGTTTGAATAATTGGATGGTTTTCATGTTTTATGAGCATATTGATTTTATGTGAATTTTAGCAATTTTTAGGTTATTTTGTTGTGTTTTCTATGTTATAAATTTTTATATATGCTTTATTTTGTGTAAAACATGTTAAAAATTAATTAGAAAATGGTTTTGGTTTGAAAAATTCCTCAAAAAAAATTTTGGAAAAATTTGGCCTGTCTCCCATGCGCGCGCGCGCGTCCAGCGCGCCACCACCCAGCCTCCGCGCGCACTCCCTGCACGCAGCTCCTGCGTGCGCGCGCACATGCCCAGACACCAACAGTCAGTGAACAGTACCGTATCGGGTACTGTTCATCATATATATTTTTTTTTTAAAATTAAAGAAAAATTAAAATTGTGGAAATTTATTATTTATAATCAAAACTTAAAATATCTTTTTTTTTTTTATCATTTATTATTTTTTTTAAAATAAGATATTTTTGTTAGTTGAGATTTAAATAATTAGATATTTTCTACAAACATTCAAATTCAAATTTAAAAATAGACTAACAACTTAATTTTAAATCTTTTAATATATTAAAATATTAGAATTATGATATGAGATATTTAAGATATTTTCATTTAAATTCTTGATATTTTTATTAAATCTTTATTTAAAAATATAAATATATTTTTATTCTATAGTTTTTAATATTTAAATTATTTGAAATTTAAACATTGTTAGTTAGATATTTTCATAGATATTTGAATTTGTTTAACTGTTTGAGATATTTTAGGGTTGTTATAACTATTTGTATTTTATTATTTTTATGGTTAAAATATTAGATAATAGTTGTAACAACACAAGATATTTTTGGAAAATAGTTTAGATATTGATTTTAAATTTTAAAATTGGTTAAATTTTGAAAAATATCATTTTTTCAGCCAATTAATAAAATATTTTTTTTAATAAATGGGATTTAAATTAACTTTGGTTAATTGTTGATAAATCCTATTTAAATTAAATTAATATTTTTTTTTTCAAATTAACGTAAAACCAAGTTGATTGTTGATAAATGAAATTTAAATTAACTATTGTTAATTGTTGATAAATTTCATTTAAATTGACTTATTTTTTGTAAAAATTTAATTAATTTGAATTTTTTTTGATAAATTCTAGATAATTAATTGTGGTATTTTTGAAAATGAAATAAATTGTAGTATTTTTGCATAAATTCATAGAATTGCTCATATAGTAACACGATTAGGCCCATCCAATTATAACATGTCTGTTTGCACTATATGTGGTATTTTTGCAATTGGGCTTAGATGCATATAGTGGCCCATATGTTTGTTAGATATATGGTATTTTGCCAAATAAAACATTCATAAAAATGATAGCTTTTATTTGGGCCCATTAGAAAATGTAAAGTTTAAATTCCTCTCTTGTGGGTGATTCCACTTGTGAAGGTCCATTTGCTTTGCATGACTATAGTGGGCCTAATCAATTAATAACAATTAATAAAACGAAGGTTTAAATTCCTGTCTTTTGGACCTTGCATGGAAGATAGGGGGCCTTTGTAATGAGAACGACATACTGGACCCAGCCCTCCTCCATACAAGCCCAATTGTTAAGGCCCATTTACCTGAGTTGGACTTAATTGTATAGGTTCATTATATTAGTTAAACCTAAATATTGATTAGCAACAAATTAATTCTAAATTAATTGAATTTGTTTCAATGTGACACTTTAGAATTAATAAGAAATTATAGGAATTTGGTTTTAAAATTTTTAATCTGTTTAATTTTTTTTTGGAAAACCATAGTCATTAATTTTCTAAAAATAAATAATAAAAATACTAATTCTAATTTTATAATGAGCTTATTTTAATAATTTTATTCGATCTCCACCGTTGGTTTAACATAGTCAATAGCTTAATGGGGCCTCGAGGCGCTTTGATTCGTCCCCCTACGGAAGGTGTTCATTAGTTATTTTGACAAGGTTAGATTTCGAAAGATAGATAATTATAGGTCAAATTCTACTAGACTCACCCCTACGGTGACTACTAGGACTAAATCTATGATTATTGAAACCGTGGGTCTAGCTCATAAAATAAGAGATTTTGTTTTCTTATTTTGATCGAATAGTAGGTTGTTAATAATGGCGTCCATTATTAAATGAGTTTACAACTCTATTTAGCTAGTGGTATTTTTGACTCTCGCCAACCGAGACAAGGATATCATAGATTAGTTAAAAACCTAAAGAAATAGAGATATGATTGTTTTTGGTATATGTTGTGCTATTTCTTGAAATTTGTGTGAATAGAAGTTTTATTGAGCAAATGTGATTGATTTCTATTTTATTGATAATTTGTAGTTTTAAGCTAAGTAGTGTCTGTGTCTATTCTCATCCTTTCTCAACTTTCGATGGAGAAACTCACTAGAAAAAACTTCCTTAATTGGGAGCAGAATATCAACATAGAGTTGATTGGTGACAACTCTGAATTCGTCATGACTGAGGAATCCCCAGAACGAGCACCGTGTCCGCACGTTAGTGATGGCACCGTTAATGCTCGTGATGGTAACGTAAATGCTTGGATAGCACCGTCTTTGCACGTTCGTGATGGCACCGTAAATTCTCAGATGGCACCGTGTCTTCACGTTCATGCTCAACTCAACTATGGTCTGACGCAGCTCATGAATGAGCTTCAGATTATTGAACCTATCATGGGTGTTCCTAGTAAAGGAGGTGAAAATAAGACTACTGATGTTGCTGCTCATCTAGCTAAGGCTGAAGCTAACCAAGCTTCGTCTTCGAAAGCTGGAAACAAGAGGAAAGGTGGACAAATAAACAGTCCCAAGCCTGCAAAGGCTGCAAAGACGAGTGCACAACCAAGTGCACAGACGCCTAAGGGGAAGAACAAGAAAAACAAGAAAGGTAATGATAAGTGCTTTCACTGGAAACAGAATGAGCATTGGAAACGAGATTGCCCTAAGTTTCTAGCAGTGAAAAACAAAGGTAATGATTATAGTTCATTTATCTTGGAAACATGTGTTTTAGAGAATGATAAATCCGTTTGGATTATTGATTCTGGATCTACCAACCATGTTTATAACTCTTTACAGCTTCTTGAATCGTGGGAGGAAGTGAACGAAGGTGGCTTAAATCTTAGAGTTGGGAACGGAGCATTCGTTGCGGTCCAAGCTAGAGGAAGATCTCGTCTGAAGTTTGGAAATAAATTTTTAATTTTAAAAGATGTATTTTTTATTCCGAATTTTAGTAGAAATTTAATTTCAGTTTCCATGTTGCAATTAGAACGATTTGTTATGACTTTCACAAGTTTTAATATATCTATTTCCTTCAATGGATCAAAATTGTGTATTGCATGTTTGGAAAACGGGCTTTATATTCTGCAACCTATCGAACCCCTCGCTCTTAACAATGTTTATTCAAAGTAGCTAAACCTAGGACCAATAAACGTCAAAAGACCGATAACAATAATATGACGTATTTATGGAACTTGAGACTAGGTCACATTGGCTATGATAGGATTCAAAGACTTACAAAGGACGGACCTTTGAGGGAACTCACCTTAGGTGAATTACCTGTCTGTGAATCTTGTCTAGAAGGCAAACTGACCAAGCGTCCATTCTCTGCAAAGGGTGATAGGGCCAAAGAACCACTTGGTATTGTGCATTCAGATGTTTGTGGACCTTTGAATATACAAGCCAGGGGTGGTTTTGAGTATTTCGTCACTTTCATTGACGATTACTCTAGATACTCATGTCTTTACCTAATGCATAGGAAATCAGAAACATTTTCAAAGTTTCAGGAATTCCTAGCAATGGCTCAGAACCAATTAGGTAAAAGGTTAAAGATCTTGCAATCTGATAGGGGTGGAGAATATTTGGATATGCAGTTCCAAGATCATTTAACTGAACTTGGGATTTTATCACAACTTACTGCCCCAGGTACTCCGCAACAAAATGGTGTAGCGGAACGCCGAAACAGAACTTTATTGGAAATGGTTAGATGCATGCTTAGTTACTCAACTCTACCAACTTCGTTCTGGGGACATGCAATTGAAACCGCAAATGACATTCTCAATGTCGTGCCGTCAAAATCAATCCCCAAAACACCTTTAGAATGCTGGAATGGTCGTAAACCTAGTTTACGCCATTATAGAATCTGGGGGTGTCCCGCTCACGTCCTGAGGAAAAAGGAGGGAAAGCTAGAACCGCGAACTGAAGTTTGCATGTTTGTTGGCTATCCTAAAGGTACTCGGGGTGAACTTTTCTACAGTCATTTAGAAAAGAAAGTGTTTACTTCTACAAATGCTACTTTTCTGGAAAATGACTATGTCCAGAACTTTAAACCTCGCAGCAAAGTAGTTTTAGAGGAGATGGTTAAAGAATTGACTCCAACCAATGTTCCATCGTCATCAACGCGTGTTGATGATGAAATTCCCACTCTTCATGTACAATCGACGCAAGTCGATTTAAATGAAGAAAGTACCACTGGTCCTGAGCAAACAGTCACGGAGCCTCGTCGTAGTGGGAGGGTTTCTAGAAACCTAGTTCGCTATGGTTTGGATGGTGAAACCAATATGGTTGTTGGTGACACTAGTGATGATGATCCATTGTCTTTCAAACAGGCAATGGCTAGCCCTGAAAAGGAACTATGGCTCGAAGCCATGAAACAGGAAATGGAGTCTATGTACTCAAATTCCGTCTGGGATCTTGTGGAAGCACCTAGTGACTTTAGGGCCATTGGGTGCAAGTGGATCTACAAGAAGAAACGAGGTGTTGATGGAAATATCGAGACTTATAAAGCTCGATTAGTGACAAAGGGTTATACCCAAAGAGAAGGCGTGGACTATGAGGAAACTTTTAGTCCGGTAGCCATGCTCAAATCCATTCGCATCCTCCTATCCATAGCAGCCGCTCTCGACTATGAGATTTGGCAAATGGACGTCAAGACAACTTTTCTTAATGGAAAGCTTGACGAAGTCATTTATATGGATCAGCCAGAAGGATTTAAAGTATCTGGACAAGAAGGAAAAGTTTGTAAGTTAAATTGGTCCATCTATGGACTTAAGCAAGCTTCTCGTTCCTGGAATCTTAGGTTTGATGAAATAATCAAAACCTATGGCTTTGAACAAAATATTGATGAGCCCTGTGTTTACCAACTGAAGGCAAATCAAAGAGTGGTATTCCTAGTTCTTTATGTAGATGATATCTTACTCATTGGAAACGATGTTAAGAAATTATCAAATGTGAAGAATTGGCTGAGCACTCAATTCCAGATGAAGGATTTGGGTGAAGCAAGTTATGTTCTAGGTATCCAAATCATCAGGGATAGAAAGAACAAACTTTTAGCTCTATCTCAAGCAGCTTACATTGATAAAGTGCTTGAACGTTTCTCAATGAAAAATTCCAAGAAAGGGCGTCTACTGTCCCGCCATGGAATTCATCTTTCAAAGAAGCAGTCTCCCCAGACTCCTGAAGAGGAAGATGCAATGAGAAAAGTTCCTTACGCATCTGCAGTTGGAAGTCTGATGTATGCCATGTTGTGTACTAGACCAGATATCTGCTATGCAGTGGGAGTAGTGAGCAGGTATCAGTCAAACCTAGGACCGGAACATTGGATAGCAGTTAAGCATATCCTGAAGTATTTGAGACGGACTAGGGATTATATGTTAGTCTACAAGGGTGGTGTTCTGAACCCTGTAGGCTACACCGATTCAGATTTTCAGACTGATGTCGATGATAGAAAGTCTACTTCTGGAATGGTGTTTACTCTTGGGGGTGGAGCTGTGATTTGGAGAAGCGTAAAGCAGTCTGCAATCTCAGATTCCACCATGGAGGCTGAGTACATAGCCGCATCAGAAGCAGCTAAGGAAACAGTCTGGCTAAAGAAGTTCTATTCGGATCTTGGAGTTATTCTAGGAATGGATAAACCGCTTGTGTTGTTTTGTGACAATATAGAAGCGATAGCCAACTCGAAAGAACCTCGAAGTCACAAGAGGAGTAAGCATATAGAAAGGAAGTATCACATTATTCAAGAATATGTGGCCAGGGGAGATGTGAAGGTTATGAAGATTGCAACTGAAGACAATCTTGCGGATCCGCTTACAAAAACACTACCAGAAGCTACATTTGATAAGCATATAGAAAGGAAGTATCACATTATTCGAGAATATGTGGCCAGGGGAGATGTGAAGGTTATGAAGATTGCAACTGAAGACAATCTTGCGGATCCGTTTACAAAGACACTACCAGAAGCTACATTTGATAAGCATATCAAGGAGATGGGATTAGTAGAATTAAGGCATTAGTTTCAATTAGTGCAAGTGGGAGTATGTTGGGGTTTTATGCCCTAATTAAAACCTAAATTCTTTGTAATCTCATTTTATTATCAATAAAAGAATAGAAATCATTTTTTGACTTGGTCAATCACTTTGCTCACATGTTTTATTTTCATGATTATTTGTTTAATATAAACTTCTATTAAATCCCGAGCATATAGCTAATCTTATTTATAGTGACGTAATCACAGTGGAATATAAATATGATTATATGTTAAAAAAATAAGTTAGTCCTAAGATTAGTCAGTGCACCGGATTTACACTGACTTGCCAATCTACGATATGATCTACTTACACATTACAGTGTTATGTTCTTTCCAGAACATTAGCAAAGTAGATAAGATCGGATGTATTTGTTACATCGGGCAGGACCGATATTGACAGTTGATAAGATAAGTAAACATACCGTTATTATCTATTCTAGTCATATCATATAGTTGACCATAGGTCAATTCAATCTCAATTCTGAGTGGTTAGTATTCTAACTGATTGTATTATTTGAGTTCTTTGACTTGTTCGTTACCAGCTTACCCTACGGACTAGCCCATACTTACATCTTGGGAACTCGGTAGTATAATTGAGTGGGAGTGTTAATCATAGATATGAACATCTATAGCTTCTGATGAAGAAGTGAAACGATGGTTTCCATTTAGTTTGGTTCAAGGTGTTAAATGATAGAGATCTCATTTCAGTAATTAATATTAGTTTACTGAAATATCATTTACAAGGAACTAAGTGTTTTAAGGATAAAATACAATGAGGGGTAAAACAGTATTTTAGTCCTGTCTCATTGTAGACCGTCTATAGAGGATTAAGTGACAATTATGGTTGTAACAATGGATAATTAATAGCGTATCTATATTTGTTATAGAGCGTTCTATGAATTCAAGAGTGCAATTCCAAGTCTATAGTGGAGTCACGAGGAATTAATAAGTTAGTAAATTTATTTGTTAGATTTATGATAACTTATTGGAGCTTAATTTCATAGGCCCATGGTCCCCATTGTACCTTGGATAAAATCATCGAGATAGTCTCAATTAATTGATTTAATCATCAATTAGAATTATCAAAGTTGACCAGGTCAATTTTGGATAGTTTCACAGAGTTGTGTAATTTTGAGAAGAAAAGAGAAATTATGGCAGATTTATTAATTAAGATAAATTGGTATCTAAATTAATAAATAAGTTTAAATCAAGGTTCAAATTATAAATAAATAATTTGATAAAGGATTTAAATAATTATTTAATTAATTAAATCAATAGAAAATAATACAGGCCTTGATTTTAAGTCCAATGGGCTTATAATCAAATGGGAAATTTCACGGGCCTATAGCCCATGATAATTTCGACCTAGGGCTTCAAAATGGCTGTTATTTTATTGATTTTTTAATTAAATTAAATGGCCTAATTGAGTCTATAAAAGGAGTGCTTAGAGAGAAGATTTTAGAGACGACAGATAAGTCACAAGTCAGATTTTCTGATAGTTTTATATTCTCTCTAAACACAAGTCCTTTTCTAAGCCACTTTGTTATTTTCTCTTCTTCTCTCTATATCTATCTCATGTGTTGAGAATTTCCCACACTAGTTTAGGTGGTTCTAATGATACATTGGAAGATCGTGAAGAAAATAGAAGATCAGTTCAGTTTCTTGATAATACTCTGCGACAGAAAGGATACCAGAGTTAGAGAAACTGAAGGAAGGACTCTTAATTCCGCTGCGTATACTGTAAGTATTATATTATTTGTTTCTCTTTGAATTCAATTTTAGAAACATGTTATGCTATCTTGTATTAATTTGTTTAATATTAGATATACATGAAAATAAATAAAGATCTTGTATAAGCTTTTCCAACACCAAATAACTACGATTTCAAATTACAAGGTACCAGATTAGCATTTCTGAAGACATAAGGTACCGAGTATGTATTTTGATAAAATATAGGGTACCAAATGAGTATTTACCCTATGATATTATTAAGTATTTTTTATTTTTTTTATATTTTATATAATTTTTTCCTTTTGTTGTTCATTAATAAATTACATATTGTATGAATGTTTAATGTACTTCATTTCTATCCTTATTCGATCGTATTCAATTATATAATGGATATTTTCAATTTAATTTCATCAAAATCAATTTAATTAGAAATTAGAAGTAGATTAAATCATTTCCTAATTAGATTTTATTAATTAATTTAAACTTTAAATAGATAAAAATTAATAAACATATTGTTATATATTTATAACATTATATTTTTTAAAAGGATAAATACTCATTGGTATCCTGTATTTTATCGAAATACATACTTGTACCTATGTTTTCAATAATGTTCATCTGATACCTTGTAATTTGAAATCTTACATATTTAGTACCCTGTACTCAAACTTGGTCAATAAAATTTATCCATATGACCAAACTGCCCATAATTATATGGGTTTCAAAATCAAATTACATATAATTGAGGGAAATTTGGTCATATTGATAAAATGTTAATGTTTAAATTTTAATTCAGGGTATCAAATATGTATAATTTTAAATTACAGGTTACCATATGAGCATTATTGAAAATATAATATACCAAGTCTGTATTTCGATAAAGCACAGGATACAAAATAATTATATAAAAAGAAATTAATTAAATCACCTTAAGAATGAATAATAATAATAATAATAATAATAATAATAATAATGATAATAATATTGCATCTAGTCATAAAGCTAAGAAAAATCTAAAAAGCATGAGAGATTTTGACCGATTTTGTTTTACTAAAGAGCAAATTATCCAACATATATATTATAAAAATTCTAAATATAAAAAGATACTACTATAGTAGTGATTGATTTTAATCACTACCTATAGATATTTTTTATATATGGATAAGTTGCAACTCTTTTTTTTTTTTTTTTTGCATGACTGTATATAATGTAGTTGCAAGAGACCTCTCACAAGTTTTCAAAAAATTATAGATAATTTAGGATGTTGAAATCAAGATTCAAATAGTCTATTGCATTTGTATAAATATTAAAACAAGCATACGTGCAACACGCTTTTTGAATCCTCATTTCGACATCCTAAATTTTTCAAAATTTACTAAAAATTGTGGGAAATCTCTTGTAACTACATTATATACTATTATTTAAATAAAATAAAGTTGTAACTTATTAATACACCAAAAATACTAAAAGTAGCTTTAGTTAGTAATTAAAAATAATTATTATCTAACAATTTTTTTATAAATATAGAAAAGAGACTAGTATTGCCAACTCACTTATTACAATAAAAATAATAATAAGAAAAAAATGTTGCATTCATTCAAAAAGCTAATAAATATCTAAAAACATGTGAGATTTTTACAGAATAAAATAAATTACCAACATATATATTAAGAAAATTCTAAATATAAAAAATATAGAAAAGACACAGGTGTTGCCACCTCAATTATTATAGTCGTAGTTTTATATAAATATGTAGATATAAATGTATAATTAATAAAGGGGTTTTTTCATCTATACAGATATAGAAAATTCTTTATTCATTTATACGATTTTTTTAAAAATGTTTCATTTATATATAATTCTTAAGTTTTTATTTCTAGAATACGGTCTTAACTTTATTCTTTAGTTTTTTGGAGGTTTTATTTGGTTTTCTCAACTTAAATTTACATGTTTTTCAACTTTGATAATGAGTCATGTCCTTTTTCATATTTTTCTCTATCATTCGTCTAAATTAATCACCCATCACAGTAATGATCAATAGATTAGACCTTTCACTTTAATAACTTTATATATATGCATATATAAAAATATATGTATATTCAAAATTTTAAGACAATTAATGAAATACTATTTTTTTTACCATGATGGAATCACATATGTTTAATGCTTTCTTGTGACCTTTCTTCATTTGAAAGCCAAAAAAATTTGATTTACATCATAATGTACCAATATGTTGTAAATTGCATATGATATTTTGAAGTTGCTTTAGTTGCAAATGAAGATTTTTTTATGTTGCTTTAGTTTCAAATTAGATTGCTTAAGTCATTGAAAATTGTATATGAATTTTTTAAGTTACTTTCGGTTGCATTGGATTTCATAATGATGATTAATTTACAATATGAGGTTGCTATAGCTGCTTAACATGATAAAATTTGCATGAGTTTTTAAGATGCTATCGATTAAAATGGATTGCATAAGGTTGTATAAGAATGATTAATTTACATAATGAGATTTATAAATAGTTGCTTAACATGCTGAAATATATAAATTAATTTTTATAAGTTGTTTTAGGTTGCATAGCAAGTTGTAATTTGCATTTGAGGTTGCATAAGGTATTTTTAGTTGCATTAGATTGCATTTGAGATTGTAGCGAGTTGATTTAAGTTGCATTGGGCTTGCATTTGAGGTTGCACTTGGTTAAATTTTAATAATTTATTTTGCATTGGGTTACATTTGAATATGCATTGGGTTGCATTGGGGTAGGTTACGCTTGCATTAGTTTCAATGAGCATGTATATAAGGTTGCAGATGGTTGCATTGGGCGTGTATGTAAGATTCCATTTGAAATTGCATGTGGGTTACTTTAGGTTGCATTAAGAATTGCATTTAGTTGCATTCGGTTGCATAGAGGTAACTTAGGCTTTCTATGTGTTGCTTTAGATTGCATGTGGTTGCATTCGTAATTCATCTGGATAACTCACATTAGGAGTTGCATTGGGTTGCACTTGAACTAGCCATGTGTTGATAACTCACATTAGGAGTTGCAGTGGGTTGCACTTGGACTAGCCATGTGTTGTTTTAGGTTGGATGTGGTTGCATTCATAATTCATATGGATAACTCACATTAGGATTTGCAGTGGGTTGCACTTGGACTAGCCATGTGTTGCTTTAGGTTGCATGTGGTTGCATTCGTAATTCATATGGATAACTCACATTAGGAGTTGCATTGGGTTGCATTTGGACTAGCCATGTGTTGCTTTAGGTTGCATGTGGTTGCATTCGTAATTCATATGGATAACTCACATTAGGAGTTGCATTGGGTTGCGCTTGGACTAGCCATGTGTTGCTTTAGGTTGCATGAGGTTGCTTTAGGTTGCACTTGGCTGCATTAGGTTCAAATAGGCTTGCATTTGAGGTTGCATTTAAGATGCAAAATTAGAGCAATGTATGAAACCTCTTCAATGTATGTTTCAACCAATTTTGAAACATGTGCAACTTTTGTTGCAACAATTACAATATTGCATGGAGTTACATTTGAATATGCATTGGGTTGCATTGGGGTATGTTACGCTTGCATTAGTTTCAATGAGCGTGTATACAAGGTTGCAGATGGTTGCATTGGGCTTGTATGTAAGATTCCATTTGTAATTGCATGTGGGTTACTTTAGGTTGCATTAAGAATTGCATTTAGTTGCATTCGGTTGCATAGAGGTAACTCAAGCTTTCTATGTGTTGTTTTAGGTTGCATGTGGTTGCATTTGTAATTCATATGGATAACTCCCAGTAGGAGTTGCAATGAGTTGCAGTGGGTTGCACTTGGACTAGCCATGCATTGCTTTAGGTTGCATATGGTTGCATTCATAATTCATTTGGATAACTCATATTAGGAGTTGCAGTTAGTTGCAGTGGGTTGCAGTTGGTCTATCCATGTGCTACTCTCGGTTGCATGTGGTTGCATTCGTAATTCATAAGGATAACTCACATTAGGAGCTGCATTGGATTGCACTTGGACTAGCCTTATGTTGGTTTAGGTTGCATGTGGTTGCATTCGTAATTCATATGGATAACTCATATTAGGAGTTGCAGTGAGTTGCACTTGGTCTAGCCATGTGTTGCTCTCGGTTGCATGTGGTTGCATTCGTAATTCATAAGGATAACTCACATTAGGAGTTGCATTGGGTTGCACTTGGACTAGCTTTATGTTGGTTTAAGTTGCATGTGGTTGCATTCGTAATTCATATGGATAACTCATACTCATAAAATTGAGCTAAAAAGGTTTAATTTCTATGATGGTAGCTCAATTGAAGTACAATAACAATTTATGAGAGTCAGCCTTCTGAGTCATTAGTAGTACAAATCATAATATACAAGAGTCTAATGAGCCTTGTAAATTGCTCCTGTTAATGCATAATCTGAAACGTGGTCTGAATATTATGCAATGTCATACACTCCATTTATCTCTGATATATTTAGCCATTCACATAATTTGATCCGCCCTTCAATTCTTTCCTCAGTTTATAAACATGTCACCATGTGTCTATATCAGTATTATTAGGCTCTCATCTCAACTACAAAAAAGAATAAAAAAAATGTAGATAAAACTTTAGTTTAGAAGCAAAAGAGGCTTTTAATGACTCTGCCTCGGAACCTTTATTGACTATAAATATGATGAATTAAAATAAACTTAATGAGTAAAGTTGTTTACTGGTATGCATTGGCTTGTAATTCCCTTGCTTTATAAGGTGGAAAAATGTGTGACATAAAAGTGATATAAGAGATTAATTAAAACAAAGTTGATATGCTTAGAAAGTTATCTTCATGAAGTACGATTTAAAAGCTTAAGAGTATGCCTAGACATACTATAATTTCAGATACCAATAAAACTTGCCTGCAAAATAAATAGATGAATTATAATGGAGAAAGAGAACAAGGAAAAAGTGACTAGTTTTATCATATAGAATAATGGAATTGATTGAGGCTGATAGTCCATAAGATCACTTGCATGATTGTACCTGCATAGGCATAGCCCAATACAACCATGCATATGAAGAAACCAAGTCCAGAATGAATTTTCAAATTTGAAGAAAATGGTTTAGACATCTCAGTTTCGATAAGGAAATTAATGTCCATTTTCAAAATTGAATGTGTACCTTGCTTCAAACATGTTTGCTGATATAGTTACCAACAATAATGTTTACTGGGAGCATACTAAATAGTGTCAAGTAAAATCTCCATTGCATAGTTGAGCATAAAGTATATAAATAGTTGAACCTGGTTTCAAATAGAATGACTCAAGTGAGATAGGTGATCTATATGTTGAAATTTAGAGCAAATAACTGGAAACGAAAAGCATAAACATACAAGTTAATACAAACTTAAAGCATAAACATACAAGTCAGTAATCTATATACTGATACAATTGAATCAACTGGCTTCTGTATTTTGTTGTCAGAATCTTCATCAGCATCGTCACAATCTTGGACATCATCATCATCATCTTCTTAGTTAGCTTCAGAGTTCATTAGTAATGGGTGTGTGCAGTCATCCCCTACAACAACTTCAAGATAACTGATTAGTAAGGGATCAAACTGAAAGGCATTTAGAAGTAAGTTCACTCGTTTGAAGCTGTATTATCTTATTTAGAAGTAAGTTTCAGGTGAAAACCGATTTAATGGAGAAAACTAATCGGACAGCAAAAAGAAAAGCAGAAGGAAAAACGGTTTAATGAGAAAACCGTATAAATGAAATATAATAATAAACTTTTACCTAAAAATAGAAAAAAGAAAGTATAAAAATGAAAAGCAAAAAAATTTACCGTAAAAATAAAAAAATACTTAAAAAAACGGTATATATGGTAATTTCCCATTAATAAATTATATATTGATATAGATTCGATCAATTTTAAAAATTATAACTAATTGGGTAAGATTGGGTTATTCAATCACCCATACAAGAGAAATGTCCAAGTACTAATTTTGGGACAAATCAAAGTAAAAGAATGAAGACTTTATTTATAGTCTACATGTACGTGAAGGCTTTATTTATTGTCTACATGTACAACTCCCGCAATGATTTCTTAACCATGTGGGGGAGATTTTATGTGGTTGTGGTTGGAATTAATGTGATCATTATCTTTCCAACTAATGTTTATTGTCTAATTAATCTAAAAAATTCAAAATCATTAATTTTATATATTTTATTTATTTATTTTCATCGTCATTATAATCATTCTTCATAAAAAAACTTGTTTAGTGCTTTGTGATAACCATCCATGGGTAATAACCATTGAGAAGTCTTCCAAATATATATATATATATATATATTTGGAGTATTAGGCCTTTCAAAGATAATTGATATGGGATTGTCACATTTGTCTTTCACAATTTTATTTTTACTAATTTTGTTCCAAATCTAAAATTTAACATTTATTTATATTAAATTAAATATTTTCAAATTAAATAATTATAGCTTTTAAAATACCGATGTTTGCCATGGTTTTGTGAAAAAAAAATTAGCAAAGGCACACCCGCAAGCAAATAGACAAGTAAAGGCAATCAACAAGACCCTCAAGGATACTTCGAAAAAATTCCTAGAATAAGCGAAAGGGGCATGACTAGACAAACTCCCAGACTTACTATGGTCTTACAGAACCAAACCAGGACTTCCACTGGACACACACCCTTCGCGCTCGCCTATGGCTATGAGGCTATGCTACCTGCGAAAATAGATGTCTTGTCGCACAGAAGGCTTAACTATGATCAGGAGCAGAATAAGGCACTGCTTGTCGATTCCCTAGATTTTGTTGATGAAAATGGGAACAAGCTAACCTATGGGTCGCAACCTACTAGAAGAAGGTGGCTCGCTACTTCAACTCCCGGGTCAAGGACCGAAAGTTCCCCATTGGTGACCTCGTCCTTCTTCGTGAGTTCTTCAATACATGAGACCCATCCACTGTGGTCCTAGATCCAAATTGGGAGGGGGCATAATTAGTTGAAGGAGTCATGCATCCCAAAACATACAAGTTGGCAAGACTAAATGGCAAGGAGGTCCCTAGGTATTGAAATGAAGAGCACCTGAGGAAGTACTATCGGTAACAGGGCCGATGCCCAACTTATGTAATCAAAGACCAACTCCTAAGTGTTCACCCTTAATATGATTATTTTGAGTTTTGTGTCAATTCCAATTGACTTCCATGTAAAGGACCATAGGCCACAATCAATGAGAATTAAAAGCGATGTCCTCAGCACCGTCATGATTTCTCCAATGCCTTATGAGGTCTATTATTGAATGGCGAAACTCGTTAGGTCATGCAAACCGATCATAAGAAAGTGACACTTATTACATAGGACACAAGGGGCTGCGATAAATTCTTAATTCTAATCGCAGAAACATAAGAGCCATTACAAACAACTAATAAAATACAGTAATATCTCCTAAATTCATGAGAGCCATTGCATGCATCAGAGGGGTCCTTTGCGGGTCCCCTCGCCAATATGAGGGCTTGCCACATTATAAGTGACCAGGTGCCCTTGCTCCCCTAGTCACTTGGGGGGCATAAGAGATATCATGTGCATGCACCAAAGCAGCGAAAATGTAAAGTTCATATTAAGTGCATATGGAACAAAGCAACAAAAACTCAAAGTTCATGTAAAGTGTATAAGGAGCAAAGAACGCAAGTAGACAACAATGAAAGGAGAAAATTCAAAGGAGCGAAAAATGCAAAGTTCATGTAAAGTGCATATGGAGCAAAGCTAGCAAGCAGAAAATAGAGAAAGGGAAAATTCAAAAATTTTGCAAAACAACATCAGATATGGCTATGTAAAGTAAGCAAGGTCATCGTCAATATACATCAAAAAGGGCCCAAATAAGGCAATTGTTCATACAAAAAGTGTTAGGATTTTATGCTCTAAATAAAACCCAATTTCTTTTTAATCTCATTTAATATCAATAAAAGAATAGAAATCATTTTTTGACGTGGTCAATCACTTTGCTCACATGTTTTATTTTCAAGAATATTTGTTTAATATAAACTTCTATTAAATCCCGAGCATATAGCTAATCATATTTATAGTGACATAATTATAGTGGAATATAAATATGATTATATGTTCAAAATAAGTTAGTGCACATGATTTACACTGACTTGCCAATCTACGATATGATCTACTTACACATTGTAGTATGTTCTTTCCAGAACATTAGCAAAGTAGATAAGATCATATGTATTTATTACATCGGACATGACCGATATTGACAGTTGATTGCATAAGTAAACATACCGTTATTATCTATTCTAGTCATATCATATGGTTGACCATAGGTCAATTCAATCTCAATTTTGAGTGGTTAGTAGTCTAACTAATTGTATTATTTGAGTTCTTTGACTTGTTCATTACCAACTTACCCTGCGGACTAGCCCATACTTACATCTGGGGAACTTGGTAGTATAATTGAGTGGGAGTGTTAATCATAGATATGAACATCTATAGCTTCTGGTGAAGAAGTGATAGGATGGTTTCCTTTTATTTTGGTTCAAGGTGTTAAATGATAGAGATCTCATTTCAGTAATTAATATTAGTTTACTGAAATATCATTTACAAGGAACTAAGTGTTTTAAGGATAAAATACAATGATGGGTAAAACAGTATTTTAGTCCCATCTCATTGTATACCTTCTATAGAGGAATGAGTGACAATTATGGTTGTAACAATGGATAATTAATATCATATCTATATTGGTTATAGAGCGTTCTATGAAGAAATTCCGAGTCTTTAGTGGAGTCACAAGGAATTAATAAGTTAGTAAATTTATTTGTTAGATTTATGATAACTTATTAGAGCTTGATTTCATAGGCCCATGGTCCCCACTGTACCTTGGATAAAATCATCTAGACAGTCTCAATTAATTTATTTAATTATCAATTAGAATTATGAAAGTTGACTAGGTCAATTTTGGATAGTTTCATAGAGTTATATAATTCAGAGAAGAAAAGACAAATTAGGGCAGATTTATTAATTAAGATAAATTTGTATCTAACTTAATAAATAAGTTTAAATCAATCTTCAAATTATAAATAATTAATTTGATAAAGGATTTGAATAATTATTTAATTAATTAAATCAATTGAAAATAATACAGGCCTTGATTTTATGTCCAACGGGCTTATAATCAAATGGGAAATTTCACAGGCCTAAAGCCTATGATAATTTCAACCTAAGGCTGATTATTGTCTATTATTTTATTGATTTTTTAATAAAATAAATTACCTAAATGAGTCTATAAAAGGAATGTTAAGTGAGAGTTGAAATCAGATGACAAACACTTATTTTCTGGTAGGTTTTAGATTCTCTCTAAACATAATTCCTTTTCTAAGCCTTATTGTTCTTTTCTCTTCTTCTCTCTGTATCTATCTCATGTGTTGAGAATCGCTCACTGTAGTCTAGGTGATTCTAAGTATACTTTCAAAGGTTTTGAAGAAAATTGAAGATCGGTTCAGTTTCTTGGTAATATTTTGCGACAAAAAGGATACAAGGGTTAGAAAAACTGAAGGAATGACTATATTATTCCGCTGCGTATAATGTATGTATTCTTATCTTTATTCCTATTTGAATTCAATTTTAGAAACATGTTCTAGGTTGTCTCATATTAACTTATTTAATATTAGATCTACATGAAAATAAGTAAAGATCATGTATAAGTTTTTCTAACAACTGGCCTCAGAGCATTTGGTAAACTTTGTCTTCATGCATGAACATGTTAAAAATTTAATTATTTGATGTGTTTGAATAGTTGGATGGATTTTCATGTTTTTATGAAGCATATTGATTTTATGTGGTTATTGGCAATTTTTAGGTTATTTTGTTGTGTTTTCTATGCCATTAATTTTTATATATGCTATATTTTGTGTAAAACATGTTAAAAATAAATTAGAAAATAGTTTTGGTTTAAAAAATTGCACAAAAAATTTTCCGGAAAATTTTTGGCGTGGCTGCAATTGCGTGCGCACCTGTCACGGGTACTATTCACCCATTTATTTTATTTAATTGTTTTTTAAATAAAAAAGTGAAAATTGATTATTTATAATCAAAGCCAAATATATTAGATTTGTTTTATCATTTAAAAATGTTTTTTAAAATAATATATTTTTGTTGGTTGAGATTTAAATAATTAGATATTTTTACAAAGATTCAAATTAAAATTTAAAAATAGACTAACAACTTAATTTTAAATATTTTAATATATTAAAATATTAGTGTTATCCAAAAAACTCGCTTGGATGACGTGGCTAGTGATTCCCGGACACGTGGCTGACACTTGGAGGAACTCTGCTAGGATATCGACCAGAAGACAAATTATAAGCAGTAGGCAGCCTAGTCTTACCTGCGACCAGTCTGGTCGCGGGTTTCGCATGCTACATGATGTTTCTATAAAGATCTTTGTAGATCCCGAAATTAACTCCCACAATCTCCTGAGTATCCGATTATTTAGGAGAGAATATCTGTAACAAATTCATGTAACCCCCCCTTGAGCCTATAAATAGAGAAAGATAGCTCAAGGAAGGGACTTTTGGCTTTCGAATTATTTGAAACTAGAGAGATTCTATTTGAGATATTGTCTTGTTCTTCAGAGGTTGGTGAAACACATTGAACCCTAGTTCTTTGATCACTCCCTTTGATCTTATATCAATAACAATCTAAGTGGACGTAGGTTATTACCTGATCCTAGGGCTGAACCACTATAAAATCTTGCGTTCATATTATTTTTGTCATTACGTTTATTTCAACATATCCTTCCACGTCAAGCGTATTTTGACTCCGTGTCAGTTGACCAAAATATGGGTCAACATTCTGGTGCTTTCATTGAGAGCTTGATATATCACCGTTGAGAAAAACAATGGCAAAAACTACAAGGAAAACTGGACAGGTGGCCGCCGCTGCACCATCAAGCCCGCCTCCTCCTCCTCCTGCAAGCGTGGCTGAGGATGAGCCACATTTGGACTTTGAGGAGGAAGAAATGGATGACGCGACGCTAAAAAGCACTCTGCGGTCGCTGCATGAAGAGCTGGCCAATCTGAGAGCCAGCCAAGAAAGTGCTGCCAAAGTCATGGCGTGGCAGCAACAAGAAATTGAGTGGCAGCGCGTGGAGTTAAGTGAGAGGCAAGCGGAGATGGACCATCGCCAGAGCGAAGCCATGGCGGCCCTCGAGGCAGCCTTGTAATTGGCTAGGAATCAAGCTGCACCTGCCTCGCAACCTGATCAGCCTACGAATGGGCCAGCGCAAAGGGGTCATAATCCTAGCCCACCTATCCAACCCTCGAGTCTGCAAAGGCTTGAATAGCTTCAGGTGCCCCACGACGATGTCCCACTGGACCCTGAGGCACAGCCTCCATCCCAAGCTAGTCGCTGCGATCCCCGCATCAAAGGCAGAATAGGACGGGGCATCAGCCTCGCAGTCCTAGACGCCATAGGGGCGACGAGCCGAACCTTCCGAACAGAGGACATCATCCTCCTGGTAACAGGAGGAACTCAGAGTTAGGCTCTGCGATCCGAGGTCCCCCACGACACGATAATGCACAGGGACCTAACGACCAATGCAAGCCACCCTCTAACGCTCGGGACGTTTCAGCCCGGGAGGGAAATCGAGGGAACAGTCGATCCCGTCATAGCCAATTATGATTCAGAGATGGCAATGGTTATGATGAGGCCGATTTTGGCAGGGGAAATGTCGGTCAGAGGAATGACGAAAGAGGTGGAAATAGGAATCAGCCACCTCAAGATGACCAACTCGGCAGACGGGACGCTGGGGGGAATCTAGGCAAAATAACGTCTTCAACCGACTCGGAGGTAGCGAGCAGTGGAGAAGAGACGAGGATTTGAGAGATGTGCTCAATGATCGTCGTGAGTGACATGGCGAGAACATCCCCCCAGCAACAGAGGCCACAACGATTCCTGTCGCTGTGCAGGCCCAGATAGATGCCCTCAACCAGGCGGTGCGACAGCTGGTCGGGGAAGAACATCTTACATCGACCATGACAGGAGGAAAGGCACTCCTTTCATCCAAAGGACAGCTATGGCAGAGACTCCTAGCAAGTTTAAAATGCCTACGCTTCCAAACTTTGATGGGTACGGTGACCCGGTATCTCACGTCAATAAGTTTGAGATACAAATGGACATTCAGAAAGTGTCCGAAGATGCTCGGTGTAGGATCTTCCCTGCAACACTTTCTGATGCCGCGCAGGAGTGGTTTTTCATATTCCCTCCTGCAAGCATAGTTTCCTGGGAGATGTTCATAAAGGAGTTTTACGGACAGTTCTACGCAGGTCGTGTGCATCTGACCAAGGCAAACCAGCTGGTTGAAATATGCCAGCAGAATGGAGAACCACTGAAGGACTACATACAACGCTTTATGCGAGCAGCAGCTGGAGCAAAAACAGTGGGGGACGAAGGCAAAATGATGGCCATAACCGTAGGGGTTAGGCGTCGCACCCCTCTCTGGAAAAGTCTCCGAAAGGATGGGGTTAGAACTACCCAGGAATTCTTGGACCGGGCTGATCGTTACATCAAGCTCGAAGATGCCATAGCCGACGATGGAAAGCCTCTAGGCAAGGATAAGAAGGCAGCTGAGCCCGCTAAAGCCGCCAATGGGTCCAAGCCTAATGGCAACGGCAAGGGAAACGAGAACAGCAACGGCAATGGCAAGAATGGTGGAAAAAGGCCGCACAATGAGCCTTCCACCTCCGACAATAAACGAACCAAGGGTAACCATTATGAACCTCGGTTCACTAACTACACTGCCCTAGTTGAGTCTCGGGGAGAGGTTTATCAGGCCACGAGTTCCAGTGTGCCCTATAAGAAGCCTGCCCTCATTCAAAAGGATATTTCGAAAAGAGACACTACCAAGTTCTGTCGTTATCATAACGACTACGGACATGACACAAATGAATGCAACCAGCTGAAAGATGTAATCGAGTTCCTTATTAGACAAGGACACTTGAGAAGATACGTACGAGCCTCAGGAAATTCCCAACGAGAAGCTCCAGGTTGCAACGAGCAAGTGTCCACACGCCAACGCTCGCCACCCTTGCAGCCTGCCCTCGTGACTAGCACATTGTTAACCATCTGTGGGGGCCCGCACCTCGCGGGAAACAGTGGAAAGGCCAGGAAACGATACGCTCGGACTCTGCGCCACGACCAGGACATCGAGATGATGACTGTGGAGGACCGCGCGCCAAAAAAGGCTCGATCAGAAGAGGGCGAGATAATCTTCTCTGATAGCGATGCCCAACATGTCCGGTACCCACATTCCAATCCGCTGGTCGTGGATATCCAAATGGCCAACATGATGGTGAAGAGAGTGCTGGTCGATACAGGAAGTTCGGTGAATATTATGTATAAGTCTTCGCTGGAACGCATGAAGTTGTCCGTTAAGGACCTGGAGCCCTGCAACCAAACAATATACGGCTTCTCTGGTGAGGGACTCGCCCCTGCACGGTCAATCAGACTACCAGTGACGACAGGTACAGCGCCTGCTACCAGGACATTACTTGCTACTTTTATAGTAGTCGATTGTCCTTCGGCGTACAATGCCGTCATTGGAAGGCCTATATTGGTTGGCCGTCACCTCTATGTGGCACTTGGCCATGAAATTCCTGACAGACGCAGGGGTAGGATGTGTGTTGGGAAACCAGAGGGAAGCCAGGGAGTGCTACAACGCCTCAGTCACGAAGGCGAAAAGGGGAACATCAAAGAGTACTACCTCAAATAAGTTGCAGATGGCGATTGATACACAAGCCCAATCCGGTGATGAGGTCACCAAATAGGGTGTTGCCCAAAGTGAGGATAGAGATTTAGATCCTCGCTTTAGGGATTTTGAAGAGAACGTTGGACCCGTCGAGGACCTGGAAGAGGTCCAACTCGATGAAAAAGACCCGACCAGAGTCGTGAAGGTCAGGAAAAACCTGGAACAAACCACGAAGCACGCACTGGTGGAATTTTTGTGGAAGAACCAGGAAGTCTTTGCCTGGTCGCACAAAGACATGGCTGGGATAGACCCTGCAATTATCAGCCATGTCCTGAACATAGACAAGACTTTTCCACCCGTGCAACAAAAAAGAAGGCTGCTCGATAAGGATCGATCGAGAGCCTTAAAAGAAGAAGTTGAAAGGTTAAAGGAGAATGGGTTCATCAGGGTAGCGTTTTATCCGTCGTGGGTCTCCAATCCAATGCTGGTTCCCAAGCCTAATGGAAAATGGCGAACCTGCGTGGATTTTACAGACCTCAATAAAGCCTGCCCAAAGGATTACTTCTCACTCCCAAGAATCGACCAATTGGTCGATGCCACTGCAGGACACGAGATCCTCTCCTTCATGGATGCATATTCGGGCCACAATTAGATTAGCATGCATCCCCCTGACGAGGATCACACCAGCTTTCGAACTGATACGGGCTTATACTGTTATAAAGTAATGCCCTTCGGACTGAAAAACTCAGGTGCGACTTACCAGCGGTTAGTTAACCACATGTTTAAAGATTTGATCGGAGTAAACATGGAGGTATACATGGACGAGATGCTAGTAAAGTCTAAAAAGGCAGAAGGACATGTGAAGGATTTACAAGAATGTTTTGATGTATTGAACAAGTACCAGATGAAAATAAATCCTCTCAAATGTTCCTTCGAAGTTGGATCAGGGAAGTTTTTGGGTTTCATTGTCAATTCAAGAGGAATCGAGGCCAACCCCGACAAGATAAAAGCCCTGATCAACATGAAATCACCAGAAAAGATCAAAGATGTACAAAGTTTAACCAGGAGAATTGCAGCCCTAAGTAGATTTATTTCAAAATCAACAGACAAATGCGTCCCTTTCTTCAATCTACTTAGGGGCAATAAGAAATTTGAATGGACAGGAGACTGCGAGCAAGATTTCCAGGCCTTGAAAGCCCATATGGCACAGCCTCCCATTTTATCAAAGCCAATTGAAGGAGAAACTTTGTTCATTTACCTGGCGATCACTGAAGTTGCTGCTAGTGCGGTACTAGTACGAGAGGAAGAAGGCATACAAAAAGCGGTTTACTATGTTAGCAAGAGGCTGATCGGGGCAGAACTGAGATATCCACCCTTCGAAAGGTTAGCATATTGCTTAATTCTGGCCTCAAGGAAGCTGTGCCCTTACTTCCAAGCCCATCATATCACCGTCTTAACCAACCAGCCCCTTCGGCAAGTCCTCCAAAAACCAGAGGCGGCTGGGCGTTTATTAAAATGGGCAGTCGAACTAGGGCAGTTCGATATCACATATTCACCATGAGCAGCAGTAAAGGGACAAGTCTTGGCTGATCTTATTGCAGAGTTCACCGAACTCCCAGACAACGAGCAGTGCGAACAGCCCAGTGTGCCTAAGCCCCAAGGTGAAACTCCTTCGTGGAAGTTATTCACGGATGGGTCATCCAACGAATCTCACGCAGGAGCGGGATTGATATTGATAACGCCGGAAGGGCATCGATTTCACTGCGCCATTAGGTTTGACTTCACCGCGTCAAATAATGAAGCCGAATACGAAGCACTCCTAGCTGGATTGAGAATGGCCAAAGACATGAGCATAAAGGCGCTTGATATTTACTGTGATTCACAGCTGGTAGTGAATCAATTTCTAGGGGAATATCAAGTGTGAGGCCTAAAAATGGTGGCCTACTTGAATAAAACAAAAGACCTGCTAGCCTAGTTCACGAAGTATACCCTCCAGCAAATACCGCAGGATCAGAATTCGAATGCAGATGCCTTAGCCAAACTCGCGAGCGCGAAAGATGCTGACACTTTGAACATTGTGCCAGTAGTAAGATTGAGTGAGCCAAGCATACGAGAAATTGAAGCCAGTATGGAAATCCGGATGGAAGACACATGGATGGCGCCATACTTGGAGTATTTGACAAATGGTGCACTACCAACAGATAGAAACAAAGCCAGAACTCTACAAAGGCAGGCTGCTAGGTACATACTGGTCGATGGTGTTATGTACAGGAGAGGATATTCAATGCCACTGCTCAGGTGCATTACACCAGAAAAAGCTAAGGAACTAATGAAAGAGGTGCATGAAGGCTTCTGCAGGGATCACGCTGGGGGAAAAGTTTGGCTAAAAAGATTATGAGGCAAGGCTACTTCTGGGCGACTATGAACGAAGATTCGATGGAGTTTGTATGGAAATGCGATAAATGTCAAAGGTTCTCCAAAATTCCACGAGCAGCTCCCAACGAGTAGAAACAGATGCAGAGTCCATGGCCTTTTGCAGTATGGGGGATAGACTTGATTGGATCCCTGCCAACAGGAAAGGGCGGAGTGAAATACGCCGTTGTGGCGGTCGATTACATCACCAAATGGGCCAAATCTGAACCGCTCGCTACCATAACAACCAAGAAAGTTCTTGACTTTGTCATCAAGAACATTGTTTGCCGCTATGGTTTACCTCGGAAGATTGTTTCAGACAACGGAACCCAATTTGACAGTAACTTATTCACCGACTTCTGCGAAAAGCACGGGATTATCAAAAGCTTTTCTTCAGTTGCGCATCCACAAGCGAATGGGCAGGTCAAGGCAGTGAATAAAATGCTTAAGGACACTCTGAAGAAAAGACTTGAAGACGCTAAGCGAGCATGGCCAGAACAGCTGCCTGAAGTCCTCTGGTCGTATAGAACTTCTCACCGAACAGCGACAGGTCATACCCCATTCTCCTTAGCCTACAGATATGAGGCCATGTTACCTGTCGAATTAGATCCCCCCTCACATCGACGCATTACATATGAACAGGACCAGAATAGCCAACTAATGATGGAGTCCCTAGACTCAATTGATGAAATACGAGAAAAAGCCCAACTCCGAGTTGCTGCGTACCAGCAAAAAGTTGCCCGGTACTTTAACTCGAAAGTAAAAGAAAGGAAATTCAACGTCGGTGACTTGGTGCTACGACGAGTTTTCTAGAATACCCGCGACCCCACTGCTGGAGTACTCGGACCCAATTGGGAAGGACCTTACCAGATTGAAGAAGTCCTTCACCCGGGCACCTACAAACTTGCACGCCTAAACGGAGATCTCGTTCCACGCTATTGGAATGGAGAACACCTGCGCAAGTATTATCAGTGAACAATCCTTTTTAAAGGACTGGCTTGTATAAAATTTTACTTTTTACAAGTTTTGGGAAAAGGGTTAGCCATGTTGTATGGCTAATCGCTTATAAATGTAAGATCCTTTTTAGGATCACTCGTAAAGACATTATTAGTCCATTTGTAATACGAGATTATAAGGGACTGTGTGCAGCCAGTCATTCTTGCCAACCTTTGTGAATTTATATTTACAAGTATTTGTTCATTACGTGTGTTGTTTTGCTATATTATAAGTGTTACGTTTCCTACCGAGCAGAAATGTTCGAACAGGTCGTGGTCAAGGCAAGTGACCAAGGACCTAAAGCTCCTCGATCACTTGGGGGGCATATAAGGTACATCAATAGCAAAGCATACTAAAAGGTATGTAAACACATGAAAAAAATCAGTGAAAGCATGCTAAGGTACTTAGAGTATTTTTCAAAATTTATATTTTGTTAAATCAAACCAAAGTACTATGCTAAGTTCGGTCATACGGACAGATGTTATAGTAAATGAAAATATTATAACATTATAATGCAGTCTTTTACACCTCAAGCATCACTGCTTGGATGTAATTGTTCAAATAAAAGGAAAGTTTGCTGCCCATGCAGCAAAATATAAAAACATATAGTCTTTACATCACGACCCATGGGTCGTGTAATTAAAGAAAGAAAAAATAAAAAAATTCAAGAAGCACCAGGAGCAGGAGGGTCTTTATCAACATTTTGATTGGTCGTATCCTCAACAACTCCTCCTTCCTCTGTGGCAGCGATGCTTGGAGAAGCAGGGACCCTTGCTCTTTCCTCTTCTTCAGCCAATTGAGCAGTGCAGCGGGCCAGCTCAGCATTCCTGCCATCTTCTGGAAGGTAGTCAAACTTGGCACCCTGGTTGTGTTTCCAGAAATCGTAAAAACACCGAAGCGTCGCATTCTTGTACCTTTCAAGATCTTTGGCGTTGGTAAGCTTCAGCTGCTCTATCTGGCTCTCAAGAACAGCTATGGCCTTATCCTTGCCAAGAAGCTCCTCTTTGAGTCACTTGCATTCACGATATTGGACTTAGCTGGAATCCTGGTATTCATCCCTCTGCTTCTTCATGGATGCCTTGGAAGCTTCAGCCTCCGCCAGCTTTCCCACTGCAGCATCATTCTACTGGGTAACCACCTCCAACTCCCCAACATGCCTGGCCTCTGCAGCCTGAAGCTCCTTAGCAGCTTTCACCTGATACCTCTCGATGGCCTTTGACCGAGCCTGGTCGATGGTAGCTTGGGCACGGGTACAAGCAGCACTTGCATTCAGCAAGGCCTGTGGATAAAGGATAAAGTTAGAGTCTGTTGCAAAGAAGAAAATACGAAAGCCAAAGAGATAAGAAATGCTTACACTAGCAGTTTCGTTTAGGGCCCTATTCAGAATTTGGTCGACCCCCATATTCTCTGCTTCAGCCATTGCATCCTTGCAGCGGTCATACCTCACGATGTGTGCAAGGCGGTCCTTGGCTGCTCGCAAGGTGCGGTTTGAAAGTTTGGCCCCTGGAGCTTCGACCGGCTGGGATTGTTCTTTAGCGGCTGCAGGTGGAGGATTCGTCGTAGCAGGCGGGGTTCCCTTCTCAACAGGAACCGAAGGCTGGGTAGAAGCTTGCCCAGTCGGCACGTCCTTGGAAGGATCTTCTGGTCGACCCTTCTTGGCAGGAGTTCCTTGGCTCGATTCGCTGTTGTGCCTCCTGGACATCTTTCGTCGAACCAGAGGGACTTCTACCTCCTCCTCAGTCTGGTACAAATCGAAGACGTTGGGAGCGGCCATATCTGCATATAAATAAACATATGCAAATGATAAGATAAAGAGGCAGATGAAAACTCTTGATAAAACAGAAAAGAGGTCACAAATTTTAATATTCGAGCTACAACTAGTGGTCGCTATACTATTGACTCTATTAGTCACACACTCACTATCTGGCACGAAGAAGTCTGGCCCTAGATTTGGAGTATACGTAAAGTTGCCCTCCCCGTCAAACAAGTGACAGGGAATTGACAAGCTATTTAAAAGCAAAATAACTGTACCATTTTCATCGGAGGATTCACCCAAGTCCACAACAGACTCTGTTGCCTTTTGTTTCCCCTTGCCTTGGGGTGCAGAAGGCCTTTCTGCAGAAGGATTGCCCGTGGGTTCCCTGATTGTAACCCTCGTCGGCCTCCTTCGGGGAGAAGACGCTGGGGGTTGCTGCTCGGGATTCCCCTCGACCGTGGCATCTGCTACCACAGGTCCTCTTGTTTCATGGTGAGGAGCCAGGAGGCCAGATAGCCTCAGATTTTCATCAGTGACCAGGGACTTGACGCTTTTTTCTGCGTCTGTCATCCTGGCCAATGCATTGGGGTCCTGAAAGGCGTAGCCATGGTGTTGGGGTCAGACGTAGCCATGGTCCTGAAAGGCAAAGTATATTTTAAGAAAAATGAAGGAAAATTCGCTGATGAAAAGTATCGACCAGTAAAAACAGCACTTACCTCCTCGAGCGAAGGCTATATTGTTGGTGGTCATGTCCGGTGTGAGGAAGTACTCCTTACTGTACCCCACGTTGGATATGTGTGTAGTGTCACTCAGGAACGTCCGGCTCGTCTCCTGGTGACAAAAATGGAAGAAGCCCGTCCCATACTGTTGAGGGTTAGACTTGAGGTCGAAAAGGAAATTGACCTCATGGGGGGAAGGTTCTGGCCATTTTTTAAGTTTGTACAGGATATAGAGTGCGGCCAACATTCTATATCCATTCGGGGTAATTTGAAAGGGAGCGACACCAAAATAGTTGGCCACCCCCTGATATAAAGGATGTAGAGGAAGGATAGCCCTCGCCTCTATGTGATATCTAGACTAAGCACTGTAAACACCTCCGGGAAGGTTAGCCCTTTGATCTGCAACTGGAATTTTGAGATTGACCCCTGTAAGAGGATACTTCCTACGGTAGTTGGCAAGCATCCTAGGAGTCACTTGGCTGGTCAGGGAAAGATACCACTCAACATCAGGAAGGTTTTGATGACGAGGGCGGGGCCTGACTTGGATATTAGGGTCTGGGGCGGCATTTTCTCGACCACTGGTTGGGGGAACCCTAGCCTGTGAATCAGGCTGGGCAGGAGAGTAGGGACTATCTTCGAAGTCAGGTCTTTTCTTGCCTAAAGACTTAGAACGAGCCATTTGAGGAGGTGATGGACGAGGTCTAGAAGAAGATTGTGAAAATGGGATTTCGTGAACTCGGTCGGTCGGTTCTTCTTCGCCTTCGAGCAGCTGGGCAAGAAGATCGTCGTAGATGGGCCGTTCACCTCCCCACAAGTCTGGCATTAAAGTCTGCAAACAGAAGAATGGGGAGGTGAGGATAAATAATTTTTGGAAGTTTTTAGAATAACGCTGGTCGAGTATAAAAGTTAAGCTTTTATACAGCAACATTCTAACAAAAGGCTAAAATTTTCCACGTGAACAGTTTGAGAAACAGATCAAAAGGTGAAAGCAAAAAGGTTTTTGTAAAAACTTTTTCAACTCCTCTTAGGGCGGGAAAAAACCTATTTTTTTCGACTGGCATAAAAATCAAACTTTTACTTCGGTTTTACGTCCTAAAAAGTATGATCTCGACTATCAAACTAACTCGTAACTCTTTTCACCCACAAGACATTCTACTGACAAGCATCTCAACCCAGAAATAGATGAACTCAACAGTCAATATACAGAAACATGCACTACAAAAATATGAAACATAAAGGTTCCAAGACTTACCAGGACGAAGATTGTGGAGGTTGGTAAGAGTTTTCAGAGATCAGGGAACTCTCGGGCCGAGTCTTGAAAACGCAGAAAGACGGTCTCCAGAAGAAAATGGAAGCTCTGGTTGTAGGGTTTCTTGAAAGAGTAATGGCGTGCATAAAAAGAAAAGGAGAACTTCGGAAATGCTATATATATATTTTTGTCTGTGGCATTAAAAGGGAGTAATCATCTGCTTCCCCTTTTCGAAGTATGGGGAAACGGGATAGCCGTCGAAATATTACTGGGGAAGCGAAAAGCCGTGATTAGACAAGAGTAGGTTTCTTTTTCCAAGAACACACGAAGGGTTTTGATAGGTACGGCGGGGTCACCGAGGGGTCGCTTCCTCAAAAGTTTATTTATTGCTCGTAATAAATAAACTTGGGGGCAAATGTTATCCAAAAAACTGGCTTGGATGACGTGGCAAGTGATTCCCGGACACGTGGCTAACACTTGGAGGAACTCTGCTAGGATATCGACCAGAAGACAAATTATAAGCAGTAGGCAGCCTAGTCTTACCTGCGACCAGTCTGGTCGCGGGTTCCGCATGCTACATGATGTTTCTATAAAGATCTTTGTAGATCTCGAAATTAACTCCCACAATCTCCTGAGTATTCGATTATTTAGGAGAGAATATCTGTAACAAATTCATGTAACCCCCCCTTGAGCCTATAAATAGAGAAAGATAGCTCAAGGAAGGGACTTTTGGCTTTCGAATTATTTGAGACTAGAGAGATTCTATTTGAGATATTGTCTTGTTCTTCAGAGGTTGGTGAAACTCATTGAACCCTAGTTCTTTGATCACTCCCTTTGATCTTATATCAATAACAATCTAAGTGGACGTAGGTTATTACCAGATCCTGGGGCCGAACCACTATAAAATCTTGCGTTCATATTATTTTTGTCATTACATTTATTTCAACATATCCTTCCACGTCAAGCGTATTTTGACTCCGTGTCAGTTGACCAAAATCTGGGTCAACAATTAGAATTAAGATATCAGATAATTAAAATATTTTCTTTTAAATACCTGTTATTTTTATTAAATCTTTATTTAAAAATATAAATATATGTTTATTCTATAGTTTTTAATATTTAATTTATTTGAAATTTGAAATTAGTTACATAAATATTTTCATGGATATTTGAAAAATTTTAACTGTTTTGAGATATTTTAGGGTTTTTATTACTATTACTATTTCATTTTTTTAATTGTTCAAATATTAGCTTATAATTGTAACAACACAAAATATTTTTTGAAAAACAGTTTGTTGACGCCGTTTTTCGTCAACTTAAATTGTAGAGCAATTAAACAATAAAACAATGAAGCAAATGAATAATGAAGAAAAACAAGAGGATTTTTACGTGGTTCAACAGTTAATTCTACCTAGTCCAAGAGTCTATGTTAATAAGACTTGGGAGTTTTCTGGAAATTCTTCACAGATGAATTACCTAGAGTTTTCTCTCCAGAACCCAAAAATCGGTCCTTTACAAGTGGTGATTCCTTCTGTATTTATAAAGAAGGTTGCAGAATTCATTCCCACATATTTCGGGAAGATATTATATAAATCAATTGAAATAATGATATTAAATGCATTATCTCCAATATACACGGAAATGTCCCATGAAGATCGGGGACGAATAACAGATTAAATGATATCCCTTAAATATTGGGATTACACAACAATAAACATGTTCACACGTGATTCATCAGATCTTCGAGATCAGCAATTGGCATTGAGTCTATCAAGACTTATGAGTCAATCACGAGCTTGTCAACCAAATTCATGCTATGCTTGGGTAGGTAGGTGCTGACGAGGCTGTCACACCCAAGGTTGCACTTCCTAAGCTCGAGCTATCCCGCCTGAAGGCAATTGATTAAAAATATATTTAAGGGTCATGCCATTGCCCATCGTGAGCTTAGAGAATATTCGAGGTTACACATCCTCGAGGTCGTTGTTTTACTTCAGAGAGGTTTAATGGTTGGACCATATGATGTCTTCATACATTTCGAGCTCACACCTGACGAGCCCAGTTTTCAGGGTCATAACTTCTTATCTCGAAATCTGGGTGTAACATTTTGCTCCTTCAAAAGTGTCAGTTCGAATCCTATGAGAAGGACACTTTTGAATTGCTGCTCTTGGAAATTGTACCACCAATTGCACTCGAGTGTGAACACGCGTCAGCCAGGTATTGACTAATCAGAGTACTTGAGTACCTTTTACACCACACGCACGTCCATCCGCCTGCCAACTTTATGGCGCTACTCTCTCATTTGTCCCTGGCCATTTGATCAGATATCAAAATTGGCCAAGGGTCCAGATTGTTTTGTCACTCTATGACGGATCTAGGTGACCCAAAAAACAATTTTTTTAAGAATAATCCCCAATCAACCAAACCCAAAAAATTCTAACCCCAATTTTGTGTGTATAGAAAAAATTGAAGATTGCTGAAGAAGAAAAATTGAGGGCTCATATATTCAATAGATTTAGGCAAGAAACCATTCAAGGTGTAAAATTGATGGGCAAAAGAGAGAAGAGGTAGAAATCTTACCAATATCAAGATGAGGCTTGGTGGGGCGGTCGAATGATTGAACTCTGCGAGTTGAAGGGAGGAGGGGACGACGCCATGTGAGAGGGAAATAGGCGAGAGCTCACCTTTAAAGCTTCAAACTCACCACTCCTTCATTCAATAGGCGTCACACGAGGGGGAGGGAGAAGGAGAAGTTTGTGTTGCCCTTCTTATAATTAATTGCAGCCTGAATGAGGCAAAGGGGCTACCCCTCACCACTTTATTAAGGGAACACACCTAGGTGACTCTCTGCCACCATCGAGGCAAATACCCATTAACTAGGACCCTCCAATATTTTTTGGAATTAGTAAAATATGACAGCCAAGGCGATTCCCAAAAAATGTAATGGAAGGACAACTCCTGAGCTCGCCATCGCTGGTGCACGGACCTCACACTGCTAATTGCGTCAAGGCTTATAATGATCCGACTTAAAACTAATTAATATATGCATGAATTTTTTTAAGAAAACAAAACTTTTACTAAAAATCTTATAAAAATAAACATGAATTAAACATATTTTACAAACACATGCAATTCCATATCTCATCCTTTAAATCAAATCATATTTTATATGCATAACGTAAGTAGAAATTCATTGTTTGAGATTCAACATAAAATCCACAGTTTAAAGACTTTCAAACAATAATGCAAAAGTATCAACCCTTGACCCCTAGGTCAACCATTCATGACATGCACACATCTAACTGAGCCTGCTCCAACTCATTGCCTCAACAAACCATACTCTTGCCCTTACCTGCAACACATAGTACCCGTAAGCTAATGCCCAATCATAAAACATATATTATCTCATGTATCACAACTTAAGTCATATACTACTCAGAATCTATACATTAACATATATAGTTGCGAAACAAATCATGTCGTATCATAACAAAATCATAGCATAACTTAACAAATCGTAATCATACCTTATCACAACACAATCATAACATGTATTACCGATGTTATTCTGGTCATAAACCAGTGTTGATTTGGTAGGTTGTGCAACCAAGCATGAATTAACGTAAGCATCCATTTTCATATCGTAAGCATGCAATTTATTGTATCATGAGCATGTATTTTCATATCATAACCATGCTACACAAACATACAACAATTAGGTTAAACTATATGTAAATTAAGTTTTGTATATTACAACTCAATAGAATAACAAGAATAATCTATACTCTGATGGGTAATAACACAAATAATCAAGAGATATAATTGACCATTGGTGTTGAATAAACTTGATACATAAAATCACAAGTCTATGATTTTATGTGAAACACTAAATGGATCCAAGGCTTGACACAAATGAAGATTTGTTGTCCAAAAATCTCTATTCCTAGCCTCCTCCTTAGGATTACTTGAAGCTACTACTTTTGAATGAGATTGGGATTCACATGTCTTGAATCTTAATACAAGTCAAGCTTTCTTGATGAAGATCTTGGAGAAAACTAGTAATATTCAGAGCTAAAGATATATATATATATATATAAATAGAGAGAGAGAGATCTTAGGGAGAGGGAGAGAGAGAGAGAGAGAGAGAAAGGTGAGTGATCAATTCACAAAAGACTCAAGTGACGACTTTAACTATTATAGGAACCCTCATCAGGCTCAACCAATGAGATTCAAGCATTTGTTTTAAATTTTGGAGACAAAATCACGTCACTATATGTACACGTACGAATAGCCAAGCAATGCATTTCCTGCACCCAGATGATGCATCGCCACTATGCAGGCGATGCGTCGCCTGTGTAGTGTTTTGTAGGACTGGCGATGCAATGCAGACCCCCCTGACTTGACGCACCAAAACTTTTCACAAAACATCTCCAAATGCCTCCAACCTTTTGGGTACCGTCATACACTCTAAAGAAACACTTTGGACAAAAAAAAAGATGATTTATAAATGTATATACCAAAGGTCAACTTTCGCATGTTGAATTTAGTGAAACCGTTATTTGTTTTGTACCTCTTCGTGCCTACCAAATTACACTTTGTATTTAACCAATCATAACACAATTCACACATATCATAATCAAAATGTGCATCAAACAAACAACGTAAACAAGTGTTGACAGTTTATAGTAGCGAGTGGTGTCACACCCTAAACCTCCACGGCCTCAGACACCTACCTATTCCGATTACTACCCTGCCCCACAACTTATGAAACACTAAACAATATCATTACATAAACATAAGTCATAGCAAATTTGCATAACTAAATTCACACGCTCGACAGTGAAATTATAGATCACGACTTTTCTTCGATCATCCATAACATTCTCAATTTAAATCAGACTTGAACAATTATTTTTGCTTTTTTCTCTTCATGAATCCCTATATAACATCATACAATTATTAGTGATGAATTAAGTACTCAAAAATTCATGAGCAGCCCCTGACTCCATAACTCTAACAATCTCTTGCAACAAAACTTCTTCTTCCCTAAGCTATGAACATACATCACAAAACCATGCCTTATATCTTCATTAATTCATTCCTAACACGTTTCTGTTGATAATAAGAACTCATCAATAATGTTTGGTCAGAAAACTCAAAGCTTAGTAAGAAAATAACATAGAATGAATTTAGAAAGAACTTGAAGGAGAAAAATGCAGAACAACAATGGTGCAAGGACTCGTATAATTCTTAATAGTCTAAGTATACAATCAATTTTCCAACACCTTTGTCTAAGGGGTAAGGGTCTATATAGTGGGACAAGGTAGTACGTATGTACACTGTCAAGGTAGTGGCATAGATCGTAGTGGTGCTGATGGGTGTGGTGTCACTCTGGTATGTGGTAAGAGGTATGCAAGTAGTGCCACCACTCTGTGTACTATTTTGTACAACCACTACTTGTGTTATACAAATGTCAGGGCCATTCCTTTGACCTATTCAGTTTGGTACATTTCGTACCCATACATATGCCTCATACATGATGATCGTTCTGATTCTTCCAAGATAAGCCCTTGCCCCGTACGAGTGTTCTCGACAAGGTTTCCTCAACATTTCAAGCACGCAGGGCCTCTCTATGCAAGGCCCTCTTCTTCGGTTGTGTGCCTTGGGCAAGGCACTCTCTGTTAGGATTTATGCTTTCAAAGCATGTAACAACATTTTATTGATTTAAATTAAAGTACAATTTTTAAAATATTTGAAAGTTATAATTATTATTTGAGTAATTTATATGAATATCAAGAAAATTCCATATTCATTTATGAGGATATGATCTTCTATTAGTACGAGAGAATTAAGATCATATACGATGATGACAATAGTCAATAACATATTAAAGTAAGGAATCTTTAATGAATGGTTACTAGTACAGTTTACTAAGCATTTAAGATGCAAGTAGTCTAGATTAGGATTACTGATTTGGATAGACATCTTGGTAAATGTTCTGTATATAATAGAGATTATATATGACAGGACCGATAAGAATTAACTATATTTATAAACTTAACAGTTTCCATAAAGATTTAATTATTATCATAATAGATGATCTTTTGTAGATCAGTCTAAATCATGAGTAATCACGAACTCCTGTTTGTGCTTATTGGATTTTTTTGATTCACTCGTTAAGGTTTCTTAATATAATGAGGCTAATGAGTTTTGTTTTGGAGATTCAATTTCATGAATGGCTAGGAATGCGACTTACAATAATGGAATTCACACTTTCCTAATGGATCGAATATTGGTCCCCTTAAGGGTTAATTGTGGAACTAAATAATTATTGAGCTCAATTCTATAATTTGATTATAGATTAATTATTCACTAGTAAAATAATGGTACTTAAGGAACAAGTGGTAATTAGAAGGGTAAAGCGGTAATTTTGACCAGCTCTGTAACGACCCAAAATCGCTAATAAGGCTTAAGGGCCTTGATTAGCGTGCCAGGAGGGCATGATGGGATTTATGTGTGACTTTGATGAGTTAAATTCATGATTATGATTTAAAGCATGTTATATGACTATTTGTTTATCTGAGATGCATGACTATGTATATTAGTATGCATGTAGGCCCGGATCGTGTTAGAAGGGCATAATTGTAATTTTAGCCCGCTGAGGGCATATATGTGATAATTTTATTCTGTGAATTGTACCACGTGAGTGTGGTGTTATTATTGTGATGCACGTGCCGAGACGGTCCTAGAGAGCTAGTTTACTCAAAAGTCACAACGGGATTTTATACCCGGCTCGGGAGGAGCCTAGGGGTACCTTGGGAATTTTATGGTTAAGTTGAGATTTAGCGGGTAATGGTTATTGGAGATTTAGTAACCTGGGTAACCATTAGTTACTGCTGAGAGTAACAAGTTCTAGATAGAAAATGGTAGAAATGAAATATTAGTGAAAGGACTAGAGTACCCTTGAGGGCTTAGTTGGGAAAGGATCATTTGGAGGGGTAGCATGGTCATTTGGCAAGTTTCAGCTGGGATTATAGGGTACACGGTTTGGGCATTTGGTTTATTTGATGGCTTTGTTAAAAATAAAGAGAAGGAAAGTTAGGGCAATGAGAAGAAGAAGAAGAGAAAAATGGGCTGAAGTGGGAGTTTAGGAGGAGATCAAGGAGGCTTTTGGGTGAATTCTTCATTCAAGGTAAGGATTTTATATACATTTAAGACTTGGTTTCTGTTTTGATTTGAGAAATATAAAGTTTGAGTTATGTTTTTAAAGTTTTGGGTGGAGTTGCTGAAATTAGGAATCAATGGGTGGATCTTTGGGTGTGATGGTGTTTTGGTCTTGATTCTAGTATCTATGGGTGTTTAGATGGTCCATTTGAGGTTTTGATTTGATTTTGGGGTTGAGGTATTTGTTTGGGGTGATTTGGAGAGGTTGAGGCTCGGGAAAAACGCATGGGAAAACCCAGAAATCTGGGTTCGCGTATGAGCGCCGCGGCCCTGTTCTTGGGCGTCGCGGCGCGAGGTTGCATCAGGAGAGGGGTAGGTCGCTGGGCGCCGCGGCCCTTGAGGGGAGTGCCGCGGCCCTAGGCCATTTTGGCAGGCAAAATTCTGGTTTTTAGGGCTTTTGCCCGGGGACTCGGGGGATGGTTCCGGTGTATTATTTTAGGGAATTAGAGGTCCCGAGAGTGCGGGATTGGTCCCGGGAAGTGGTTATGAATTGATTAGTATTAAAGGATGTTTTTTGTGTGTTGTGACTAGGCTATTGGAGAGGCTCGTGCTAGAGGACCGTGCTCGCGGCTTGAGTGCATCAGGAGGCTCGGAATACAGGTAAGAAAACCGTAACACCCGAGAATAGGGCATGGCCCCACTGTGTGATTGCAGGGCATGGCCCTAGATTGTATTATGTGCAAATGTTTAACCTTAAATGAATCATGATGTGTGTGAATGATTATTTCGAATGTACTATATGTGTGATTATACTGAAATGAACGGCAAGGGCCGAGAGCGGTGTAGGCCGGGTGCGGCAGCGGGGCCGAAAGTAACACTCAGCACATGGGATGCTTATATTCAGGGTGGGACCCAAGGCACATGGGATGCTTATATTTAGGGTGGGACCCAAGGGATACATGAGTTATCCTCGCGGTGAGAACCGAAACCCCAGGCTTTGGTAAGGCCTCCGGGGCGGCATGGCCGTGCTTGTTTATTATGATGGTTTTTCCTATTTATCAGTGAATTATGCCAGCTATATGAATTGCATATGCTATGTATTATTTGGGTTTTCTTGCTGGGCTTCGGCTCACGGGTGCTCTGTGTTGCAGGTAAGGGCAATGACTGAGTCAACCAACCATGAGTACGGAGAGCGTGAAGCGACGCGTACATGTTTGGCCTGCCCGACTGCTTTGGTTGGGGGTTTATTCGAAAATGGCTGTAATAATCTATGATTTTTATAACTGATCAATTGTAAACTTATTTTGAGATGTAAATAGTTCTCAAACCTTATTTTGGGATCCCAAATGTTTAATACTAGAAGTTTTATTGAAACGACGCATTTTTCTAAGATTACAGCCTTAACTTTTAATTAGTCACACTTTTGTTTAAAAACCTCGGTTAGCGAGTTCATTGCACACTGTTTGTCTTAAAACTCACTTAGTAACGGCTCTAAGGAAGTAGGGCGTTACAAGCTCTAATCAATGAACCAATAATTGGGGGACAAAATTACATTTATTGATTATATTGATGGACTGAAAAGAAAACTCTGTAAATAGAATTGTATAAATATTTAGAGTGAAATTCCATATTTATTGTGAAATAATCATGGAATTAATAGATTAGATTATTAAATTAAAGAGTTTGATTAATAATCTGGTTTATTGGAGCTTCATATTATAGGTCCATGGTCCCCAGGTCACCTCTCTTCTACACTGTCAAGGCTAAGAATGTCAAAAGGAAGATTTGTAGAGAGAATGACTCAATTGCAAAGGAATTAATTTTCTAGGGCAAGGAAATAAAAATGTGATAATTATGGGCAATTGATTAATTCTGAATTAACTAGTTATTTAACTATATAGTGTTTAATTTGAAAAACCATATGTTAAAATAAATATTAATCATGTTTGGATTAATACAGAGAGAGATTAATAATTATCTTATTATAAGATATTTGTAATAAGATACTTATTATTATTTTTTTAAATTGATATTTTATGATAAAGCTAATTTTGAATTAACTGATATTTATTTTGGGATAAATATATTTTCTTAAATATTAATTAAACAAACAAATGAGAAAATTAGGGAAATCCCTAATGTGGCTCACGCCACTCACTGTATTGTACATCGAGTGGCGCCACCCAGGGATATTTTCTATCCCTGGGATTTTAATTTTGAATTTCAAATTAATTTGTTTATTTAATTATTCATTTTAAATATGATTTAAAATGAAATAATGAAAATAGATGTAACTTATCTGTTTTATTTAAAACAAAATAAAGATTAATTAAATTAATTAGTTAATTATCTTTATAAACATGAATTAAGTGCAACTTACAGTTTAATAAGATTTATTAAGTTGTTTTGATTGTTGGTCTTTCTCTCAAAAGAAACAATAAAATTTCCTAAACCTAAAATTATAGAAAATTTTCTAGTCCCTCTCTTCTCAATTATCTCTAGATCTTATGAGTTGAGTACATTTAAAGAGTCTAAATCAACCTTTGAATCCTATGTGCCCACACACGTCCTTATGTGTTTGAGGATTGACTTGGAAGGCTAAGGAGTGAGATTTCAAAATAAGGATAGGAAGATCGTTGATTTATACAAAAAGATTCAAGGACACTTGATAGGCTTCAAGATTTAATCTTTTATCTATTTGTATGTGATTTAATATATCTATATATGTATGATTCTTGCTGGTATTAATAATTTTTAGAAGATCTCATTCCGCTGCGTATCCTGGTTTTTTATATTTAATACCAACAATCTGTACCAAAGCAATCTACATATATATATTTTAAATGTTGTGTGGGTTTCTTGTAGTTTTTATATGTATGTCGATATGTTTATTGAATGGATGGATGTGTTTTTTGAATGTATGGTTGAATGATGGATCGTTTATTATATGGTGCTATTGGGTCAGGAATTTGATTTTATTAGATCTTGTGTAAACCATAAAGGGAATAGGAATTTGGTAAATTTTGTTTTTGAAATTTTAAATCTGAAACATTTTGTGCACAAGATGAAAGGGATCTGAGGCATGCACCATGGTGGCATGCCACGTGCGCACCTACTCCCAGGCCCATGGCCTCACACCCAGATGCACACGCTCCAGCACCCGAGCTCTCAGCAACTAGCCCCCTTGTGGGCCCAAGGCCCATGACCACCTGCGACCTGTGCGCCCTTCCTACGTGTGACAGCAGCCTCCCGAGCCTTGGAGGCCCACCTAGTTGTCGCTGTCCCTAGTGATATAGGATACCGATCTTGGCGCTCAAGTTAGATCCTATTTTTGTGTTAATTATATTTTAATTAATTGAATTTTCAAATGTTTTTTTAGTTTGAAAAATTAATTATCTTATTTTATTTTTGTTAGAAAAATAAAATATCTTTTAGTTGGTTAAGATCTTATGTTAAGTTTAAATAATTATTTGAATATGATTCCTTAATAATTTAAATTCAACTAAATTTTAAAAATCACGAAATGGTTATTTAATTAAGAGTTAGTTTTAATTAAATAATTTAGTTAGACAGTTAGTTTCTAATTAGTTAGTTGGGGCTACCAAATTCTTTAGAATTATAAAAAAAGACCTATATGAGATGAGAAGCATTATTGGAGTCTTGCAAACTACTAATGCCATTTTATAATTTTATTTCTATTTTTTCAAAGGGTTTTGTTTACCCAAAAACAAAAACGGCTGCTCATGACGTGGCAAGGATTTCTCACACGTGGTTGATACGTGGCAGAGTCAAAATAAGGTGGTGCTGTTCGATTATCGACCAGCTACACATTGCTTTATCAAGCCTGACTATTAGATACGACCAAGCTGGTCGTATGATTTGGTTTATTTCCTTCTAAGATTGTAATCTTGTAATAAGTACGTTGATTATTTCCTCTTTATTGCCTTGATACACGGATATTAAGGATAGTTCAGGCCCATTGGCCCATGTAACCCCCCTTGAGCCTATAAATATGCATGAAATAGCTCATGGAGGGGACTTTTGATCTTTGAATCTTTTCTCTGAATATTGAAAGAGATAGCATATAGTGCAATTATCTATCGTTTTGTTGTAATTCTCCCAAGGTTTGTGAAACTCAAGAACCCTAGTTCTTTGATCACGACATTGGGGTTCAATATTAATAATAGTGCTAAGTGGACATAGGTCATTACAGTTCATCGGGGCCGAACCACTATAAATCGTTTGTGTTTATTCTTTACCATTAGATTAAACTCTGAATTTTCATCTCATTATCTATCATATTTTTGACTCCGTGTCGTTGGCCAAATTGAGTGTCAACATTCTGGTGCTTTCATTGAGAGATTGATAAAAAAACTGTAAGAAAATATAATGGCAAAGACATCCAAGAGAGCTGGACAGACCGCTGGCGCTGCATCATCCGAACCTCCTCCCCCAAATGTGGCTGAGAATGAACCACATTTAGAGTTTGAAGAGGAGGAGTTAGATTCGGAAACACTGAGGGCAACACTGGGGGTGTTTCAGGATGAGTTGTCTAATCTAAGGGACAATAAGGAGAATGTTGTGGAGACAATGGCGCTACAGCAGAGAGAAATTGAACGCCAGTGCCAGGAGCTGAGTGAGCGGCAGGCGGACATGGACCGTCAACAGAGGGATGCTATGGCCGCTTTCAAAGCAGCCATCTAATTGGCTCGAAGTCAGGCTGCGCCGGCCTCTCAGCCAAATTAGCCACCGAGTACGTTGCCTCAGAGAGACCCCAATCCTAGTTCTCCGCTTCAGACAGCAAGCCCGCAAAGGCTGGAGTAGCCACCTGTGGCTCAGGATGATGTCCCGGCTAGGGATCCTGAGCAGAAGCCTCCATCTCAGGCTGGTCGAGGCAATCCCTAGGGCCAGAGGCAGAATAGGGCCAGGCAGCTGCCCCACAGCCCTAGACGCCTATGGGACGAAGAGCCAAATCCACCGAGCAGGGGACAGCGTCCTTCTGCCAACATAAGGAACAATGAGTCAGTCTCTACGGTCAGGGGCCCCCCACGGCATAACAATGCACGGGGACCCAACGACCAGCACAGGCCTCCCCCTGACGCTCAGGAAATTTTAGCCCGAGGAGGAAATAGCGCGAACAGCCGGTCACGTCGAAGTTGACCCCAATTTAGAGACGACTACGATTATAATAAAGCTGACTCTAGCAGAGGGAATGCTGGTCGGAGGAATGAGGAAAGAGGTGGAGGCAGAAGTCCCCCACCTAGAGAAAATAGGCCAGCTAGCCTTAACACTGGGGGGCAACCCAGGCAGTAGAACGTCTTTGATCGGCTAGGAGTTAGCGAGCATATACGCAGGGATGATGATTTAAGGGACGTACTCAATAACCGTCATGAGAGGCACGATGAGTACGCTTCCCTGGCACTGGTCGCCCCAGCAGTCCCAGAAGCGATTCAGGCTCAGATTGATGCCCTGAACTAGGCAGTACAACAGCTGGTCGAGGGACGAACGTCCCACATAGAGTACGATCGGAGGAGGGGCACTTCGTTTGTGCAAAGGATTGCTGTGGATGAAACCCCCAGTAAATTCAAGATGCCGACACTTCCAAACTTTGATGGGTACGGAGACCCAGTATCTCACGTTAACAAATTTGAGATACAAATAAATATACAGAAAGTGTCAGAAGATGCCCGCTGCAAGATCTTCCCTGCTGAGGAGTGGTTCTTTAAGTTCCCTCCTGCTAGTATAGTATCTTGGGAGATGTTTGTGAAGGAATTTTACGGACAATTCTATGCAGGTCGTGTGCACCCCACAGAGGCCAACCAGCTAGTCGAGATACGCCAGAAGGAGGGAGAGCCCTTAAAGGAGTATGTCCAGTGTTTCATGTGAGTAGCAGCTGGAGCCAAGATAGTGAGTGATGAAGGCAAGATGATGGCCCTAACTGTTGGGGTTAGGCACCATTCACCCCTCTAGAGTAGCCTAAGAAAGAATGGGGTAAGAAGTACCCAAGAGTTTTTGGATCGGGCTGATAGATATATCAAGCTTGAGGACGCGATTGCCAATGAAGGGAAATTGCCAACGAAGGACAAGGGGCCAAAGGAAGGGCCTACCATGGCCGCTGTGACAGTCAGAATCCCGTGATCCGTAAGGGGAAAGACCGGGTAAGCTGTGCAATCCCACACTGCCTGGGGAAGGTCAAGTGTGATGATTCTAAGACTGTGTAGGTATGGGACTACACAGTTGAAGATGGCTTAAATGGATTGATGGGTACTACCTATATCAACAAGATGCATCTTCTTTTCGGTAGCCCATCACTTGAGAACTCCAAAGTTAAGCGTGCTTGACCTGGGGTAATCTAGGGATGGGTGACCTCCTGGGAAGTTTTCCCAGGAAGCATGCGAGTGAGGACAAAGCACGCTGGAAAGCTCGTGTTGGTTTGTAGGGCCAGTCGTCATTCCAGAAAGTAGCCATAGTGACGTGGGGCTTCACAGCCACCAACGGGTCATAGAAACCCAATGGCAACGACAAAGGCAATGGGAATGACAATGGTAGGAATGGTGGAAAACGGACAAGCAATGAACCCTAAGCTTCTGAGAATAAATGTCCCAAAGGCAATCGATACGAGCCAAGATTCACCAACTACACGACACTTGTCGAAATTCGAGCAGAAGTCTACCAAGCGACCAGCTCCAACGTGCCTTATAAACGACCCGCACCTATAAGGAAGGATATCTCTAAGAGAGATACGACGAAATTTTGTCGTTTTCACAATGACTACAGGCACGACACTAACAAATGCAACCAGTTGAAAGAAGAAATTGAGTTCCTAATTAGGCAGGGACATCTAAGAAGGTATGTGCAAGTCGCTGGAGGATCTCAGTGAGAGGCTCAAGGTGGCAACGAGCAGGCACCTGCACGCCAACTCTCTCCACCTTTACAGCCAGCTCCTGTGGCAGGCACTTTACTCACCATTTGCGGCAGCCCACACCTTCAAGGGATAGTGGGAAGGCAAGGGAACGATACGCTCAAACCCTACGCCACGACTAGGACATCGAGATGATGAGTGTGGAGGATCGAGCACCAAATAAGGCTCGAACAGAGGAGTAATTAATAACCTTCTCTGAAGACGATGCCCAGCACGTACGATACCCACACTCCAATCCCCTGGTCGTGGATGTGCAAATTGCCAACATGATGGTGAAGAGGGTGTTGGTTGACACAGGAAATTCGGTCAACATCCTGCACAAGTCTTCACTGGAGAGAATGAAGCTGTCCATCAAGGACCTAGAGCCATGCAACCAAACAATCTATAGTTTTTCTGGCGAAGGGCTCGCCCCAACTGGGTCGATTAGGCTTCCAGTTACAGCAAGCACTGCACCTACTAACAAGACATTACTCACTACTTTCATAGTTGTTGATTGTCCTTCGGCATATAATGCTGTAATTGGGAGGCCAATTCTGGTCGACCTACGAGCCGTCACTTCAATATGGCACCTTGCCATGAAATTCCCAACAGATGGAGGGGTAGGATGCATGCTGGGAAATCAGTGGGAAGCAAGGGAATGCTACAACGCCTCAATAACTAAAGCGAATAAAGGTGTGCCGAGGGAGGTTCCCGGAAAAGAGTTGCAAATGGCAGTTGATGTACAGGCCCAATCAGGTGATAATGTCACCAAATAAGGCGTTGCCCAAAAAGAGGATGGAGACTTAGATCCTCGCTTTGGGGATTTTGAGGAAGAGATAGGACCCATCGAGGACCTTGAAGAGGTCCAACTCGATGAAGAAAATTCGACCAGGGTTGTGAAAGTCGGTAAAAAATTAGGGACAACAACAAAACAAGTGCTGGTGGAATTTTTGAAGAAAAACCAGGAGGTCTTTGCCTGGTCGCATAAAGACATGGTTTGTAACGACCCAAATTCGCTAATAAGGCTTAAGGGCCTTGATTAGCGTGCCAGGAGGGCATGATGGGATTTATGTGTGATTTTATGAGTTAAATGCATGATTATGATTTAAAGTGTGTTATATGACTATTTGATTATTTAAGATGCATGACTATGTGTATTTGTATGCATGTAGGCCCTGATTGTGTTAGAAGGACGTAATTGTAATTTTGGCCATGTTGAGCATAACTGTATTGATATGTGATGATTGTTGAGACCACATTGTGATGTGGATGTATCTGTAATTTGTGACTCGAGGCGATCCCAGTGAGCAGACTAGCGGAAAGTCGAGGCAGAGAATTATACCCGGCTCGGAGCGAGCCTGGGGGTATAAATAGGAAGCTAGTGAGTATATTGGGGTTTATTTTGATATCGAGGAATACTTAATTGGTGATTTATCAGGTGTTGGAAAGCAACGGGAAAATATTAGAGACACTTGAGGATTAGCGGAAATTGGGTAAAATGACTAAAATGGCCCTACTTGGACAAAAAGAGTTTAGAGTTTATAGGGAGGGCATTTTGGTCATTTGGATTTAAGAGATTGATTTATGAGGCCTTACACTTAGTGGGATATATAGAGAAAGTGTGTTGGCTGTGGGGAGAAAGAAAGAAAAGAAAGAAAAAAGGAAAGAAAGAAAAGAGAGAAAACAGAGGGGTTTTTCTCAAAGATCGGTTTGTGCATTCTTGCACCATTTCTCTCCATTTTTCTTGGGGCAAAGCTCAGTGGAGAGCTAGGATAGGCTGAGCATCAAGGATCTTAAGGTTATACTTGAAGATTTGGCAAGGATTAGCAAGAACACATCAACTTTTGAGGTAAGTTTTTAGAGTTTTCAGTTTTAAGGGTTTGGCTGGTTTGAGCTGTGTTTTGAGCTGAGATGATGGGAATTTTAGGGAATTTCTGGGCAAGCTTTGAGGGAGAGCAAGCTAAGGAGGCCTAGGGTTGAATCAAGGTCGAAATTCCATCAATGGTATGATTTCTAAGCCCTTAACTTTGTTGTTTGACTGAATTTCTGGGTTTAGGGTTCATCTATGGTGAATCTTGAGATTTGGGATGTTTGTGCTTGGGTTTTGAGATTTGGGGATGCTTGGGATGATGGAGAGTGTTTATAAGCTTGATTTTGAGTTTGGTAAAGATTTGGGGAAGTTTGGGTTGAGAATGGTTGAAAGAAATCGCAGAAAAAGAAGTTGAGAGTTGCCTACCTGCAACTAGCGCTACAGCGCTAGTCTTTGGGCGCTGTAGCGCTAGGCCCTGTTCTAGGGGGTGTGTTTCTGCTTGTAGCGCTACAGCGCCCTCTTTAGAGCGCTGTAGTGCTGCACTGTTCACAGAAGGGGTCTTTGGGATATTTGAGAGGGATTTTGACCTAGGGTTCGGGGCTCGATTCCGCCACCTTATTTTGGGGATCTAGGACTTCCCGGGGGCTCGGGAGTGGTCCCGAGGCTAGGTATTCGGACTTGGGGTTCGGTGTTGACTTTGACCTATGTTTGTGCCTAGGTGTGCGCTAAGGCTCGAGTGGGATCGTGCTCAAGGAGTCAAGTGTTGAAAGCTATCGAATTGACAGGTAAGAAAACTATAGCACCCGTAGGATAGGGCATGGGCCCATAGTGTGATTGCGGGGCACGACCCTATATTGCATTACGTGTTAGGGTGCAGACTTAAATGAATTGATATTTGTTAGAATGATTTTTTGAGCTATGCTATATCTGATTATAGTGGAATGAAACGGCAACGGAGCCGAGAACGGCAATGGAGTCGAGAACGGCAGTGGGGCCGGAAGTAACACTTAGCACATGGGATGCTTATAGTCAGGGTAGGAACCAGTGGATACATGTGATATCCTTACGGTGAGGACCAAGACCCCAGGCTTTGGTAAGGCTTCTGGGGCGGCATGGCCATGTTTGCTTAGTCTAATGGTTGACCTGTTTATCTGTGGACTATCTGATATGATTAACTGTATAATTTGCATATGTTATGAACTGCATGAGTTTTCTTGCTGGGCTTCGGCTCACGGGTGCTCTGTGTTGCAGGTAAGGGCACAAATTAAGTCAACCAACCATGAGTACGGAGAGCGTGAAGCGACGCATACATGTTTAGCCTGCCCGACTGCTTTGGTTGGGGGTTTATGCGAAAAAATGGCTATAATAATCTATGATTTTTTATAACTAATCAGCTGTAAACTTATTTCAAGATGTAAATAGTTTTCAAACCTTATTTTGGGATCCCAAATGTTTGATACTAGAAGTTTTTGATGAAACGACGCATTTTCAAAGATTACAGCCTTAACTTTTTATTAGTCACACTTTTGTTTTAAAAACCTCGGTTAGCGAGTTCATTGCACTGTTTTGTCTTAAAACTCACTTGGTAACGGCTCTAAGGAAGTAGGGCGTTACATGGTTGGAATAGACCCTGTAGTCATTAGCCATGTCCTTAATATTGATAAAAAAATTCCACCAGTACAACAAAAAAGAAGGCTACTTGACAAAGATATATCAAAGCCCTTAAAAGAAGATGTCAAGAAGCTTAAGGAGAATGGATTCATCAGGGTTGCATTGTATCCATCGTGGGTCTCCAATCCCGTGTTAGTTCCCAAGCCGAATGGCAAATGGCGAACATGCGTGGATTTCACAGACCTCAATAAAGCCTGCCCTAAGGATTTTTTCCCACTCCCCAAGATCGACCAACTGGTCGATGCCACTGCAGGGCACGAGATTCTCTCTTCCATGGATGCATACTCCAAGTATAATCAGATTAGCATTCATCCTCCTGAGGAGGTTGACACTAGCTTTCGGACTGACACGGGGCTTTACTGTTACAAAGTAATGCCCTTCAATTTGAAAAACACTGGTGCAACTTACCAGCAGCTGGTCAACCACATGTTTAGGGGGCTGATCGACACAAACATGGAGGTCTATGTCGACGACAAGCTGGTTAAGTCGAAGAAGGCAGAAGGGCATATAGAGGATTTGTAAGAGTGCTTCAGCGTCTTGAATAAATATCAGATGAAGCTGAATCCCCCCAAGTGCTCCTTCAGGGTAGAATCAATGAAGTTTTTGGGATTTACAGTTAACTCGAGAGGAATTGAGGCCAATCCCGAGAAGATCAGAGTCCCGATCGATATGAAATCGCTAGCAAAGATCAAGGATGTTCAAAGTTTGACTGAAAGAATTGTTGCTCTGAGTGGATTTATTTCCAAATCAACGGACAAATGCGTCCCATTTTTTAATCTACTTAGAGGCAACAAGAAATTCGAATGGACGTAGGAATGCGAGCAGGCTTTTCAAGCATTAAAGACTCACATGGCGCAACCACCCATTCTATCGAAGCTGGTCAATAAGGAAACTTTGTTTGTCTACTTGGCGATCACAGAATACACTGCTAGTTTTGTCTTAGTAAGAGAAGAAGAAGCCGTACAAAAGGCTGTTTATTATGTAAGCAAAAGGCTAATTGGAGCATAGCTGCGGTATGCACCTATTGAAAAGTTAGCCTATTTCTTAATTTTAGCCTCTAGGAAGCTGCGACCTTACTTTCAAGCTCACCCAATCAGGGTTTTGATCGACCAGACTCTACGGAAAGTTCTTCAAAAGCCAGAAGCCGCAGGAAGATTATTGAAATGGCCAGTCAAACTCGAGCACTTTGATATCTCTTACTTGCCACGAGCAGTAATAAAAGGGCAAGCCCTAGCTGACTTTATCGTTGAGTTCACTGGGCTCCCAGATAACGAGCAGTCAAAAACACCTGAAGCACCTGAAGAACCTGAAGAGCCTGAGCCTCAAAACCGAGCTCCCTCGTGGAAGTTATTTATAGATGGTTCTTCTAACGAGTGCCACGCAGGAGCAGGAGTTATTTTGATAACGCCTGAATGGCATCGATTTCACTGTGCAATCAGGTTTGACTTTGTTTCTTCTAACAACGAAGTCGAATATGAAGCATTGCTCGTTGGGTTACGATTGGCTAGAGACATGAACATAAAGGCACTTGACATCTACAGTGACTTTCAGCTGGTGGTAAATCAAGTCATGGGAGAATACTAGGCCCGAGGTTTAAAGATGGTTGCTTACTTAAACAAAACAAAGGATCTATTAGCGCAGTTTGACAAGTACAACCTTCAGTAAGTACCTTGCGACCAAAATTCAAACACTGATGCCTTGGCCAATTTAGCAAGTGCAAAGGATGCTGATACTCTGAACATAGTTCTAGTTGAGCGGCTGTCTGTGCCAAGCATCCAAGCAGAAGAGACTACTTTGGTGATCCAAATGGCGGATACATGGATGGCACCGTACATAGAGTATTTGATACATGGCATGTTGCTAACGGACAGAAACAAAGCCAGGACCCTTCAGTGGCAGGCCGCTAGGTATATTCTGGTCGATGGAATCTTGTACCGAAGGGAATACTCAATGCCACTCCTCAGATGTATTTCGAAAGAGAAGGCCAAGGAATTGATGAATGAGGTACACGAAGGCTTTTGTGGGGACCACGCTGGGGGGCAAGGCTTATTAAAAAAGATCCTGAGGCAAGGGTATTTCTGGCCAACAATGAATGAATACTCGATGGAATTTGTGCAGAGGTGCGAAAAGTGCCAGAGGTTCTCTAAAATCCCATGAGCAACCCCTAATGAGCTGAAACAGATGCAAAGTCTGTGGTCGTTTGCATTCTGGGGTATAGATTTAATCGGATCTCTGCCCACAGGAAAGGGCGGCGTCAAGTATGTTGTGGTTGCCGTCGATTACTTCACTGCATAGGTCGAAGCCGAGCCACTCACAACTATAGCGACCAAGAAAGTGCGTGATTTTGTGGTAAAAAACATCGTATGTCACTATGGAATGCTAAGGAAAATCGTCTTAGACAACGGCACGCAGTTTGATAGTGATCTATTCACGGATTTTTGCGAACGACATGGGATTATCAATAGCTTTTCTTTAGTTGCTCATCCCCAAGCAAATGGACAAGTCGAAGCAGTCAATAAAACGCTAAAAGATACTCTGAAGAAAAGACTGGAAGAGGCTAAGGGGGAATGGCCGGAGCAATTGCCCGAAGTCCTTTGGTCGTATAGAACTTCCCACCGAACAGCAACAAGCCATACTCCATTTTCATTAACTTATGGGTATGAGGCTATGTTGCCTGTTGAGTTAGATCCGCCTTCGCATCGCAGAATAACGTACAATCAAGGCTATAATAGTGAAGTATTGATGGAATCCCTGGACTTAATCGATGAGAAGCGTGAGCAAGACCAACTCCGAGTAGCTGCTTACTAGCAAAAAGTCGCCCGGTATTTCAATTCTAAAGTGCGTGAAAGGAAATTCAATGTCGGAGATCTATTACTTTGAAGTGTTTTCTTAAACACATGCGACCAGGCTGCTGGAGTACTCTGACCTAACTGGGAAGGACCGTACCAGATTGAAGAAATCCTCCATCCAGGCACGTACAAACTTTCTCGCTTAAATGGAGATCTCAATCCTCGCTATTGGAATGGAGAACACCTGCGCAAGTACTATCAATAAACAGTTCTTCTTAAAGAATTGGCTTGTATTAATTTTATATTTTACAAGTTATGAAAAAGGGTTGGTCATTTTATGTGACTAATCGCTTATAAGTGTAAGATCTTATTGATCACTCGTACAGACACGTTTTGTCCATTTATTACGAGAAATATAAGGGACTGTGCGCAGCCAGTCATTCTTGCCAATTATTGTATTTATTACAAGTATTTGCTCATTACATGTGTTGTTTTGCTGTATTATCGTTTTAATTCCTTTGCTCCGAGCAGTAATGTTCGAACAGGTTTTGGTCAAGGAAAGTGACTAAGGACCTAAAGCTCCTCAATCACTTGGGGGGCATATAAGGCATCTAGTAAGCAAAGCATATCGAAAGGTATGTAAACACATGAGCAAAATTAGTGAAAGTATGTTAGGGTACTTAGAGTATTTTTCAAATTTTTGTATTTTGTTAAATCAAACCAAAGTACTATGCTAAGTTCGATCATGCGAATATATGTTATAATAAAATGAAAATATTATAATATCAAAATGATTTCTTTTACACCGCGAGCAGTGTCTGCTCGGATGTAATTGTTCAATAAAAAGAGTAAAGCTGCCCGTGCAGCAATAAAAGTTAAAACATAAAATTGTTTATACATCATGACCCATAGGTCATGTATTTAAAAATTAAGAAGATAAAATTATGAAGTAGCCAGGGGATCCTGTAGAAATTTCTACTGCTACTGGTCGACTGCATCTCCAACCTCTTCTCGGGCGCCCTCGATACCGGTCGCTGAAGAAATCTCTGTAGACCGTGGAATTGTTTCTTCTTCCAGACGAGCAACACACCTAGCTAGCTCCGCCTCCCTGATATGGTCTGGAAGATAGGAGAAATTAGCATTGGGGTTGTTTTTCTAGAGCAAGTAAAAATAATCAAATGCCGCCCCTTCATAGTCTTCAAGATTGCGGACATTCTCTTCCTTTAGTGCAGTGACTTCTTTGCGGCTTATCTCTAGCTCAGCCTAAAGCTTGTGGGCTTCCCGGTAATTTATGAGCGAGGCCTCCTTCTTTTTCAACTCTTCTTCAAGAGAAGGGATTTTGGCCTCGGTCACCTGCAGCGCCTCGAGGTGCTTCGCCTCAGCTTCCTTAAGGGCCTCGGTATGCTTCGCCTCGGCCTTCTTAAGCGCCTCAGAATGAGTCGCCTCGGATGCCTTGCGTTGCTCGGTGTATCGAGCCTTAGCAGCATTAAGCTGATTGCTAAGTCTCTTTTCGAATTGGGCAGTCAGCGTCCTTGAGCATCACCAGCTAGAAGTCATGGTAAGAACCCCCTGCAATCAGAAAGAGATAAAGTTGTTAGTAGGATCGAATTGAAAAGAAAATTCAGAAAGTACAATAAAGAAAGCAACTTACAGCAAGCAGTTCGTTCAATGCGCGGTTGAAGACTTGGTCAATTGCCATAGAGCCAATCTCCTGAATTGCCTCTCGGCAGTGGCGGTGCTTTGTTATTCTGGAGAGCCTATCTTTGGCTGAATTGAGCACCATGCCCGTAAGGTCGTCTCCCAAGGCTTCTTCTCGGCGACCAGCCGACTGCTGGACTGTGGACGTTGGAGGTGTAAGGTCAGCTAGAGCTGGAGGAGGAGTCTGTCCGACCAGAGACGGGGGATCTAGGTTTACTGGAGGTGGAGGAGTTGCCTCTCTAGCAAGAGTTGGTGGAGGAGTTGTCTCCTTTGTTGGAGTAGATGTAGGAGGGTCGTCTGTTCGAGATTACTTCGCAGGGGGATTGCTGCAGCCTCCCCAGACTGGCGCTTGTGGGACTTTTTCTTGCTCGCCGATTTTGAATACAAGTCAAAAGCTCGTTCGGCAGGCATGTCTGCAAAAAAGAAACAAGCGAACAGTCAGGCAATATAATTAAAGGAACTTGCTAAGTTTAGGAAACAAGGGCAGAGAAATTAAAAGTATAATACCCGAGCTATAATTACTGGTCGCTACACTATTTACTTTACAAGTGCTACACTCACTCTCTGGCCTAAAGATGTCTGAATTTAAAGTAGGTGGGTATTTAAAGTTGCCATCCCCATCGAAAAGGTGACAGGGAATAGGCAGACTATCTAAAAGTGAAAAATCAGTACCGTTCTCATCCGACGACTCAAGAATAGGCTCTAAGGCCTTCTTCTTGCCCTTCCCTGGAGGGGCCGGTGCAGCAGTAGGTCGCGGGGGGTCGGTTGGTTCGTTATTGGTCACCCTTGTTTCCCTCCTCGGTGGAGGTTGTGACACATCTTGTTGTTGCTCGGGGACTTTAGTGCCAGTGGCACTCCCCGCGGTAGATTCCCTCACATCCTGGTGAGGTACCAGCAGGCCGACCAGCCTCAGATTGGCCTTTGTGACCAATCGTTTGACACTTTTCTCTATGTCGGTCATGCTGGCCAAGAGGGCTGATCGGACTTCCATGTCTGGATTAGGGGCTGGTCGCAGCCATGGGCCTGAAATACATTAAATCTCTAAGGGAAATGCAGGAAGAATTAAAAGGAAATTAATGAATGACCAGGAGTACAAAGGTATTACCTCCTTGTGTGAAGGCCAAGTTGTTCGCAACCATATCGGTAGTCAAAAAGTACTGCAGATGGTACTTCCCCACATTGGATATGAAAGTAGTATCACTTAGGAAAGTGCGCATCGTTTCCTGGTGGCAGAAATGGAAGAACCCCATGTTTTCTTGGTTGAGGTTGGATTTTAGTTCGAACAGATAGTTGATGACGTGTGGTGTGGGGATCGGTCACTTCTTATGACTATAAAGGATATAGAGTGCAGAGAGCATTCTACATCCATTCTATATCCACGCGCGTTGGTCTCTGGTGGGTTGGACTAGGGTCACCCCAGGGAGCCCGTACTTCTTGATATAATTATCAATCATCATAATCGTTACTCGACTAGGAGGGGCGACGTACCATTCGACATCTGGTCGAATGACGTTTCTGAGTCAGACTTGAGCTTGGATTCCTGGCTCGGGAGTACTCTCAGCTCTATTTCTGGTCAAGGGAATTTTTGCATGAGGGGCAGGTTGATGTTCAGCAGGTTTTGATGTTTTATTTTTCTGGGCAGTGGATTTTACTCTACCCATGGCTGAAAGGTTTGAATGAGGTCTGTTAGGTGGAGTTCGAGAAAAATGGATGTCCAGAATGAGTAACGATGGCTGTTCTTCGTCCACGAGCAGTTGAGCGAGCAGGTCGTCGTCAATTGGTCTCTCACCTCCCCACGAATCTTGCATAAAAATCTGCGAACAGAAAAGGGGAGATGAGAACTTGGAGCCTAAAAACTTGTGTTAAAAGTGGGAATAACATTGCTCGCATATAAAAGTTAAGCTTTTATACGACCAGTAGCATTCTAGCAAAAACACTAACTCCTATGAAACATTATTTCACCACCTTATCAAGCATCGATCAATATGCCCATTTACCCCAAGACAGTTTCGGCCAAGAACAGTCAAGAACTCAGATACGAAACAAATAAAAAATGATTTTGCATGCCAACTCAAACGACTGAAAGGTTTGTAAAACTTACTTGGATGAAAGGTGGAGTATGAACACGAAAGCTTTGAGCGTCTGAATGGAGGTTCCTTAGATTAGCAGCAGGAGCTTCTGGGATTTTCTTGCCTCTAATGGTCGAAGTTCTTCAGAGTTATTGAAGAAGATAAGGCAAGTGAAAAGTAAAAAGTGAAAATGTGATTGTGGGGTATTATTTATAGTGACTGCGACACCATAAAAGAGGTAATCATGAAATTAATTTTTTCAAAGTATGGGAAAGTGTAATAGCCGTCAGACAAGATTTTGGGAAACTGAAAAGACTTGATTGGACATGATTGATTACTTTTTTGAGAAGGCATGGGCGGCTCTGACAGATTTGGTGGGGTAAGCGAAGAGTCAGTTTCCTAAGTTTACTTTATGCTAGTCGTAGTAAAGTAAATTTTGGGGGTAAATTTTTACCAAAAAAAAATGTTTGCTGATGATGTGGCAAGGATTTCTCACATGTGTTTTACACGTGGCAGAGTCAAAATAAGGCGGTGCTATTCGATTATCGACCAACTACACATTGCTTTATCAAGCCTGACTATAAGATACGACCAGGCTGGTCGTATGATTTGGTTTATTTCCTTCTAAGATTGTAATCTTGTAATAAGTATGTTGATTATTTCCTCTTTATTGCCTTGATACACGGATATTAAGGATAGTTAAGGCCCATTGGCCCATGTAACCCTCCTTGAGACTATTAATATGCATGAAATAGCTCAAGGAGGGGACTTTTGATCTTTGAAGCTTTTCTCTGAATATTGACAGAGAGACCATATAGTGCAATTATCTATCATTTTGTTGTAATTCTCTCAAGGTTTGTGAAACTCAAGAACCCTAGTTCTTTGATCACTCATTGGAGTTCAATATTAATAATAGCGCTAAGTGAGCGTAGGTCATTACCGTTCATCGGGGCCGAACCACTATAAATCGTCTGTGTTTATTCTTTACTATTAGATTAAACTCTGAATTGTCATCTCATTATCTGTCGTATTTTTGACTCTGTGTTGTTGGCCAAATCGAGGGTCAACAGGTTTTAACTTTAGAAATACTCAATAGTACTCGGTTCATCATTTATTGTTTATTTATTAATTGCATTTATTTAAATAAATGTTAATTAATGTTTGATTGATAACATGATCAAGCATTAGTCAACTACATGCCATTCGTGAAACCCTACACAATTTTGATTAATCATGCATCTTTTAGAAACATGATTATCTAGGATTGTCTTAAGTGTTTATATGAACTGTTTTGCATAAATCAATTGCATGTAAACTACTAAGTCTTTATTAGTTAAAACTTTGTAAATCACCCCATAATAAAGATAATAGATTTTATAGGCCTTTAAGAAAACCAACTTTATTTAAAAAGTGTTTTAGTAAAGTAAGATGAATGTCATGGGTAATTATCTAGATCGCATTAATTGTAGAAACATACTCTTTTTATAATTAAATGTATTTTGTATTAAGTTACATTCGTAAGGTTATCAATAAACTAGTAATTAATTTAGAATTAATTGATTAGTTTTAATAAACACATTTATTCTAAAATAGTAAATGGGAGAAGGTGAATATCTCAATGTGACCTATGGTCTCAATTATTAGTACAACACCGTGAAATATGAATAGAACCTTAAGGCGACTTACCTAAGGAAGTTTTCTAGAAATATTAATACCATGGTTGGCTTCTTACAAAGACAGGAAAGAGTGATGTATTTTGGGCTTGACCGGCCCTAAGGTGGCACTCTCTAAGTTAAGTCATGAATTCCAAAATAATGGGTTACACTTACAAAGGTGCAATTAAGCTTTTGCAGTGGATATTTGTATCTTGACAAAACTAACGATACTTTATTTTTAAAAGAAAAAATAAAGAGTTATTTAAATTTTTTAATAATAAAGATAAGATTGTCTTATAAGTTATCTAAATTTAACTTGACCGACCCTGAGGTGGCACTTTATTTGTTGGGTAGTTTTATCATGGAATAGTAAATGCTAAGTTTATGTGTTTTAATTGTTACATTCATGCATTATATTTACTTTCAAAATTATTTATATTTTAAAATAGTAATATAATTGTATTTTATTTCTTTCAGTAATGTTGAACGGTGGCAATCCAATTACTGCTTTACTTTCACTTGAAAAACTTAAGGGTGATAACTTTATAAGATGGAAATTGAATCTAAATTTAATGATGATTTGTGAGAATCACAAAATTGTCCTAACTAAGGAATGTCCTAAAGAGTCTGTTGCCAATGCCCCAAAGAATATTAGGTACAAACATGATGCCTGGATTCAATCCAATAATAAGGCTAAGTGTTACATGCTTGTGAACATGAATGATGTTCTGAGAACAAAGCATGAACCCATGGTAACTACTTTGAGATAATTGAATCTCCGCATGCCATTTTTGGGCAACAATCTGATCAAAGTAGACATGAGGCTACTAGAACCTACATGACTACTAAGATGAAGAAGGGTGTTTTTAATGCGTGAACATGTCTTGAGCATGATCAACGTGATGCATGAAGCTGAAATACATTGTAGCGCACCAATTTTTTGTTTAAATTGTGTGCTTTATTTTATTATTACTTTTTAAGTGTTAGGAATTTATTTATTTTTATTTGAATTGTTTGGTAGAAATTATGTGAATTAAAATTGTTAATTGTTTTTATTTGTGAGTTCTTGAGATTTGGTAGTGTGCACCAATGTGCATGGTTAGTAGAAATGCACCCCCTCACTTGTGTGTGTATGTGCATGTGCATGATTGCATGGTGAGCATGCAATAGTTTTTCCATGCATTATTAAAATTCTTTTCTTCTTTTCCTATTATTTGATTAAAGAAAATAAGAGATTAAAGAGGTAAGGTATTGCGCCAATTTTTGAAATTTGGGAAATTGAATACAAGAGAGAGAGAGAGAGAGAGAGAGAGAGAAAGAGAGAGAGATTGGCGTGAGGGACTAGTAGAGGGCAAGGGTGGACTTTTTCTATTTTTGGGAGGTTTAGACTTTAGTAAGAATCAAGAAAAAAATGGGGAAAGACTACCATTTTAATTATGAAAGAATAATTTATTGATTAATAGGCAAAATAAATGGAATATTACAATTAGAAAATTTTCCTTTTCTTTCCTAGCTTTAGGGTTCAACCAATAGGTGCTATATAAAAGAAGGTTGAGAGCTTTCATGCTCTTGGTGGCTACCGACTAGAGAGAGAAAGTGAGGGAGAGGAGAGTGCATGAGGTAGAGAGAGAAATAAAGAAAGAAAGAGAGAGAGAGAGAGAAAGGGAGAGCTCGAAGAGGAGAGAAAGGAAGAGGAAGAAAGGGATTTTGAAAATCCTAGGATAATGTTCTAGTACTCATGTTATTTTTTTTTCTTTTTTTCATCTTCCTTTCCATCTATGTGCTAAGAAACAACATGTCTTTATTGGGTTTGTCTGAACATAGGTCTTGAAGTGCCAAAAGGTTGACCAACTTTGTGAGATTTTTATTACTATCATATGAGGTAGTGATCCCTAGCCTTAATCTTGTTTTGTTAATATTTTAATTTTTGTTATGTTTTGATTGTTGTTGTTGTGAGAAGAGATGATTATTATATATGTGATATGCTTATTTTGGAAAACTTGAGGGGTTGTTTATTATGTTGTATATTCGGCCTAGTACAAGTTTTGGGCTTTTGTTGTTGAATCTTTGATTTGATAAACATGCTTATGAAATTGGGTATATAGTTATGATGTATGAATATATTAATGCATGCTACGGTTATATATGTGTTGTGTTTACATTTTGGATAATCTAGGGTTCTTATGTGTAGCACAAGTATTGATTTTATGTATGCTCATTGTATTAAAAATAGAAACATGTTTGAGTTTCATATATTTCTTTAAATTTTGATAAGCATGCTTATGAGTTTGGGGTATGATGGTAAGATATGTGGAAATTGTGATTCATGGAGTTGCTAGGGTATATAGGTTTTGGCTATGGCATATTAGTTTTAGGATTCCTTTATTTTATTTAATTATGAGCTTTTTTGAAATACTAAGTGATTTTTAAGCTTGCTGATTTTTATTGTTTTAGAGTGTTAAATTACAAAAATGGTTTAAAAGAGAATAAATTATGTTTTGAGTTCATGTTATAAGTTAAGGTGAGAAAATGTATTATTTTTGTATATGTGTTCTTTCACCTTTAAAATAACATGTGGTAAAACTTTAATTTTAAAAGTTGTAAAATTTGGAACCCAACAATGCTTAAGGTTTATTTTATTTAAAAACATGCACATGTTGTGAGTCTTTCGCAAAGCATATTAAATTAATTTGTTAAATGGTTTAATAGAAAATTTTGAGTTATGAATATATATTGCTTGCTAAAATTTTGTTTAGTATTATAGAAGACTGTTTTTTTTAAATGATAGTAAAAAATATTTTGAAAACTCATGCCTTAAAATTAATGTTATGACTTGTTTGCTGATTTTTACTTAAACTCACGGAAAATCTCTTTAAATTAAAGCATATCAAACATATGTTTTAGAAATTTATGTCTTAATATTTATAGATGATAAAAATGATTTTTCCATACTTTAATGGGTATTTTTCTCATATATATTTATGCAGTTTTTTTAAAAGGTGACCAAACAATTTATTTAACAAATGAGAATGTAGTTGGATTTTTCCAACTATTATATATTTAAGACATAAATGTCAAAATTTGTCATCTAGAAATATTATCTCTTTAAAAAAAAATTAATATGTCATGTCCTATTATTTATTTTATTTTTGCCAAGATAAAAAAGGACTTTTGTGAAATAAAATTTTCATGTCAAATTAATTATTTTATAATTAATCACGAAATTTGGTCACGTTACTTTCTTATTGTTATTAAATAATAGATGAGACTATTATTTTATGTAGTTGGAGCTAAAGAATTATTTTAGTAAATTGAATTTTTGTAATAAAAATTAATGTATAATGAATGTATGATTTAAAGTAATAAAGTAGTAATAATCAAATTGGCTATTTATTTTATGCTTTCTGAATTATTGTGAAATTGACAAGAAAATAAATCAATAAATATTACGAACTTCAACGAAAGTTTAACGAACCACCCCACATATGCATCTACATGCAAGCTAAGTTTTACGTTCAAATATAAATCATTTAATTAAGTTTATGATTCTTGGTTTGCAAACATTAAGGGTTCACTACTAGACTTGAAATAATTCCTTCATGATTTTATTTGAAATTATTGAATGTTTGTAGTGTTGTGTAACATGTGTCATGCACATGTGGGGTATGTATGTTGGGCATGTGTAATATTACATGCTTTTAAGAGGAACAATTTGTTGTGATTCTAAGCTTGTTGTGAAGTACCCCGCACTTTATTTTTGCATGGACTTGTGGTAAGAAAGTTAGCTAGAATTTCTATGAATTATGTTATTTAAGGTATAAGCTATTATGTTATGAGATGAATGAGGTGTTATGTTATGAGATGAATGAGCTATTGTGTTATGAGATGACTGAAATATTATGTTATGAGATAAATTGTTTGTATATGTACTTGTATGTTGTATGAAAAGCAGTAGGTTGTTAGTGTGCTGAACGTGACACAGCAAAGGATTTACTAAGGATATGACGTAACTCATAGAGTGGACGTGTTGAGGTTATTCGAGGACCAGAATTCATGTTTACCTCATAGAGGAGGTCTTACCGGTTTATGCCTTTGCTGCTTACCTCACGATGTGACATGGACAATAAGGGTGCCATGATCACATGATGTATGATTATGCTTATGATTATGATATGGCTATGATTTGAATATGATATGTGTTGACGTGGTTCTTCGCCAACAGGTAATTAAGAAGAGAAGAGAAAGGGATTAGTGCTTAGGTTGAACCGAAACACATATATGATCTTAGGAAATGAAATGGTGACTCAAAGTATGTTTTTTAAGTGGTTCAAAGGTTAAAATCCTTCTACTCCACTAGTCAGTATTATTGCTATATACTGGGTATTTGATTACAGGGTATTTCTTACAATTGAGAATCCCACCTCTTTTAACTCCCAGGGTCTCCATATTTATAGGAGAAGGCACCTGAGAGTTGGTAAAAAGGTCATCCCGTGACCTTCTTACCCATCGTATCAACTCTGTGACATTCATGATTAATTCCTAAACCTGACACATAAGTGTGGTCAAATCAATAGGTAAGGGGATAATGGGCCGCACAGCCCAACCCAGTCGTGGGTGTCTGAATACGCACGTTCACGCTGCGTGTCCGAGAAGTCAGGGATATACAAGACACGTGATGTTTGATATATGCACGTTCACCTTGCATGGTTGACTTTATAAAGGGTCATAGCCTCCACCTCTAGCTCGTACCACGAGCTGGATACTTTAACTCGACCTTCGGCCTTCAGAGCCCGGACTCAGTCCTTAAGTAACTAGAGGTGAACCCTTAGGTTACCTCGAGCTAAGGAGGTATGATCTTATGATGGCAGCTTCGGTCTTGGGGATGTTCACGAGGTAATCATGAGGAGGCCGCAGCTCAACTCGCTAATCAGCCCGTGGGAAAATCAGGGCGTACAATATAATTATGAATTGAGTATGATATGGTTACGATAAGATATGCCTTGAGTTTACAATATGTATGTAATTTTCCTTGTGTTTTCTACAATTGTTTTATTTATGTACTTCCTTACTGGGCTTTTAGCTCACCCCCCTTACTTTTCCCCATTTAAGTAGGAAATAGGGTTTCTCCTTGGCACGCATAGTAATGTGGGAAATTCTGAGGTCTATCCATGTATGACACGGGGTGTCCCATGAGCGATTAACAATCTAGATGATGCCAAGAAAGTTTAGGAATTTATGTGTTATGGTTTATGTTTTAATTACGTCAGTAGGACTCATTATTTTATTTTATTTTATTTTCAAAGACTGCATAAAGACACTACATTTTTATTTTAAGCTATTGGGCCCAAATTGCATGTTTTGACAAGGCTCCACTGAGTCCTTCTATCTCAAATGGTATTTTTCTAATAAATTCGAACTAAGTCACATTTTACAAAGTAACTAGATTTTGGCATTCTTACAAATGGTATTAGAGACAGTCGTTCATGTTTCCAAGGATCCTCTACATACATGCTAAAGACTGGAATATCTCACCTCTCTGTGTCATAAGTATTTTATTTAATTGTTATTTTGTATTATTTTCTTTTAAGTAATTAGTTTTGTGAGTGTAGTGTAGAAATTATGCCTCTAGTAATTAGGACTTTTAGAAAGAAACTTCTCAAAGAGATTAGTCGGATCTCAAGGGTTCATATAGACGAGGTAAATAACGGAGATGAGTGAATATCAACTCTTCGAAAGATGTTTGTTGTGAATGAACGCATTTGATGGATGAGATGCGTCATAAGTATGACACTATCAAGTTTCAAGTAAAGCGAATAATGGAATACGACGATGTTAATATAACTGGACACTATCAAGATCTAAGGACACACAGGCTTTATGAGACAATTGTTAATAAGTTAGAAGACATATGTTAGGGATTTTACTCCACGACATTATCTTGCGATGTGATGTTATTAACTAGATATATACGCGCAGTCGGTAAGGAGTCTTCACCAGAAGAGCATACAAAGTGGACATGCCACAACATTTGGTAGTGAACAATAACAAACCCTCGATGGAGTGGATAGAGACTAAGGATGTGTGAGGCAAGTAAATCCATGAGAACGCAATTCAACACAGAGGACAATGACAAGCTATGAACCAATGCAACAATGAGGACAAGTAATTAGTTGCGACATGACAAAAAAGGACAAAGGCTACTGGTACAAGCTAAGGATTACCAAGGACAACAAGATAATTACAAATTCTAAAGATGGATGCTAGAATTTGGTGGGATGTTGTAGCGTCCCAAATTTTCTAATAAGTATTTATGCCTTAATTAGTGTGCCAGGAGGGCAATAATTGATTTAATTATGTTAATACGTGGATTGAGTGATTGTGTGATTAGAGATGCATGTTTACTTGAATTAATTATGCATGGGGGCCCATGTTGTACGTGATACCACAAGATTGTTATGATATATTTGCGAGGTGTGATCCAAGATGGTCCTAGGGAGAAGATTAGTGAAGTAGTCACAACGGGGTCGAGTACTCGGCTCAGGGGAGCCTAGGGGTATTATGGGAACAAAGTACGTATTCGAGATTATGGGGTAACGGGTAGTGATTTAGCGATTATTTGGGTATGACGGGATAAAATGGGGATTTGTAGGAATACTTGAGGAATTAGCGGGATATGGCAAATGACAGGATTGCCCTTGGTGGCATCAAGGGATTAAGGGTGGACTTAAGGGTATTTTGGACATTATTTCATTAAGGATAGACTTAAGCTAACCTATGCTATAGAACTGACCAGAAAACAGAGGTAAAGATACAACATAAACTCTCAATCTCTCTCTCTCTCTCTCTCTCTCTCTCTCTCTCTCACGGTTCTCTCTCCCTCTCTTGGTCTTGGAGAAGATTGGAGAATTTTGAAGAAATTTCCCAAAATTTATGTATTTGAGGCTAAGGATTTGAGGAAAGCAATCTGGAAGTACTGGGGAGCTAGCTTAGGTCGAATTATCTCAGAGGTAACATCCAAAACAAGTTCTTTTACTAAATTCTTGGTGTACCTTAGATGTTTTAAGGTTTTTAATTCAAGTGTTTAAGCTTACGAGACGGTGAGGTTTTAGTTAAGTTTTGGGGTGCTTGAATCAGTTATGTTGCCTGGATAAGTGTTCTAGGTTGAATTCTAGGTACAAGTTTCAAACTTGGTGAGTTTCATGGAGGTTAGTTCATAAAATGCATGAGGAATTCTGGGTTTTGGGGCTCACGATGCGGTCCTGTTCTTCAGGTGCTGCGACCCGTGTGTGCAAAGAAGCCAAGGAAGCCTCTGAGTTTGCCCAGGCACCGCGGCTCGTGTCCTTCAGTAGAGAGAGCTGTTCTCTCTGACTTGCAGCGGACTGCGGCCCTTGGGGGAAGGTCGTGGCTCAAATTAGGAAAAAGGGGCAATTGAAGGTTTTAAGCTCAGGAACCCAAATGTTAAGGCTCGGGAAGGATTCTACTACCCGGTTTAGTAGAATCCGAGGTCCTGAAGGCTAGTATTTTAATATGAACTTTCTAATTTATTAGGGATTGATGGTTATCTATTTTGGCGTTTTGAGTAGGTTTTATCGTTCAAGCTCGGGATTAGGAGTCGTACTCTAGGGTCGCTTCGGATTGTCAACTCGGGACACAAGGTAAGAGAACTGTTTGTGCCCGTAGAGCTATGTTGTGTGTCTTGCTGTATGTATTGTTTACAGCTATTATGCCATACGTGTTATTGTGACTGGAAGCGACAAGAGGCAGAAGCGGCAAGAGCCGGGAGCGGCAAGAGTGATAAGTGGCAAGGGATTGGGATCGACATTAAGCATGCTTAATATAGGCCGCTAGGGCGAGACCCTCTAAGGGTGTTGTACACACTCGTTCGATTAAGACTGCAGACTTGGTGCTTTAAAGTGCACCCCGAGTGGAGGAGGTCGCTGCTGTGCTATGATGTTATGTTGTTGTGCTTATGTGTTGTTATACTACTATGATGTTATGCTATTGTGCTTATGTGTTGTTATACTGTTGTGATGTTATGTTTATGTGCTTATGTGTTGTTATACTGCTATTACGTGATGCTGTTGTGCCATCGTGTATCCCAATAACAATTCATAGATTATTTATTGCCTTTGCCTAAGTATCTATTTTTAAGATAAATTATTGTATGATATGCTTTGATGTTCTCTTGCTGGGCCTCTGATAACTCTAAAAGTAGAGTTATTTTACCATATTTTATATGCTAATTGTTGCTTAGTTCTTGATTTTTTAATTGATTTATTAAGTTTTAAAGTAATTTTGAATTTATTGAGTTTATTTTGATTTTATATACTCTTATATGTTTTTATAGATATTTTATTGTAAAATGTTATAGTTTAATTATTTAAAATTAATATTGTTAAGTTAAAAGTAAAAAGATGCAATTTTGAAATTAAATGTTAAATATAAATTAAGTTATAATTAATATTTACAAAGAGTTAAATTGATTTATTTTATAGTTGAAAATATTTTATTATGATTTATTTTATATTTATTTTGTAGGAATTTTATTTTATTTGTTGGGCTTTCAAAAGTAAGGAAAAGAAAGAAAAAAATGGTAATTTTGAAAAAAGGCTCACATGTCGTACACCAGCCGAAGCCCCCAGCAAGCCAGGCCCGTTTCTCCTTCTGCCTGGCACTCACTCGGCCCAAGCCATTTCAGGCCAAACCAGGCCCATGCCCTCACAGCCCCCCAGCCCAGCAACTTGGGCCCTTCCTCCAGCATCTCCTCAGCCGAGCAGCTCCCCAGGCCCAACCAAGCACCGCACGGTGCCTCCAGCTTTTGTTTTCAACGTGGGCCAAAACCTCCCAGCAGCCCACGTCCCCAACATCCCAGCCAAACCACTACTAGCAGCCACAATTGTCTTAAGCCCATTAATTTCCCAATGTCCCCTTTGTCTAAAAAATCATCATTACACCCAATAATTTACCCCTATTTTTTATATTATTATTAATTTAATTAACTTAAATTCATTTTGGCCATAAATAAGGAATTTTCAAGACCATTTGAGGGTGCTTATTTGAGGGGAGAGGTCATACCAAAAAATTCCTACATTTGGAAGACCACTCCATTCTGTTCATCTTTTTCTTCTTTTTGGTCATTTTTTCTATGAGTTTTTAGAGGAAAAATTTGGGGATTTCTCCAACAAATTTTCCTATTTAAGTTTGTAATTTTTTGGTTTGTAATTTCTATTCTAGTTATGAGTTTCTAATCTTTTTAAGATTATTAAGGAGATGATGAAACAATATGTAACTAGATAGTATTTATGTTGTATGTTGATTTCCCATTTTGTGTAATTAAAGTTTATGGATTTTCTTCCATCTTAAATATCATGTATTTTTTATTGTTAGAACATATTTACAGTTTGTTCTTCATTAGTGCAAAATCATAATATTCTTTGATTAAGGTGTGCCATTAAATTGTGCACATCAAATGTTTAGAACAAAAATATTATGTTTTGCCTTATAAATAATATTCATTAATTTATTTGTTATTTAATTAGATTGATTTACATAAAATACTTTAAAATTATAATTTTAAAAGTGAAGATAAATCCTATATTTTTATAAAAACTTGTGCTTAGATAGAATATCTAATTTGAATAAGTGATGGTTTGATTAATTTCTACTATTACTAAAACTTGGAAATCATTGTACTCATAAATATTATTGAACTTATATTTTGTGGATTCGAATACCTTAATAATCTTCTTTTACCAACTTGTTTACAATTCCTATCTTATTTATTTTTATTGCTTTAATATATTTATTATTATCTTTTATTTTATGTCCATAACATTAAAACTCATCAATCTTTGGAGCTATGTTAGAATTTATTAATTTTGGTTTAAAATAGTTTTCTTTTTTAGTTTAGACAACTCCTTTGGGTTCGACCACCCATAAAAAAAACTTACTTATATATTTATATTTATTGATTTTTATAGTTGACGGCACTTGTGCCTCCTATCTATCTTTTTAATTTTTATAGTTGACAACACTTGTGCCTCCTGTCTATCTTTTTAAATTTTATAGTTGATTGCACTTGTGCCTCCTAATTTTGTTGTAATTTTACTTCTTTTATATCTTTGTTAGTTGACGGCACTTGTGCCTCCTAGCTTTTGTGTTATTATTATTTTTATTATTAATCTTATTTTGTGATAGTTGATGGCATTTGTGCCTCCTAACCTTTTATCTTATTAAATTGTTATTACTTGATGACACTTGTGCCTCCTAAATTTTGTTTAATATCTGAACATTATTTTTGTTCCCTTAATTTTATTTTATTTTTCTTTTTACCTAAATTGTCATTTTTAAAAAAAATATATCATTTAGTTTTTACCATATGAATCATTTTAATTATACTTGGAATTTTGAGTACAACTTTTATCCACAATCAAATTTAAATTATGGAGAAACTAATGATATGTATGATATGCATGAATCCTTTGATATCCCTTTTACCCATGCCAATAATCCAAATTTTTCATGGAGCCATATCCAATCTCCAATGAATCAAGATCATGAAATCCACATACCTAATCAAAGTCATGCCCAATCCGACCTATCATATCCCATTCAACAAGAAACGAGCCCATCTTTAGAGGATACCCTACAACAGTTCATGCAAGCAACCTACCAAATGTTACAAGCCCAGTCTCAGTCAATCTCAAAAATTGAGACAAAAGTAGGACAACTTGCTATTTTTATAGAGTCGAAAAAACAAGTTTATCCCAATCAACTCATTCCTAATCCAAATAGTCAAATTCAAAGTGAAAAAGAGAATGAAGTAGTTGAAGAACTTGTAATATGCATTCAACCCCCTAATGAAACAAAAGAGTTTGATGAAATAATTTTCAACGCTCATGAAGAAAATGAAAAAGATATAATTATATCTTAAGAGCCCATAAATGAACAAATTTGTATATTTACTCAAAATGAAAAGGAGTCTAATATAAATATGTAATTTTCTTACTTTATTGCTATTCCATTAAAATTGCGTATTTCTAATTTTCTTGTAGGTGTGATGTTATCAATTATTATTTATGGTGTTTGCATCAAAGTCATAACTCACCCTACTAATGAAATTTTACACCATCGATTGGGTGTAGGTTGAAAGAAAAAATATATATAATCGAGGTAAAGACTATAAACTAAAGCGCTTTGTGAGAGGCAACCCATACATTTTATGTTTCATTTTATATTTCACTTTTGTTGTGTGTTTTTATTTCATGTTTTTCAAAAGGTTGAAAGAAACTTATTGCCAAAAAAGAAGAGAAGAAAACAAATGAGTCAAATCAAGGAAGCATACATCCAAGGGAGTAGTTCTTAACTTTTTTCATTTTATTACTCATTGAGGACAATGTTTCATTTAAGTTTGGGTGTAGTGTGTATGTGTGTTTTTGCATGTTTTTCATTTATTGTAAAATTAAAAAAAAAATTTATTTTCATTGTTTTGTTTGAAAAAAATAAAATATTGGTGATTTTCATTTTCTGATTATAAAAATTATGATTGAAATTGTTCTTAGTTCTTAGAAAAGTATAAATAAATCTTAAGCTTTGTTTTTAATTTTTGAGTTAGTTTTGTTTAATTATAAATTTATTATTATTATTATTTTCATTATATGACACTTTTCTAAAAAAAAAGTCACATTGAAAAAATGGAGGGAGATAAGAAAAGAAAACTTATGAGATTTATATATAAAGGAAAATGTGTTTCTTGAGATTTAATCTATTTTTGTTTGCATAAGCTTGTTTAATGTTCACATGATGATTTGATGATAGTTATTGTGTTTGCATGTTAAATATATATTTTGAAAACAATTTTAACCTTTTAATTAATTACATAAGCATTACTTTTATTTGTGATTTTCTTTGACCTATTTCCATTATGTAATTTTTGACGAAAACATTTGACATCACCAATTAAAAAAAATTGTGTGTTTTTAATATATTTTTTTTGCTTGAGGACTAGAAAAATATTAAGTTTGGGGGTGTGATAACTCTACAAAATAGAGTTATTTTACCATATTTTATATACTAATTGTTGCTTAGTTCTTGAGTTTTTAATTAATTTATTAAGTTTTAAAGTAATTTTGAATTTATTGAGTTTATTTTGATTTTATATACTTTTATATGTTTTTATAGATATTTTATTGTAAAATGTTATAGTTTAGTTATTTGAAATTAATATTGTTCAGTTAGAAGTAAAATGATGCAATTTTCAACTTAAATGTTAAATATAAATTAAGTTATAATTAATATTTTCAAAGAGTTAAATTGATTTATTTTATAGTGGAAATTATTTTATTATGATTTATTTTATATTTATTTTGTAGGGAATTTATTGTATTTGTTGGGCTTTGAAAAGTAAGGAAAAGAAAGAAAAAAAATGGTAATTTTGAAAAAAGGCTCACCAGCCGTACACCAGCCGAAGCCCCCAGTAAGCCAGGCCCGTTTCTCCTTCCGCCTGGCACTCACTCAGCCCAAGCCATTTCAGGCCAAACCAGGCCCATGCCTTCACAGCCCCCTAGCCCAGCAACTTGGGCCCTTCCTCCAGCATCTCCTTGGCCTAACAGCTACCCAGGCCCAACCAAGCACCGCACGATGCCTCTAGCTTTTGTCTTTAACGTGGGCCGAAACCTCCCAGCAGCCCACGTCCCCAATGTCCCAGGCAAATCACTGCCAATAGCCACAATTGTCTTGAGCCAATAAATTTCCCACTGTCCCCTTGTCCCCTTTGTCTAAAAATGTCATATTTTTTACCCAAACTTTTCTACATATTTTACTCTAAAATCATCATTACACCCTATAATTTACCCCTATTTGCCATATTAATATTAATTTAAATTGATTATTTTAATACTTTTGTTATCCCAAAACTTTCGTTCGATGACGTGGCAATAGAATGGGACAAGTGGCAATGCATGGTTAATAAATGACACATTAATAGTCAATAAATGTGTTGACTAAAGAAGGGCAAAGGTTTGAAATTAATCTTCGAAGTTGTGATATTACTGGTCATGAAATTGATTTATCTGGTCAAGAAGTAATTTGACCGATTAGGTAAGGTTTCTGTCCGACCAGTAAGGTTTTTGACCGACCAGTAATGTGTTTTGGTCGACCAGTCATGTGTTTTGGCCGACCAATAATATGTTTTTGCCAACCAGTAATGTGTTTTGGCCGACTAGTCACTTCAGTAATGTGTTATTCAACCAGTAAAGTGTTTTGGCCTACCAATCATGTATTTTGGCTGACCAATAATGTGTTTTGTCCAACTAGTCACTTCATTAATGTGTTTTGTCCGACTAGTCACTTCATTAATGTGTTTTGGCCAACCAATAAAGTGTTGTGGCTGACCAGTCACTTTAGGAATTAGGTTTATCTGGCCAGTCAGCTTATGAAGATGTTTTGCCTAACCAGAAGGGTGATATAGCTGACCAGTCTCACTTCAGTGAATTGAGTTGGCCGACTGGACAGATCAGATACTCGTCCCAATGACTCTTCAACAAAGTTTCGGTAACGAATCAATTAGAGTCATCCGAACTACCGCGAGAATTTCTCAGATATCCCGATGTAATTTAAATTTGTTTATTATTTATTAATTAAAGTCGGTTGAAAAAACCAAGGACCCCGTCAAAATGGGATATTTCTCATGTACGATCCATGAGCCTATAAATAAATGGCTCATGACATCATTTGGGGGGACATATCTTTGGGAGACTTGAAGAATCCCTAAATTTTGAGACTTTGGGACTGTTACTTGGGCCATTCTCGGGGCATTTTCTAAGAGAGCTTAGAGAGAGAAAAACTTGTATTCTTTAGAGAGAGAAACTCTGTATTTTTCTACTTACACTTGAGAAACTCAGTTGGCTCAGGTCCATCTCATCTTAAGTAAAAGCCACATATATCACAACTCCAAGTGGATTAGGCGATTACCAACAAATTGGGGCTGAACAACTATAAAATTATTGGTGTCATATTTTCTCTTGAAGGCTTACTATAGTTTTGACGTCTATTTGTCGTTGGCCAAAATCATGGTCAACATTTTTGGTGATTTCATTGAGAGCCTGAAGAGCAGAAACACACTACTACCCTACCAATATGGCTCTTCAGAATACCAGTATGGTCTCAAAAAAGCCAAGTACGTCAAAAGAGCCTACTAGAACAGAAGTTCTTGGACCGTAGAACCCAGGGACTGAGCCCAGGGCCTTTCTTGAGGAAACCACCCCAGAAGTTGAACAACTCCAGGAAGAAATAGGCGCTTTCCAAGATGAGATGATGCAATTCAAAGCTCGGCAGGAGTCTTTCGCTGAGGAAATGGCCAGGAAGAAGGTTGCATTGGACCAGCAAAAACAGGAGATGGATGCCAAGAGTGAAGAGATTAGGCGATGACTGGAAGAGGTCGACCGGAGACATCGTGAAGCAACACTTTCTCTAGAAGCGGCTATCCAATTGGCCCAAGCCAATTCTTAATCCGTGGCACGAGCAGCTGCCCAAAGAGTACGAAAGGAAAACGCTAGTCAGAAATCCCCTACTGGAAGGATGGACTCTCGGGGACTTGACCGAAGTCGAAGCAATCAAACTGGTCGGACAGATGATGGAGTCCACTCTAGAACTGCATCAACACAAAGGGAGAACTCTAGAACCTCCTCTAGGAGCCACCGATCAGAAACTTCTAGATCAGGGAGTCATCGATCGGGCAGTAAGAAGACTCCACCCAGGCATGATCAAACCAAATCTCCTCGAGATAAAAAAACTCCTAACTATAAAGATGGACATGGTCGAGATGAGGGTGACAGTCATCAGACCGACCGATCAAGAGAAAAAGAAAAATAAAAAGAGGGCAACAACCAACAAGGAGGAAAAAGCTATCCGGGACGTTTCGAAAAGCCGCCACTACATCCCGGCCAGCAGTGTAGTGAGAGAGAGCAGGTCCCGCATAGTAAGCCCTCTGAAAAATTGAAAAGTACAGTGTTCAATTGACTAGGAGATCATGCTTCCCAGAAGGATGACGTTGTCACCAACAAGAGGAAGACCGTCCCGGTCGAAGGGCAAGATCTGAACTGCCATGCCAGTCAAGTAGAATTACTTGATGACAGTGCACCAGACAGAAACGACCGAATAGGCGGTCAAGACCTTGAGACCCCGACGGTCGCCCCAGCCATCAGCTTGACGTACTAACAGCTGCAGTGCAAGGTTTATCAAAACGACCTTCCGAAATGGATGCAGTAGACCACAGGCGCGACAGTCTATTTTGTGCTCGGATTAGAGCAGCCCAGCCGCTGGCAAAAAAATAAAGCACCAGTATTGTCATTATATACAGAAAAAGCAGATCCCATCAGACATGTTGGGAAATTCAAGGACCAAATGGAGCTGCTCGGAGTAAGTGACGATTATCGGTGTAGGGTTCCGACTACATTATCCGATACTGCCCAAGAATGGTATTGGAAATTCAAGCCAAATTCCATTACCTCTTGGGAAACTTTCAGGAAGGAGTTTGGTATGCAATTCAGTGCTCCTCGGACCCCTCCAGTTTATGCCAACCACTTGGCTGATATCAAATAGGGAAAGGACGAGTCTTTAAAGATTCATGAGAGAAGCCAATAGAGCAAATGCTATAGGAGATGAGGGGAAGATGGTTGCCATATCTTCTAGAATCACTTATCGGAGCCCTTTGTGGGATATTATACATAGAAATCCAATTTCAACACTTCAACAATTTCTTGACCGAGCGGACAAGTATATGAAATTGGATGATGCAATCGAGAAAGTGGAGAATGGCATAAACAATTCGGGTGGATCGGCTGACCCTCTTAAGAATGGTGGAAACAGTCAGAATGGTGGGAAAAAACGTGGGAATAACGGGTATGACCACCATGAAGAAAAGGAGGCTAAGTCGAGTTCAAACAAAAAGCCAACCAAGTATGAGACTCAGTTCACTAATTACACCACTCTCTCGACTAGCCGAGCGGAAATATATCTTTCTAGTCATGAAGAGGTTCCCTACATGAAACCTCCACCCATCAGGAAAGAGATGAGTAAGAGAGACATGAATAAGTTTTGTCGTTTCAATGGAGATTATAGTCACGACACGAATGAATACAATCACCTCAAAGACGAGATAGAATTTCTTCTCCGGTCGGGGAAGTTGAAAAAGTACTGGGCAGAGACACCCCAAGGAGAAGGAGGCAGCATTAATCCTGGGTTCAAACAACAGAGATCTCCACCCTTGCAACCCGGTCCTGTGGACTTTACCTTAGACACTATATGTGCAGGTCAACACTTGGTTGAGGATAGTAACAAAGAAAGGGAGAGATATGCCCAGACACTTCAACATGAGCGGGAATGCTAGGATCAGATTTGGTGAACGGAGCCTGATCAGGAACCACTGGAATGGCGAGCGTTTGTGGATATATTATTTGTAAATACCGCTTTCAGAGTGGTAGCTTAATTTCAAGTTGTTTGACTTGTTATTTAAGTTTGGTTTATGAGTTGGTTATTTGCTAACCATTCATTTATTTTTTGAACAATTTTTGTTGTTTCAGACTCGTTATTAGACACGTTTTGTCCTTTTTAATTTACTAGTAATAAAAGAGACTACACGCAGCGTGGTCGATTCTTGCTGCAAATATGCATGTGTGTTAATTATCCGAACAGTGTTCAACTGGTCGATAAAATTGGACAGTGTTCAACAGGTCGATATGTTCAAGAAGTGTTCAACTACTCGAATATTTTCCATATATTCTATGTGTTTCACGAGTAATTAACTGCTTGAACAGATTCGGTCAAGTATCAAGTGACCAAGGATCTTTCAACCCTCGATTACTTGGGGGGCACATGGGGAATAATGGTATATAATTTAACACAGGAAATAAGAGCACGAGTTAAGATATTTTTTTTAGGCTGACTTGTAAAATTTTCAAGTCAAAAAGGGCCATTAAGCTAACTTGTTTGACAAAGCTTAAGCAACTTGGAATTTTTCAAAATTTCAATTTAGAAGTAGATATTCATGTGAGAAAAAACATTATGCTCATCAAAATGTTGGAGCAATAAGAGTGTGAGAAAGTATACTTAGTAGGGACTTATAAAATGTCTAGAATTTCTAAGTTAGAAAACTAAGTACTCATGCGAAAATATAAGGCATACATTAGAGTGACTTTACTATTCACAAAAAACTTATAATGTTTTAAGTCTAAAAAGACTAAGAATATTTCATGTTACCAAAGAAAAGTAAAGTATAAATGCCAAAACCTTGGCTGTACGAGAAAAATATCAAAGCTACTAAGCAACAATTGTCTTCACAAAATTATAAGAAAAAAGAGTAAACTACTGGCCAGGTACAAAGTTAAGCTGATCAGGTGAAAAGGTTTCCTAGTCGGGAGAGCGTATACAACTTCCCTGGTCAGCTAAGCATATATCACTGGTCGAGTTGGAAACTCTGTTGTTGAGCATGACTAACAGTGATGAGTCCTTGGAGTGAACCAAACAAACACGAATAAATGAATGCAAAGAAAAAATATTTACTACCCAGTAAAATATTTTCTCTGAGCAGTAAATATATTTACTACCCAGTAAAATATTTTACTGCCCAGATAAAAATGTATGAAAGCAATAATAATAATCAGAAATTTTTGGTGCATGTCCGAGCAGCCAGGCACGCGGCCGAGTGGCTGTGGTGTCCAAATGGCTAGGCGTGCGTCCGAGTAGCAGGGTGCATGTCCGAGGAGCAGGGTGCGTGTTTGAGCGAATGCATATGTCCGAGTAGCAGTCCGTGTATCCAAGGGGCACGCTGAGAGTGGATGCGCTTCTGAAGGAGCTGAGCACGCCAAGGGGGGTGCGCATCCGAGAGGATGCGTGTCCGAGGCTGGCCATCTGAAGAGATCCGTGTTCGAGCGGATGGAAGAGTCTATTCGAACGGCTGGCCACCCGAGGAGCTTCGTGTCCAAGTATCCAAGGAGCCGCGTGTCAAGGGGCCAGGCATGCCGAGAGGATGGGGCATTCCTGAACATCTTGGTATATCCGAGGCTGCATGCTCGAGAGGTTGGGCATATATGCAGAGTGGTGTCCGAGGAGTGGTCTGAGAGGCTCGCGTGTCCAAGGAGTAGCATGCCTGAGGAGTGATGTCTGGGAGGTGGTCCGAGAGGCTGGCATGTCTGAGGAGCAGCATTACCGAGGAGCTATTTGGGTTCCGAGGGCCAAATGAAATCTGATCGGTTAGGAATTGTAAAAGAAACAAGTTTGATGGGCTAAAGGGTATGGTTGATAGCGTGAGGTATAAGCATATTTTGTTAATCTTGGACTGTGCAAATAAGATCAAGAAGGGAAATTCAAGGGTTCAACAAGTTTCAAGATAACATCAATGATTATCCTACACCCTTGAACCCGAAAAAGCAATGGAAATAGGAAACTGATAACTATTACTTTTATGGACAGAAAAGCTCATCATGGGTTTACCTCAAAAGTGAAAGTTATTGACCGAGTGGAAGCTTTTGGACAACGTGAATAACTATCATTTAGAGAAAAAGGTTATCATATGAGAAAATCATATAATAAACTTGGGGGCAAATGTTATCCCAAAACTTTCGTTCGATGATGTGGCAATAAGATGGGACAAGTGGCAATGCATGGTCAGTAAATGACACATTAATAGTCAATAAATGTGTTGACTAAAGAAGGGCAAAGGTTTGAAATTAATATTCAGAGTTGTGTATTACTGGTCACGAAATTGATTTATCTGGTCAGGAAGTAATTTGACCAATCAGGTAAGGTTTCTGTTCGACCAGTAAGGTTTTTGACCGACCAGTAATGTGTTTTGGCCGACCAATAATGTGTTTTGGCCGACCAGTCACTTCAGTCATGTGTTTTTGCCGACCAATAATATGTTTTGGCCGACCAGTAATGTGTTTTGGCCGACCAGTCACTTCAGTAATGTGTTATCAGACTAGTAAAGTGTTTTGGCCGACCAGTCATGTGTTTTGGCCGACCAGTAATGTGTTTTGGCCGACCAGTCACTTTAGTAATGTGTTTGGGCCGACTAGTAAAGTGTTGTGGCCGACAAGTCACTTTACGAATTAGGTTTATCCGGATAGTAAGCTTGTGAAGATGTTTTGCCTAACCAGAAGGGTTATATAGCCGACCAGTCTCACTTAAGGGAATGGAGTTGGCTGACCGGACAGATCAGAAACTCAACCCAATGACTCTTCAACAAAGTTTCGGTAACGAATCAGTTAGAGTCATTCGTAACTACCACGAGAATTTCTCAGATATCCCGAAGTAATAGCTATATTGTTGTAATTTAAATTTTTTATTATTTATTAATTAAAGTCGGTTGAAAAAACTAAGAACCCCGTCAAAACAGGATATTTCTCATGTATGATCCACGAGCCTATAAATAAATGGCTCATGACATCATTTGGGGGGATTGATCTTTGGGAGACTTGAAGACTCTCTAAATTTTGAGACTTTGGGACTGTTACTTGGGGCATTCTTGGGACATTTTCTTAGAGAACTTAGAGAGAAAAGCTTGTATTCTTTAGAGAGAGAAACTATGTATTTTTCTACTTACACTTGATAAACTCAGTTGGCTCAGGTCCATCTGATCTTAAGTATAAGCCACATATATCACAACTCTAAGTGGATTAGGCGATTACCAACAAATTGGGGCTAAACCACTATAAAATTATTGGTGTCATATTTTCTCTTGAAGGCTTAGTGTAGTTTTGACGTCTATTCGTCGTTGGCCAAAATTGTGGTCAACAACTTTCATTTTGACTATAATTAGGGAGTTTTCAAGACCATTTGAGGGTGCTTATTTGAGGGGAGAGGTTATACCAAAAAATTCCTACATTTGGAAGACCACTCCATTCTGTTCATCTTTTTCTTCTTTTTGGTCATTTTTTTTATGAGTTTTTAGAGGAAAAATTTGGGGATTTCTCCAACAAATTTTCCTATTTAAGTTTGTAATTTTTTGGTTTGTAATTTCTATTCTAGTTATGAGTTTCTAATCTTTTTAAGATTATTAAGGTGATGATGAAACAATATGTAACTAGATAGTATTTATGTTGTATGTTGATTTCCCATTTTGTGTAATTAAAGTTTATGGATTTTCTTCTTCAAATACTTTCTTCCATCTTAAATATCATGTATATTTTATTGTTAGAACATATTTACAGTTTGTTCTTCATTAGTGCAAAATCATAATATTCTTTTATTAAGGTGTGCCATTAAATTGTGGGCATCAAATGCCTAGAACAAAAATATTATGTTTTGCCTTATAAATAATATTCATTGATTTATTTGTTATTTAATTAGATTGATTTACATTAAATACTTTGAAATTATAATTTTAAAAGTGACGATAAATCCTCTATTTTTATAAAAACTTGTGCTTAAATAGAATATCTAATATGAATAAGTGATGGTTTGATTAATTTCTACGATTACTAAAACTTGGATATCAATGTACTCAAACATATTATTGAACTTATATTTTGTGGATTCTAATACCTTAATAATCTTCTTTTACCAACTTGTTTACAATTTCTATCTTATTTATTTTTATTTCTTTAATATCTTTATTATTATCTCTTATTTTATGGTCATAACATTAAAACTCATCATTCTTTGGAGCTAGGTTAGAATTTATTAATTTTGGTTTAAATTAGTTTTCTTTTTTATTTTAGACAACTCCTTTGGGTTCGATCTCGTGCTTACACGAACACTATATTTCATATACGATTCGTGCGCTTGCGAGTTATAAATTTTTAAAACATACTCATTTTGGGTCCATCAGCCTCGACTCATGGGTGCTCTGTGCCTCAGGTAAGGGCAAAGAAAAGGTCGATCAACCATGGGTCGGAGGGCTTGGAGCGGTGCGTACATGTTTGGCCTACCTGGTCGCCACGACTGGGGTATTTTTGAGGTGCAGGTTATAAACGTTGATTTTGTCTCTTAGGTCGACTGTAAAGTAACTTTTGGAGTTGTAAATATGTTTCCAAGTAGTATTTTGGGATCCCAATGTAACATTTTTGTGATTTAAACGAATGACCATCATTTTACACCAATATCTTATTTAGATTAGTTTTCATTTTAATTAACCTCACATTTTGGTCTAATACCTAGAATAGCGAGCTAATGGCACCTTTTAAAATCACATGGTAAGGACTCTAAGTTAAGTAGGGCATAACATATGTGGTTAAGTAGTCACAAACTTTAGACACCATGACCTTGGTTGACTTTGTACAAGTCTTTAGCAAAAAGCACTACAACGTTGTAGTGCTTACAACCAGAGTTGATGAGTTTGTGACGCTGACATAGGGTAGTCTTTCAGTCATAGAGTATGCCCAGAATTTTGAAAATCTAGCAAGGTTTACATCTGAGATAGTCCTTACAGAGGCCATGAGAATTCAGAGATAGGGGACTGAAACCTATGATTGCTAGGAATGTCAAAATGGCTAGTATGAAGCTAGTTAGATATGTTGAGATTCTGGAAAAAGCTTTAGACGCTGAGTACATAAAGAACCGTATATGGAAGGATGGTGCTACAAGGAGAGAGGCTAATAAGAGTGAAGCCTTGCAAGGCAGTAACAAGAGGAAGGCCCAAGAGGGTCAACACAGCGGCACTGACAGGCAAATATTTAGGAGACTGTCAGGCAAGCTCCAACAAATGTTACAAGTGCGGTTAGGCGGGCCACCTGAAAAAGGATTGCCCACAGTTGAGAGAGGGAGCGAGGGAAGGAAAGAATGGCAACCTAGTGTCGGCCAAAGTCTTTACTTTGACTCAAGGGGAAGTAGCCAATAGTAATACCGTCATCAAAGGACAACTCCTGTAACGCCCTACTTCCTTAGAGCCGTTACTAAGTGAGTTTTAAGACAAAACAGTGTGCAAAGAACTCGCTAACCGAGGTTTTCTTACGAAAGTGTGACTAATTAAAATTTAAGGCTGTAATCTTTGAAAATGCGTTGATTCAATGAAAACTTCTAGTATTAAACATTTGGGATCCCAAAATAAGGTTTGAAAACTATTTACATCTTAAAATGAGTTTACAGTTGATCAATCATAAAAATCCTAGATTATTACAGCCATTTTTCGAATAAACCCCCAGCCAAAGCAGTCGGGCAGGCCAAACATGTACGCGTCGCTTCACGCTCTCCGTACTCATGGTTGGTTGACTCAGACATTGCCCTTACCTGCAACACAGAGCACCCGTGAGCCGAAGCCCAGCAAGAAAACTCATGCAGAACATAACATATGCAATTTATACAGTTTATCATAACAGATAATCCACATACAAACAAGTCAACCATTAGACTAAGCAAACACGGCCATGCCGCCCCCGAAGCCTTACCGAAGCCTGGGGTCTCGGTCCTCACCGCAGGGATATCACACGTATCCCCTGGGTCCTACCCTCACCATAAGCATCCCATGTGCTAGGTGTTACTTCCGGCTCCGCTGCCGTACCCGGCCTACGCCGCACTCGGCCCTTGCCGTTCATTTCATTATAATCATACATAGCATAAATCAAACAACATTCATACAATTGTCAATACATGTAAGTCTACACCCTAACATGTAATGAAATATAGGGCCATGCCCGGCAATCATCTCATCATGCAATATAGGGCCGTGCCCCGCAATCACACTATGGGCCCACGCCCTATCCTACGGGTGTTATAGTTTTCTTACCTGTATTCCGAGCCTCCTGATGCACTAAAGCCGCGAACACGGTCCTCTAGCACGAGCCTCACCAACATCCTAGTCACAACACACAAGAAGCATCCCTCAATACTAATCAAATCAAAAACCGCTTCCCGGGACTAATCCCACACTCTCGGGACTCCCAAATCCCTAAAACAATTCATCGGAAACATCCCCCGAACCCCCGGAGCAAAAGCTCAAAAATGCAACTTTTGGTGCCCTGAAAATGGCCTTGTGCCGCGGCACAAGAAAGTTGTGCTGCGGCACCCATCAGACAGGGGCTCCTCGCCGCGGCACGAAAAAGCTGTGCCGCGGCACGCCTTCGCAGACCCAGAATTCTGGGTTTTCTCCTGCGTTTTCTCCGAGCTAAAACCTTCCCAAATCATACCAAACCAATACACAAACCCCAAAACTCAATTCCAAGCTTCATATGAACAATACAACAACCTATAGGCTTTAGATACAAGATCAAAACATCAACACACTCAAGAATCCACCCCTTGATTCCTATTTTCAGCAACTCAAACCAAAAACTCAAACACACAACTCAAGCTCTAGATTTGACAAATCAAAACAGAAATCAAAACTTAGATGTGTATAAAACCCTTACCTCAAATGGAGAACCCACACAAAGTCCTTGATCTCCTCCTAGACTCCCACTTCTCCTTCTCTTCTTCTTCTTGCCCTAACCTTCTTTCTCCTTCTCTTTCTTCTCTTCAATTTCTATCAAGCCTTAAGTGACATAAATGCCCAAACCGAATACCCCTAAATCCCAGCTGCAATATGTCTATAACCCTTGCCAAAAGACCATATTACCCTTTCCTACTAATCCCTCCTAACTAAACCTTCAAGGGCACTTAAGTCTTTACACATCATTTCAATTCTATCACTTTTTACCTTAAAACTTGTTACCCACAGCAGTAACTAATGGTTACCCAGGTTACTAAATCTCCAATAACCATTACCCGCTAAATCTCAACTTAACCATAAAACTCCCAAAGTACCCCTAGGCTCCTCCCGAGCCGGGTATAGAAATCCTGTTGTGACTGTTGAGTTAACTACCTCTCTAGGACCGTCTCGGCACGTGCATCACAATAATAAAACCACACTCACGTGGTACAAATCACAGAATACAATTATCACATACTAATACAGTTATGCCCAACATGGCCAAAATTACAATTACGCCCTTTCTAACACGATCCGGGCCTACATGCATACTAATATACGTAGTCATGCATCTCAGATAAACAAATAGCCAAATAACATGCTTTAAATCATAACCATGCATTTAACTCATAAAATCACACATAAATCCCATTATGCCCTCCAGGCATGCTAATCAAGGCCCTTAAGCCTGATTAGCAATTTTGGGTCGTTACAACTATCCTCTCCTCATAAAAATTTCGTCCTCGAAATTTACCCAAACACATCAGTCAGAAAACCCGAAACTCTGACCCTGAATCCCAAGGTCCACCGCCTTTACTTTAGTTCCCAACAACACCCTTTTAGGCGCAACAATCTTGCCCCGCAAGATCTTGTCTAACGGCCATACACTCGATAGCCTCTCGTTTACACCGCAACCCTGCTGAAGCCTCAGGGTCTGCCTAGATTACAATGTCCAATTCGTTGTCTTATTCCTGATTCCAGAGATACTCAAAAGTTATCACCTCTACCAGGTGGGATCGACTTGTAGGCCCCGCTGGCCTAACCCTTAGTACAACTTCAGAATTTTACGTTGAATCAAGAGTCAGAACTCTCCCTTCTTTCTCTGAACGCCTCACAGATCCCCGTCTGTTATTACGCAAAGACGCAACTCTTTCTTCCCGGAACTTTATTTCCTCAAAACTTATCAATTTACCAGCTCTTTATTCTTTCAAATTGGCAGACACCCCTGCCTTAAGAAGTTTCAACGACCTCTTTGGCTTTCTCTCTGAACTAAAGCCAAACCATAGTATTCACTTTCCTTCACCTCTTATCATGTCCTATGTCGTGTTACCTTAACAAGACACTAGCGACTGCCACCACGACTAACTCGTCAGGGATTACACTTCCCTTAATACCTCAAGTATTCGCCTACTCAGCGCTCAATTCTTTAAAATATCCGATAAACTTTCAGACTGCCATTCCACTTGCAATCAGCTGATAATTCCAGATTCCCACTCTGTTCTTTTTCGTTCTTTAGACCCATTCCAAAATTTAAAATACTCTTGGGTCTTAATTCCGAATCATCGACGTTTTACCCTGCTATCAGTTCACCTGAACCAACTACATTAACTCAAACCACCGAGTTAAAACTTTTCATGTCCAAACACTTTACTCAAGGTCCAAAGTGGTCTATTCCCGTGATACATTACCACATCACTTAACCCCTCAGGGTCCAAAGGAAAACACTAGATTCCGTCACCCGCTCGACCCTCCCGGTACGACGTACCCTAGGAGGTGGAATGATATCCATTCAGAATTCTCGTTCATAAACCAAATCTAATTGGATCCTTCATCCATTCCTGGTATCCCAACTTGTACTACCTTAGCAGGGTCCTTCCCTGTTTCAACTCAAGCCAACACTTCGGATTCCATCGCTCAGTGACACTCACCAGTTAATCATACCTGCCAACGTTACGCCGATCTCAGTCATTGCCTTGTATCTTCCATTACAATCTATGGCGTTATTCCTTGACTTACACATGCCTCCCAGCTAGGAGTTCCGCCTCCAATTATATCTCCCCTCGCACAAACGAGGAATTCAGACACCGATCACCCGTCTGTTACCTTCCCCCACATCTGGGTCTCAATGTTAACCTTCTTACTAATACCCAACACTCAAGTACCTTATGCCATACACAACAGTCGACTTAATGTTCCAAATGTATCAACCAGGTTCATTCTTTCACCTCCCGCATGGTTCGATCCAACCTCGCGCCAGATGCGCCTGGGCATGCATAAACCGTGGTGCACCCCCACAAATCCATGTCCTCATCATAGATCAAGTCCTTTATGCCATTACTCTTTACTTAATCATAACACACAAGAATTCCATCATCGTCCGTAACCAATCAAATCTTACCTTGTCTTCTGAATTTCTTTCTGATTTTGACACCACTCAATCCGTCTAACCTCAAGTTTTACTGTTCTTCTCATCTCTGATGTAGTCGTCTCCGGAGGTGCTTGTGCAATAGATGACGCTCTTACCAGTCTTGTTATGCTTTCAATTCTTTAGACGCTCTTTATTAGCCTCTTTGTGACTTCAGAACAATTCTTCTCTTACCTGTCCTTTCTTCTTGCAGCTGTAATCTGAGAACTCCTGACGACACCCAACTAACACTCCGTAGAACCTTACCTGAGACTCTGCCTTCTGGGTACTAACGTCTTCAGCATAAAAATCAGTTGCTCACCATTTCCATTTGGGAGTAATCCACATGCACTGCTCGTGAGCTTGAAGGGGACTTGCCCATACCGTTCACGCATTCTCCGCCTAAAGAACTTGCCTGTGCTGCTGTAGCTTGAACCATTCCAGAATCTTTGTTACCAACTCCTCACACTCTAGCCGGCGCAAACTAGACAATCCACGAAATGCCTCTATCCTTGGTTTCCAGCTGGTAATAACCAGGTCGTAGATCAACTCTTGGGGACATCGTCCCATCTTGTATCCAACATTGTACTTTTCGCTCTAACCCGACGATGCTAACAATCCCCGCAGTATAACACACTGGCTACACCAGGGCCAAATTCCTTCGATTGCTTCAACAGACTTTCTGTCAGCCAAAACCACCTTTTACAACATTCTTTATACCAATCCTATATGTAGTCTGACCTTGAAGTATTCCCTAAATCTTTCTTTGCATACCCACATAGCTTTCCCACTGGTCAGCTCTGTCTCCTTTACGTACTACAGATGATATCCTCAACAATCCATCTGTTATAGTTCTAATTCCTTCTCAATAGGTATTACTGTCCTCAGCCTCTCGAATGGCACCAATGAGGCAACCTTTCTATGTCCATCACCCTCTCGGGACATTCTCAACACCGAGTCCTTCCAGTTCGTTACATGACCAATGCATAAACCATTCTGTTAAATACTCATCCTCGAGGAATCATCCTTGAACTACGAATGTAGCGAGGCATTCAAGTTCTCCGTTCCCTCACCACGGGAAATCCATCCTAACATATCGAGTTACTCTATGTAGAAGTCACGCCCTCACCTGACCTCCTCTCAGGTGGCATCCTCTCCCCCATGCGCATACTAACTAACCTTCCTGGTTCCTGTCGCTAGCTCGACAACCACCTTAGTAACCAAACTTCTTTCAAATCTCAAATTAGGTGCCCAAGCACTGTCTGGGGTCCTTTCCCCTCAAAAGTGAGAATCCGGCCTCGCTGCGTTCTATCAACACAAGTACCATCTTATCAATCAGACTTTTCCCCCTTTCGTGCAAACCAGAAGCCGTAGAACTATCCGGGGTTCCTTTAACTCGATTATCACGATTCTCTCTTTACTAATTCCATCAAAGGAAGCACTGCCCCTGCGGCTCTAGCACTCATGCTCTAATCATCAACCATCAGTTCCTCGAACCACATGGCTCTCTCTGCCATCCACATACAGACGATAAATCCTTACATCAGAATAGCCCAAACTCCTTAGACTATTCCAAATCTCGAATCCTTAAATGGGTCGCCATCAATTCCAGATACACCCATCAGTATAAATTCCCAAAATGAATTATCCAATTCACCAAACCCATTGATCTATGCTGTTGTTACCCTAACAACCCAAACTAAACTTATAAGTCTGCCCGTCTCCACGGTTCTAATCATGTCTTTAAAATCTCTTCTAACCATTCATCATCTAGGTTCTTTCCAACCCATTAAGCCAGTACCTCAGCCCGAGTACCAAATCCGGGTATCTCTCTGCCTCAACATTAACACAACCCTCTAATCAGGATCTCTCATCCTCTTAACCAAGGGTGGAAATAACTCTGCCCATCTATTGATAATTCCTTATCAGCCCGAACTCTCCATAATACCCGAGGATAACACCCCTTAAACCTTTCATGTAATACCCTTATCTGTCCATACCTCACAGTAGACCAACACTGGTAACCTTACTGTTAAAACATCGAAATCAGCTATTTCCCCAGAGAAATCCGCTGTTCTTTTATCCCATCTCAACTAACAAACTCCACAGCCTACTCACACACTAGTGACTCACTGCTACTACTTCCAGGGATAACTGGAGATCTCAACTCCAACTTATATCTAGAATCCCCTTTTCAACACAATATCAAGTCCCCAAACCCTTCTAGGAACCAACAACTCGAGTTCATCCGTCGAAACCGACCAAACTCCTGAACTCAGAGGTTTATACCCTGAACCAACTCACAACTAAATCCAAATATCCACAGGTATAATGCACACACAAGCATATACTAGTTCAAATCCACAATGTCACACATTTAGCTCCCAGATTCAATCATTACTAAGTAAATCCATACTCATCATGCTTCAAACAAGCCAATATACAAATATAACATATGAATTTAATCTAGAGAATTAACCACATACACTCAATATGCGAACCATTATGCCAATTTTCATCCATATGCATAATAGTATTATTCAGCATGCATCAATCTCAACATGCAATAGTCAAGGGCCCAACCCAACAGCATCTCATGCATATGTTATTTCATTCCTCATGCTCCATATAAATAAGCAGGCAAACAGGGCATTCAAACATATATTTAGACACGTGAATCAATCATACCAACCAACCCTGAGTTGAGCTTGTCACTGACAGCGAGCGTACATGTTCGGTCGATCTCCAGAACCAATAACCCTTGGCTCGCTCTGATATCAAGTTGTAACGCCCTACTTCCTTAGAGCCGTTACTAAGTGAGTTTTAAGACAAAACAGTGTGCAAAGAACTCGCTAACCGAGGTTTTCTTACGAAAGTGTGACTAATTAAAATTTAAGGCTGTAATCTTTGAAAATGCGTTGATTCAATGAAAACTTCTAGTATTAAACATTTGGGATCCCAAAATAAGGTTTGAAAACTATTTACATCTTAAAATGAGTTTACAGTTGATCAATCATAAAAATCCTAGATTATTACAGCCATTTTTCGAATAAACCCCCAGCCAAAGCAGTCGGGCAGGCCAAACATGTACGCGTCGCTTCACGCTCTCCGTACTCATGGTTGGTTGACTCAGACATTGCCCTTACCTGCAACACAGAGCACCCGTGAGCCGAAGCCCAGCAAGAAAACTCATGCAGAACATAACATATGCAATTTATACAGTTTATCATAACAGATAATCCACATACAAACAAGTCAACCATTAGACTAAGCAAACACGGCCATGCCGCCCCCGAAGCCTTACCGAAGCCTGGGGTCTCGGTCCTCACCGCAGGGATATCACACGTATCCCCTGGGTCCTACCCTCACCATAAGCATCCCATGTGCTAGGTGTTACTTCCGGCTCCGCTGCCGTACCCGGCCTACGCCGCACTCGGCCCTTGCCGTTCATTTCATTATAATCATACATAGCATAAATCAAACAACATTCATACAATTGTCAATACATGTAAGTCTACACCCTAACATGTAATGAAATATAGGGCCATGCCCAGCAATCATCTCATCATGCAATATAGGGCCGTGCCCCGCAATCACACTATGGGCCCACGCCCTATCCTACGGGTGTTATAGTTTTCTTACCTGTATTCCGAGCCTCCTGATGCACTAAAGCCGCGAACACGGTCCTCTAGCACGAGCCTCACCAACATCCTAGTCACAACACACAAGAAGCATCCCTCAATACTAATCAAATCAAAAACCGCTTCCCGGGACTAATCCCACACTCTTGGAACTCCCAAATCCCTAAAACAATTCATCGGAAACATCCCCCGAACCCCCGGAGAAAAAGCTCAAAAATGCAACTTTTGGTGCCCTGAAAATGGCCTTGTGCCGCGGCACCCATCAGACAGGGGCTCCTCGCCGCGGCACGAAAAAGCTGTGCCGCGGCACGCCTTCGCAGACCCAGAATTCTGGGTTTTCTCCTGCGTTTTCTCCGAGCTAAAACCTTCCCAAATCATACCAAACCAATACCCAAACCCCAAAACTCAATTCCAAGCTTCATATGAAAAATATAACAACCTATAGGCACTAGATACAAGATCAAAACATCAACACACTCAAGAATCCACCCCTTGATTCCTATTTTCAGCAACTCAAACCAAAAACTCAAACACACAACTCAAGCTCTAGATTTTACAAATCAAAACAGAAATCAAAACTTAGATGTGTATAAAACCCTTACCTGAAATGGAGAGCCCACACAAAGTCCTTGATCTCCTCCTAGACTCCCACTTCTCCTTCTCTTCTTCTTCTTGCCCTAACCTTCTTTCTCCTTCTCTTTCTTCTCTTCAATTTCTATCAAGCCTTAAGTGACATAAATGCCCAAACCGAATACCCCTAAATCCCAGCTGCAATATGTCAATAACCCTTGCCAAAAGACCATATTACCCTTTCCTACTAATCCCTCCTAACTAAACCTTCAAGGGCACTTAAGTCTTTACACATCATTTCAATTCTATCACTTTTTACCTTAAAACTTGTTACCCACAGCAGTAACTAATGGTTACCCAGGTTACTAAATCTCCAATAACCATTACCCGCTAAATCTCAACTTAACCATAAAACTCCCAAAGTACCCGTAGGCTCCTCCCGAGCCGGGTATAGAAATCCTGTTGTGACTCTTGAGTTAACTACCTCTCTAGGACCGTCTCGGCACGTGCATCACAATAATAAAACCACACTCACGTGGTACAAATCACAGAATACAATTATCACATACTAATACAATTATGCCCAACATGGCCAAAATTACAATTACGCCCTTTCTAACACGATCCGGGCCTACATGCATACTAATATACGTAGTCATGCATCTCAGATAAACAAATAGCCAAATAACATGCTTTAAATCATAACCATGCATTTAACTCATAAAATCACACATAAATCCCATTATGCCCTCCAGGCATGCTAATCAAGGCCCTTAAGCCTTATTAGCGATTTTGGGTCGTTACAGCTCCCTATTTCTGGTATGATTTGTAGAGTCCTCATTGATTTTGGAGTAACTTACTCTTATGTTGCTATAAATGTAATTGATAAACTAGGATTGCCTTGTAAATTATTTGAGCGTAGTTATAGTACCATTACCACTATGTCATCAACTAGGTGGTTACAGTCAGCTTCCATAGTAGTTGAGGACAGAGAGTGCCCAGCAATCCTCATAGAGTTAGACATACCAGATTATGATGTCATACGTGGCATGGAAAAGTTAGCCAAATATGGAGCAGTGATAGAATGCCAGGGAAAGACAGTAGAGTTAAGACCTAAGGAATAACTCTTTTCTTTTAAGGGAACAGGGAGGAGATTTCGGACACTCATTGTGTCTGCGCTAGAAGCTTGGAACATGATGCAACATGGGTGCTCATCAGTTTTGGAAAATCTTGTGGATAAGTCTAGAGAGACCGAGTTAGAACCAGAGAATGTTCACATTGTTTGTGAGTTCGCGGAGGTGTTTCTTGAGGACTAAACTGGTTTACACCCGGATAGAGAAATTGAATTTATGATAGAACTTTCACCGGAAACGACATCAATATCCAAGGCACTCTGCTAAATGTCACCTGTATAGTGGGAGGAACTCAAAACCTAACTACATGAATGTTGGAAAAGGGGTTCATACGACCGAGTCATTCGCCATGGGGAGTACAAGTCCTATTTGAGAAAAAGAAAGGCAGAAGTACGAGGATCTGCATTGATTACCGAGAACTCAATAAGGTCATGGTTAAGAATAAATATCCTTTGCCTAGGATAGATGACCTCTTTGATCAATTACAAGGGGCATCACTATTTTCAAAGATTGATCTGCGATCCAAGTACCATCAACTAAAGCTGAAGGAAGGAGATATTCCTAAAACAACATTCAAAACTCGCTACGGGCACTATGAGCTTTTAGTGATGTCTTTTGGACTCACTAATACCCAAGCGACATTCATGGACATGATATACATGGTGTTTAAGGACTACTTGGATAATTCGTAGTGGTTTTTATAGACGATATCCTTATATATTCAAAGATTAAGGAGGAGCATGAGGAGCACCTGATGTGTACGGTCAATAGACTACGAGAGCACCAAATTTATGATAAGTTCTCTAAGTGTGAATTTTGGTTGGAACAAGTGACTTTCCTAGGGCTTATAGTGTCCAAGAATGGAATAGCAATGGACCCAGCAAAGATTGAGGCCATTAGAGATAGGCCCCAACCCAAGAATGCCTCAGAGGTTCGATGCTTCTTAGGGTTAATGGGTTACTATCAGAAGTTTTTTTTATGGTTTCTCTAAGATTGTCACACCCTTGACCAACTTAACTCGCAAACACCAAAAGTTCTCATGGACTGAGAAGTGTGGAGAAAGCTTTCAAATTAAGAAGGATAAGTTGATCTCTGCACCGATTCTTTGGGTTCCCACAGAGGGCGGGAAGTTGGTGGTGTATTGTGATGCATCTAAGAATAGTTTAGGGTTGGTGTTGATACATAATGGAAAAGTGGTAGCCTATGCCTCGAGACAGCTCAAGGACAACGAGCATGGACACCCCACCCATGATCTTGAATTAGTAGCAGTAGTGTTTGCACTGAATATATGGAGACACCACCTTAATGGAGATAAGTTTGAGATATACACCAATCATAAAAGTCTGAAGTACTTCTTCACCTAGAAAGAGCGAAATATGAGACAACAAAGGTTGTTAGAGTTAGTAAAGGACTATGATTGCAAAATTTTATATGATCCAGGCAAGGCCAATGTGGTGGTCGATGCATTAAGTAGGCAAGGATATGGAAGTTTCACAACTCTAAGTATAGTAGAGGAATCTCTCCAGAAAAAGATTATTAACGCCAGTATTGAGCTAGTAATAGGAGGCCTAACAAACCTAACTCTATAGTCTTCCCTACCAAAACAGATTAGAGAAGGGTAGAAGGTAGATGAAGCCCTAATAACGCAAGAGGCTCTAGTACAAGAGAGTGGTGGTGGCGACTTCACTATGTCTAATGGAGGATTGTTGCGATATAAGGATAGGATTATCTGCCTAATGATGATGAGATTAAAGCAAGTATTATAAAAGAGGCTCATAAAATACCCTATTCCTTACATCTAGGGTCGAATAAGATATCCCAAGACCTTAAAGCATTGTATTGGTGCCCTGGAATGAAGAAATTTGTTGTTGAGTTTGTTGGCAGATGTTTGACGTGTCAGCAAGTGAAAGCAGAACACCAAAGGCCAACAGGGCTACATCAACCACTTTACGTTCTGATATGAAAGTGGGAAGATATAACGATGGATTTTGTGGTAGGATTACCTAAGACCACAAAACAACATGATTCTCCTTGGGTAATAGTAGATATGATCACTAAGTCAGCGTATTTCCTGTCAGTTAAGTCCACCTACTCAGTGCCCCAGTACGCAGAGTTGTAGTTAGTGAGATAGTGAGACTTCACGGGGTGCCAAAGTCGATTATCTTTGATAGAAGGTCATTATTTACATTGAACTTTTGGAAGGGATTGTAGAAAGCAATGGGTAGCAGGTTGAAATTTAGTACCGCTTTTCATCCCAAGACCAATGGGCAGTCTGAGAGGACTATTCAGATTTTAGAAGATATGTTGAGGTGTTGTGCCTTGGACTTTTCAGAGTCTTGGAGCCGATACTTACCCCTGATCAAGTTCCACTATACCAATAGTTATCAATACACTATCAGAATGGCTCCCTATGAGATGCTTTATGGGCTCAAATGTAGATCTCCCTTGTACTATGATGCAGATGGGGATAAGCAGGTTTTAGGCCCTGAGGTTGTTAAGGATGCCACTGAGGTCATTGAGAAAATCCGCCAAAGGATGCTTACTGCTCAAAGTAGGCAAAAGAGCTATGCAAACCTTAAGAGAAGGGATAACGAGTTTTCTGTTGCCGAGTTTGTGTTATTGAAAGTCTCGCCAATGAATGGTGTTACGTGTTTTGGGAAGAAAGGGAAATTGAGCCTAAGATTTATAGGTCCATTTGAGATTTTGAATAGAGTAGGGAAAGGTTCGTACCATTTATCACTGCCCCTAGCACTAGTTGAAACGGATAACGTCTTTCATATCTTGATGTTGCATAAGTATGTGTTGGAACCCTCTCATGTTTTGAGTTATGAACCATTACAGTTAGAGGAGGACCTAATTTATGATGAATAGCTTGAACGTATCATCGAAAAGGGAATCAAGGAACTCAGATCCAAAACGATTCCATTAGTTAAGGTCTTGTGGAGGAATAGCACATAAAAAGAAGCAACATGGAAGCAGGAAGACATGAGAGAAAGATACCCTGAGTTATTTGGTATGAAATAATTTTGGGATGAAATTCCTTTTAACGATGGTATATTGTAGCGCACCAAATATATATTTTTTTAAATTGTGTGCTTTATTTTGTTATTAATTGTTAAGTGGTAGGAATTTTATTTAATTGTTTTAATTTGTGAATTGTTGAGATTTGGCAGTGTGCACCAAGGTGCATGTTTAGTAGAAATGCACCCTAGCACTTGTGTGTGTGTGTGTGTGTGCATGTACATGATTGCATGGTGAGCATGCAATAATTTCTCCATGCATTATTAAATTTCTTTTCCTTGAATTTTATTTTTATTTAATTAGAGAAAATAAGAGATTAAAGAGGTAAGGTCTTGCACCAATTTTGGAAAATTGAGAAATTGAAAACAAGAGAAGGGGATAGAGAGTGAGATTGGCGTGAGGTACTAGTAGAGGGCAAGGGTGGACTTGTTTCTATTTTTGGGAGGATTAGATTTAGTAAGAATTAAGGAAAAAATGGGAAAGTCTACCATTTGACTTATGAGAGAATAATTGTGGATTAATAGGCAAAATAAAGGGAATACTACTATTAGGAAATTTTCCTTTTCTTTCCTAGCTCAAGGGTTCAACCATTAGAGGCTATATAAAAGAAGGTTGAGAGCTTAAAAGCTCTTGGTGGCTGCCGAATAGAGAGAGAAATTGAGGGAGAGGAGAGTGTGTGAGGGAGAAAGAAAGAAAGAAAGAAAGAGAAGAGAAGAGGAGAAAAAGGAAGAGAAAGAAAAGGATTTTGAAAATCCTAGGATAGTGTTCTAGAAATCATGTTATTTTTTTTTCTTTTTTTCATCTTCCTCTCCATCTAACCTCTAAGCAATAGCATGTCTCTCTTGGTTTTTTCTTAACATAGGTCTTGACGTGTCAAAAGGTTGATCAACTTTGTGGGATTTTTATTACCATCAAAGGAGGTAGTGGATCCCAAGCCTCCTTATTGTTTTGTTGATATTTTAATTCATGTTATTATTTGAATTTTGTTGTTGTGAGAAGACATGATTATGATATATGTGATATGTATATTTTGGAAAATATGAGGGACTGTTTTGATAAACCCTTCCTTTATGATGAAAACCTTATGTATTTTTTGCATGATGGCTATATTCTTTTTGGTGCACCTTGACTATATTTTCTTTTGTAAGCGCATGTTAACCCTTTGGGTTTTCGCCATCATTTTACAATTTTTGCGCGCGCTTGTTATTTTTGTTCGAGAAGTTTCCTTCTCATTATTAGGAATAGTACTATTTTACAAGAATCTCTTTAAGGACCCTTTTTGGCTAGACGGGTTAATAGCCGCTCTAGGCTTATTTGTGGACATCCCCTTTGAGGCCTTACCTCCCCCCCCCCCCCCCCCCCTGGAGGTGTTAGCATTTATTAGGAGGTTATCCTTGTCGAACATTGTTACTCCCTTGATATCGTAAGGGTAGCTAATCCTCATGAATTCAAGAGATGCTTTGTAAGGTTTTTTGTTTTGCTTTTGCTATGTATCCCGCCTCCTAAGTAGCTGGCGAGAATCATCTCATCTTACACTTTGATAATTTTGCTTTTGTATACATTTTGACAATCTCAATTGGCCATGGGTGCATAAGAGGTAGATACGTGCTTGCATAAATGAGAAATGTAATACGCAAATAAGAAACGCATTTCATTGATGATGAGTAGAATACAGAGGCATGTGTGGCAATAATGCGTCTATTACATCATGAGGGAAACTAGGTGACCTCTTTGATTCATAATTACCTCATCAAGGAGGACTTACTACTACATTGGGTGGCTAACTAGGGTAGCCTCTTTTATTCATCATACCAAACATAAAATCTTACCAGATAATCCCTCACCACCATTGACATCACGTGCTTTCAAGGCTCAGTGAATCTTTGTAGCAGGATGTTGTAGCGTTCTCTAGTTTCCTAGAGTATTCGTTGGTGTTTATCATGGGCAACTTAAAGTCAAGCTTCGGTCTACCTATCCTCAGGTGGTCACGACCATCTTCCACTCTGATGTACTTTAGAGCTCTTTCATAGAAGTCGCCATTTTGAGTTCTTCTATAGTCAGGCTACCTACCTTGGTTGCCTCTGGCTCCATATTGAAGTTAAGGATATAAATTTTGGGCCTTCACTTTTGCCTTGCTTTATGTTAGCAAGGCTGGTACCCGACATAGCATAGTCGCATACTGCGTGGTCCTGTTGGAGAAACTCATCAGAAAATTTCTGCCATGATCAGATTGTTCTTGGCCTTAGTCTCTTTCTCTTGAGGTTAGAATTGTTGACTTTCTCTTTCCCTTTGTCTCTAGGAGGACCCATGGGAGGTGTCATCCTCATGTTTGACATTCTTCTGTTGAGCTTCTCTCTTAGGTCGGGGGTGCTTCCTTAGATATAACAAAATCTTCATTCCCCCGGTTAGCATCGTCCCTCCGCCTTTGGTCCTGAGGTTGCACCGTTGGCATGGAGCCCTTGAGATGCTTTGAACTGGGGGTGTTGCTAGTGGAATGTCGAGTCTTCCCATTGGTGTTGTTGGTGGTCGAGGAGGGGGATGCGTACCTAGGCCGGCGACGGGGGTGGCTGACGTTGTTGGAGGATCTCTATTGCGCAGGACGATCGGGGATGACACTTCTCTTCCCCCCAAGAGGTTGGGTTTCCCTCTGGTGTGCCTCCTTTCTAAGGTGGAAAAGGGTCTCTCATGGAGGCCTTTAGTTGGTCTCCATCCATGTGGACCTTCACATCTCGCAACTCTTAGATGAGTCTTGATCACCTTTACCTTTTTATTTGTTGGGAACAGTGGAAGAACAATAGCTTTATACTTATCCTTCCCACAAGCGATGCCAAACTATTGATAGTAAGAACTCGTCAACGATGTTAGGTCAGAAAACTCAAAGCTTAGTAAGAAAATTACTTAGAAAGAACTTGAAGAAGAAAAATGCACAACGACAATGTAGCAAGAACTCATATATTTCATCATAGCCTGAGTATACAATAAATTTTCCAATCCCTTTGTCTGAGGAGTGAGAGTTTATATATAGTGGAGCTCCACTGGCTCTTGGCACATAGTGGTCCCAGGAGACAAGGTAGTACCTAGGTACATGGTTAGGGTAGTGGCACAGATCATAGTGGTGCTAGAGGGTGTGGTATCAGCTCTGGAACGTGGTCAAATGTATTCAAGTAGTGCCACCACTTTGTGTACTATTTTGTATGACCACTACTTGTGTTATATGAATGTCATGGTTGTTCTGATTCTTCCAAGAAAAGCCTTTGCTTGAAGTGTCTTCGTATTCTACTAAGTGTTGGATAACTTATGGGTTACCATAAATGACATATTCAGTCATCTTCTTCAATTATGACTTGAGACCAAGTAATTGTTGGGTCTTTCCTAGTTCTCCTTGTACGTATATGCGGCAGGTTTTGGACTCTACCTTTTGTGAGAAGCCACGGTGAGGGTTTGCCTGGCTGGTGGCACCTATTTCAGGAAGGGAAGTAGGGCCTCTTCAACAAGGCATGGGGAGTATGTGACTAGACAAGGTTCTTCGTGCAAGTCCTCGGGCGAGACGCGGGGTCTCTCGTGGATTCTCGGGAGGAAGATAAGGCACCTCGCGATCTTGGTACTCGGGTGTTCTCGGTAAGGTGTCCTCGGAATTTCAAGTAAGGAGGGCCTCGCATCTTTGGTATGTATTGCGAGGTGTGAGGTCTCCCTAGGAAATTCGTGAGGCGAGTAAAGCACAAGGCCTAGCCTATGTCTAGCATAGTGAGGCCACAAGCGCGTGAGACACGCTTGGTGCATAGGCTGGCAAACGTCTTGCCTAGAGTAACTGGGGTTGCGAAAGGCGCCCTAAGGGAACTTCTTGCATAGTGAGACCTGGGTTTGCACGGGCGTCTCCTATAGTGAGACCATAGGTGCCTTATGCAGGCAACTCTTGAGACAAGGGAATGTCTAGGCTTACTTACGAGGCGATTTCATGTGGGTGAAACTTTTGCAACTTTTGGCTACTACATACTACCCCGAACTTATATGATGAGACCCTTGAGAGATGTAGGTTTGAGTGGGGGTGCTTTTATTAACCTTCGTAGTTACTTCTCATTGGGAATGTCTTGAGTATGTACGCGTACATCCCTTTGCGGAGGGCTCTTACTTTAAATTCTTCATCGAAAAACATTGCTAGTTTACAGTTTCTAACAATTATTAAACAATATCATAGTCTCCAACATGCATATAAAACCAATCATCTCAACTTATCATGCTTTCTAATTAAAACCACCATTAACATAACTCAAAGCTTCAAGAACAATCAAAGAAACCTTAAAAGTGTGAAAAGTTCTCACCAAGATCATGTACAACAACCCAAGCCTTGAAGATCTTCTCTCAAACCATCCTTAATGAGCCCCCACACGAGTTCCTAGTGGCCATAAGTATATGAAGATATCCTCATTCTTCTTCCTGAGATCTTGAACCCTAGTCTAGTCTTGAGAGTGTGAGAAAGAGAGTTCTCTTCTTTGATCATGTGTAGAGCAGCCACCGAATTCAAATTGTGAATTAAACTATAATCATAGTCTCTCACTTTCTATTTATAATGACTTACAATCGCCAAATTACTATCCTACCTTTGATCTAAGCCATTCTCACAATTTCATTAAACCTCTTTTAGTAATTCCCCACTAAACAATTAGTTTCCATAATCCTTAATTAACGTATTCCCCATTAGTTATCTTTATTATGTTATGACCCTTATTAAAAATATTCTTGACAATAAAGCCCCAGGCGCTTGAAGGAAACCGTGATTCGTCACTTTTACTCATAACCCGAGCACCCTCGGTATTTTCCAACATAAAATATCTCTCACTGATATTAATATCACATTAACATATTAATATAATCACATAACACGTAATTTCACAAAATGTCAAAAAAATATCCCTCGAGAGTATTAAATTACAAAATTGCCCTCACAGGCCAAAATTACCAAACTACCCATGAAACAAAAAGACATATATTATAGGGTTGGCACAGAAGCTTTACCTCGCCAGTAGCCCCCGTGACTCGCTACAACAAAAAGTTGTTGAAAGAGAGATTCCCTGAACATGGAGCACAACGCGCAGGTACATGCTGAGCAATAGTCTGATCTCTGAAAACTTGTGGCTGAGAACAATAAACGCGTCAGGGAAAGGAAATACTAGTATGTGGCCATGTTGTACAAGAATTCAAATGTCTATAAATTCGGTGCAAATGGGTTGAACCAGAACAAGCCAATTCTCACAGAAACAAGGACACTTACTCCACTTCAAGCACCATGTCTCACCAAAAATTCTCCTCAAAGAAAATAACTGCAGCACGAATACAAGTCAAAAATCAAAGATGGAGGCGAAACTGACTTCCACAATGAAGAGAAATCAACGCCGAGAAAATCTGGGGGAACAGCACATTTGCGATTGCAAAGACCAATCAGGTCCAAGCATGGAAAGGCTGCAGCTGGTGCTCTGAGCATCTTTAGAATGGGTTAGGAGGCCCCTGGCATTCGGGAGCATTGAAAGGGAATTATTAGAGGTAGAGGTCCTGCTTAAACGATAGCCATGCAAGAGGGCGATGGACTCAGCAGCTACTCGATCCAATGCTTCTAGCTGGTAAGGCCACACTATCCAGCAGTTCGCTGGAGCCTCTCATCGCTCCCAAAGAGCTCCCTTGTCCTCCCTACCATTCCTCTTTTCAAACGGTGAAGAAGAATGGGATCAAGTGGGAACTAAGTCAAGGCTCCTTTCCATTCATGGATGAAGACAACCTTAACACTCCAAGGTATGGCCAATAGTCTCTTAAAGAGCCTCAACTTCAACCCTTCGACTCGACAACTTTCTAGCTCGAGGAGTCTAGGTTGGAAAAACTTAAAGGTGGTAGAGTAACAAGCAAGAGCGATCGTAGAACACACTACAAGAAAAATGCACATTAATGACATTGCATTTGGACATTATTAAAAAAAACGTTATAAATTAATGGGCCTCTGAAAGACTAGGCAGGCATCAATTTTAAACAAAAAGAAGACTAGTGAGGCATTGTGAATTGTTTTGCGGGAGTAAATAAAATTGGCCTACTTAAATACTATTTGACTTCTTCTCTTTTTTCTCATAGCACTCGCTCTCCCTCTCTCAGATGGTGGTAAGGGTCGATGATGGGAGGTTAGTTGTTCTCCCTCTCTCAAGTGCAAGGGCGTGGATGAGCTGTTCTAGGGCTTAGCACCGTAGTGGCCTTTGATGGGGTTGTGGGTGTGACAGTTGTACATCGACAAGGTTGTTGAGGCGTCTGGGTTGGAGGTATTGTTTTTTCTTTCTTTTCTATTTTTTTCCTTTCTGGCATATGGGTTTACATTTTAATGTTTGGAGATGATGTTTGGGTCATTGGGTATGAACTAATCTATTTTGCTTTTAAAACTGCTTGATATTTGTTGTTTTGTTTGAGTCTTTGTAGTGTTTGTCATTTTTTCTCTTCCATTTTTTTCAATCATTTCGCATTAATTTTGAGTTTTAGGATGTTGTGTTTGGTTTGTATGAGATTTTGGTTTATGTACAATCTAGGTCTGTGTGTTTTTTTTGCTCATGTCTCTGTCATTATCTCTCTCACACTCGTTCTCACTTTCTCTGTCTCACTATCTCCATCTCTGTCATACACTCTCTGCCTTACACCTTTTTTTTTCTTCCATATTTTTGGAAGTAAGATTAACTCTTCACTATAATTGTGAAGAATTTTGATTTCTGGGTTCCACGCATGTGATTTGAGTTTTTGATATTTGAATTTTTAAGCCTTACGTGATACATTAAATTTCGATTTTAGACTAATTTGAATGTTTCTATGGTAATGGGCTTTGTTTACTAGTTTCATGTTGTGATGAAATGTTACAAGTACCAAGTAGGGATGATGCCAAATTTTGTTATTTGTACTGCATTATATTCGTCCAAGAGTGACTCCGTATGGCTTGCTTTCTAGGTATTTAGGGGGATGATTTCTATACACAATGTGTCTAATGTGTCTAATGATTTGAAACCTCAAAATATTTTGGTATGCTCTTTGTTGAACTTGATTGTAAAATTGAAGATAAAAGATGTCGACAAATTCTCATCAGCAGCCTTTTAATTTCATTATATCCTTATTACAAGTTAATTCTCTCACTCACCAAGTTAAAATCTGTGATTGTTAGGTGGGGAGTTTGGCTGGGGCGGCACATCTCTTAAAAGATAATGCATGTGTCCTGGGATGAGCTCAACGAGAACAGAAATCTCGTGTGGAACTCAAGGGCAAAAGCTCGTGTGATTCTGATTTCCACTACGAATACAAACCTTGAAAGTGTGGCCTATCTATCCTTTAGACCTTCATAATTTGAAGCAAGAGGTGTCAGAAAAGTTACCACAGGGATAACTGTCATGTGGCATGTAAGCGTTCATAGCGAAGTTGCTTTTTGATCCTTAGATGTCAGCTCTTCCTATCATTGTGAAGTAGATTTCACCAAGTGTTGGATTGTTCACCAACCAATAGGGAATGCGAGGTGGGTTTAGACCGTTATGAAACAAGTTAGTTTTACCATACTAATGACAGGGTTGCAATAGTAATTCAACCTAGTATGAGAAGAACCGTTGATTCACACATTTTGTCCTCGCGCTTGGTTCAAATGCCAGTGGCACAAAGCGACTGTGCGTTAGATTATGATTGAACACCTCTAAAATCCACTGAGATTCAGCCCTGTGGCACTCAGATTCGTCCCTCCTCATTTTATAACATAGGCCATGGGGGTGGGTGCTTGGTGCTCATATGTTTTCTTAAGTGACCTTTCCTTTTCAGTTTTGAGGTAAGGTTAACAAGCACGCATCTTGTATTAAGGAATTATACGTGGTGTTGGTTCATGCACAACGAGCCACATGCCAAGTGGGTGCTTGGTGGCTGGATGTTAGGCAGAGGCTTGCTTTTGTGATCTCAAGTAAGGTTAATACGTCCCTTTTGGGTTTGCTTCTGTGATCTCAAGTGAGGTTAACATATCCTTTTGGCATTTCTTTTGTGATCTCAAGTGAGGTTAACTCATCCCTTTCAGCATTCAATTAGTGATTTCAAGTGAGGTTAACCTTTGGCCTTGTTAGATTGTGGGTCATGTAAATTTTCTGTGTGTTTTCATGTGAGGCTAACATGTTGTCCCTTTTGACCTTGTTCGATAGTGGGCGGGTCATGTAAATGTTATAGGTGTTTTGAAGTGATGTTAACATGTTCCTTATAGCCTTGTTTGATTATGGGTCATGTAAATTTCAAGCAAGTTAATTCATTCATCCTTTTTCTTTTAAATCTCTCACTCCCTCTATCTCCATCTCTCACACCTTACTGTTATTAATCAAATCTATGCCGTAAAATAGGAATGGTTTCAGTGTCAAAGTTTTATTTTTTTTTTGCCTCGTTCAAGATTGGTTCATTTGATATCTTCATTTTATAACAATAAATTACAATACCGCATTTATTTATCTTTTCAATATTGCTTCATTTTATAACATTAAAATACAATACCACGTTTCTATTTCTGCTCAAGATTGCTTCATTTTATAACATATTCTTTATGTATATACAATACATATGTGTGTGTATTAATTTTATAGAGTTTTACTTGGGACGGTTTTTATTGTTGAAGATTCTTTTTTCTTGTTCAAGATTGGTTCATTTCATATATTCATTTTAATACTACAAATTACAATAACACATTTCTTTTTCGATTCAAGGTTGCATCATTCTATAACATATTGTTCATCATGTGAATGCACCATGTGAGGTGCTCATGGGTGCATTTGGTGGTTGGCATGAAAAATAACAATGTGGATGCACAACATGTAGCTCTCATGTTTGATGCAATTGATATTTCACAATGTTTGTGTCGGAGGCTTGGTGCACACCCTGCGCACGGACGTGGAGTGCTCATGTGCACCACATTAGGGGGGGGGGGGGGGTTTCTCATGTGTGCACTTGGTGGATTGCATGTGTGCACCAATCACCATGTGCATGTGCATGCACGTTGCATGCACCACATGGGCACACTTCTTGGTAGTCGATGCCCAATTTTATTTTCCATTTTTTCCCGAAACCACCCACAATTATAATATATACTTCCCAACCATTCATTGCCATTAGAATTGTGCTTTAGCCCAATTTTCTATTTTTTCAACATTTGAATTATTGTAAAATATAAATTTGTTTATGGTGTTTTAAATTTGTAGACCCCTTCTTTACATTAAAATAATCATGCACACAAAATTTCATTCAATTTGGAGACATATTCTTCAGTTTACCCTCAAATATGTCTCCCAAGCAAAAATCATATATGTTCCTAGTAGACACCTTTTTCCTCAGAATGCTCCTTAGGGAGCTTCGGGGGGTCCGAAGTTTATGTGAGGAGGTGGGTTTGATGGGCACCGTTGGTGCACAATAGGCCAATTTTCAGCATCTTTTTGTGTTTTCACACTTATCGGTGCGACCATGGTTCTTCTTAGTGCGTGTGTATGCTTCTTTGACCATGTTGTCATTGCATGTGCATTCGTGTTGGGTTGAGCTGTGTCTAGCATACATGATAGTGTGTGAGTGGTGATTTGGTTGTTTTTGTTGGTTGGCATGGTGTTTGTGCATCGAACTATGAACGCTGCTACCACTTTCAGTGTTGCTACAAGAGCGTAGCTCATTTTGAGTGCAACGTTCCATTTTCTATGTTGACTACCTCTGATGGAATGATTCATTTAGCTGCCCCTTTCCTCCTTTGTGGTTGTTATGGCTGCAAGGTGTACCTCGTAGTAGTCCTTGAGTCCCGAATGTGGCTCTAAAATTTGTTCGGGTCGTTTGGGTCCTTGAGTGCCTGCTTGCTCTCTCGGATGCGGAAAGTTATGAGAGTGTGGGGATCTATGATCTTCGAACCTCAATATTTTCCATTAAAACGGATGATGATTGTAGATGCATCAAGCACCTAACTGATAGGCCAGTGTGTTTGTGCACCTTGCTATGTCCCAAATGAATGATACTTGGTTGATCCTACCAGTAGTCATATGCATGTCTCAAATATTAAGCCATGCATGTGTAAGTATGAACTAATTTAGACTGTGAAACTACGAGTGACTCATTAAATCAGTTATAGTTTGTTTGACGGTATCTAATACTCAAATACCGTAGTAATTCTAGAGCTAATACCTGCAACAAACCGTGACTTCTAGAAGGGGTGAAATTATTAGATAAAAGGTTAATGCGAGCTCTGCCCATTTCTCTGACGATTCATGATAACTCAACGGATCACATGGCCTTCGTGCTGGTGACACATCATTCAAATTTCTGCCCCATCAACTTTCGATGGTAGGATAGTGGCCAACTATGGTGGTGACGGGTGACGGAGAATTAAGGTTCAATTCTAGAGAGGGATCCTGAGAAACGGCTACCACATCCAAGGAAGGCATCAGGTGCGCAAATTACCCAATCCTGACATGGGAAGGTAGTGAAAATAAATAACAATACTGGGCTCTATGATTCTGATAATTGGAATGAGTACAATCTAAATCCCTTAACGAGAATCCAATGGAGGGCAAGTCTGGTGCCAGTAGTCGTGGTAATTCCAGCTCGAATAGTATATATTTAAGTTGTTGTAGTTAAAAAGCTTGTAGTTGGAGCTTGTGTTGGGTCGATCATTCGGCCTTCGGTGTGCACCAGTCGGCTCGTCCCTTTTATCGGCGATGCGCTCCTGTCCTTAATTGGCATGGTCGTGTGTCTGGTGCTGTTACTTTGATGAAATTAGAGTGCTCTAAACAAGCCTATGCTCTATATACATTAGCATGGGATAAGATGATAGGATTTTGGTCCAATTTTCTTGCCTTTCAGGATTGGAGTAATGATTAACATGGACAGTTGGGGGCATTCGTATTTCATAGTTAGAGGTGAAATTCTTGGATTTATGAAAGACGAAGTACGAAAGCATTTCCCAAGTATGTTTTTATTAATCAAGAATGAAAGTTGGGGGCTCAAACATGATCAGATACAGTCATAGTTTAAACCATAAACAATGCTGCCCAGGGATTGGCAGATGTTGATTTTAGGACTCCGTCAGCACCTTATGAGAAATCAAAGTTTTTGGGTTCCGGGGGAAGTATGGTCACAAGGCTGAAACTTAAAGGAATTAACGGAAGGGCACCGCCAGGAGTGGAGCTTGCGACTTAATTTGAATAAACACAGGGAAACTTATCAGGTCCATACAGAATAAGGATTGACAGATTGAGAGCTCTTTCTTAATTCTATGGGTGGTGGTGCATGGTTGTTCTTATTTGGTGGAGCGATTTGTCTTGTTAATTCTATTAACAATCGAGACCTCAGCCTCCTAACTAGCTATGCGAAGGATTCCCTCCACGGTCAGCTTCTTAGAGGACTATGGTTTCTTAGGCCAAGGAAACTTGAGGCAATAATAGGTATGTGATGCCCTTAGATGTTCTGGGCCGCATGTATGCTATACTGATGTATTCAATGAGTCTATAGCCTTGGCCGCTAAGCCCAGATAGTCTTTGAAATTTCATCGCGATGGGGATAGTTCATTACAATTGTTGGTCTTCAAAGAGGAAATCCTTGTAGGCGTGAGTCATCCGCTCACATTGACTATGTCCTGCCATTTGTACGAATCACCCATCGCACCTACCAATTGAATGGTCCCGTGAAGTGTATGGATCGAGCCGAAATGGGTGGTTGGCTGCCCGCAACAAAGGGAGAAGTCCACTGAACCTTATCATTTAGAGGAAGGAAAAGTCGTAACAAGGTTTTCGTAGGTGAACCTGGGAAGGATCATTGTTGAAACCTGCAACAGCAGAACGACCCGTGAACACGTTTTAAACAACATATGGTGGGCGAGAGGAGCCTGCTCCTTGGACCCGCCCTCACCTGCTAAGAGAAATCTTAGTGGGCTAACGAACCCCAACACGATCTGCACCAACGATCAATAAAAGATTAGCGCATTTCTCATGTGGAGACCCGGAGACGATGCTCGCCGCTCGAGTTGCGTGTTATTCAATATGTATAAACAACTCTTGGCAATGGATATCTCGGCTCTCGCATCGATGAAGAACTTAGCAAAATGCGATACTTGGTATGAAATGCAGAATCTCGTGAACCATCGTGTCTTCGAACGCAATTTGCGCTCGAAGCCACTGGGCTGAGGGAATGTCTGCCTGGGCATCACACACTGTTGCCCCCACTGAACCTAACCAATCCCATTATGGGAGAAGCATTCAAGTGAGGTGGAGATTGGCCTCCAGTTAACTTTGGTCACGTAGTTGGCCTACATTCGAGTCATCGATTGCGATCACCGCGATACTTGGTGGTTTTCAGTTATATCAGTGCCCCGTCATGCGCGATTCTGTGGCTCAGTAGACTTAAGTGACCCCAATGCGCTGCAAATGCAGTGCCTTCAATGCCACCCCAGGTAAGGTGGGATGTAGGGTCTCGAAATTTTACTTAGCTAGATAGTAATAGTAGTAGTAGCTTGTAGTATTTTAGTTTTCGTTGTTATTTGTTCAAGCTGGGATTTAGTTGGAAACTCGTAGAAATAGTTATGGATTTTATAAGTCTAGCCTATAATTTAGAAATATTAATTTTAACATAAGGTTTGATTAATATAGTTGACCCTAAAAATGATATTTATTATAACCTATGGTTTAGAAAGAATAATTAAGAACGTGACACTTGTCACATGCATGTTTATTAAGGATTTAAGGATTTTAGATGAATAATTTAATCAAGGATAAACCTAGAAAGTATAAAACCTTCCCTCAGCTGTTAGAATCATGTTTTACTCAGTCAAAGTTATTTAAACAAACTTCAAAAGTGTTGAAAATGTGCAAAAACGTGATTTATATATCAGCGTATGCCGATATATCGCAGCTATAAGAGCCTATATATCGCTTATGGGTAATACGGAAAAAATCTCAACTTCCCACGAACGAAACCACGGAGGCTCAGGATATAGGGACAAGCGTTATATCACCTATAAAGGGCGATATATCGGCTCCCTTTGGCATATTTGAAATATTCGTGGAATCCGAGCTAGAAACAACCCTAAACAACTTGGACTTACTCTTGAACGTTTTTTACCGAGTTTTGGGCATATGTTGAACAAAAAAATCAAATTTATTCAATTATTTATTCATTTTAATAGGGGTTATTTTCACTCCTTGAACTCTATAAATAGGACCTTTCACTCAGCCATTTCATTCATTATTCAAGCGTTCTTTAGAGCCTCCGAATTGCAAAGTTTATTCTAGAGAGAAACACTAGGGTTTTGGGATTAAGAGCTTTCCAATCTAAGCTTTTCTAAACACTTGGGAAGTAAGATAGAGTGATATTTCGGTATTGAGGTTTAGATTGAAGTTTTAATCTATCCAATGTAGTCTTTATCCTCAGGTTTAGTTCATTATTAGTTCCTCTTATTCTCTTCATTTTCTTTCAAATCCTAACTTGTTATAATGGCTTTTGATTAGGTATTTGAGTTTCTTAAAACTTAAGGCTTTCGATAAGTTATTATCTTGATGGTTTAGATCTTCTTTTAGTAGTTTTCCTTATTAGGCATTAGGCTCATTCCATTTTATTTTAGATGGTACAGGAAAATGAGCATGGAAGGTGGGACAGATTCATGGCAGCTTTGGCATGTGTATTAGGCGAGAACTGAATGAATGGGCTGATGGGAAAGATCGAGGATGACGTTTTGTTTCAAGTCTTTTTAATTATGTATTTATGTTTTTCCGCATTTAGTATTTGAACAATTAATTAAAGGTTTTGTTTTCTTTATGATTTTATGTAATAAAAATGGGATCTCGTATTTTGGATTTTATAATAAAGTTTTATTATTCTATGTATGTATTCGAAAATAATATCTATGTCTTAGTAGTTTTAATGGTCTAAGGTATTTAAGTTAGTTGGATCATTACAGTTGGTATCAGAGCCCACGATTCATATGCATGATGTTCTCCTTGATACACACGCAAAAGCTCCAGATCGCTAGGCAAATTATGATGAGATTCATGGAACAATATATCCTAGTAATTAGGATTTTTAAGGATTTTCCTACTGTAGTTTCAAAATTGGAAGAATGGTGGGAGATTATGGATGATGAAGATGAGTTTCAATTCACTAATGAACAAAAGCATTACATCCTAATGAATATTCCCCGAGGTAGTTTTGAGGCTCATAATAATGATGATTATGAGGAAATAAATGATGATATGCTAGATGAAGGGCCAGATGTAGAAGATCTTGATTTTTAGATATATACCCTAGTTATTAGTAGTATTATTTCTTTATTTATTTTGAATTTATGATTGTAATAAGTGAAAATCTTTTTCCAAATGAATAAAGTTGTTATTTTTTAATGGCATGTATAAGTTTAATGTATTTTATAAACATGATAAACTTAGAATAAATTCAATAAATAATGACTGAGTTCGGTGAGGGTGGATACAAATCAATGGATCGGGTTTGTATTGAGTGTTTAGGGGGCTATAGTAATGGGAACGATTGTACTGATCCCAGCTGTAACGACCCGAATTCGCTAATCGGGCTTAGGGCCTTAATTAGTGTGCCTGGAGGGCAATAAATGATTTAATATGCTAATATGTGGATTTATGTGTATATATGATTATGATGCATGTTTAGTTAAGTTAAATATGCATGTGGACCCCATCTGGATATTAGGGGTATAAATGTGATAAATGTTATATATACGTGATATGTCTGTGCAGCACAGACCGAGACAGTCCTGGTGAACGATTAGTGAGAAATTCACAACAAGGTTGAGATTCGGACTCGGGGCGAGTCGAGGGGTAATTTGGGTACTAGGTGTGTTATGGGGTTATCGAGACATGGAAATAAATATTTCGAGATATATTTGAGGATAGAATGTCTAGGCGGGAATATTGGGGAAATTTACCATTTTGCCCTCAGGGATGTTTTGGTACCCCGAGCCTTGAGGTAACCATATAGACTTAAGCTGAATAAAACAAAAAGGAGGAATTACTTAGAACCTTGGGGAAAACGACACACACACATTATTTCATAACTGAGATAGCTTTTATCCTCTTCTCTTCTTTACTCTTCAAGGCAAACTCAAAGAGAAACTCAAAGGAATGGGTTAGGAACTAGGAGGATTTCAGCTGGGATACTCTAGGAACTTGAAGCTTGGGGATTGAGGATCAAACTTAGGGACTAAGCTCTGCAAGGTAAGCTCTAATTACTAAGGTTTAGTCTTAAATTTCTGTTGGTTATAGGGGATTGCATGTTAGCTAAGCTTGATTTATCTTTGGGTGTTCTAGGTGAATTTTGGAGCATATTTTAATGGGGTCTTGATGTTGTTTTTGAGCTGGAATAACTGTGCTGGTTAGCTAGGAATGTTAGCCAAGTTTTAGGATGAATTAGCTTGAGGAAAGGTTTGAAAAATGGTGTGAAAATATCGGTTCGGTGGGGAGCGTCGCGGCCCTAGGAGGGGTGCATCGCGGCCTGTGTGCGCGCGCGGCCATGGGAGGCCAAGAGGTACATGCGTGCCGCAGCCCGTGTGGGGGTCAGTGTGGTGCTAACCTCTGTTTTGAGGCTAGCCGCGGCTCTTGTGGGTGGGGTCGCGGCCCTTAGTGCCAGTTTGAGTTTTTAAGGGTATTTTAGGCTAGGGAACTCAATGGGTAAGGTTCGGGATGGATTTTATCACCCGGAATGATAAAATTCAAGGTCTTGGAGGTTAGGGTTATGGCTCGAAGTTATTTAGTGGTTTAGAATTTGATGGACAGACATTGTTAATGTGTTGTGACTAGGGTTTCGGTGAGGCTCACGTTAGAGGACTGTGCTCTGGGCATCGGTGCTCAGAAAGCTCGGAACTCAGGTAAGAAAACCCTTGTTCCTATAGAGCTTGTGTGCAGGGCTGAGCCCAATGTATTTGAACAGAATTGATTTGCAGGTCCGAGCCTAATATGTTAGAACTGCGGGGCATAGCCCTTTAACTGAATATAATAGAATTCTATACTCGCTTGATATGCTATGTGTATTATGGTGTGAATGATCGGCTAGAGCCGGGAACAGTGTAGACCGAGAATGGCAAAGGGCCGGGAATGGCATTAGGCACGTTTAATGCAAGGCCGAGAACGGCAAGGGGCCGGGAGCAGCGTTGAGCACGTGGGTGCGAGTTTCTAGGGCGAGTCCCTAAAAGGATACCTGGGATATCCTCACGGAGTGGTCCGCGAACCCAGGGCTTGGTAAACGCCTAGGACGGCTAGGCCGTATGTGTTTAGCCCATTGGTGGCCTGTTTATATGCTTGATATATGTGTTGCATATGTTATCTGGTTATGGGTTTTCTTGCTGGGCTTCGGCTCATAGATGCTCTGTGGTGCAGGTAAGGGTAAAGAGAAGATCAACCAACCATGAGTATAGCAGGCGTGAGGCGGCGTGTACATGTTTGGCCAGCCTGGCTGCCACAGCCAAAGGATTTTGGGAGATGCTTGTAAATGAACTTAGATTTTGTTGTCTAGCCGAATTAGTATAGTTTTTATGTTGTAAATATTTCTAAACTGTATTTTGGGATCCCAGGTGTCAAACTTTTATGATCTTCAATGATATGGAGTTAATTCTACATTTTTCCTCTGTTTATGGCTTAATTACACTGTTTGACTTAAAACCTCGATTAGCGAGTTGAAAGCACGTTTTTAAACTCACTTAGTAACAGCTCTAAGGAAGTAGGGTGTTACAACTTGGTATCAGAGCGAGCCAAGGTTATTGGTTCTGGAGATTGACCGAACATGTACACGCGCAGTCAGTGACAGGCTTAACTCAGGGTTGGTTGGTAAGATTGGCTAATATGTCTGAAAATGTGTTTGAATGCCCTGTATGCCTGCTTATTTTATATAGAGCATGACGAATGAGTTAACATATGCATGATGCTAGGGCATGACCTGTTGTGTTATATGTTATATGCGATATTATTGTGGATGACTGATGTGTTTGGGAGGTGGTTTTGGATGTTGTTATCATGCCTGATGAGCGGCGTCGTTGGTTGCAAGCATAGTTGTTGAGATGCCTCGAAAATCAGCTAGACTCCGCGACAGTAGGGCTGAGGATGACAACCAGGGTCAGGACCCTCCACCTGCCCCACAGAACTGGCAACAGATATTGGCCGAAATGGAGGCTAGACTGCAGAGAACAGAGGAAGAACTCCGTCAGATGAGGCAACAGGCCCCTCCACAGGTTACAGGGTTGCCAATACAGCAGAATGTGGCGCCAGTGCCAGTTCAGCCTTTGACTGAGAACAGGTGGGAACCCTTGTATGAAAGATTCAGGAAGCAACAACCTCCTACCTTTGAGGGTGGATCAGACCCACTGCGGGCAGAGTAGTGGATGAACATGATTTCCTTGATCTTAGACTTTATGAGGGTCGAAGGAAGTGAATGGGTTGCTTGTGCGAGCTATATGCTTAGGGAGGATGCCCGCATCTAGTGGGATGTGGTGAGTCAGTGGAGGAATGTTGCAGTCATGACATGGGAGGAATTTAAGAGCATCTTTAATGAGAAATATTACAGCATAGCAGTTCGAGCTGCGAAGGTTGATGAGTTTATCAACCTAACTCAGAACAGGTTATCAGTTACTAAGTACGCCTTGAGATTCGATAAACTGGCGAGGTTTGCGCCAGACTTAGTGCCGACGGATGCGGCCAGAAGAGATAGATTTTTACGGGGGTTGAATGTGATGATTGCCCGTGATGTGAATATTACGTTGATTCCAGAGACTACTACTTATGCCCAAGTGGTGGATAAGGCCCTTACTGCAGAGAGGGCTGAGGATCAGATATGGAAGGACAGCGCTGTAAGGCGCGATGCCAGGAGGACGGTGCGTCCTTTTGTTGGGTCTAGTCGGGGCGGTGGCCCCAGCGAGCAGAAAAGGAAGGCCCCAAATTCCTTTGTTCCTCCCAGCTCAGATAGGAGAACACGGGGTGCTTCTATTGGTCGTCAGAGTGGCAGTGATAATTGGAGGAGTTTTCCTATGTGTCCATGGTGCAGGTGTCGACACCAGGGTGAGTGCAGGATCAGGGCCTGCTTTGTTTGTGGGAGTGCCAGCCATCTGAAGAGGGATTGCCCTCAAGTTAAGAAGGAGGAGTAGAAGCAGAGTGACAGTCTTGCTCCTGCCAGGGTATTCACTTTGACACAGATTGAGGCGGAGGCTAGCCCCTCAGTTGTGACAGGTCAGATCTCTAGTGTTGGTTCTTTGTATACTGTATTGTTTGATTCAGGGGATACCCATTCATTTGTATCTGCTAGAGTGATTGATCAGCTTTGTAGTCCTAGTGGAGTGTATGCTAGGGGATTCCAGACTTTGTTGCCAACAGGAGAATTGGTAGTCTCTAGGAAGTGGATTAGGGCATTGCCAGTAGAGGTAGATGGTAGGGAATTGTATATTGATTTGATCGATCTAGAGATGGATGATTTTGACATGATTTTGGGTATGGATTGGTTATCCAAGTATGGGTCAACGATTGATTGCAGGCGCAGAATGGTGACTTTTGAACCAGAAGGGGAGGTACCCTTTGTGTTTTTGGGGTTAGTTAATGGACCACGTGTACCAATGATTTCAGCCTTAAGGGCTAGGGATCTGATGCAGGAAGGTTGCATAGGATTCCCGGCAAGCGTTGTGGATACTTCTAGGGTGGTGTCGGTTGGACCGGGTGAGACAAGGTTGGTGTGTGAGTTTCCGGATTTGTTTCCAGCGAATTTACCAGGGTTACCACTGGAGAGGGAGATTGACTTTGTTATAGAGTTTGTACCAGGAGCGGAGCCAGTATCTAGGATACCCTACAGAATGGCTCCGGCAAAGCTAAAGGAGTTGAAGATTCAGTTGCAGGAGTTACTTGATTTGGGGTTCATTAGACCGAGTTTTTCACCATGGGGTGCGCCAATGTTGTTCGTTAAGAAGAAGGATGGGTCCCTTAGGATGTGTATTGATTATAGGGAGCTGAATAAGTTAACCATTAAGAACAAGTATCCACTGCCTAGGATCGACGATTTATTTGATCAGCTACAGGGAAGGACAGTGTTTTCCAAGATAAATCTTCGATCAGGTTACCATCAGTTAAGGATTAAAGAGGAGGACATACCAAAGACCGCTTTCTGGATGAGGTATGGACACTATGAATTTCTCGTTATGTCCTTTGGATTAACCAATGCCCCAGCAGCTTTCAGGGACATGATGAATAGGGTTTTCAAGGATTATCTGGACAAGTTTGTGATAGTATTCATCGACGACGTCTTAGTGTACTCTCACTCAGAGATGGAGCATGAGCAGCATCTGCGGTTGGTTCTACAGCGGTTGAGAGAGCATAAGTTATATGCTAAGTTCAGTAAGTGTGAGTTCTGGTTGCCACAAGTTACATTTCTGGGCCATATCGTCAGTAAGGAGGGGATTCTGGTTGACCCAAGTAAGATCGAGGCGGTCAGAGATTGGCCTAGACCGAGCAGTGTTCCTAAAGTAAGGTTCTCTAGAATAGCTATGCCGTTGACAGAAATGACAAAGAAGAAGACAAGGTATGTCTGGACAGACAGGTGTGAGAATAGTTTTAAGGAACTGAAGCGGCGACTGATTATTGGGCTGGTGTTAATCTTGCCGACAGAGAATGAAAAGTTTGTGGTCTACTGTGATGCGTCTAGTCAGGTTTGGGGTGCGTGTTAATGCAAGTTGGTAAGGTGATAGCTTATGCATCAAGACAGTTGAAGGAATATGAGCAAAGATATCCTACGCATGACCTGGAATTGGCAGCGGTGGTGTTTGCACTTAAGATTTGGAGGCATTATCTTTATGGTGAGAAATGCGAGATATACACCAACCATAAGAGCCTAAAGTATTTCTTTACCCAGAAGGACTTGAATATGTGCCAGAGGCGGTGGCTGGAGTTGGTTAAGGATTATGATTGTGATATCCCTTACCATCCTGGGAAGGCTAATGTAGTGGGTGATGCATTGAGTCGGAAGGGCCTAGGGCAATTGTTTAGCTCGAGGCAGATATCTGATAAGTTAGCTAAGGAGATGACCAGAGCAGGTATAGAGTTAGTGGTTGGTCAGTTGGCCAACATCATTCTTCAGTCTACACTCCTTGAGAGGATCAAGGAAGCGCAAGAGAAAGATTCTCAATTGAGAGGACATAAGGAAAGTGCCTTAGTCAGAGCGACAAAGGACTTCTCCATTTCAGAGATGGGATTACTAAAGTATAAGGGTCAGATCTGTGTTCCGATGGATTCTGGTATCCGGCGAGAGATCTTGGATGAATCACATACCACTCCCTATTCTTTGCACCCGGGTACGACGAAGTTGTACCAGGACTTGAGAGCTCTGTATTGGTGCTCGGGCATGAAGAGGGATGTGGTGGATTTTGTGGCTAAGTGCTTAACTTGTCAGCAGGTTAAGGCTGAGCATCAGAGGCCAGCAGGGTTGTTGCAGCCTTTGGGGATTCCGGAATGGAAGTAGGAAGATATTACTATGGATTTTGTAGTTGGTTTACCAAGAACTATGGGACAGCATGACTCAATGTGGGTGATTGTGGATAGGTATACCAAGTCCGCCCACTTTTTGCCTGTTAGGACAACTTATACTATGGAGCAATACGCTGAGTTGTATGTGAAGGAGATTGTTCGACTTCATGGGGTTCAGAGGTCGATAGTGCCGGACAGAGACTCCACCTTCACCTCGAAGTTTTGGGAGAGTCTGCAGAAGGCTATGGGCATGCAGTTACGGTTTAGTACCGCTTATCATCCTCAGACGGATGGGTAGTCTGAGAGGACGATTCAGATATTGGAGGATCTGCTGCGAGCCTGTGTGCTTGACTTTGGGGGATCGTGGAGTAAGTATCTCCCTTTGATCGAGTTCTCGTACAGCAACAGTTATCAGGCGACCATTGGTGTGGCTCCGTACGAGATGCTTTATGGAAGGAAGAGTAGATCACCTATTCATTGGGATGAGACAGGTGAGAGGAGGTATCTGCGTCCAAAGATGGTTCAGAGGACCAATGAGGCAGTTAAGAAGATTAGAGCGCGTATGCTTGCCTCCCAGAGTCGACAGAAAAGTTATTCAGACCTGAGACGCAGGAGAGTGGAGTTTCAAGTTGGTGATAATGTGTTCCTTAGGGTTTCACCCATGAGGGGTGTGAAACGGTTTGGTGTTTGGGGTAAGTTGAGCCCTAGGTATGTTGGCCCCTTCGAGATTCTAGAACGGGTTGGAGAGGTAGCTTACAGATTAGCGATGCCTCCAGCTTTATCAGGGGTTCATGATGTATTCCATGTATCCATGCTCCGGAAGTATATGCCAGATTCAACACATGTCTTAAGTTTTGAGAATTTGGAGCTTGATCAGGATTTATCCTACGAGGAGAAGTCGGTTAAAATTCTTGACCAAAAAGATAAGGTCTTGAGGAACAAGACCATCGCCATGGTGAAAGTGCTGTGGAGAAACATCAAGGTTGAAGAGGCGACGTGGGAACTTGAGTCAGAGATGAGGGAGCGGTACCCCAAGTTGTTCAGGTAATTTCGAGGATGAAATTTCTGTAAGGAGGGGATAGTTGTAACGACCCGAATTCGCTAATCGGGCTTAGGGCCTTGATTAGTGTGCCTGGAGGGCAATAAATGATTTAATATGCTAATATGTGGATTTATGTGTATATATGATTATGATGCATGTTTAGTTAAGTTAAATATGCATGTGGACCCCATCTGGATATTAGGGGTATAAATGTGATAAATGTTATATATACGTGATATGTCTGTGCAGCACAGACCGAGACAGTCCTGGTGAACGATTAGTCAGAAAGTCACAGCAGGGTTGAGATTCGGACTCGGGGTGAGTCGAGGGGTAATTTGGGTACTAGGTGTTATGGGGTTATCGGGACATGGAAATAAATATTTCGAGATATATTTGAGGATAGAATGTCTAGGCGGGAATATTGGGGAAATTTACCATTTTGCCCTCGGGGACGTTTTGTTACTCCGAGCCTCGAGGTAACCATATAGACTTAAGCTGAATAAAACAAAAAGGAGGAATTACTTAGAACCTTGGGGAAACCGACACACACACATTATTTCATAACTGAGATAGCTTTTATCCTCTTCTCTTCTTTACTCTTCAAGGAAAACTCATAGAGAAACTCAAAGGAATTGGTTAGGAACTAGGAGGATTTCAGCTGGGATACACTAGGAACTTGAAGCTTGGGGATTGAAGATCAAACTCAGGGACTAAGCTCTGCAATGTAAGATCTAATTACTAAGGTTTAGTCTTAAATTTCTGTTGGTTATAGGGGATTCCATGTTAGCTAAGCATGATTTATCTTTGGGTGTTCTAGCTGAGTTTTGGAGCATATTTTAATGGGGTCTTGATGTTGTTTTTTAGCTGGAATAACTGTGTTGGTTATCTAGGAATGTTAGCCAAGTTTTAGGATGAATTGGCTTGAGGAAAGGTTTGAAAAATGGTGTGAAAATCTGGGTTCGGTGGGCAGCGCCGCGGCCCTAGGAAGGGTGCGCCGCAGCCCATGTGCGCCTTTCAGCCATGGGAGGCCGAGTGGTTCATGCGTGCCGCGGTGCTTGGTGCGCGCGCTGTGGCCTGTGTGGGGGTCAGTGTGGTGCTAGCCTCTGTTTCGAGGATAGGCGCAGCTCTTGTGGGTGGGGCCGCGACCCTTAGTGCAAGTTTTTGTTTTTAAGTGTATTTTAGGCTTGGGAACTCAATGGGTAAGGCTCGGGATGGATTTTATCTCCCAGAATGATAAAATTCAAGGTCCCGGGGGATAGGGTTATGGCTCGAACTTATTTAGTAGATTAGAATTTGATGGATGGACATTGTTAATGTGTTGTGACTAGGGTTTCAGCGAGGCTCACGTTTGAGGACTGTGCTCGGGGCATCGGTGCTCAGAAAGCTCGGAACTCAGGTAAGAAAACCCTTGTTCCCATAGAGCTTGTGTGCAGAATGTATTTGAACATAATTGGTATGCAGGGCCGAGCCGAATATGTTAGAACTGCGGGGCATAGACCTTTAACTGAATATGCTAGAATTCTATACTTGCTTGATATGATATGTGTATTATTGTGTGAATGATCGGCTAGAGCTGGGAATGGTGTAGACCGTGAATGGCGAAGGGTCGGGAATGGCATTAGGCACGTTGAGTGCAAGGCCGAGAATGGCAAGGGTCCGGGAGCAGCGTTGAGCACGTGGGTGCGAGTTGCTAGGGCGAGTCCCTAAAAGGATACCTGGGATATCCTCACGGCGTGGTTCGCGAACCCATGGCTTGGTAAACGCTTGGGACGGCTAGGCCGTATGTGTTTAGCCCATTGGTGGCCTGTTTATATGCTTGATATATGTGTTGCATATGTTATCTGTTTATGGGTTTTCGTGCTGGGCTTCGGCTCACAGATGCTCTGTGGTGCAGGTAAGGGTAAAGAGAAGATCAACCAACCATTAGTACAGCAGGCGTGAGGCGACGTGTACATGTTTGGCCAGCCTAGCTGCCACAGCTAGAGGATTTTGGGAGATGCTTGTAAATGAACTTAGATTTTGTCGTTTTGCGACTTAGTACAATTTTTATGTTGTAAATATTTCTAAACTGTATTTTGGGATCCCAAGTGTCAAACTTTTACGATCTTCAATGATATGGAGTTCATTCTACATTTTCCCCCTCTTTATGGCTTAATTACACTGTTTGACTTAAAACCTCCATTAGCGAGTTAAAAGCACGTTTTTAAACTCAATTAGTAACGGCTCTAAGGAAGTAGGGCGTTACACCAGCCCTCCCACAATATGGTTAAGTTTGGAACAACGACGAGTTTCGAGCCTGAGAATTAAGTCATATAGGGTGATTATAAACAGACTTAGAAAATAATAAAGGTTGCTTAATAGTCTAAGTATAGAAACACACCCTAATTTATAAAAGACGGCTTACATAATTTTTCATAAGAGATCATAACTAATAGGTCTGAGTTATGTTTGCTTAGAATAAGTTTTGCCTTAGAAACTATTAGGGTAAGTTCTAATGTGTTTTTTCAACTGTTAGAACTTTTCTGAAGATGTCACTCTAATGGTCTGCACGAACGAACGACAATGCCTCCAACACCTCTAACAAGACTCATGAAGCTCCTCCAATCCGAAGAAATGGAACACGTGATACCAATGCTGCTACTAATAGAAATGCACCACCTTTAGTTGATCACACCACTGAGATTATCCACTTACGGCAACAAGTGGAAGAACTGTTGCAACAACAAGGTCAACAGCCTTAACTGCATACTTAGCCTCAGCCTTAGCCAGCGGCTCAAGGACCCCAGCAAGGGCATAACATAGGATATCCGTATGGGGGATGGCTGGTGGCAAACTATGCACCTTATCCAGCTTAGTACATAGAGCCAATCTATGAGCATTTTCGTAAGCAGCACGCTTCAAACTTTGAAGGGACAACTGACCCCTTTGAGGCTAAAGAATGGCTTAGGAATGTAAAGCCGATTCTAGCACATATGAACCTCGGTAATGTGGATCGCATATCCTGCATGTCCTCTCTACTGAAAAAGGATTCTAGAATCTGGTGGGATTTGGTACACCATGATGTGGACCAGATTTGTGGAGCTGTTTCACCAAATGTACTACAACTCAGCATTCATCGCTACGAGAGTGGAAGCGTTTGCTAGTATGAAGCGAGGCAATTTGATGGTAGTCGAGTACGCTTGAAAACTTGATCGTCTAGCCAAGTTCGTACCAGAGTTGGTCCCAACTGATTTCTTGAGGGTTACCAAGTTCACCAGGGGACTCAGACCCAAGATTGAGTTAGGTGTCAAGTTGGCAAATCCTGGAACCACTTCTTACGCCGATGTTATGGAAACGGCTATAAAGTTGGAAAGGCTCCAAGAAAATGTTAGTAAGGAGGAGGCCAGAAAGTCTGAACCCAAGCAGCAGAATCAAACTCAGAATGGTCAAAACCACAACAACAATCAACATAGCAATAATGGATAGAAAAGAAAGCATCCTAATAATAAGCAAGCCGATGGTGACAAAAGAGCACGGTCTAATAACGGTAATAATAGGTCGATTTATGTTGAATACCCCTAGTGCTCCAAATGTCAGAAGAGACATCTTGGGGAGGGTCATGCAAACACCGAGGGTTGTTTCAATTGTGGCCAAGAAGTTCATCGAAAAAAGGATTGTCCACAGCTCAAACAAGAAGAAAAGAAGGACAACAAGATGGTTCCAACCAAAGTCTTTGCCTTGACCCAGGGAGAAGCTGAAGCTAGTAACAAAGTGGTCACAGGTCAACTTCCTATCCTTGATAATCTATGTTCAATATTGTTTGATTCAGGAGCAACACACTCGTATATCTCGTTATGAATGATAGAGAAATTAGACAAACCTTGCGAAAGATTTAGAACTAGGTTTGTTACGGTACTACCTTCAGGCGAAGTAGTTCTATCATCATGAATAGTACGAGGAGTACTGATAAAAGTTAAGGGCACCGAACTAGAAGGAGACCTGATAGAGCTAGAGATCAAGGACTTTGACGTAATATAGGGTATGGACTGTGTACCAAGACATGGTGCAACCATCGATTGTAGACACAATCAAGTGACGTTCAAAACTCCTGACGATTAGAAACTATGTTTTATGGGAAAGGTTTCAGGACTACAGACATTGCTTATCTCATCTCTCAAACCTAAGAGGATGATAGAGAAAGGATGTCACACATTCCTAGAAAGCATCACATATGTGGCACAGGAAACACAATTAATGCTTGGAGATGTCCGCATTATTATGGAATTTCCAAAGATATTTCCTAACAACTTACCAGGGTTACCCCTACTCGGGAAATTTACTTCACAATTGAACTAGTACCGGGAACCGAGCTTATCTCAAAGGCACCATTTCGAATGGCACCTACCAAACTCAAGGAGTTGAAAATGTAGTTACAAGAACTCTTAGACTTGGGTTTCATCAGACCGAGCCATTCGCCAATAGGAGCATTGGTTCTATTTGTGAAGAAGAAGGATGGAAGCATGCGGATGTGTATCGATTATCACGAGCTGAACAAGGCGACAATTAAGAACAATTACCCGCTACCCCGGATCGATGACTTATTTGATCAACTCCAAGGAGCAACTATATTTTCAAAGAATGATCTATGGTCCGGTTATCACTAGCTCAAGGTAAGGGAAGAGGATATACCAAAGACATCTTTTAGGACTCGATACAGACATTACAAGTTCCTAGTTATGTCTTTTGGTTTTACCAATGATCTAGCCGCATTTGTGGACTTAATGAATTTGGTCTTCAAGGATTACTTGGACAAATTTGTCAAAGTGTTCATTGACGATATTTTGGTGTACTCCAAGGATGAAGTCAGGCACGAGGAACATTTAAGACTGACCATGCTATGACTATATGACCATCAACTTTATGCCAAGCTCAAGAAGTGAGAATCTTGGCTATCATAAGTAGTGTTCTTCGGCCATATAGTATCCAAAGATGGAGTCGCTGTAGACCGAACAAAGGTAGAGGCTGTGAAGGATTGGCCAATACCTAAGAATGCATCAGAAGTTAGAAGTTTTCTTGGGCTAGCAAGCTATTATCAAAGATTTGTAGATGGATTTTCTAAGATAGCCACTCCACTTACCAACCTAACCCGGAAACAACAAAAGTTCAACTAGACGGATAAATGTCAAGAGAGCTTCTAGTTGCTCAAAGATAAAATATGCTTAGCACTGGTAATTTGTGTACTGACACCCAATGACAAGTTTGTAGTATATTGTGATGCATTGAAGCAAGGGCTAGGATGTGTGCTGATGCAAAATGACAAAGTAATAGCCTACCCCTTAAGGCAACTGAAGGAATACGAGCAATGTTATCCAACACACGATATGGAGTTTGTAGCAGTTGTCTTTACATTGAAAAATCTGGCGCCACTATCTTTATGGAGAACAGTGTGAGATTTATACGGACCACAAGAGCTTAAAATATTTCTTCACACAGAAGGAGCTCAACATGAGGCAACACAAGGGGTTAGAACTAGTAAATGATTATGAGTGCGAAATCCTATACCACCCAGGAAAAACGAATGTAGTTCTAGATGCGTTAAGTCGAAAGATGTTTACCGAGTTTTTCGGAAACGAATACAAACAGAATAATAAAAAGATAAGAACTGTAGAAGTGCAGAAATGTAACTAAACAAACAGTGTTTTTACGTGGTTCAGGCGTTAACAAGCCCTAGTCCACGAGTCGATGTAATTATACTTGTAAAGAATTACAGCAAGATGGCTGGTGTACAAGAACTTCACACACTCACAGTGTTTCTCTCGGGTTCTCTTGAAGAAGATGAAGCTAGAGAGATTTTAGTAGAGTTCTTGCTATGTAATTTGTTGGCCGTCCCCCCTATTGTAAAATGAGGGGGTCTTTATAGCTAGGGTTTTGGATTAGGGTTTTTCTCTACGTCCATGAGTCTTAATTACACCAGCCATAAATAGGGGATACAATTACTGTAGTAGCATGGCTACAAGACTCTATGTGGGTATATTTACGTGAAAGTATGGGGAATACACAAAGTCAGCCGTCTTTTCCAAGTTGTCAGCGGAACAGTAGGCGAAAAGGTACCCTTAGGCGTGTTGGGATGTGTGCGGCTTTGACCTGTCGGGCGTGTCAGGCGGGATCCTGTGTCAGGTGGATATCATTCCAAATATGCCTCCTCCACGACTCGACCGCCTGGTCTTGTTCCGTGCGAGGCACAGAACTGTTTCCGCGAAGACCACTTGAAGAGCTTCTCCTGGAAGGAGCTTCCCCGAAGGATACCCCTTCGGGAGCTCCGGGACAGTTGACGAGCTTCCGTGTCGCGTTTGCTTGAAAGAGTAATCCGGACACTAAACGGGAGAGGCGAAGCCTTTCTGTCCATCCGCGAGCTCTGGTCACCTACCGTGAAAGACGTTGATAATTCTGCTTCCCCGAGGATATCCATCTAAACGCTATCCGGAAATCTGGATAACATTTACCCCACAAGGTCACGGAGCTTTGAGAGATCCGGGAGCTTGTACAGTCCTCCGGGTATTCCGGTTTCTTAGATTAGGCGAGGGGCCACCTTCTGTGTTCCCGGAAGAGTACCTTTTTCCCGCCTGAGTGTTAGTATGAAAAAGGAAGGGAATTTTTTCTGTTTGAACTCAAGTACTCAAGTGCGGCAAGGGCCACACGTCATGCCGGGAATGGTTCTGCGACCAAGACGTGTGTGTGAGGCGACTGGTTGAGTATGCGTGCGTCAGGCATCTGAGTAATGATTTGACGGTTTTTAATGGTACTCCGGGCCCGAGGTGGTATAATGATGGGAAATAAATACTTTATTCCCATCCGAGGAGTCATAAATAGGATCGTCGCTTCATCTCCAGCCGTTGGATCTGATGCACACGGAATGGGAAGATCGGGACCGTTCATTTGAGGAATTCGAAACGACTTCTTCCCTGCTATAAAAACGAGGGAACGGACCTTTCTTCCTCTTTACGCTTTCAAATTCTCTATCTTTCGGATTTTCAGATTCCCAAACCTTCGAACTCTCAGGTTTCCAAGCTTCCATTCCTTCGAACTTGCCACCTCTTTTGGTAAGGGATCTAGAAACTTTTCTTTTGATTTGGCAGTGGGTTTATTCGCCGAAGTTCAGGGTTTGAATCGCCGTTCGTCTTTGCAGGTTTTACTTCTCGCGATCGTGCTGTGCAGCGATCCGGTTACTCCTTCAACCTTCAACCTTCAACTACCCGAGTACCAGTAAGTATTTCTAGTTTGCTCTTTCCTCCCAAACCGTAGGTTGTTGGTAATTGTTAGAGTTGAGTTTTCTGCCATTATCGCCTATGTGCATGCGTGAATAGGGCTTTGATAGGCATGCGATTGATGTGAGTCGATAAGAAGTCTCTTTTGCATGCTTTGACGATTTACGCTTGGAAAGTCGTTTCTTGTCTTGCTTGCGTTGTTCTGGTTTGCTGTTTTAGGGCATAAGCATGAACGCCTTTAGGGTGTCTTTCTCTGGAGAAACACTTCTCTCGGCGGGCTTAGGCTCGGAGTCTGAGTTTGGCTCCTTGCTGTCCTTCGGGTGGCATGGTGCCAACCCTTCGGCAAGCTCGGTGGGAGCCTCTCCAAGCAGTTTTCGGGGAGGGTCTCCCCGACGCCTTTGATACCACTAGGGTATGACAAGGGTGCTGACTGCTTAGAGTGTTTTCTTCTTTGTTTCTTTTGTTCAGTGACGAACGTCTCAAAGGAACAACTCCTCGCTGCGGCGGAGGCTGATTCTGCCCAGGAGAAGGGTTCCCCTGTCGCCGGCGCAAAGGGGAAAGGAAAGACAAAAGTGGCCGCGGCTAGCCCGCCAACTACCAATAGTTCAATCTGGGAGATGGACCAGAAGCCGAACCTGTTCAGGAACTACGGCATGCTGGAGCTGTACTCCTCAGAGGCAGGCCTGAAGAACATCCCAGGCCTGATGTGGCACCGTCTGTTGGTGCCGGGCGAGTCGACTAGTCAGAGCCACGAGGGCTTTGGTGCTTGGAGCTGGGCACACATAGTGTGTGGGGCGCACTTGCCCCTAAGAAGTTACTTTGCCAATTTCTGTGTGAAGGCGGGGATTGCCCCCTTCCAGTTGATTCCCCCCAGCTACAAGCTCCTAGCGGGGTGGTTCATCTTTTGCAAGTCCCGAAAACTGGAAGCTCCTACCCCGGAGGAGGTGCTGTACTTCTACGGGTTGAAGTCTCAGCCCATGAGGGGTCATTCAGACAAGGTGGGATTTTACAGGCTGGAGAGGCACCCGGACGTGATGTGTCCCACCTGTCATACCGCGAGGGTTCCAGACCTCCGGGAGTACTGGTTCCTGACGACTGGCTTCCCACTGAAGAGGGTGCCAGCCCTATCTTTGGACTTCAAAATCCCTGGTAAGTGCTCCTTCCTCTCCTTTTCAACTTTGTTTCTTTGCTTTTGGTTTGCCTTTCGGGAGGATCTCTAATGCTTGTATTTGAATTTTGCAGAAGTCGTTCCGCGGACACCTCGCTGTGCGGAGATGATAGGGTAGATGAGCTCCTCGGGTGTCTGAGTGACGGTAGTCTGCCAGAAGGTGTCATCATGGCTGACCCTTCTTCCCTCAGCATGTCATTCCCGGACTTCAAGGAGTACGGGAGCTTCCTGGAGCAGGAAGCGGTGTTTTGTTTTGCTCGGGGAAGGCCATCCACGTTTCTCGTGCATGGTCGTCCCTTTCAAACTTTTCTTTTTCTTGTTTCTTGTTCCCTGCTGGCGGACTTGCTTGTGCTTTTATGTTGTTGATTGTCTTGTCTTCTGCTTATCTTCTTTTTCACTGCTTGTTGGTTCGTTAACCTTGCTCCGTATGTTTCTTGCAGAGTACCCTGAAGCCAAGATGTTGGGGAGAGTCACCTTGCTCATTAAGAAGGCTGCCACCAGCCAAGACCCGTCCAAGGGGAAAGGACGGAAGGCCCAGGCTGGTAGGGGAGGTAAAGCTGCCACCCTCAAGAGGACAAGTGGCGAGGCGCAAGCGTCTCCGGGGGTAGAGAAGTCTCCTGCCGACGGTCCTTCCGAGACTATGATGGTCTCGAGTAGCAGCAGCGACGGGGAAGGGCTTGTGTTCCCCGTGAAGACGACTGGGGTGAGAAAGCGTCCCGGAGGGGATGCTGAGGGTACCGAGAAGAAACGCCTTAGACACTCTTCTCCTGGTCGAAGGCAACAACAACAGCAACGACAGCAACCACAACTACAACAACAGCAGCAACAAGAACAACAGAGACAATCACCAACGCCACAGCGGCAGCAGCAACAACATCCAAACCAGCAGCAACAACAAAGGCAATTACTTCCGCTGCCGCAGCAGCAAAGGCAACAACAACAACAAAGGCAGTCACCTCCGCCACTGCAGCAGCAAAAACAACAGACCGGGGCCTTAATACCCCGTCTGCCTCCTCCTCCAGCCCAAAGGGAGTCCACCCTTTCGGGGTCTCCTTCTTCTAAGCAAACAAACCTTCCTCTGCCTGGCCTGAAGTTCCACTTCCCGCAGAAACCAACCCGTTTCCCCACTGCTCTCCTGGAGGGTGTATGACGGGCCGATAATTTTTTGAAGAGGCGGTTGGAGGCTGAGAAGGCCATTACTCAGGGAAGGGCAGACAACTTGTCTGCCGTGAAGAGAGCTGAGTTGGCCGAGGGGGTGAGGTCTCTTCACCCGGCTGGAGCGGTTTTGGATGGCCCAGCCTTGGAGAAGAGGCTGGTGCCTAGGCTTGGACGTGCATTGGCGTCGTTCGGAGCGGAGATGATGGAGGACATGGCCCTGAGCTTGTGCGAGCTCAATTCTGAGAAATGGGCCATCAGTAGCAGCAAGGATCCGCTGCTGCTGACACATGCCGTGAAGCAACAATTGTCCGGGGTAAGCCGTCAGTTAAGCTTTGGGATCATCTGTCTTAGCACATTTGGTTCTGCTTAACTCATTGCGCTGTCTTTCCATGCAGGCCTCTCTGATCGCGGAACGCTCGTTCCGGGAGGTGGGTGCAGTTCTGGTTCAGCTGGAGGAGAGCCAGGTGGCTCGCCAGGCCTTGGAGGCGGAGAAGCAGAAACTGACCCAACAGGCCTTGGAGGCTTCGGAGAAGATTGACCAGGCCCGGCGCACGGCTGAGGAAGAGGCGGACAAGAAATATCTTGCCAAATATCAAGGGTACCGGGCCAAGGCAGAGAATGAGTTCAGACAGCGGTCGGATGAGATGAAGGCCGAAAACTCCAAGCTCCGGGAAAAGCTGTCCCAAGCCAGGGTGGAGAAGGATACCTTGGAAGCCCGCTTGCAATCAAAAAATGATCTCCTCCTTAAGCAGCAAGAGGAATATTCCACTCTTCAGAGTAAGCTGCACGAGGAGGAGCAACTTCATAAGAGGAGCAGGGATCTCGTGTCTATGCTGAAGTTGGGGCTCTCCGAGAAGGATAAAGAGATCGGAGCCTTGCAATTCACTGCCAGGGGGCATGTGACTGAGAAGCAATCCGTGCTGAACCAAAATAGGGAGCAGCGCAAGGAGAGTGATTCTCTTAAGGGAGAGCGGGATGCCTCCAAGGCCGAGATGGACAAACTAAGGGCTCAATTAGCTGTCGTGGAGGCACAGCTGGCAACCTCCGAGGCGGAGCGCTTGAAGGAGAAGGAGGATGCCGAGGTGATACTGAACAGAACGATTAATATATCGCATGTGGTCCTCATGCATCAACTCTGGAAAGTGAACCCGGAGGTACTAGGCTATCTGGGAGAGGATGCCGACGCCATGAGGGAGAAGCTACAGGTGTGGGATCAAGGCCCAGAGGCGTACGTCCAAAATTACAACATTGACGAACGTGCTGGAGCCCCTGAGGCGGGAGTTCCCGGAGAGGCGGGGACCTCTGAACCTTCCCGTGACAAAGTTCCGCCTTCCAATGAGCTGACTCCGCCAGCCTCAGTTGAAGCCGATGTCCCCGAGGCCGCGGTCGTGGAAGCTGCAGCTACCCCAAATGCTTGAAGGGGTTTTATCTTTAATTATTTTTCATTTGAGTTTTTCATTGCAGACATATTTGCCATACTTATAGCATTCTCCTTTCTTTTCTGCCGAGTTCTTTATTTAACTTTGTGTTTAGGGTAGACTTTTATACGGTAGAAACTGTTGTAGGGGCGCATGAGGTTTTGGTTCCAACGGCTAGAACCTATGCACATTCCACTTGAGGCTCTAACGGCTGATGTCTTTTCCCACGTAGTTTCTAGGTTACGAAGGTTTCCTGGTTCCAACGGCCAGACTCCTTTCACCGTATTTTAGCTTTCCTAAGGCAAATAGCCAATCCCGGGACTTGTAGTTATACTGTTCGCTGGGATTTCTAAGGTGAGCCGTTCCATGGCTCGGAACGGGAGTTCTTTTGGTGAGCGTCGCTAGACTTAAGGTTAGATCTTTGCGAAGCAAAACTAACTGTCGTTGCGAACCTCATGGTGGCTGGTTTAGGGTAGACTTTTATACGGTAGACTTTTATACGGTAGAAACTGTTGTAGGGGCGCATGAGGTTTTGGTTCCAACGGCTAGAACCTATGCACATTCCACTTGAGGCTCTAACGGCTGATGTCTTTTCCCACGTAGTTTCTAGGTTACGAAGGCTTCCTGGTTCCAACGGCCAGACTCCTTTCACCGTATTTTAGCTTTCCTAAGGCAAATAGCCAATCCCGGGACTTGTAGTTATACTGTTCGCTGGGATTGCTAAGGTGAGTCGTTCCATGGCTCGGAACGGGAGTTCTTTTGGTGAGCGTCGCTAGACTTAAGGTTAGATCTTTGCGAAGCAAAACTAACTGTCGTTGCGAACCTCATGGTGGCTGGTTTAGGGTAGACTTTTATACGGTAGAAACTGTTGTAGGGGTGCATGAGGTTTTGGTTCCAACGGCTAGAACCTATGCACATTCCACTTGAGGCTCTAACGGCTGATGTCTTTTCCCACGTAGTTTCTAGGTTACGAAGGCTTCCTGGTTCCAACGGCCAGACTCCTTTCACCGTATTTTAGCTTTCCTAAGGCAAATAGCCAATCCCGGGACTTGTAGTTATACTGTTCGCTGGGATTGCTAAGGTGAGCCGTTCCATGGCTCGGAACGGGAGTTCTTTTGGTGAGCGTCGCTAGACTTAAGGTTAGATCTTTGCGAAGCAAAACTAACTGTCGTTGCGAACCTCATGGTGGCTGGCTTCAGGGACCTGGCACGGAGCCCTGCGAAGCAAGGCTCGTTGCTGTCGGGGAAATTGCCACGCCTACCAGGTGCGATCCCGGAGCAGGGGCTTTGCGAAGCAAGGCCTGCTGTGAGTGGGGGATCAACCATGTCTGCTCCTGGAGCAGAAACTTGCAGTGGTCGAGGAGCTCGCCATGTATAATTTTGTGAGATCCGGAGCTGAAGCCTACGAAGCACGGCTTACAACGGTCGCGGATCTCGCCATCTTTCGCCTTATGGGACCCGGAGCTGGAGCTTGCGAAGCAAAGCTCTACAGCGATCGCGGAATATGTCTGCAAAGGACATGCCAGGGAGTTGGGGGTGTTTCGGCGTAGCTCTCTGAATGTGCCCCACCCCCCAGTCCTTTTCATCGCTGTGCTACACAGGAGATAATTTTCATGATGCATAATGGCAGGCATTTCAATGGCAATTTTCACATAAACACATAATTCACGTAATGCAAACATGTTCATGGCAACAAATTAACCTAAGCTTAACAATTTTAAAATTTCAAACATAATGCTAGCACATAAGTGGTGTTCTGTGTATGTTTTGTTCAAGGGGCGTATGGCTATGCCTTAGCCATGTATACCCCCCCAAGTGAGCGTGGGGTCCGGACGTCTCCGGACCGCGTGGTCACTTGTTAAAACGCAGCTTTGAACACAGGGATAAAAAGTGCAGTAAAAGTGGAGTGAATCTCTCCGTGTTTCATTAAATTAGCCTGCTAGGCACGTGTTTTACAACAGGGAGGATTATTTCCACATTTTTCACTTTTTCTAATTTCACCATGGACCTCCGACTAGACCGTCCGGGGCTTACTGGTAGTAACGGCGGAGGTGCTCCGCGTTCCAGGCGCGTGGGACTTTAGATCCGTCGAGTCTCTTTAAGTGATACGTCCCATGGCCCACTTTTTCTTGGACTTCGTAGGGGCCTTCCCAGTTGGGTCCGAGGACTCCCACTCCCAGATCCTGCGTAGCAGGAAATACTCTCCGTAGGACAAGATCCCCAACTTCGAATGTACGGCTCTTGACTCTCGTGTTAAAGTGTCGGGCTATCTTGCCTTGGTACATTTTTAGTTGGACCTGCGACTGCTCCCGGAGCTCTTCGATCATGTCCAGGGACTCCTGGAGAAGGGCGTGGTTTTGGGTAGGGTCGTAGGTATCCTGCCTGTGAGAGGGGATCATAGTTTCTACTGGGATGACGGCCTCGCAACCGAAGGTCATGGAATAAGGCGTGTGCCCCATCGAAGTTCTCTCTGTTGTGCGATAGGCCCAAAGTACTCGCGGAAGTTCTTCCGGCCAGTGAGCCTTGCAGGCTTGGAGTTTTTTCTTCAACGTGGTCTTTAATATTTTGTTTACAGCCTCCACTTGCCCATTAGCCTGGGGTCTAGCGACTGCGGAAAAGCTTTTGATAATTCCATGCGAAGCACAGAAGTTCGTGAAGTGTTCACTGTCAAATTGCTTCCCGTTGTCGGACACAATTTTTCGTGGAAGCCCAAAATGACACACTATATTCCTGATGACAAAGTCCAGTGCTTTTTTAGATGTGACCGTGTTCATAGGTTCAGCCTCAGCCCATTTGGTGAAGTAGTCTACCGCGACTATGGCATACTTCACTCCACCCTTTCCAGTTGGGAGGGAACCTACTAGGTCAATGCCCCAAACGGCGAACGGCCAGGGGCTGGTCATTAAGGTAATTTCTGTAGGCGGCGCTCGCGGAACCTTGGCGTACCTCTGGCACTGCTCACACCTTCTGACATAGTCCACACAATCCTTTTTCATGGTGGGCCAGAAGTATCCTTGTCGAAGGATCTTTTTGGAGAGGCTCGGCCCGGAGGTATGGTCGCCACAGAAGCCTCCGTGAACCTCGTGGATGATGGCGCTGACTTCGGTTCCGGCAACACACCTAAGGAAGGGTATGGACAACCCCCTGCGGTAAAGCTTTCCATCCATAACCACGTATCGGGGAGCTTGATACTGGAGCTTTCTTGCGTCAGCTTTATCAGTGGGGAGCTCTCCGGTGGTGAGAAATCTGAGGATGGGTCCTATCCAGGAATGGGAATGGTCGACGATGGCATTTACCCTCTGTGTCTCGGTAGTGGGTGCTTCTAAGTGCCCGATGGGCACCAGGCCATATTGTTCAATCTCCGGGTCTGTTGCAAGCTTGGCCAGCGTGTCCGTGAGTGAGTTCTGGTCCCGGGGGACCTAACGGATTTGGTAGCCTTTGAAATGCTGCAGTAGGCCGCGGGAGAGAGACACGTAGGCAGCCATTTTTTCGCCTTTCGTCTGGTATTCCCCGGATATTTGGTTTACCACAAGTAGGGAGTCGCTGTATACTTCGATTTTTTGGGCTCCGACCTCTCTGGCCAGTCGTAATCCAGCTAACATGGCTTCGTGCTCTGCCTCGTTGTTGGATGCTGGGAACGCGAAACGGATGGCGCTCTGGAGCTGATGCCCTTGGGGAGATATTAGGATGACCCCTGCTCCAGCTCCTTTTTCATTTGAGGCTCCGTCTACATAGACCTTCCATGTGGGAAGTTCCGGGACAGGATCTTCCAGGAGGTCATTCATTCCCGAGCATTCCACAATAAAGTCCGCGAGAGCTTGTCCTTTTATGGAAACACGTGGTTGGTAGTGGATGTCGAACTGGCTCAGTTCCATGGCCCACTTAAGCAATCTGCCAGAAGACTCTGGTTTCTGCAAGACTTGTCGGAGAGGGTGGTTGGTGAGTACTTTGATGGTGTGCGCCTGGAAATATGGCCTTAGCTTCCGCGAAGCAATTAGCAAGCAGAGGGAGAGTTTTTCGATCATTGAATATCTGGACTCAGCGTCCAGTAACCTCTTGCTTACGTAATACACAGGGAGCTGGATACGGCCATCTTCCCGGATGAGAGCGGCACTCACTGCGTGCTCTGTCACAGCTAAGTATAAGAACAACGCCTCTCCCTCGACAGGTTTGGACAGAATGGGAGCCCGGGTTAAATGTTCCTTGAGGTGTTGGAAGGCTGCTTCGTATTCGGGGGTCCACTCGAACTTCTTGTTTCCTCGCAACACATTGAAGAAGGGGATACATTTGTCAGTGGCCTTGGATACGAAGCGGCTGAGAGCAGCTATCCTTCCGGTAACGCTCTGGACATCTTTATGCTTCCGGGGGGAAGGCATATCTATGAACGCCTTAATTTCCTTAGGGTTGGCTTCCACTCCGCGGGAGCTGACAATGAAACCGAGGAACTTCCCAGACGAGACCCCGAAAGTACATTTCTTTGGATTCAGTTTCATTCCATACTTTCGGATCACGGCGAAAGCTTCCTCAAGGTCGTCACTGTGGTCCCCGGAGGTCTTGGATTTTACCAACATGTCGTCCACGTACACCTCCATGTTCCTCCCCAGTTGGTCCTTGAACATCCTGTTTACTAGACGCTGGTACGTCGCCCCAGCATTCTTCAAACCGAAAGGCATGACCACGTAACAGTAGACACCCTTGTCCGTGAGGAAGCTGGTGTGTTCCTGGTCCGCGACATGCATCTTGATCTGGTTGTATCCGAAGTACGCATCCATGAAGGATAAGAGTTCGTACCCGGAAGTAGCGTCTACCATCTGATCGATTCGCGGAAGAGGGAAACAATCTTTCGGGCAGGCTTTGTTTAGGTCCGTGAAGTCAATGCACATTCTCCAGGACCCATCGGGTTTCGGAACCAGAACTGGGTTGGCCAACCACACGGGATAGTGTGACTCCTGGAGAAAGCCTATGGACATCAGCTTGTCCACTTCAGCTTTGACGGCTTCGGCCCTCACTGGGTCTAACGGCCTCCTCTTTTGGCGAATTGGAGTTGCAGATGGGTCTATGTTGAGTGCGTGGCACGCAACATTAGGATTAATCCCCGTCATATCAGCGTGGCACCATGCCAGGACATCCTGATTATTCTTCACAGTGGCCACGATCTTATCTCGAATGGCCGACGGCAGGTTTTTCCCCACCTGAATGACTTTGGTGGGATCTTCCGGGTTGAGGATCACCTCTTCGACTTCCTCCATCGGCTCTATTGCTTTCTCGATTCCCACTCTTGGGTCGAGTTCGTCAAAGTATGCCTCTTGAGCACCCCCAGTTTCTGGTAATTCTTCCGCCAAAGGGATGGCAGCAACCGTCTCCTGGACCGTGTAGACGGATCGGACGGAGACGTTATAACAACTTCGTGCACTTCGTTGGTCTCCTCGGAGGGTGCCGATACGCCCATCGTCGCATGGAAACTTCAAGCATAAGTGGCGTAACGAGGTTATGGCCCCACAATCTATTAGGACCGGTCGGCCTAGGATGGCATTATACGCCGTGGGGCAGTCGACCACCACGAATGTGCTGTGCTTGAAGGCACAAGCGTCGCTTTCTCCTCTGAGGGTGACTGGAAGTTGAATTTTGCCTAATGGCATGAGTGCATCCCCATTGAACCCTTGAAGCTGTATGGGGCATGGGGTCAGGTCTGTCTTGGTTAATCCGATCGCGTGGAAGGCCGCTTTGAAGAGGATGTTTACGGAGCTTCCGTTATCGACCAAGATCCGTGAGACCTTCTTATTGGCAATCTGGGCTTCCACCAGGAGGGGATCGTTGTGGGGGAAGTGCACATGTCGAGCATCGTCCTCCGTGAAGGTGATGGGAAGATCCATCATTCGGGGACGTTGAACAGGTGATTGAACCAAGGCGCACATCTCCCCGGTGTGTTCTAACTCCCTCAAGTACCTCTTCTGGGAGTTGCGGGTGCTTCCGGCAAGGTGCGGTCCTCCGGAAATGGTGGCTACGTGCCCGTCAACGAGTGGCGGATCAAGGTCGGGCGGATATGGGTTGCCAGGTCCTGGAGCTAACAAGGCAATGGGTGGCGGAGCGGTTGGAGCAGGAAGCGCTGGGAATTGAGACCCGGGAGCTTGGGGGTGACCGGCTCCAGGAGCGCTAGCGGTCCCCCTCTGTCCCGGGGAATATGCAGCTCCGTGAACTACTCCCTGTCCGGGATAGATAATGGGTATCCTCACCCACTGACCGAGGTGTCCCGCTCTTGCCAGGGACTCGATCTCATCCTTCAGCTGAAGGCACTCGTTCGTGGTGTGCCCCACGTCTCCGTGGAACTCACACCTCTTATTGGAGTCTCGCGGACGCCTCCCTCCGTGAGACACTTTCGGGGGCTTCCTGTAGTTGACCATATTACAGGTCGCCCGATAGACATTCTCTCGCGAGTCTATCAAACTGGTATACTCCGTGAACTTGGGCTCATAGTCCTTCTGGGGTTTCTTTGAATGGTCTCCCCGGTTGGAGTTTCTTCCGCTTCGTTTGCTCCGCGATTGGCTCAAATTTCGTTCTGGGGCTTCCTCTTGCGGCTGCGGCATGCCAGGAGCGATACTACATCCGGTTTGTATAGCTCCGTACCCAGAGAAATGGGTTTGACTCGGCGTCTGAGCAGATGCAGAAGGCCCATACACACTTGGAGTGAATTGGGCTCCTGGAAGCGGGAGAGCTGGTGCGGGAGCTTGCGAAGCAAAGCTCGGCGCAGTCACGGAAGGCGTTGGAGCTGGGGGAACTCCAAAGGCCTGCTGGTAGGCATCCTCAAGGTTGATGATTCCCTGAGCTTTTGACATGAATTCGGACAGCGTTTCTGCCCGTCTCCTTTGCATTTCCCCCCATAGCAGGGAGCCGACAGTAAGGCCCGATTGAAGGGCGATCAGCTTCATGTCATCGCTGACCTTGGTATTTGCAGTAGCTTCCATCATTCTCTGAATGAAAGCTTTGAGGTTCTCATTGGGTTGCTGCTTGATGTTGGTTAAGGAACCAACCCCCATGTCGTGGTCGCGGGCAGCAATGAACTGCCTCCTGAATGCGGACTGTAGCTCCTTCCAACTGTGGATTGATCCGGGAGCTAATCTTTTCCACCAGTCCTCCGCGGACTTGGTAAGGGTGAGTGAGAAGCACATGCATTTGGCGTCCTCACTGACACGCGCCACTTGCATCATTTTGTTGTATTTAGCTAGGTGGGTACACGGGTCTGTCCTCCCATCATATAATACTATGTGAGGCATTTTGAAGTTATCCGGGAGGGACGTTTCCGCGATCCTCCGAATACATGGTTCCGGGTCTTCCTCCTCAGAGTCTGACAGGGCCCCACTTTGCTTCCGGACCAGCTTGGTCAAGGCAGCAATCTGTTCCTCGAGCCTCTTCGTATCACACTCCGGGAGGTCACGTTCCCGGAGCTTGTCATTAATATGATTTCGGAGGACATCTCCGCGAGGCCGGGCCTTTTCTCCTTTGGCCTTTTCATACTTGGCCTCCAACCTTCTTCTTAGGTCCACCGTGGACCAACTATCTTCGGAGTGCGAGTTCGCAGCCCGACCGTCCTGGTTGACGGAATCACTGGGGCGGTTGTTCCTTCCCCTAGGCCTGGGTGCCTTAGCACCGGGCCCTTTAGGCACGCAGTGCCCCCTTGGGGCTGAAGGACGTCTGGGCTTAGGAGCGCCAGAGACCTTCTACGCGCGGGGGGGGGGGGGGGGGCAGTCGGCCTGGTGATTCACGCCTTTAGGAGGCGCAGGGGCGTCAGCGCGTACAGGCTCTCCAACTTTTTCTTTGCCCTTGTTAGGGGCGGCTTTGGATGGTCCAGCAGTGGCTGGATCCGGCATAGCGGCATCAGCACCACCTAAAACAGAGGCGTCCTCGTCCGAGTCGCCTAGGTCTCCGAACTTGCTTTGGAGGTGCTCCATCATGCGCTGCATTTTTTCGGAGAGGCGCTCCTGCTCAGCACGCTTGGCTTTGGTGACCTCCAGTTCTTCGGCTACTTGGACCAGTTCTGGGTCCTTCTCATAGTAGCAGCCGTCCTTGTAATAACCGTCTTGAACATACTCTTCTTCGTCTTCTAAGTACGTCGTATCTTCAGTACTGACCCGATCCTGGCGGGATGTCGGGTCTTCACCTTGGTAGTCCAAGGGTTCGTTTTGCACCGCATCTTCCATCACAGTATCGGGGTTGACCCTAGCATTTTTGTCAACCGCGGATTTTCTCGTAGTCACCATCTCTTTAGCACGAAGTGAATACAAAAAACGTACACAGAAAAAGAGCTGACTAACAACTTCCTACAGCTCTCAATGAAAGCACCAAAATGTTTACCGAGTTTTTCGGAAACGAATACAAACAGAATAATAAAAAGATAAGAACTGTAGAAGTGCAGAAATGTAACTAAACAAACAGTGTTTTTACGTGGTTCAGGCGTTAACAAGCCCTAGTCCACGAGTCGATGTAATTATACTTGTAAAGAATTACAGCAAGATGGCTGGTGTACAAGAACTTCACACACTCACAGTGTTTCTCTCGGGTTCTCTTGAAGAAGATGAAGCTAGAGAGATTTTAGTAGAGTTCTTGCTATGTAATTTGTTGGCCGTCCCCCCTATTGTAAAATGAGGGGGTCTTTATAGCTAGGGTTTTGGATTAGGGTTTTTCTCTACGTCCATGAGTCTTAATTACACCAGCCATAAATAGGGGATACAATTACTGTAGTAGCATGGCTACAAGACTCTATGTGGGTATATTTACGTGAAAGTATGGGGAATACACAAAGTCAGCCGTCTTTTCCAAGTTGTCAGCGGAACAGTAGGCGAAAAGGTACCCTTAGGCGTGCTGGGATGTGTGCGGCGTTGACCTGTCGGGCGTGTCAGGCGGGATCTTGTGTCAGGTGGATATCATTCCAAATATGCCTCCTCCACGACTCGACCGCCTGGTCTTGTTCCATGCGAGGCACAGAACTGTTTCCGCGAAGACCACTTGAAGAGCTTCTCCTGGAAGGAGCTTCCCCGAAGGATACCCCTTCGGGAGCTCCGGGACAGTTGACGAGCTTCCGTGTCGCGTTTGCTTGAAAGAGTAATCCGGACACTAAACGGGAGAGGCGAAGCCTTTCTGTCCATCCGCGAGCTCTGGTCACCTACCGTGAAAGACGTTGATAATTCTGCTTCCCCGAGGATATCCATCTAAACGCTATCCGGAAATCTGGATAACAAAAGAGTTACAGAAATATGCCAGCATTATCTAGAATTGAAAAGCCGCTTCTGCAAGAACTGATTAACACTAGGATATAAATAGTCATGGGTCAACTGGCTAACTTGCCCATCCAGTCGAGTTTACTAGAAGATATAGGGATTGGGCAAGGGCATGATGACACATTAGTATCGCATATGGTTGCATTCAAAGAAGGCAAGACTACTGTAGTCTCTATATCAAGACAGTGGTTCTTGAAATATAAGGGTCAAGTATGTGTGTCTAATGACCATGGGATTAAGATGAAGATTTTAGAAGAGGCACACACTACCCCATACTAAGTTCACTCGGGGTCTACCAAGATGACTCACGACCTTAATACACTATATTGGTGGCCAGGAATGAAGAAAAACGTAGCAGAATATGTGTCCAAATACCTTATATGCCAGCAAGTAAAGGCAGAACATCAGCGACCTGCAGGCTTATTGCAACCAATTAGTATTTTAGAATGGAAGTGGGAAGATATAGCCATGGACTTCGTGACAAGATTACCACAAACAAATAAGCAACACGACTCGACTTGGGTTGTGGTAGATAGACTCACCAACTTAGCTCACTTCCTGCATGGCAACACTATGTACACTGCAGACCAGTAGGCAGACATTTATGTTCGAGAAATTGTACGACTGCATCCCTAAGACCATAGTATCCGATAAATGATCAGTGTTTACATCGAGATTTTGGGGAAGCTTGCTGCAAGCCATGGGTACCAAGCTAAGTCTCAGTACGACATTTCATCCTCAGACCGATGGTTAGTCCGAGCGTACCATATAGATTTTAGAAGATATTTTGTGCGCTTGTGTACTAGATTTCGGAGGATCATGGGGTAAATATTTGCCACTTATAGAGTTCTCCTATAATAATAGCTACCAGGCAACTATCGGTATAGCACCCTATGAGTTACATTATGGAAGAAATTTTCAATCGCCGTTACATTGGGACGAGGTAGGAAAAAGATAACTTCTTGGACTCGAAGTTGTTAAAGAGGCTCAAGATGCAGTGGAGCTTATTAGAAAGCATATGCTCACTACTCAGAGTCGACAAAAGAGTTATGTGGATGCTAAGCGGCGAGATGTGGAATTCAAAGTCGGAGATCAAGTCTTTTTTAAGAATATCTCCTATGAAAGGGGTGAAGCGATTCAGGAAGAAAGGCAAACTTAGTCCCCGGTTTATAGGTCCTTTTCAAATATTGGACAAGGTGGGACCAGTAGATTATAGATTAACCCTACCACCAGCTCTAGCAAATAGCCAGAATGTGTTTCACATCTTGATGCTACTTAGATATGTGTCAGACCCATCTAATGTTCTCAAGTACGATACCTTAGCACTTCATAAAGACCTGAGTTACAAGGAACGACCGATTAGCATCCTAGAGAATGGATGAAGCAATTACGGTCTAAGAGTATCCTGATAGTCAATGTCTTATGGAGTAATAGTACAGAATGGGAGGCAACATGGGAGTTGGAGCAAGACATTCGAGCACGGTATCTGGAATTGTTTGGTAAGTAAATTTCGGGGATGAAATTCTTTTAAGTAGGGGAGAATTGTAGTGTCTCAGAATTTTACTTTACTAGATAGTAGTAGTAGTAGCTTGTAGTATTTTTGTTTTTGTGGTTATTGGTTAAAGTCTATATTTAGTTGGAAACTCATATAGATAGTTACGGATTTTATAAGTTTAGCCTATAGTTTAGAAATATTAATTTTAACATAAGGTTTGATTAATATAGTTGGTCATAGAAATGATATTTATTATATCCTAAGGTTTAGATAGAATAATTAAGAATGTGACACTTGTCACATGCATGTTTATTAAGGATTTAAGGATTTTAGAGGAATAATTTAATCAAGGATAAACCTAGAAAGTCTAGAACCTTCCCTCAGCTGTTAGGATCATGTTTTACTCACTCAAAGTTTTTTAAACATACATCAAGAGTGTTGAAAGTGTGTAAAAACGTGTTTGATATATCAGTGTATGATAATATATCGAAGCTATATGAGCCTATATATCCCCCATGGGTGATACGAAAAACACATCGACTTCGCACGAACGAAACCACGGAGGCTCGGGATATAGGGTCAGGCGATATATCGCCTATTTATTGGCTCTCTTTGACATAATTGAAATTTCAGTGGAATTAGAGCTAGAAATAGTGCTCAATAACTTCGTCTTGCTCTTGAACGTTTTTAACCGAGTTCTGGGCATCTGTTGAACAGAAAATTCAATTTATTCAATTATTATTCATTTTAAAAGGGCTTAGTTTAACTCCTTGAACTCTACAAATAGGACCTTTCACTCAGCCATTTCATTCATTATTCAAGCATTCTTCAGAGCCTCCAAGCTGCTAAGTTTATTCTAAAGAGAAACACTAGGGTTTTTCGATATCGAGGTGTAGATTGAAGTTCTAATCTATCCAAGGTATTCTTTATCCTAAGGTTTAGTTCATTAATAGTTCCTCTTATTCTCTTCATTTTCATCCAAATCCTAACTTGTTATATTGGCTTTTGGTTAGGTGTTTGAGTTTCTTGAAACTTAAGGTATTTGATAAGTTCTTATCTTGATGGTTTAGATCTTATTTTCATCCTCATTTCTTTAAACAACCTATGGATCTTACTATTTGGTTTTAGGAGTTTTCAATCCCGTTCTTGTCTCCAATATCCCAATTTTTGGTAGGAAAATAGGTTAGATTTTATGTGTTATGATTATGTTTATATGCTATGTCTATGTATGTATATGTTTTATGTTGCAGTTGCTTGGAATAGTAGAATATAGTTATGATTTAACCTACCTCGAATAGTAGCAAGAGGACCTAGATGGTTTATCATATACTATATTATGTTTAAACCTACCTCGAATAGTAGAAAGAGGACCTAAATGGTTTCTATCACATACTATGGTAATGAGTTAATTGCCATTAATATTGTAATCCTATGTTTTATGATTTACGTTTTTACGACATTGGTATTATGATTTATGATTTTATGTCTTATGATTTATGATATGTGTTTAGTAATTTTCCTTACTGGGCATTAGACTCATTCCTTTTTATTTTAGACGGTGCAGGAAAATGAGCATGGAAGGCGAGACGGATTCATGGCAGCTTTGGCAAGTGTATTGGGCGAGAACTAAATGAATGGATTGATGTGAAAGATTGAGGATAATGTTTTGTTTCAAGTCTTTTTAATTATTTATTTATGTCTTTTTGTATTTAGTATTTGAATAAATAATTAAAGGTTTTGTTTTCTTTATGATTTTATGAAATAACAATGGGATCTCTTATTTTGGATTTTCTAATAAAGTTATATTATTCCTGTTATCCAGATTTCCGGATAGCGTTTAGATGGATATCCTCGGGGAAGCAGAATTATCAATGTCTTTCACGGTAGGTGACCAGAGCTCGCGGATGGACAGAAAGGCTTCACCTCTCCCGTTTAGTGTCCGGATTACTCTTTCAAGCAAACGCGACACGGAAGCTCGTCAACTCTCCCGGACTCCCGAAGGGGTATCCTTCGGGGAAGCTCCTTCCAGGAGAAGCTCTTCAAGTGGTCTTCGCGGAAACAGTTCCGTGCCTCGCACGGAACAAGACCAGGCGGTCGAGTCGTGGAGGAGGCATATTTGGAATGATATCCACCTGACACAGGATCCCGCCTGACACGCCCGACAGGTCAACGCCGCACACATCCCAGCACGCCTAAGGGTACCTTTTCGCCTACTGTTCCGCTGACAACTTGGAAAAGACGGCTGACTTTGTGTATTCCCCATACTTTCACGTAAATATACCCACATAGAGTCTTGTAGCCATGCTACTACAGTAATTGTATCCCCTATTTATGGCTGGTGTAATTAAGACTCATGGACGGAGAGAAAAACCCTAATCCGAAACCCTAGCTATAAAGACCCCCTCATTTTACAATAGGAGGGACGACCAAGAAATCACATAGCAAGAACTCTACTAAAATCTCTCTAGCTTCATCTTCTCCAAGAGAACCCGAGAGAAACACTGTGAGGTTGTGAGTTCCTTATACACCAGCTGTTTGACTGTTATTCTCTACAAGTATAATAACATCGACTCGTGGACTAGGGCTCGTTAACGCCTGAACCACGTAAAAACACTGTTTGTTTATTTATATTTCTGCACTTTTATAGCTCTTGTATTTTTATTATTCCGTTCGTATTCGTTTCCGAAAAACTCGGTAAACATTTTGGTGCTTTCATTGAGAGCTGTAGGAAGTTGTTAGTCAGCTCTTTTTCTGTGTACGTTTTTTGTATTCACTCTGTGCTAAAAAGATGGTGACTACGAGAAAATCCGCGGTTGACAAAAATGCTAGGGTCAACCCCGATAATATGATGGAAGATGCGGTGCAAAACGTACCCTTGGACTACCAAGGAGAAGACCCGACATCCCGCCAGGATCGGGTCAGTACTGAAGATACGACATACTTAGAAGACGAAGAAGAGTATGTCCAAGACGGTTATTACAAGGACGGCTGCTACTATGAGAAGGACCCAGAACTGGTCCAAGTAGCCGAAGAACTGGAGGTCACCAAAGCCAAGCTTGCTGAGCAGGAGCGCCTCTCCGAAAAAATGCAGCGTATGATGGAGTGCCTCCAAAGCAAGTTCGGAGACCTAGGCGACTCGGACGAGGACGCCTCTGTTTTAGGTGGTGCTGATGCCGCTATGCCGGATCCAGCCGCTGCTGGACCATCCAAAGCCGCCCCTAACAAGGGCAAAGAAAAAGTTGGAGAGCCTGTACGCGCTGACGCCCCTGCACCTCCTAAAGGCGTGAATCACCAGGCCGACTGCCCCCCCCCCCCCCCCGCGCGTAGAAGGTCTCTGGCGCTCCTAAGCCCAGACGTCCTTCAGCCCCAAGGGGGCACTCCGTGCCTAAAGGGCCCGGTGCTAAGGCACCCAGGCCTAGGGGAAGGAACAACTGCCCCAGTGATTCCGTCAACCAGGACGGTCGGGCTGTGAACTCGCACTCCGAAGATAGCTGGTCCACGGTGGACCTAAGAAGAAGGTTGGAGGCCAAGTATGAAAAGGCCAAAGGAGAAAAGGTCCGGCCTCGCGGAGATGACCTCCGAAATCATATTAATGACAAGCTCCGGGGACGTGACCTCCCGGAGAGTGATACGAAGAGGCTCGAGGAACAGATTGCTGCCTTGACCAAGCTGGTCCGGAAGCAAAGTGGGGCCCTGTCAGACTCTGAGGAGGAAGACCCGGAACCATGTATTCGGAGGATCGCGGAAACGTCCCTCCCGGATAACTTCAAAATGCCTCACATAGAATTATATGAGGGGAGGACAGACCCGCGTACCCACCTAGCTAAATACAACAAAATGATGCAAGTGGCGCGCGTTAGTGAGGACGCCAAATGCATGTGCTTCTCACTCACCCTTACCAAGTCCGCGGAGGACTGATGGAAAAGAATACCTCCCGGATCAATCCACAGTTGGAAGGAGCTACAGTCCGCATTCAGGAGGCAGTTCATTGCTGCCCGCGACCACGACATGGAGGTTGGTTCCTTAACCAACATCAAGCAGCAACCCAATGAGAACCTCAAAGCTTTCATTCAGAGAATGATGGAAGCTGCTGCAAAGACCAAGGTCAGCGATGACATGAAGCTGATCGCCCTTCAATCGGGCCTTACTGTCGGCTCCCTGCTATGGGGGGAAATGCAAAGGAGACGGGCAGAAACGCTGTCCGAATTCATGTCAAAAGCTCAGGGAATCATCAACCTTGAGGATGCCTACCAGTAGGCCTTTGGAGTTCCCCCAGCTCCAACGCCTTCCGTGACTGCGCCGAGCTTTGCTTCGTAAGCTCCCGCACCAGCCCTCACGCTTCCAGGAGCCCAATTCACTCCAAGTGTGTATGGGCCTTCCGCGTCTCCTCAGACGCCGAGTCAAACCCATTTCTCTGGGTACGGAGCTATACAAACTGGATGTAGTATTGCTCCTGGCCTGCTGCAGCCGCAAGAGGAAGGCCCAGAACGAAATTTGAGCCAATCGCGGAGCAAACGAAGCGGAAGAAACTCCAACCGGGGAGACCATTCAAAGAAACCCCGGAAGGACTATGAGCCCAAGTTCACGGAGTATACCAGTTTGATAGACTCGCGAGAGAATATCTATCGGGCGACCTGTAATATGGTCAACTACAGGAAGCCCCCGAAAGTGTCTCACGGAGGAAGGCGTCCGCGAGACTCCAATAAGAGGTGTGAGTTCCACGGAGACGTGGGGCACACCACGAACGAGTGCCTTCAGCTGAAGGATGAGATCGAGTCCCTGGCAAGAGCGGGACACCTCGGTCAGTGGGTGAGGATACCCATTATCTATCCCGGACAGGGAGTAGTTCACGGAGCTGCATATTCCCCGGGACAGAGGGCGACCGCTAGCGCTCCTGGAGCCGGTCACCCCCAAGCTCCCGGGTCTCAGTTCCCAGCGCTTCCTGCACCAACCGCTCCGGCACCCATTGCCTTGTTGGCTCCAGGACCTGGTAACCCATATCCGCCCGGCCTTGCTCTGCCACCCGTTGACGGACACGTAGCCACCATTTCCGGAGGACCGCACCTTGCCGGAAGCACCCGCAACTCCCAGAAGAGGTACTTGAGGGAGTTAGAACACACCGGGGAAATGTGCGCCTTGGTTCAATCACCTGCTCAACGTCCCCGAATGATGGACCTTCCCTTCACCTTCACGGAGGACGATGCCCGACATTTGCACTTCCCCCACAACGATCCCCTCGTGGTGGAAGCCCAGATTGCCAATAAGAAGGTCTCACGGATCTTGGTCGATAACGGAAGCTCCGTAAACATCCTCTTCAAAGCGGCCTTCCACGCGATCGGATTAACCGAGACAGACCTGACCCCATGCCCCATCCAGCTTCAAGGGTTCAATGGGGATGCACTCATGCCACTAGGCAAAATTCAACTTCCAGTCACCCTCAGAGGAGAAAGCGACGCTTGTGTCTTCAAGCATAGCACATTCGTGGTGGTCGACTGCCCCACGGCGTATAATGCCATCCTAGGCTGACCGGTCCTAATCGATTGTGGGGCCATAACCTCAATACGCCACTTATGCTTGAAGTTTCCATGCGACGATGGGCGTATCGACACCCTTCGAGGAGACCAACGAAGCGCACGAAGCTGTTATAACGTCTCTGTCCGATCCGTCTACACGGTCCAGGAGACGGTTGATTGACTTCACGGACCTAAACAAAGCCTGCCCGAAAGATTGTTTCCCTCTTCCGCGAATCGATCAGATGGTAGACGCTACTTCCGGGTACGAACTCTTATCCTTCATGGATGCGTACTCCGGATACAACCAGATCAAGATGCATGTCGCGGACCAGGAACACACCAGCTTCCTCATGGACAAGGGTGTCTACTGTTACGTGGTCATGCCTTTCGGTTTGAAGAATGCTGGGGCGACGTACCAGTGTCTAGTAAACAGGATGTTGAAGGACCAACTGGGGAGGAACATGGAGGTGTACGTGGACGACATGTTGGTAAAATCCAAGACCTTCGGGGACCACAGTGACGACCTTGAGGATGCTTTCGCCGTGATCCAAAAGTATGGAATGAAACTGAATCCAAAGAAATGTACTTTCGGGGTCTCGTCTAGGAAGTTCCTCGGTTTCATTGTCAGCTCCTGCGGAGTGGAAGCCAACCCTGAGAAAATTAAGGCGTTCATAGATATGCCTTCCCCCCGGAAGCATAAGGATGTCCAGAGCGTTACCGGAAGGATAGCTGCTCTCAGCCGCTTCGTATCCAAGGCCACTGACAAGTGTATCCCCTTCTTCAATGTGTTGCGAGGAAACAAGAAGTTCGAGTGGACCCCCGAATGCGAAGCAGCCTTCCAACACCTCAAGGAACATTTAACCCGAGCTCCCATTCTGTCCAAACCTGTCGAAGGAGAGGCGTTGTTCTTATACTTAGCTGTGACAGAGCACGCAGTGAGTGCCGCTCTCGTCCGGGAAGATGGCCGTATCCAGCTCCCCGTGTATTACGTAAGCAAGAGGTTACTGGACGCCGAGTCCAGATATTCAATGATCGAAAAACTCTCCCTCTGCTTGCTAATTGCTTCGCAGAAGCTAAGGCCATATTTCCAGGCGCACACCATCAAAGTACTCACCAACCACCCTCTCCGACAAGTCTTGCAGAAACCCGAGTCTTCTGGCAGATTGCTTAAGTGGGCCATGGAACTGAGCGAGTTCGACATCCACTACTAACCACGTGTTTCCATAAAAGGACAAGCTCTCGCGGACTTTATTGTGGAATGCTCGGGAATGAATGACCTCCCGGAAGATCCTGTCCCGGAACTACCCACATGGAAGGTCTATGTAGACGGAGCCTCAAATGAAAAAGGTGCTGGAGCAGGGGTCATCCTAATATCTCCCCAAGGGCATCAGCTCCAGAGCGCCATCCGTTTCGCGTTCCCAGCATCCAACAACGAGGTAGAACACGAAGCCATGTTAGCTGGATTACGACTGGCCAGAGAAGTCGGAGCCCAAAATATCGAAGTATACAGCGACTCCCTACTTGTGGTAAACCAAATATCCGGGGAATACCAGATGAAAGGCAAAAAAATGGCTGCCTACGTGTCTCTCTCCCGCGGCCTACTGCAGCATTTCAAAGGCTACCAAATCCGCCAGGTCCCCCGGGACCAGAACTCACTCGCGGACATGCTGGCCAAGCTTGCAACAGACCCGGAGATTGAACAATATGGCCTGGTGCCCATCAGGCACTTAGAAGCACCCACTACCGAGACATAGAGGGTAAATGCCATCATCGACCATTCCCATTCCCGGATAGGACCCATCCTCAGATTTCTCACCACCGGAGAGCTCCCCACTGATAAAGCTGACGCAAGAAAGCTCCAGTATCAAGCTCCCCGATACGTGGTTATGGATGGAAAGCTTTACCGCAGGGGGTTGTCCATACCCTTCCTTAGGTGTGTTGCCGGAACCGAAGTCAGCACCATCATCCATGAGGTTCATGGAGGCTTCTGTGGCGACCATACCTCCGGGCTGAGCCTCTCCAAAAAGATCCTTAGACAAGGATACTTCTGGCCCACCATGAAGAAGGATTGTGTGGATTATGTCAGAAAATGTGAGCAGTGCCAGAGGTACGCCAAGGTTCCGCGAGCGCCGCCTACAGAAATTGCCTTAATGACCAGCCCCTGGCCGTTCGCCATTTGGGGCATTGACCTAGTAGGTTCCCTTCCAACTGGAAAGGGTGGAGTGAAGTATGCCATAGTTGCGGTAGACTACTTCACCAAATGGCCTGAAGCTGAACCTATGAACACGGTCACATCTAAAAAAGCACTGGACTTTGTCATCAGAAATATAGTGTGTCGTTTTGGGCTTCCACGAAAAATTGTGTCCGACAACGGGAAGCAATTTGACAGTGAACACTTCACGAACTTCTGTGCTTCACATGAAATTATCAAAAGCTTTTCCGCAGTCGCCAGACCCCAGGCTAATGGGCAAGTGGAGGCTGTAAACAAAATATTAAAGACCACGTTGAAGAAAAAACTCCAAGCCTGCAAGGCTCACTGGCCGGAAGAACTTCCGCGAGTACTTTGGGCCTATCGCACAACAGAGAGAACTTCGACGGGGCAGACGCCTTATTCCATGACCTTCGATTGCGAGGCCGTCATCCCAGTAGAAACTATGATCCCCTCTCACAGGCAGGATACCTACGACCCTACCCGGAACCACGCCCTTCTCCAGGAGTCCCTTGACATGATCGAAGAGCTCCGGGAGCAGTCGCAGGTCCAACTAAAAATGTACCAAGGCAAGATAGCCCGACACTTTAACACGAGAGTCAAGAGCCGTACATTCGATGTTGGGGATCTTGTCCTACGGAGAGTATTTCCTGCTACGCAGGATCCGGGAGTGGGAGTCCTCGGACCCAACTAGGAAGGCCCCTATGAAGTCCAAGAAAAAGTGGGCCATGGGACGTATCACTTAAAGAGACTCGACGGATCTAAAGTCCCACGCGCCTGGAACGCGGAGCACCTCCGCCGTTACTACCAGTAGGCCCCGGACGATCTAGTCGGAAGTCCTTGGTGAAATTAGCAAAAGTGAAGAATGTGGAAATAATCCTCCCTGTTGTAAAACACGTGCCTAGCAGGCTAATTTAATGAAACACGGAGAGATTCACTCCACTTTTACTGCACTTTTTATCCCTGTGTTCAAAGCTGCGTTTTAACAAGTGACCACGCGGTCCGGAGACGTCCGGACCCCACGCTCACTTGGGGGGGTATACATGGCTAAGGCATATCCATACGCCCCTTGAACAAAACATACACAGAACACCACTTATGTGCTAGCATTGTGTTTGAAAATTTTAAATTGTTAAGCTTAGGTTAATTTGTTGCCATGAACATGTTTGCATTACGTGAATTATGTGTTTATGTGAAAATTTCCATTGAAATGCCTGCCATTATGCATCATGAAAATTATCTCCTGTGTAGCACAGCGATGAACAGGACTGGGGGGTGGGGCACATTCAGAGAGCTACGCCGAAACACCCCCAACTCCCTGACAAGTCCTTTGCAGACATATTCCGCGATCGCAGTAGAGCTTTGCTTCGCAAGCTCCAGCTCCGGGTCCCGTAAGGCGAAAGATGGCGAGATCCGCGACCGTTGTAAGCCGTGCTTCGCAGGCTTCAGCTCCGGATCTCACAAAATAATGCATGGCGAGCTCCTCGACCACTGCAAGTTTCAGCTCCAGGAGCAGACATGGTCGATCCCCCACTCACAGCAGGCCTTGCTTCGCAAAGCCCCTACTCCGGGATCGCACCTGGTAGGCGTGGCAATTTCCCCGACAGCAACGAGCCTTGCTTCGTAGGGCTCCGTGCCAGGTCCCTGAAGCCAGCCACCATGAGGTTCGCAACGATAGTTAGTTTTGCTTCGCAAAGATCTAACCTTAAGACTAGCGACGCTCACCAAAAGAACTCCCGTTCCGAGCCATGGAACGGCTCACCTTAGCAATCCCAGCGAACAGTATAACTACAAGTCCCGGGATTGGCTATTTGCCTTAGGAAAGCAAAAATACGGTGAAAGGAGTCTGGCCGTTGGAACCAGGAAACCTTCGTAACCTAGAAACTACGTGGGAAAAGACATCAGCCGTTAGAGCCTCAAGTGGGAAGTGCATAGGTTCTGGCCGTTGGAACCAAAACCTCATGCGCCCCTACAACAGTTTCTACCGTATAAAAGTCTACCCTAAACGCAAAGTTAAATAAAGAGCTCGACAGAAAAGAAAGGAGAATGCTATAAGTATGGCAAATATGTCTGCAATGAAAAACTCAAATGAAAAATAATTAAAGATAAAACCCCTTCAAGAATTGGGGGTGGCTGCAGCTTCCACGACCGCGGCCTCGGGGACATTGGCTTCAACTGAGGCTGGCGGAGTCGGCTCATTGGAAGGCGAAACTTTGTCACGGGAAGGTTCAGAGGTCCCCGCCTCTCCGGGATCTCCCGCCTCAGGGGCTCCAGCACGTTCGTCAATGTTGTAAGTTTGGACGTACGCCTCTGGGCCTTGATCCCACTCCTGTAGCTTCTCCCTCATGGCGTCGGCATCCTCTCCCAGATAGCCTAGTACCTCCGGGTTCACTTTCCAGAGGTGATGCATGAGGACCACATGCGATATATTAATCGTCCTGTTCAGTATCACCTCGGCATCCTCCTTCTCCTTCAAGCGCTCCGCCTCGGAGGTTGCCAACTGTGCCTCCGCGACAGCTAATTGAGCCCTTAGTTTGTCCATCTCGGCCTTGGAGGCATCCCACTCTCCCTTAAGAGAATCAATCTCCTTGCGCTGCTCCCTATTTTGGTTCAGCACGGATTGCTTCTCGGTCACATGCCCCCTGGCAGTGAATTGCAAGGCTCCGATCTCTTTATCCTTCTCGGCGAGCCCCAACTTCAGCATAGACACGAGATCCCTGCTCCTCTTATGAAGTTGCTCCTCCTCGTGCAGCTTACTCTGAAGAGTGGAATATTCCTCTTGCTGCTTAAGGAGGAGATCATTTTTTGATTGCAAGCGAGCTTCCAAGGTATCCTTCTCCACCCTGGCTTGGGACAGCTCTTCCCGGAGCTTGGAGTTTTCGGCCTTCGTCTCATCCGACCGCTGTCTGAACTCATTCTCTGCGTTGGCCCGGTACTCTTGATATTTGGCAAGATATTTCTTGTCCGCCTCTTCCTCAGCCGTGCGCCGGGCCTGGTCAATCTTCTCCGAAGCCTCCAAGGCCTGTTGGGTCAGTTTCTGCTTCTCCGCCTCCAAGGCCTGGCGAGCCACCTGGCACTCCTCCAGCTGAACCAGAACTGCACCCACCTCCCGGAACGAGCGTTTCGCGATCAGAGAGGCCTGCATGGAAAGACAACGCAATGAGTTAAGCAGAACCAAATGTGCTAAGACAGATGATCCCAAAGCTTAACTGACGGCTTACCCCGGACAATTGTTGCTTCACGGCATGTGTCAGCAGCAGCGGATCCTTACTGCTACTGATGGCCCATTTCTCAGAATTGAGCTTGCACAAGCTCAGGGCCATGTCCTCCATCATCTCCGCTCCGAACGGCGCCAATGCACGTCCAAGCCTAGGCACCAGCCTCTTCTCCAAGGCTGGGCCATCCAAAACCGCTCCAGCCGGGTGAAGAGACCTCACCCCCTCGACCAACTCAGCTCTCTTCACGGCAGACAAGTTGTCTGCCCTTCCCTGAGTAATGGCCTTCTCAGCCTCCAACCGCCTCTTCAAAAAATTATCGGCCCGTCTTACACCCTCCAGGAGGGCAGCGGGGAAACGGGTTGGTTTCTGCGGGATGTGGAACTTCAGGCCAGGCAGAGGAAGGTTTGTTTGCTGAGAAGAAGGAGACCCCGAAAGGGTGGACTCCCTTTGGGCTGGAGGAGGAGGCAGACGGGGTATTAAGGCCCCGGTCTGTTGTTTTTGCTGCTGCAGTGGCGGAGGTGACTGCCTTTGTTGTTGTTGTTGCCTTTGCTGCTGCGGCAGCGGAAGTAATTGCCTTTGTTGTTGCTGCTGGTTTGGATGTTGTTGCTGCTGCCGCTGTGGCGTTGGTGATTGTCTCTGTTGTTCTTGTTGCTGCTGTTGTTGTAGTTGTGGTTGCTGTCGTTGCTGTTGTTGTTGCCTTCGACTAGGAGAAGAGTGTCTAAGGCGTTTCTTCTCGGCGCCCTCAGCATCCCCTCCGGGACGCTTGCTCACCCCAGTCGTCTTCACGGGGAACACAAGCCCTTCCCCGTCGCTGCTGCTACTCGAGACCATCATAGTCTCGGAAGGCCCGTCGGCAGGAGACTTCTCTACCCCTGGAGACGCTTGCGCCTCGCCACTTGTCTTCTTGGGGGTGGCAGCTTTACCTCCCCTACTAGCCTTGGCCTTCCGTCCTTTCCCCTTGGACAGGTCTTGGCTGGTGGCAGCCTTCTGAATGAGCAGGGTCACTCTCCCCAACATCTTGGCTTCTGGATACTCTGCAAGAAACATACGAAGCAAGGTTAATGAACCAACAAGCAATGAGAAAGAAGATAAGCAGAAGACAAGACAATCAACAACATAAAAGCACAAGCAAGACCGCCAGCAGGGAACAAGAAACAAGAAAAAGAAAAGTTTGAAAGGGACGACCATGCACGAGAAACGTGGATGGCCTTCCCCGAGCAATACAAAACACCGCCTCCTGCTCCAGGAAGCTCCCGTACTCCTTGAAGTCCGGGAATGACATGCTGAGGGAAGAAGGGTCAACCATGATGACACCTTCTGGCAGACTACCGTCACTCAGACACCCGAGGAGCTCATCTACCCTATCGCAATATCTGTCAAAGGGTATCCTACGCGGATCTAGCCTAAGGAAGCGGGGATCGAACCCCATCTGAGAGGTCCGGGAAACCTCAGACAGGCTGGGGGTGTGGATCAATCGAAAACTAGTCTTACCTCTCCCGGAGGTACCAGCCCCCGGAGTCCCTTCGTTAGGGTAAGCTGCGGCGTGGCGAGCCTCGATCTCCTCTCCCTCCGGCTGGGGGTCGGGGAACCTCTCCGCCCAACTAGGGGATAAAGCATTCTCGTCCCGGACTGCTTGGTTGATCACCTTGGACAGCTCTAGGGCAATCTGTTCCCGGATGTCAGCTGACACCTGACTTTTCCCCCTGCCACTCACTGGCTCAATGTTTTGGAAAGAGGCGAGTAGCCCATACTCCCTCAAAGATTCGGAGGTCACAAGTCCCTCCACTTTCAACTCTTCCTCTGAGAGCCCTTCGTAGAACTTGGACCTCCTTATCATCTCTGCACAGCGAGGTGTCTGCGGAACGACTTCTGCAAAATTCAAATACAAGAATTAGAGATCCTCCCGAAAGGCAAACCAAACGTAAAGAAACAAAGTTGAAAAGGAGAGGAAGGAGCACCTACCAGTGATTTTGAAGTCCAAAGATAGGGCTGGCACCCTCTTCAGTGGGAAGCCAGTCGTCAGGAACCAGTACTCCCGGAGGTCTGGAACCCTCGCGGTATGACAAGTGGGACACATCACGTCCGGGTGCCTCTCCAGCCTGTAAAATCCCACCTTGTCTGAATGACCCATCATGGGTTGAGACTTCAACCCGTAGAAGTACAGCACCTCCTCCGGAGTAGGAGCTTCCAGTTTCCGGGACTTGCAAAAGATGAACCACCCCGCTAGGAGCTTGTAGCTGGGGGGAATCAACTGGAAGGGGGCAATCCCCGCCTTCACACAGAAATTGGCAAAGTAACTTCTTAGGGGCAAGTGCGCCCCACACACTATGTGTGCCCAGCTCCAGGCACCAAAACCCTCGTGGCTCTGACTAGCCGACTCGCCCAGCACCGACAGACGGTGCCACATCAGGCCTGGGATGTTCTTCAGGCCTGCCTCTGAGGAGTACAGCTCCAGCATGCCGTAGTTCCTGAACAGGTTCGGCTTCTGGTCCATCTCCCAGATTGAACTATTGGTAGTTGGTGGGCTAGCCGCGACCACTTTTGTCTTTCCTTTCCCCGTTGCGCCGGCGACAGGGGAACCCTTCTCCTGGGAAGAATCAGCCTCCGCCACAGCGAGCAGTTGTTCCTTTGAGATGTTTGTCACTGAACAAAAGAAACAAAGAAGAAAACACTCTAAGCAGTCAGCACCCTTGTCATACCCTAGTGGTATCAAAGGCGTCGGGGAGACCCTCCCCGAAAACTGCTTGGAGAGGCTCCCACCGAGCTTGCCGAAGGGTTGGCACCATGCCACCCGAAGAACAGCAAGGAGCCAAACTCAGACTCTGAGCCTAAGCCCGTCGCGAGAAGTGTTTCCCCAGAGAAAGACACCCTAAAGGCGTTCATGCTTATGCCCTAAAACAGCAAACCAGAACAACGCAAGCAAGACATGGAACGACTTTCCAAACGCAAATCGTCAAAGCATGCAAAAGAGACTACTTATCGACTCACATCAATCGCATGCCTATCAAAGCCCTAGTCACGCATGCACATAGGCGATAATGGAAAAACTCAACTCTAACAACTACCAACAACCTAAGGTTTGGGAGGAAAGAGCAAAGTAGAAATACTTACTGGTATTCGGGTAGTTGAAGGTTGAAGGAGTAACCGGATCACTGCACAGCACGATCGCGAGAAGTAAAACCTGCAAAGACGAACGGCGATTCAAACCCTGAACTTCGGCAAAAAAAAAAAAACCCACTGTCAAATCAAAAGAAAAGTTTCTAGATCCCTTACCAAAAGAAGTGGCAAGTTCGAAGGAATGGAAGCTTGGAAGCCTGAGAGTTCGAAGGTTTGAGAATCTGAAAATCCGAAAGACAGAGAATTTGAAAGCGTAAAGAGGAAGAAAGGTCCGTTCCCTCATTTTTATAGCAGGGAAGAGGTCATTTCGAATTCCTCAAATGGACGGTCCCGATCTTCCCATTCCGTGTGCATCAGATCCAACGGCTGGAGATGAAGCGACGATCCTATTTATGACTCCTCGGATGGGAATAAAGTATTTATTTCCCATCATTATACCACCTCGGGCCCGGAGTACCATTAAAAACTGTCAAATCATTACTCAGATGCCTGACGCACGCATACTCAACCAGTCGCCTCACGCACACGTCTTGGTCGCAGAACCATTCCCGGCATGACGCGTGGCCCTTACCGCACTTGAGTACTTGAGTTCAAACAGAAGTAATTCCCTTCCTTTTTCATACTAACACTCAGGCGGGAAAAAGGAACACTTCCGGGAACACAGAAGGTGGCCCCTCGCCTAATCTAAGAAACCGGAATACCCGGAGGACTGTACAAGCTCCCGGATCTCTCAAAGCTCCGTGACCTCGGGGGGTAAATGTTATCCAGATTTTCGGATAGCGTTTAGATGGATATCCTCGGGGAAGCAGAATTATCAATGTCTTTCACGGTAGGTGACCAGAGCTCGCGGATGGACAAAAAGGCTTCGCCTCTCCCGTTTAGTGTCCGGATTACTCTTTCAAGCAAACGCGACACGGAAGCTCATCAACTCTCCCAGACTCCCGAAGGGGTATCCTTCGGGGAAGCTCCTTCCAGGAGAAGCTCTTCAAGTGGTCTTCGCGGAAACAGTTCCGTGCCTCGCACGGAACAAGACCAGGCGGTCGAGTCGTGGAGGAGGCATATTTGGAATGATATCCACCTGACACAGGATCCCGCCTGACACGCCCGACAGGTCAAAGCCGCACACATCCCAGCACGCCTAAGGGTACCTTTTCGCCTACTGTTCCGCTGACAACTTGGAAAAGACGGCTGACTTTGTGTATTCCCCATACTTTCACGTAAATATACCCACATAGAGTCTTGTAGCCATGCTACTACAGTAATTGTATCCCCTATTTATGGCTGGTGTAATTAAGACTCATGGACGGAGAGAAATACCCTAATCCGAAACCCTAGCTATAAAGACCCCCTCATTTTACAATAGGAGGGACGGCCAAGAAATCACATAGCAAGAACTCTACTAAAATCTCTCTAGCTTCATCTTCTCCAAGAGAACCCGAGAGAAACACTGTGAGGTTGTGAGTTCCTTATACACCAGCTATTTGACTGTTATTCTCTACAAGTATAATAACATCGACTCGTGGACTAGGGCTCGTTAACGCCTGAACCACGTAAAAACACTGTTTGTTTATTTATATTTCTGCACTTTTATAGCTCTTGTCTTTTTATTATTCCGTTCGTATTCGTTTCCAAAAAACTCGGTAAACAATTCCATATATGTATTTAAAATAATAGCTATGTCTTAGTACTTTTAATGGTCTAAGGTCTTTAAGTTAGTCGGGTCATTACAAATGGTATCAGAGCCCACGGTTCATATGCATGAAGTTCTCTTTGATACACGCACAAAAGCTCTATATCTAACCGCCAATGTAAGTGTTTATGTTATGAATATTATGTTTATGTTAATAGCTAACGTTTTAGTCATTATGTTTTCTGTCAAAATGAATGGAGTATTGACCTATCACTATATCTGAGCCATTAAGGCATTAAAAAGGGTTGGAGAGCTAAGGGATACAATAGGAGTGCTAGAAAGAATCACTCAAAGATTGGTCATATTTCACAAGGAGATAGTTCAACTTCAAATCGCTAGGCAAATTATGATGAGAGCCATGGAACAATATGTCCTAGTAATTAGGCTTTTTAAGGATTTTCCTACATTAGTTTCAAAATTTGAAGAATTATGGGAGACTATGGATGATGAAGATGATTTACCGGTAGCCATGAGATATTATTTTCTTATACGTAGGTTTACCTATAAGTTTGAGTTTCAATTCACTAATGAACAAAAGCATTACATCCTAATGAATATTCCCTAATGTAGTTTTGAGGCTCATGATTATGATGATTATGAGGAAATAAATGATGATGTGCTAGATGACGGGTCAGATGTAGAAGATCCTGATTTTAGAGATTTACCCTAGTTATTAGTAGTATAGTTTCTTTATTTATTTTCAATTTATGATTGTAATAAGTGAAAATCTTTTTCCAAATGAATAAAGTTGTTATTTTTGAATGGCATGCATGAGTTTGATTATTTTTACAATTATTATAAACTTAGAATAAATTTAATAAATAATGACTGAGTTTGGTGAGGGTGGATACAAATCAATGGATCGGGTTTTGTATTGATAGTTTAGGAGGCCATAGTAGTGGGAACAATTTTACTAATCCCAGCCCTCATTCAATATGGTTAACTTTGGAACAGCAATGAGTTTCGAGCCTGAGAATTAAGTCATAAAGGGTGATTAGAAACAGACTTAGAAAATAATAAAGGTGGCTTAATAGTCTAAGTATAGAAACACACCCTAATTTATAAAAGATGGCTTACATATTTTTTCATAAGAAATCATAACTCATAGCTCCGAGTTATGTTTGCCTAGACTAAGTTTTTCCTTAGAAATTGTTAGGGTATGTTCTAACGTCTTTTCTCAATAGTTAGAACTTTGCTGAAGATGTCACTCTGAAGGTCTACACGCAAAAACGACAATGCCTCCATCTCTGCTAACAAGACTCATGAAGCCCCTCTAGTCCAAAGAAGGGGAACGCGTGCTATTGATGCTGCTGCTAATAGAAATGTAGCTCCTCCAGTTGATCACACTACTGAGATTATCTAGTTACGGCAACAAGTGGAAGAACTACTGCAACAACAATGACAACAGTGTCAACCGCACACTTAGCGATTGCCTCAGCTGTAGCCTCAGTCGCAGACTCAGACTCAGCCTCCGCCTCAGCCAGCGACTCAAGCACCACAGAAAGAGTAGAACATTGGATATCTATATGGGGGATGGCCGGTGCTAAACTATACGCCTTATCTAGCTCACTACATAGAGCCAATCTATGAGCCATTCCATAAGCAACACACTCCAAACTTTAAAGGGACAACCAACCCCTTTGAGGCTGAAGAATGGCTCAGGAATGTAGAGTGGATTCTTGCACACAAGAACCTCGATAACGCGGATCGCATATCCTGCGTTTCCTCTCTACTGAAAAATGATGCTAGAATCTGGTGGGATTTTGTATAGTAGACTCATGATGTCATCACCATGACTTGGACCAGATTTGTGGAGCTGTTTCACAAAAAGTATTACAACTTGGCAGTCATCGCTATGAGGGTGGAAGAGTTTGCCAGTCTAAAGCAGGGAAATTTGACGGTAGTCGAGTACACTCGACAATTTGATCGTCTAGACAAATTTACACCAGAGTTGGTCCCAACTGATTTCTTGTGGGTTACCAAGTTCACCAAGGGACTCAGACCCAAGATTGAGTTAGGTGTCAAGCTGGCAAAACCTAGAACCACTTCTTACGTCAAAGTTTTGGAAACAGCTATAGAGGTGGAAAGGCTCCAAAAAAATTTTAGTAAGGAGGAGGCCAGCAAGTCTGAACCGAAGAAGCAGAATTATACTCAAAATGGTCAAAATCGCAGCGATACTAATGTGCAAATCATTCATCTGACTTTGGTATAGGGGTGAAAGACTAATCGAACCATCTAGTAGCTGGATCCCTCCAAAGTTTCCCTCGGGATAGCTGGATTATGTACAGTTCTATTAGGTAAAGCCAATGATTAGAGGCATCAGGGGTGCAATGCCCTCGACCTATTGTCAAACTTTAAATAGGTAGGACGATGCGAATACTTTGTTGAGCCACTCCATGGAATCGAGAGCTTTAAGTTGGTCATTTTTGGTACGCAGAATTGGCGATACAGGACGAACCGAAAGCCAGGTTGCAGTGCCCAACTGCACGCTAACCTAGAACAAACAATTGGTGTTGGTCGATTAAGATAGCAAGACAGTGGTCATGGAATTTGAAATCCACTAAGGAGTGAATAACAACTCCCCTGCCGAATCAACTAGCCCTGAAAATAGATGGCGTTGAAGCATGCGGCCTATACCCATCCATTTGAGCAAGTACTAGGCCCCGATGAGTAGGAGAGCATGACGGTCGCTGCAAAACCTAGGGTGTGAGCCTAGGCCGAGTGTCTATTGGTGCATATCTTGGTGGTAGTACTAAATATTCGAATGTGAACTTTGAAGACCGAAGAGGGGAAAGGTTCCATGTGAACACCACTTGCACATGGGTTAGTCGATCATAAGAGACGGGGGAAGCCCGTCAAATAGCACTGCAAATGTGAGCTTCAAAAGGGAATCGTGTTAAAATTCCTGAACTGGGACGTGGCAACTGACGACAACGTTAGGGAGTCCAGAGACGTCAGCGGGGATCTCAGGAAGAGATATCTTTTCTATTTAACAACCTGCCAACCCTTGAAATGGCTCACCTGGAGGTAGGGTCCAACGGCTAGAAGAGCACCGCACGTCGCGTGTTGTTCGGTGCGCCCCTGGTAGCCCTTGAAAATCTAGAAGACCGAGTGCCTATCATGCTCGGCCGTACTCATAACTGCATCAGGTCTTCAAGGTGAACAACCTCTGCATTATTGAACACTATAGGAAAGGGAAGTCGGTAAAATAGATCCGTAACTTTGGGAAAAGGATTGGCTCATAGGGATGGGATGGGGGTCCCAATCCTGAACCCGTCGATTGTCGGCGGATTGCTCGAGCTGCTTCTGGAGGACGGACACGGGTACGAGTCTGAGGCCTGGGCACATGTCACTGCATGCTAGCTGGAGGATGAACTGGGAATGGTCTCTTCTGGGGCCTTCCCCGGGGGTCGAACAATCAACTCTGAATTGGTATGGAGAAGGGGAATCCGACTGTTTAATTAAAACAAAGCATTGAGATGGTCCCTGCGTATGCTAACGCAATGTGATTTCTGCCCAGTGCTCTGAATGTCAAAGTGAAGAAATTCAACCATGCACGGGTAAACAGTGGGAATAACTATGACTCCCTTAAGGTAGCCAAATGCCTCATCATTTAATTAGTGACGAGCATGAATTGATTAAACGAGATTCCCACTCTCCCTGTATACTATCCAGCGAGACCACAGCCAAGGGAACAGGCTTGGCAGAATCAACGGGGAAAGAAGACTCTGTTGAGATTGACTTTAGTGCGACTTTGTGAAATGACTTGAGACGTGTAGTATAAGTTAGAGCTGGAAACAGCGAAAAAGAAATACCACTACATTTAACGTTATTTTACTTACTCCGTGAATCATAGGTGGGGCACTGCCCCTCTTTTTGGACCCAAGGTCTGCTTTTGCAGGCCTATCCGGGCAGAAGTCATTGTCAGATGCGGAGTTTGGCTGGGGCGGAACATCTGTTAAAAGATAACGCATGTGTCCTAAGATGAGCTCAACGAGAACAAAAATCTCATGTGGAATAAAAGGGTAAGAGCTCGTTTGATTAAGATTTCCAGTACGAACAAGAACCATGAAAGTGTTTCCTATCGATCCTTTAGACTTTCAGAATTTGAAGCTAGACGTGTCACAAAAGTTACCACAATGATAACTGGCTTGTGGCAGCCAAGCGTTCATAATGACATTGCTTTTTGATCCTTCGATGTCGGCTCTTCCTACCATTGTGAAGCAAAATTCACTGAGTGTTGGATTGTTCACCAACCAATAGGGAATGCGAGCTAGGTTTAGACCATCATGAGACAGGTTAGATTTACCATACTAATGACAGTGTCGCAATAGTAATTCAACTTAGTACGATAGGAATTGTTGATTCGCACAATTGGTAATCGCACTTGGTTGAAAAGCCAGTGGCGAGAAGCTACCATGCGTTGGATTATGACTGAATGCCTCTAAGTCAGAATCCAGGCTAGAAACAATGCATTCGCTCACGGTTTGTTTGCCGACTTGCAGTAGGGGCTTCGGCCCCCAATGGCACGTGTCGTTTGTGAAGCTCGCATAGCTGAAAAGTTTTGTGGGCTGCCTTGAAGTACAATTCCTACCGAGAGGCGGGTAGAATCCTTTGCATACGACTTAATTATGCGACAGGTTATTGTAAGTGGCAGAGTGAACTTGCTGCCATGATTCACTGAGATTCAAGCTTGTGTCACTCAGATTCGTCCCTCCCCCTTTTATAACTCTACATTTTGGAGTCCTGAGGTTACTAGATTGTTTGGTTGTCAAACTCTTTTTCCTTTTGGCTGTTTCCAACACTAGTGTGCCCAAGTCATGTGTCATACCCCTGGCACACATGTAAGGCAAAGTCCTGGTCAGTTCGCCTGTTTCCACAAACACACAGTATTGGGCCCAGGCAACCAAGTATTTTACTTACTTACCAAGTTGGCCAAGTGTTCAATCGAGGAACATAGGCCATGGGGGTGGGTGCTTGATGCTGATGTGTTCTCTTAAGTGACCTTTCCTTTTTTATTTTGAGGTGAGATTAACAAACAGACATCTTGTATTGAGGAATGATAGGTGACATTGGTGCTTGCACGACGAACCACACGCCAAGTGGGTGCTTGGTGGCTATATGTTATGCATAGGTTTGCTTTTGTAATCTCAAGTAAGGTTAACACATCCCTTTTGGCATTGCTTTTGTGATCTCAAGTGAGGTTAACATGTCCCTTTTGGCATTTCTTTTATGATCTCAAGTGAGGTTAACACGTCCCTTTTGGTATTCAATTAGTGATTTCAAGTGAGGTTAACCTTTGCTCTTGTTGGATTGTGAGTCATGTAAATTTTTTATGTGTTTTCAAGTGAGGTTAACATGTTGTCCCTTTTGGCCTTGTTGGATAGTGGGTGGGTCATGTAAAAGTTATAGGTGTTTTGAAGTGATGTTAACAAGTTCATTATAGCCTTGTTGGATTGTGGGTCATGTAAATTTCAAGCGAGTTTATTCATTCATCATTTTGCTTTTAAATCTCTCACTCACTCTATCTCAATCTCTCACACCTGGCTGTTATTAATCAAATCTATGCTGTAAAATAGGAATGGTTTTTAGTGTCCAAATTTTTTTTGCCTCGTTCAAGATTGGTTCATTTGATATCTTTATTTTATAACAATAAATTACGATACTGCATTTCTTTATCAGTTCAAGATTGGTTCTTTTTGTAACATTAAATTACAATACCATGTTTCTTTTTCTATTTAAGATTGCTTCATTTTATAACATATTCTTTATGTATATACAATACATATGTGTGTGTATTCATTTTACAAAGTTTTACTTGGGATGGTTTTTATTTTGGAAGATTCTTTTGTCTTGTTCAAGATTGGTTCATTTGATATATTCATTTTAAAACTAAAAATTACAATAACACAGTTGTTTTTCAGTTCAAGGTTGCATCATTCTATAACATATTTTTCACCATGTGCATGCACCACGCAGGGTGCTCATGGGTGCACTTGGTGGTTGGCATGAGAAATAATAATGTGGAAGCACAACGTGTGGTGCTCATGTGTGATTCCATTAATATTTAACAATGCTCGTGCAGGAGGCTAGGTGCACACCATGGACACGCACGTGGGGTGCTCATGTGCACCACATGGGGGTGCTCCTGTGTGCACTTGTGGGTGGATTGAGTTTCACAATATGGAACTGGGGTGTTCATTTCAATTATATTCTTTTACTTTTCTATGTTGTATTGTGTGCTATATCAGTAGGGAGATCACTAACTTGTGGGAATTTATTTTGTTCACATGTTCTTCTATATTTTACACTATTACCAAGTGATGACTGGTTTGATTTTTGGGAGTTATATGTGACAATAACGTTGATGTGTCATGATATAGAATATAGAAATGTCCAGTGTGATGTACTGTAAACAGCCTTGGCACATGATTTTGTTTGTACTAGGAATGATGTGAGGGATAGACTCTTTCTTTACGATTTAGAGTGGCAGACAATAATATTATGGAAGCATGCACCTAGTTTTTATGCTTGTTGTTGTAATATGATCTTTGTCTTGCTTACTTGTTAGTCAATGTATATAATTTTCAACAGCTTGCATTAAATCTACTTATGTACAGGTCATATGCGAAGCCAACATTTCCTACAAATTTTTTGTTGTTTTTAAGTTTGGTTGAGAAACTTTTTCTTTCCCAAGAGTTTTCGATGAAGATTTACTTCTGCATATCCGGTACTCTAGCTATATTTTTAGGGATGCATGTAAAAAAAATACTTTCAATGTTCCTGAAAATTAATTCAAATATAAAACACACCAAATAGAAACAATTCTAGAACTAGAAAGAAAGAAGGAAGAAGAAACCAGAAATCTTTAATATACATATAAGGTGTGAGGTTTCTCTCTGGTTTCTCCATTGCGAGACGCAAGAAGATTAACTAGAAGCCTGCTATTAGTTCTATGGTGAATGATTCCCCTTCGGTCAAAGAAGCATGCGAGGAGATGACGACTGGGTTAGAAGAAGAACCGCCGGTTGTGGTAGAGGAGGTATTCAAGGATACCTTGGTGGATTTCCCTGAGTTCGAGGGAAGTGTCACATTGGATTCAGATGAGGGAGTGTCTGGAGTGAAGAAGACTGGTGTGAAATGGAGTGATCAAGTTGATATCGAGAATGATTTTCAGAGTCAGGCCAAAGATAAATGGTCTCAGTTTCGGGCATTGCTACCGAATCAAGGAGGAGCTCGGCTGAAATTTGAGGAACCTTTAATTCGAGATGGTCAAAGGATTGCTCAGGTTGATTTGGAGGAGATAGAAGTTTAAGCTTCCTTCTGGAACTCAGCAGTGGTATGTATGGTCCTTGGAGCTAATCTTCCCTTTGTTGTGTTTGAGGGTTTTATTAAGAGAATTTGGGGTAAATTAGGTATTGAAAGGTTTGCTCGATTGAATGCTGGATATACTCTTATAAAATTTAGGGATGAAGCTACTCGAGATTTGGTGTTGGAAGCTGGAGTTGTCCATTTCGATACGAAAACAGTTATCTTGAGACCATGGTCTACTGTTCTAGATGCAATGAGGTTAGTGAAATCTGTTCCTGTTTGGGTTAGATTGCCTGGACTTGGGCTGCAATACTGGGGTACTAAGTGTTTGAGTGCCCTAGTGAGTACCATTGGTAATCCTATACTAGTAGATAAAGTTACAAAAGATCGATCCATGATACAATTTGCTAGGGTGTTAGTGGAGGTTTAAATATCAGAGGAGGTTCCTAAATCCATTCAATTTTTAAATGAAAGAGGACAGTTGATGGAACCATTGCTGGAATTTGAATGGTTGCCGACTCAATGTAAAAGATGCAGAGTATTTGGTCATACTGAGGCTTTGTGTAATAGGAAACAGGGTGAGGTTTGGAGGAAGAAAGATAGAAGTACTGAAGAAGGGCCTAAACAAAAATCCACTGATCTGAATTCCTTGTCTGTTAATACAAATTCAGCTAATGAGTTAATCTCAAAGGATAACAAGAAAGCAGATGCTAAGGAGAGGTATGAGTCCCATTCTATAGCAGTGCCTACTGGTACAAATAATGTGATAGTCTCAAAAGTTTCCCAGCAAATTGATGATAAGGTGAGGTGTGATTCAAGAGAGAGGCTTAATTCAGATTGGCTTACTCCTAAATGAGTGTGGGGTGTCAAGAGTTTGGCTCCAACTTCTCAGAATAAGTTGAAGAATTCTTATAGTGCTTTGCAAGATAGGATAATGGAGGTTACAAATCTAGGACTTTCTACAACAAATATGTTCAATGGAGACTCACAACATTTTTAGCTGGAATGTCTGGGGCATTAATAAAAGGGCAAAGCAGAGATTCCTGCGTACTTTTTGCTATTTGAATAAAATTTGTATAGGAGCTTTTTTATAAACCAAGTTGCGTGGTAATAAAATAGAGGAGATGATGGCTAGTCATTTTATTGGCTGGAACTATTATACTGGGCTAGCTAATGAAGGCAGAATTCTTCTAGTTTGGCAGGCCAATATTGTATCTGTTGAGGTGTTAACAGAAAGTGATCAGTTTATTCATGCTTATGTTAAAGAATTGGGTTCGAGTAAAGAGTTTTGTGTGTCTTTTGTTTATGGAAGGAATACGATTGAGGAGAGGTTACAGCTTTGGCAAGATCTTTCTGGGTTGTCTTTTCCAGTCAATCCTTGGCTTGTGGCTGGAGACTTTAATGCTGTATTTGATTTTAATGATCGGCTTGGTGGTCGTGATGTTGCTGCTATGGAAATGGTGGATGCTCAAAGATGGAGATCTATTGGGTTGGTTGATGAACTTCACACTAATGGTTCCCATTTCACTTGGACAAATAAGCAAGCTGCTGAGGCTAGAATCTACTCCAAATTGGATCGTATTTTTAAAAATGAAGCCTGGTTAGACTTATTCCCTCAATCTGAAGCCTATGTTAATTGGGATATGATTTCCGACCATTGTTTTTGCATCATTAAAACCATAACAACTTTGAACTTAGGCATTAAACCATTTCGTTTTTTTAATATGTGGGCTGACCATGAAGGATTCAGAGAGACTGTGTTGCAGAACTGGAGTAAGCCGATTAATGCTCATGGTTTAGAGAGAATAATGAGGAAATTGGTGAGACTCAAACATGTCCTTCGCATGTTTAACAAAAGGGAAATTGGTGATGTTGTGCACTATTATAATGTAGCCAAGGAGAACTACCAATCTGCCCAATGTCAGCTCCAAAAAGATCCTCATTCAGCTGATCTTCAAAGAGAGGAAAGGTTTGCTTTTGAGACTTTCTCTAACCAATCTAAATACTATGATAGCTACCTTAGACAAAAAAGAAAAATTAACTGGCTTCGGTTTGGTGATGATAACACGGCCTATTTTCATGCTTGCTTAAAACAGAGGAGGGCTACAAATCGTATCACCTCTTTTATTAATGATGCAGGTAAGATAAATGAGAAGTTTGAGGATGTAGTGGCTCATTTTGTGAATCATTTTCGTAGTATTATGGGAAGTCATAGTACAACTTCTGTTCCGATTTAGAGGGATTGTTTTAGTCATGGAAGCATTCTGTCTTTGGATCAGCATCTGAGATTGATAAAACCATTCACCAAGAAGGATGTGGAAGCTGCGATGTTCAGTATTAACTCAATTAAAAGCCCGGGTCCTGATGGATATGGGTCAGGTTTTTTCAAAGTTATGTGGAAAGATTTGGGAGAAGAAATATCTGATGCCATATTGGGATCTTTTTATCATGGTTTGCTACTTGATGAGTTTAACAGTGCAACTCTCTCTCTGATTCTGAAGGTTGAAACTCCTACTAAGGCTGTGGAGTACAGACCCATAGCTTGTTGTAATACACTCTATAAATGTATTTCAAAAATGCTATGTGGTAGGTTGACTAAGGTTCTTCCTCTTTTAGTTAATCAAAATCAAGGAGCATTTTTTAAGGATAGATTGGTGGCTCATAACATCCTCACTTTTCAGGCTATTATAAAAGGGTACAAGAGGAAAAACAGCTCCCCTAGATGTGTGATGAAAATTGACCTTAGCAAAGCTTATGACACTATATATTGGAAATTTTTAGAAGATATTCTTAATGCTTACTGTTTTCCCAACAGGTTTATTAGATGGATGATGATTTGTTTGAAGGGTACCTCTTACTCTATTCTGATGACCGGTAGGCTTCAAGGGAGATTTATTGGTAAAAAAGGTCTAAGGCAAGGGGACCCTATATCTCCCCTGCTGTGTGTTCTAGTCATGGAATACTTCACTCGGCTTCTCATTAAAGATTCTTTCAGCAAGGAATTCAGATTTCATCCGAATTGTAAAATACTGAAATTAGTTAGCCTACGGTTTGCTGATGATTTGGTGATATTCTGTAAGGGAACTTCTAATTCGGTTTAGGTTATCAAAGAGTGTTTCACAACTTTTAGTTTGGCTTCTGGTTTAACACCTAATGTGGCTAAATCTCAGGTATATTTTGGGGGTTTGGCTGAGGAAGATTAAAAGCAGATTCTGTCTAGGCTTCAATTTGTAGAAGGGTCATTTCCTCTAAAGTATCTTGGAATTCCTCTTCGTCCTACTAAATGGAAGGCTGGCGACTGTGCTGTTATCATTAAAAAGATTCACCTGAAGCTTCACACTTGGTCTAGTCATCATCTGTCATTTGCTGGGCGTGCACAACTTATTAATTCTGTTTTGTTGGGAATAAGATCGTTCTGGATGAGTATATTCCTCCTTCCCAAGAGTGTCATGTATGAGATAAATCATTTGTGCAGACGGTTTCTATAGGGGACCAATGACAGTAATAGGAACAGAAGCAAAATGCATCTCACTACATGGGATCAGGTCTGCTTGCCTAAGAGTTTGGGTGGTATTGGGTTTAAGGAAGGGTCCAAATGGAATAAAGTGTTACTAGCTAAATTTATGTGGGCTATTTCCTCTAAACAAGACATCCTTCGGGTGAAATGGGTGGATGCCATCTATCTCAAAGGGCATAATTTTTGGGAGTATAAGCTCAAAACTGATGTGAGCTGGTACTGGAGAAAGCTTGTCAATCTGAAATTTGTTTTCACTTGTGGCAAACTGGAGGATGCAGCCAAGACTAGCAAGATTAATCTGAGAAAGCTTTATATTCAGATGCTAAATAAGGAGAGAGTCCATTTTGCCAATGTAGTTTGGTGCAATATGGCTGTTCCTAAGCATAGGTTTATTTTATGGCAAGCTACTCTTGGGCACCTACTTACCCGAGACGAGCTAGCTCACTACCACTCGAGTATTGCTTCCTTACTGTGTCCGATGTGTGAGTTGCAGCAGGAATCTCATTCACATCTGTTTTTTGAATGTCAGTTTTCTCAGCAAGTTAGATCAAATGTGGCTTCTTGGCTAGGCATGGATATATGGCCAATGAAGTATGAAGAGTGGTCCTCTTGGATGGTTGGGAAACCTAGAGGTCTGAAGCAAAAAATAGCAGCAGCTGCATTGGCTGCTTCAGTTTATATGATTTGGTGGAATCGTAACACTTGTCTTTTTCGATCTTTCTCTATGACAGCTAATTGTATAGATCATTTGATCAAGTTTTATTTGAAAGCTAGAATTTTTAGGCTTCTTAGGACAAAATTTGGGAAATATGATTTAGCTTTTGTTGAGAAGTTTGACCAGGTGTAATTTCTTTTGTGGCTTAAGCTGTATTTGTTTTTTTGAGCTTCAATATATTCTTTTTTCATAAAAAAATAAATAAATAAAACACACCAAAATATCACAAAAGTTGAATCTCTATCTTCTATAGGATTTTCAATAGGGATTGACACTATATAAGTGGTTATTGTCCCTATCTTCTATCTTCTATACGGTGAAGAAATGATCATCAATCTAGTAAGTGGAAACTTGAATAGATATTATACAATTTTGGGGTTTCTTTACCTAAAGCTTACACAAAATTAGAAATTTTCTCTTCTTCTATTTATATATATATTAAAAATCTAGCTGTATTTGTGAATACGCTTGATATTTTGGTAATAACCTATTTCTCTCTTTCACTCTTTTTTGTGTGACAATCTGTACTTTTGGACTCCAAAAGGGTATTTGCTTCAATGAAAGAAGTTGTTGCTAATGCTTTTCTCAAGAGATTGCTTCCTGCACATGAACTTAGTTTTGTATTCAAGATTGTCTCCAAGGTACAATCTTTTTATATTTCATTATTTTTGTCGTTTATTGCTATTATCATTCTGTTTTATAGTTTGGTTTGTGCATTATTTGATTATGAGATTTCTTACCATTTCTCTTGAAATGGGTTTGTACTATATGATCCATAAAATTTTGTCCACCAACTTCTACTACCACCAGAAGCTTTGAAGCTAAGAATAAATTTGATTTGGATTATCTTTTGGGATATCTTTTAAGATTGAGATACTTATATAAAAATGGATATATGTAATGCCCCGACTAATTCTAAGACCTCGAACCATTAAAACTACCAAGCATAACTACTATTTTGGAATACATACATAAGATAATAGAACTTTATTATAAAAATCCAAAATACAGAATCCCATTGTTATTACACAAAAAAAAACCTTTAATTAATTGTTCAAATACCATGATTACAGTAATTCTGGATTTCATGAGGATTGAGGGACAGGATAGAGTGGCCTGTGCCATTTATATGTTGAGGGAGGATGCCCGTATTTGGTGGGAAGTGGCATCGCAGACCAGAGATGTTGCCACACTGACTTGGGAAGGTTTTAAGGATTTGTTTGGCCACAAGTATTACAACATTACTGTTAGGGCAGCAAAGGTCAATGAGTTTGTGAGTTTGGTACAGGGCAGTATGACTGTTACTGAGTATGCCCTAAAATTTGATAGGCTTGCGAACTTTGCACCAGATCTTGTGCCTACTGATGCCGCTAGGCAAGATCGTTTTATCAAGGGGCTTAATGCCATGATAGCCTGGGATGTTAGGATTACCACGATACCTGGAGGAACAACTTATGCCCAGGCCGTTGAGAGGGCTCTTATTGCTGAGGAAGCGGAGAACAAGATATGGAAGGAGAGTGCGGTAAGGCATGAGGGCCGCAGAGCGATGCCTCCTTATTCAGGAGCAGGTAGGGGCGGAGGCCCCAGTGACTTCAAGAGGAAGACTCCTAAGACTTCAGCCGCTTCTGGTTCTGATAGGAGGGGTCGGGGTGGTCAAGGTGGCCGTCAGGGTGGCGGTGAGGCATGGAGGACCTATCCAGAGAGTCCTAGGTGTAGAAGACGCCATCTGGGCGAGTGTCGGGCCAAGGCATGTTTTGTGTGTGGGGCAGTGGGGCATCTCAGGAAAGACTGCCCAATGGTGAAGAAAGGTGAAGCGGGAAAGGTGGATAGCTTGACTCCAGCTCGAGTATTCACCTTGACTCAGGCGGAGGCTGAGGCTAGTCCCTCAGGAGTGATAGGTCAGCTTTCTAGTGCTGGCTTTCCTTTTACAGTATTGATTGATTCTGGTGCTACACATTCTTTTGTTTCTAGTAGGGGGATTGATAGACTGTGTAGACCTAGTGAATATCGGACTGCGGGGTTTGGGACTTTGTTGCCTACAGGGGAGCTGGTAGTCTCTAGGAGGTGGATTAGGGCACTGCCAGTGATGGTTGATGGCAGGGAACTTTCGGTGGATTTGATTGAATATGATTTGGGAGACTTTGATATGATTCTAGGAATGGATTAGCTGGCTAGGTATGGGGCTACGATTGATTTTTGGAAGAAGATGGTTACTTTTGTGCCGGAGGGCGAGGACCCCTTTGTCTTTGTGGGTGCGGTGTCTGGACCCCGCATACCTATGATTTCAGCGTTGAGAGCCAGGGACCTGTTGCAGAGGGGATGCATAGGTTTTCTGGCTAGTGTGGTGGATACCACCAGGGTTATGCCGACAGGGCCGGGCGAGACCAGATTGGTGTGTGAGTTCTTGGATGTCTTCCCTGAGGATTTACCAGGGTTGCCGCCGCGTAGGGAGATACAGTTTGAATTGAGTTGGCATCGGGGACAGAACTAGTATCAAGGACACCATACAGGATGGCACCGGCAGAACTGAAAGAGCTGAAGATACAGTTGCAAGAACTTCTGGATTTAGGATTTATCAGGCCTAGCTACTCTCCATGGGGTGCACCGGTACTGTTTGTTAAGAAGAAGGACGGGACCTTGAGGATGTTCATCAATTATAGAGAATTGAACAAGTTGACTATTAAGAATAAGTATCCTCTGCCAAGGATTGATGACTTGTTCGATCAGCTGCAAGGTAAGACGGTGTTCTCAAAGATTGATCTTCGATCTGGTTATCACCAGCTGAGGATCAAGGATGAGGATATACCAAAGATGGCTTTCCGAATGCGTTATGGGCATTATGAGTTCTTGGTCATGTCTTTTGGTCTGACCAATGCCCCAGCAGCTTTTATGGATCTGATGAACAGGGTGTTCAAGGACTTTTTAGACCAGTTCGTTATTGTCTTCATCGATGACATCTTGGTATACTCCAGTTCAGAGGAAGAGCACGAGGAGCATCTTCGACAGGTTTTGCAGAGGTTAAGGGAGCATCAGTTATACGCCAAGTTTAAGAAGTGTGAATTCTGGCTACCAGAGATGACTTTCCATGGACATATAGTTGGGGCAGAAGGGATTCGGGTGGATCCGTCCAAGGGAGAGGCAGTTAGAGATTGGCCGAGACCGAGGAATGCCTCGGAGGTGCGGAGTTTCCTTGGGTTAGCAGGTTACTACAGGCGGTTTGTAGAGGGGTTTTCGAAGATTTCTTCGCTGATGAAAGAGTTGACAAGAAAGAATCAGAAGTTCGTCTGGTCAGAGAAGTATGAGATTAGCTTTCAGGAATTGAAGCGACGGCTTATTTCTGCGCCTGTGTTGAGTCTTCCTATGGAGGAAGGGAAGTTCGTGGTTTACTATGATGCATGGAGGTTGGGCTTAGGTTGTGTGCTGATGTAGAATGAGAAAGTTATAGCCTATGCGTCTCGACAGCTGAAGGAGTATGAGCAGAGGTACCCGACTCACAATTTAGAGTTGGTGGCAGTTGTGTTTGCACTGAAGGTACGGCGTCATTATCTGTATGGAGAAAAGTGCGAGATCTACATTGATCATAAGAGTCTGAAGTATTTCTTCATGCTGAAGGATATGAATATGAGACAGAGACGTTGGCTAGATTTGGTTAAGGATTATGATTGTGATATCCTTTACCACCCTGGGAAAGCCAACGTGGTGGCATATGCGTTGAGTTGGAGGGGCCCAGGACAGTTGTATAGTTCTACTCAGATCTCGAGAGAATTGGCTGATGAGATGGTCAGGGCAAAGATAGAACTGGTTGTAACGACCTAAATATGCTAATAAGGCTTGAAGCCTTGATTAGTGTGCCTGGAGGGCAATAATTGTTATATTGCATTAATTTATGTGAATTTAATGAATATGTGATTAGTATGCATGTTTAGGTGAAATAAATATGCATGTGGACCCCGTTTGTATGATAGGGGTAAATTGGTGATTTTAGCCCGCTGTGGGCATCTATGTGATAATTGTATTATGTGATTTGGACCACGTGAGGGTGGTGTCATTATTGTGATGCACGTGCTGAGACGGTCCTAGAGAGCTAGTTAACTCAAATGTCACAACGGGATTTTTATACCCGGCTCGGAGGGAGTCTAGGGGTATTTTGGGGATTTTATAATTGGGTTCTTGTGAGTTAATGGTAATTGGCGATATAGTAATTTGTGTTACTGTTGGTAACCGTTGAGAGTAACAAGTTTGGTTGAAAGAAGTGGTAGAATTGCAAGAAAGTAGGAATGACAAAAAGGCCCTTGAGGTTTAGCTAGAAAGGGGAATTTAAGGAAGGGTAAAATGGTCATTTGGCAAGGGGTTTAGACAAATTACAGCTGGGTTATATGGGGTACTCGGTTTGGGCTGGTTATATTTTGGTTTTGTTAAAGAATAGAGAGAAGAAAAGCTAGAGGAAAGGCTAGGGCAAGAAGAAGAAGAAGAGGAGTTGAAGGAGCTGAAATTTGGAGACTTAGGAGATGAATCAAGGAAGCTTAGGGTTGGATTCTTCATTCAAGGTAAGGATTCTATGTAAATTTAAGGCTTGTTTCTGTTTTGGTTCAAGAAATTGAAGCATGATTTAAGTTTGAGCTATGGGTTTAAATTTTCTGAAGTTGAAATCAAAGGAGTGGATTTTTGGGTGTGATTGTGTTTTTGATCTTGATGATAGTGTCTATAGGTTGTTAGATGGTTCATTTCAGGTTTCAATTTGGTTTTGGGGTTGAGATATGTGTTTGGGCTGGTTTAGAGGTGTTTTGGATGAGGGAATTGAAGGAGAAAAACCCAGAAATTTTGAGTTCGCGATGGAGCGTCGCGGCCCTGTTCTTGGGCGCCGCGGCGCGAGGATGTTTCCAGTCAGGGTAGGCTCTCTGACTTGCTGGGCGTCGCGGCCCTATTGGGCAGGGCGCCGTGGCCCTCTTGGGTAGCGCCGCGGCGCTAGGCCATTTTCAGGACTGAAAAATTTGCATTTTTGAGCTTTTGCTCCGGGGGTTCGGGGGATGGTTCCAATGTATTGTTTTAAGGAATTAGAGGTCCCGAGAGTGCGGGATTAGTCCCGGGAAGTGGTTTTCGGTTGGTTAGTATTAAAAGGTGTTTTATGTGTGTTGTGACTAGGATTTCGGAGAGGCTCGTGCTAGAGGACCGTGCTTGTGGCCTTGGTGCATCGGAAAGCTCGGGATACAGGTAAGAAAACTGTAGCGAGATGGAACACAAGTAAGAAAACTGTAGCACCCGAGAATAGGGCATGGGCCCATAGTGTTATTACAGGGCATGGCCCTAGATTGTATTATGTGCTAATGCATAACCTTAAATAAATTATTATATGTTTGAATGATTAGTTCGAAATGTATTATATGTGTGATTACAGTGCAATGAACGGCTAAGGCCGAGAGCGGCAAGGCCAAGAACGGCAATGGAGCCGAGAACGGCGAAAGGCCGAGAACGGCAGCGAGGCCGGAAGTAACACTTAGCATATGGGATGCTTACAGTTAGGGTAGGACCCAATGGATACATGAGATATCCTTACGGTGACAACCGAGACCCCAGGCTTTGGTAAGGCTTCTGGGGCGGCATGGCCGTGTTTGCTTAGTCTGATGGATGACCTGTTTATCTGTGGACTGTCTGATATGTTAACTGTATAATTGGCATATGTTATGAACTGTATGAGTTTTCTTGCTGGGCTTCGGCTCACGGGTGCTCTGTGTTGTAGGTAAGGGCAAAGATTGAGTCAACCAGCCATGAGTACGGAGAGCGTGAAGCGACGCGTACATGTTTGGCCTACCCGACTGCTTTGGTTGGGGGTTTATTCGAGAAATGGCTGTAATAATCTGTGATTTTACTAATTAATCAACTGTAAACTTATTTTAAGTTGCAAATAGCTTTCAAATCTTATTTTGGGATCCCAAACGTTAAATACTGGAAGTTTTCAATGAAACAATGTATTTTTAAAGATTACAGCCTTAACTTTTGCTTAGTCACACTTTTGTTTTAAAAACCTCGGTTAGCGAGTTCATTGCACAAAGTTTCTTTTAAAACTCACTTAGCAACGGCTCTAAGGTAGTAGGGCGTTACAACTTGGTATCAGAGGGAGCCAAGGTTTATTGGTTCTAGAGATCGACCGAACATGTACGCTCGTTGTCAGTGACAAGCTCGACTCAGGGTTGGTTGGTATGAATGATTGACATGCTTGAACATATGTTTGAATGCCCTGTTTGCCTGCTTATTTATATGGAGCATGAGGAATGAGTTGACATATGCTTGAGATACTGTTGGGGCTGGGCGCTTGACTATTGCATGTTGAGATTGATGCGTGCTGAATAACATTATTATGCATGTGGATGAATATTGGGATAATATCTTGCATATTGAATGTATGTGGATAATTTTCTGAATTGAATTTGTATGTAATATATGTTTATTGGCTTGTTTGAAGCATGTTGAGACTTGGGTATACTTGGTGATGTAAAAATCTGGTAGCTAAATGTATATCATTGTGGATTTGGCCTAAATATGCTTGGTGTGTGCATGATATCTGTGGATATTTGGATCTAGTTGTGGTTTGGTTCAAAGTATGAACCACAGAGTTCAGGAGTTGGTCAGTAGTGGCGGATGAACTCAATTTGTTGATTCCTAGATTGGTTAAGTGGATCGGACATTGTGCTGAAGGAGGATTCTAGATAAAAGTTGGAGTTAGAGATCTCAAGATATCCCTGAAAGCAGTAGCAGTTGGTCACTAGTGTGTGAGTAAGCTATGGGGTTTAATAGTTGAGATGGAACAGAAGAGCAGCGGACTTCTCTGGGAAAATAGCTGCTTTGTATGCTTTAACAGTAAGGTTACCAATGTTGGTTTATTGTGAGGGTATGGGCAGATTAGGGTATTATGTAAAAGGCTTAAATAGGGTGTTATCCTTTGGTTTTGAGGAGAGTTAGGGTTGACAAAGAATCCATCAGTGGATGGGCAAGGTTAATTCCACCCTTGGTTATAAGGGGATGAGAGCCCATGATTAAAGGGTTGTGTTAAATATTGTGGCAGAGGGATGCCTGGATACGGTACTCGGACCGAGATATTGGCATGATGGGTTGGAAAGAACTCAGATGGTTAATTGATAAGAAAGGGGGGTTATAGAGACATGGTTTGAATTGTGGAGACTGGTGGGCTTATAAGTTTGGTTTGGAGTGATAGGGTAACAACAGTGTAAATCAATGGGTTTGGTGAATTGGGTAATTCATTTTGGAAATTGATACTGACGGATGCATTTGGAAATGATGGCGACCCATTTAAGGATTGAACTTTGGAATAGTCCAAGGTATTTGGGCCGCTCTGATGTAAGAACTTATCGTCTGTATGTGGATGGCGGAGAGGGCCATATTGTTCGAAGAACTGAGGATTGATGCATAGAGCATAAGTGCCAGAACTGAAAATGGCAGTGCTTCCTTTGATGGAGTTAGTAAGGATAGATTCTTGGTAATCGAGGTAAAAGAACCCCGGATAGTTCTGTGGCTTCTGGTTTTACCAGAAAGGGGGAAAAGTCTGATTGATAAAATGGTACTTCTATTGATAGAATTCAGCAAGGGCAGATTCTCAATTTTTGGGATAGAAGGACCCCAGACAGTGCTAGGGCACCTAATTGTGATTGGAAAGAAGCCTGATTGAAAAGGCAGTTATCAAGATGGTGACAAGAACCAGGGAGGTTATTTGGTATGCACATGAGGGAGAGGATGCCACCTGAGAGGAGGTCAGGTGAAGGCATGACTTCTACATAGAATGTCTCGATATGTTAGGATGGATTTCCCATGGTGAGGGAAAGGAGAACTAGAATGCATCGATACATTCAAAGTTCAAGGCTCATTCCTCGAGGATGAGTATTTAACTGACTGGTTTATGCTTTGGTCATGTAACGAACTGGAAGAACTCGGTGTTGAGAATGTTCCGAGAGGGAGATGGACATAGAGAGGTTGCCTCAAAGGTGTTATTCGAGAGGCTGATGATAGTAACACTTATTGAGAAGGAATTAGAAACTTCTGGCAGATGAATTGGGAAGCAAGTGATAAAGAAACTCATAGTGAGAAAGTTAATCAGTTAAGAAATAACCATGGATTGTAAAGGATATCACCTGGAGAATGTTAATGAGACTGAGTGGAAACTGAGCTGATCAGTGGGAAAATTATGTGGGTATATAAAGAAAGATTGGGGGTACTTCAAGGTCGGACTACAGGTAGGATTGGTATCAGGAATGTTGTAAAATATGGTATTGGTTGACAGAAAAATCTATGGAAGCAAACGAGGAATTTGACCCTGGAGTAGCCAGAGTGTTATACTGTGGGGATTGTTAGCATCATCGGGTTAGAACAAAAAGTACAATGTTAGATACAAGATGGGACGATGTCTCCAAAAGTTGATCTATGACCTGGTTATTACCAGCTGAAAACCAAGGATAGAGACATTTCATGAATTTGTCTACTTTGCGCCGGGTAGGGTGCGAGGAGTTGGTAACAAAGATTCTACTATGGTTCAAGCTACAGCAGCACAGGTAAGTTCTTTAGGCAGAGAATGCATGAACGGTATGGGAAAGTCCCCTTCAAGCTCATGAGCAGTATATGTGTGGATTACTCCCAGACGGAAATGGTGAGCAAATGATTATTATGCTGAAGACGTTAGCACCCAGGAGGCAGGGTCACAGGTAAGGTTCTACGGAATGTCAGTTTAGGTGTCGTTAGGAGTACCCAGGGTAGAGCTACAAGAAGAAAGGACAGGTATGAGGAGAATTGATCTGAAGCCACAAAGAAGCTACTGAAGACTGTCTGAAGAATAGAAAGCATAACAGGACTGATAAGCGCGTCACCTATTGCATAAGTATCTCCGGAGACAACTACATCAGAGATGAGGAGAATAGTAAAACTTGAGGTTAGATGGAATGAGTGGTGTCAAATCAGAAAGAAATTTAGAAAACAAGGAAAGAATTGATTGGTATCTGGCGATGCTGGAATATGTGTGTGTTATGGTTAAGTATAGAGTGATAGGATAAAGGACCTGATCTATGGTAAGGATATGGAAATGTGGGAGTGCATCACGATTTGGGCACGCCCAGGCATAAATTGACGCGAGGATGGATCGAACCTTGTGGGAGGGAAAAGAATGAACATGGTTGATATACGTGGAGCGTTAAGTTGACAGTTATGCATAGCATAAGGTACTTGAGTGTTGGGTATTAGTAAGAAAGTTAACGTTGAGACCTAGATGGGGTGAAAAGTAGCAGACGGGTGATCGGTGCTTGAAATCCTCGATTGGGCGAGGGGAAATTTAATTGGAGGCGGAACTCCTAGCTGGGAGCCGTGTATCAGTCAAGGAATAACGCTATAAATTGTAATGGAATGGACAAGGCAACGACTGAGATTGGCATAACGTTAGTAGGTAATGATTAGCTGTTGAGTGTCACTGAACTATGGAATCCAAAGTGTTGGATTTGGTTGAAGCAGGGAAGGACTCTGCCATGGTGGTACAAGTCAGGATACCAGGATCGAGTGAAGGATCCAGTTAGAATTTGGGTTTTGAATGAGAATTCTGAATGGATATCATTCCACCTCCTAGGGTATGTTGCACCGGGAGGGTTGATCGGGTGACGGAATTTAGTGATTTCTTTTGGTCACTGAGGGGTTAAGTGATGTGGTGGTCTATCGTAGGAATAGACCACATTAGACCTTAAGTAAGGTATTTGGACATGAAAAGTTTTAACTTAGTTGATTGAGTTAATGTAGTTGGTTCAGGTGAACTGGTATCAAGGTAGAACATCGATGATACTGAATTGAGACCCTTCAGTATTCTAAATTTTGGAACGGATCTAGAGAACGAATAGAACAGAGTGGGAATCTAGAATTGTCAGTTGATTGCAAGAGAAATAACAGTCTGAAAGCTTATAAGATATCTTAAAGAATTAAGCGTTGACTATGTGAATACTCGGGATATTAAGGGAAGTGTAATCCCTGATAAGTTGGTCGTGGTGGCAGTTGGTGGCGTCCTATTAAAGTAACACGACCTAGGACATGGTAAGAAGTGAAAGATAGTGAATACTACGATTTGGCATTGGTTCAGAGAGAAAGCCAGAAGAGGTTGTTAGAATTCTTAAGGCAGGAGTGTCTGCCTATCTGGAAGAATAAAAGAGCTTATAAATTGTTAAATTTAGAGAAAATAAAGTTCCGGAAGGAAATATTTGCATCTCTCTACGTAATAATAGACGAGGATTTGTATGGTGTTCAGAGAAAGAAGGGAGAGTTCTGACTCTTGATTCAACATAAATTTTGAAGTTGTACCAAGGGTTAAGCCAGCGGGGCCTACCAATTGATCCCACATAGTAGAGGTGACGACTTTTGGGTATCTCTGGAATCAGGAATAAGACAATGAAGTGGTCATTGTAATCTAGGCCGACCCTGAAGCTTCAGCAGGGTTGCGGTGTAAACGATGGGCTAACGAGAGTATGGCTGTTAGACATGATCTTGTGGGGCAAGATTGTTACTCCTGTAAGAGTGTTGTTGGGAAGTAAAGTAAAGGCAGTGGGCCTTGGAATTTATTGTTAGAGTTGTGGGTTTACTGACTGAGGTGTTTGGGTAAATTTCGAGGACGAAATTTTTATGAGAAGGGGATAGTTGTAACGACCTAAATTTGCTAATAAGGCTTGGAGCCTTGATTAGTGTGCCTGGAGGGCAATAATTGTTATATTGCATTACTTTATGTGAATTTAATGAATATGTGATTAGTATGCATGTTTAGGTGAAATAAATATGCATGTGGACCCCGTTTGTATGATAGAGGTAAATTGGTGATTTTAGCCCGCTGTGGGCATCTATGTGATAATTGTATTATGTGATTTGGACCACGTGAGGGTGGTGTCATTATTGTGATGCACGTGCCGAGACGGTCCTAGAGAGCTATTTAACTCAAATGTCACAACGGGATTTTTATACCCGGCTCGAAGGGAGCCTAGGGGTATTTTGGGGATTTTGTAATTGGGTTCTTGTGAGTTAATGGTAATTGGCGATATAGTAATTTGTGTTACTGTTGGTAACCGTTGAGAGTAACAAGTTTGGTTGAAAGAAGTGGTAGAATTGCAAGAAAGTAGGAATGACAAAAAGGCCCTTGAGGTTTAGCTAGAAAGGGGAATTTAAGGAAGGGTAAAATGGTCATTTGGCAAGGGGTTTAGACAAATTGCAGCTGGGTTATATGGGGTACTCGGTTTGGGCTGGTTATATTTTGGTTTTGTTAAAGAATAGAGAGAAGAAAAGCTAGAGGAAAAGCTAGGGCAAGAAGAAGAAGAAGAGGAGTTGAAGGAGCTGAAATTTGGAGACTTAGGAGATGAATCAAGGAAGCTTAGGGTTGGATTCTTCATTCAAGGTAAGGATTCTATGTAAATTTAAGGCTTGTTTCTGTTTTGGTTCAAGAAATTGAAGCATGATTTAAGTTTGAGCTATGGGTTTAAATTTTCTGAAGTTGAAATCAAAGGAGTGGATTTTTGGGTGTGATTGTGTTTTTGATCTTGATGATAGTGTCTATAGGTTGTTAGATGGTTCATTTCAAGTTTCAATTTGGTTTTGGGGTTGAGATATGTGTTTGGGCTGGTTTAGAGGTGTTTTGGATGAGGGAATTGAAGGAGAAAAACCCAGAAATTCTGAGTACGCGATGGACCGTCGCGGCCCTGTTCTTGGGCGCCGCGGCGCGAGGATGTTTCCAGTCAGGGTAGGCTCTCTGACTTGCTGGGCGTCGCGGCCCTATTGGGCAGGGCGCCATGGCCCTCTTGGGTAGCGCCGCGGCGCTAGGCCATTTTTAGGACTTGAAAATTTGCATTTTTGAGCTTTTGCTCCGGGGGTTCGGGGGATGGATTAGTCCCGAGAGTGCGGGATTAGTCCCGGGAAGTGGTTTTGGGTTGGTTAGTATTAAAAGGTGTTTTATGTGTGTTGTGACTAGGATTTCGGAGAGGTTCGTGCTAGAGGACCGTGCTTGTGGCCTTGGTGCATCGGAAATCTCGGGATACAGGTAAGAAAACTGTAGCGAGATGGAACACAGGTAAGAAAACTGTAGCACCCGAGAATAGGGCATGGGCCCATAGTGTTATTACAGGGCATGGCCCTAGATTGTATTATGTGCTAATGCATAACCTTAAATGAATTATTATATGTTTGAATGATTAGTTCAAAATGTATTATATGTGTGATTACAGTGCAATGAACGGCTAAGGCCGAGAACGGCAATGGAGCCGAGAATGGCGAAAGGCCGAGAACGGCAGCGAGGCCGGAAGTAACACTTAGCATATGGGATGCTTACAGTCAAGGTAGGACCCAATGGATACATGAGATATCCTTACGGTGAGAACCGAGACCCCAGGCTTTGGTAAGGCTTCTGGGGCGACATGGCCGTGTTTGCTTAGTCTGGTGGATGACCTGTTTATCTGTGGACTGTCTGATATGTTAACTGTATAATTGGCATATGTTATGAACTGTATGAGTTTTCTTGCTGAGCTTCGGCTCACGGGTGCTCTGTGTTGTAGGTAAGGGCAAAGATTGAGTCAACCAGCCATGAGTACGGAGAGCGTGAAGCGACGCGTACATGTTTGGCTTGCCCAATTTCTTTGGTTGGGGGTTTATTCGAGAAATGGCTGTAATAATCTGTGATTTTACTAATTAATCAACTGTAAACTTATTTTAAGTTGCAAATAGTTTTCAAATCTTATTTTGGGATCCCAAACGTTAAATACTGGAAGTTTTCAATGAAACAACGTATTTTTAAAGATTTCAGCCTTAACTTTTGCTTAGTCACACTTTTGTTTTAAAAACCTCGGTTAGCGAGTTCATTGCACAAAGTTTCTTTTAAAACTCACTTAGTAACGACTCTAAGGTAGTAGGGCGTTACACTGGTGGTGGGCCAGTTAGCTAATATCACTTTGCAGTCGACCCTGTTAGAACGGATCAAGGAGAGTTAGTTGGCAGATGTGCAGTTGCAAGACAGTAGGCAGCATGCCTTAGCGGGGACTGCTAAGGATTATTCAGTTTCAGAGACAGGTTTGCTCCGATATCATGGACGGATATGTGTTTCGGCAGATGAGGGGATTAGGCGTGAGATATTGGATGAGTCCCATACTACGCCTTACTCACTTCATCCGGGTACCACGAAGATGTATCAGGATCTACGGACGTTATACTGGTGGCTCGGGATGAAGAAGGATGTGGTTGAGTATGTATCTAGGTGTTTAACCTGTCAGCAGGTTAAGGCTGAGCATCAGCGACCAGCGGGATTGTTGCAGCCTTTGGGTATCCCAGAATGGAAGTGGGAGGATATTACGATGGATTTCGTGGGAGGATTACCCAGGACAGTTGGACTTCATGACTCGGTGTGGGTGATAGTGGATAGATACACCAAGTCAGCTCATTTCCTACAAGTTAGGTCAACTAATACCGTGGAACAATATGCAGAGCTGTATGTGAGGGAGATAGTTCGTCTCCACGGGGTTCCAAAGTCTATTGTATCTGATCAAGACCCTATCTTTACCTCTAAGTTCGGGAGAGCTCTGCAGAGAGCCATCGGGACTCAATTGAAGTTTAGCACAGCTTTTCATCCTCAGACTGATGGATAGTCTGAGAGGACGATTCAAGTATTGCAGGACATGCTTAGGGCATGTGTGATTGACTTTGAAGGTTCGTGGAGTAAGTACCTTCCATTGATTGAGTTTTCATATAACAACAACTATCAGTCCACGATTGGAGTGGCTCCTTATGAAATGTTATATGGAAGGAAGTGTAGATCGCCTATTCACTGGGATGAGATGGGTGAGAGAAGGTATTTGGGGCCAGATATGGTTCAGAAGGCTAATGAGGCCATTGAAAAGATTCGAGCTAATATGCTTGCCTCGCAGAGTAGACAGAAAAGCTACGCTGATCCTAAGCGTAGGAACGTGGAGTTCCAGGTTGGGGACCACGTGTTTCTGCGAGTTTCACCTATGAGGGGTGTGAGGAGATTTGGAGTGAAGGGAAAGCTAAGCCCTCGATTTGTTGGACCCTTCAAGATTCTAGAGAGGGTTGGGCAGGTGGCTTATAGGCTGGCCTTGCCACCGTCCTTATCAGGAGTTCATAACGTGTTCCATGTCTCTATGTTGCGGAAGTATGTTTCTGATACAACACATGTGTTGAGACATGAGGACTTGGAGCTGCAGGCAGGTTTGTCCTATGAGGAAAGACCAGTTCAAATGTTAGATCGGAAGGAAAAAGTTTTGCGGAATAAAACGATTCTTTTAGTGAAAGTATTATGGAGGAATAGCAAGGTCGAGGAAGCGACCTAGGATTTAGAGACGGCGATGCGGGATCCGCACCCCGAGTTATTCAGGTAAATTTCGAGGACGAATTTCTCATTAGGAGGGGATAGTTGTAACAACCAAAATTCCCTAATAAGGCTTAAGGGCCTTGATTAGTGTGCCAGGAGGGCATTAATGGAATAATTGAGATTTAATGAGTAATTATATGTTCAATAATGTTTATATGACAATTGATTATATTATGTGGTAATATGAAATGAAATAAATATGTGATATATGTGAGAACCACATTATTATGTGGACAGGTTCGCTGAGCACGACTCAAGACGATTCTTGTTGGATAAGCTTATACAGGATCATTATTTATTTTCATGTATATCTAATATTAAACAAATTAATACGAGATAGCCTAAAACATGTTTCTAAAATTGAATTCAAAGAGAAACAAAAATAGAATACTTACAGTATACGCAGCGAAATTAAAGAGACCTTCCTTCAGTTTCTCTAACTCTTGTATCCTCTCTGTCGCAGAGTATTATCAAGAAACTGAATCGATCTTCTATTTTATTCACGATCTTCCAATGTATCCTTAGAACCACCTAGACTAGTGTGGGAAATTCTCAACACATGAGATAGATATAGAGAGAAGAAGAGAAAATAACAAAGAGGCTTAGAAAATGACTTGTGTTTAGAGAGAATCTAAAACTATTAGAAAATCTGACGTGTGACTTATCTGTCGTCCCGTAAATCTTCTCTCTAAGCACTCCTTTTATAGATTCAATTAGGCCATTTAATTTAATTAAAAAATCAATAAAATAACAGCCATTTTGAAGCCCTAGGTCGAAATTATCATGGGCTATAGGCCCGTGAAATTTCCCATTTGATTATAAGCCCATTGGACTTAAAATCAAGGCCTGTATTATTTTCTATTGATTTAATTAATTAAATAATTATTTAAATCCTTTATCAAATTAATTATTTATAATTTGATCCTTGATTTAAATTTATTTATTAATTTAGACACAAATTTATCTTAATTAATAAATCTGCCATAATTTCTCTTTTCTTCTCAAAATTACACAACTCTGTGAAACTATCGAAAATTGACTTGGTCAACTTTGATAATTCTAATTGATGATTAAATCAATTAATTGAGACTATCTAGATGATTTTATCCAAGGTACAATGGGGACCATGGGCCTATGAAATCAAGCTCCAATAAGTTATCATAAATCTAACAAATAAATTTACTAACTTATTAATTCCTCGTGACTCCACTATAGACTTGGAATTGCACTATTGAATTCATAGAACGCTCTATAACAAATATAGATACGCTATTAATTATCCATTGTTACAACCATAATTGTCACTCAATCCTCTATAGACGGTCTACAATGAGATAGGACTAAAATACCGTTTTACCCCTCATTGTATTTTATCCTTAAAACACTTAGTTCCTTGTAAATGATATTTCAGTAAACTAATTTAATTACTGAAATGAGATCTCTGTCATTTAACACCTTGAACCAAACTAAAAGGAAACCATCGTTTCACTTCTTCATCAGAAGCTATAGATGTTCATATCTATGATTAACACTTCCACTTAATTATACTACCGAGTTCCCAAGATGTAAGTATGGGCTAGTCCGTAGGGTAAGCTGGTAACGAACAAGTCAAAGAACTCAAATAACACAATCAGATAGAATACTAACCACTCAGAATTGAGATTGAATTGACCTATGGTCAACTATATGATATGACTAGAATAGATAATAACGGTATGTTTACTTATCTTATCAACTGTCAATATCGGTCCTGTCCGATGTAACAAATACATCCGATCTTATCTACTTTGCTAATGTTCTGGAAAGAACATAACACTGTAATGTGTAAGTAGATCATATCGTAGATTGGCAAGTCAGTGTAAATTCGGTGCACTGACTAATCTTAGGACTAACTTATTTTGAACATATAATCATATTTATATTCCACTGTGATTACGTCACTATAAATAAGATTAGCTATATGCTCGGGATTTAATAGAAGTTTATATTAAACAAATAATCATGAAAATAAAACATGTGAGCAATGTGATTGACCAAGTCAAAAAATGATTTCTATTCTTTTATTGATAATAAAATGAGATTACAAAGAATTTGGGTTTTAATTAGGGCATAAAACCCCAACAAACTCCCACTTGCACTAATTGAAACTAATGCCTTAATTCTACTAATCTCATCTCCTTGATATGCTTATCAAATGTAGCTTCTGGTAGTGTCTTTGTAAACGGATCTGCAAGATTGTCTTCAGTTGCAATCTTCATAACCTTCACATCTCCCCTGGCCACATATTCTCGAATAATGTGATACTTCCTTTCTATATGCTTACTCCTCTTCTGACTTCGAGGTTCTTTCGAGTTGGCTATCGCTCCTATATTTTCACAAAACAACACAAGCGATTATCCATTTCTTGAATAACTCCAAGATCCGAATAGAACTTCTTTAGCTAGACTATTTCCTTAGCTGCTTCTGATGCAGCTATGTACTCAGCCTCCATGGTGGAATCTGAGATTGCAGACTGCTTTACGCTTCTCCAAATCACAGCTCCACCCCCAAGAGTAAACACCATTCCAGAAGTAGACTTTCTGTCATCGACATCAGTCTGAAAATCTGAATCGGTGTAGCCTACAGGGTTCAGAACACCACCCTTGTAGACTAACATATAATCCCTAGTCCGTCTCAAATACTTCAGGATATGCTTAACTGCTATCCAATGTTCCGGTCCTGGGTTTGACTGATACCTGCTCACTACTCCCACTGCATAGCAGATATCTGGTCTAGTACACAACATGGCATACATCAGACTTCCAACTGCAGATGCGTAAGGAACTTTTCTCATTGCATCTTCCTCTTCAGGAGTCTGGGGAGACTGCTTCTTTGAAAGATGAATTCCATGGCGGGACGGTAGACGCCCTTTCTTGGAATTTGTCATTGAGAAACGTTCAAGCACTTTATCAATGTAAGCTGCTTGAGATAGAGCTAAAATTTTGTTCTTTCTATCCCTGATGATCTGGATACCTAGAACATAACTTGCTTCACCCAAATCCTTCATCTGGAATTGAGTGCTCAGTCAATTCTTCGCATCTGATAATTTCTTAACATTGTTTCCAATGAGTAAGATATCATCTACATAAAGAACCAGGAATACCACTATTTGATTTGCCTTCAGTTGGTAAACACAGGGCTCATCAATATTTTGTTCAAAGCCATAGGTTTTGATTATTTCATCAAACCTAAGATTCCAGGAACGAGAAGCTTGCTTAAGTCCATAGATGGACCTATTTAACTTACAAACTTTTCCTTCTTGTCCGGATACTTTAAATCCTTCTGGCTGATCCATATAAATGACCTCGTCAAGCTTTCCATTAAGAAAAGCTGTCTTGACGTCCATTTGCCAAATCTCATAGTCGAGAGCGGCTGCTATGGATAGGAGGATGCGAATGGATTTGAGCATGGCTACCGGACTAAAAGTTTCCTCATAGTCCATGCCTTCTCTTTGGCTATAACCCTTTGCCACTAATCGAGCTTTATAAGTCTCGATATTTCCATCAACACCTCGTTTCTTCTTGTATATCCACTTGCACCCAATGGCCCTAAAGTCACTAGGTTCTTCCACAAGATCCCAGACGGAATTTGAGTACATAGACTTCATTTCCTGTTTCATGGCTTCGAGCCATAGTTCATTTTCAGGGCTAGCCATTGCCTTTTTGAAAGACAATGGATCATCATCACTAGTGTCACCAACAACCATATTGGTTTCACCATCCAAACCATAGCAAATTGGGTTTCTAGAAACCCTCCCACTACGACGAGGCTCCGTGACTGTTTGCTCAGGAACTGTGGTACTTTCTTCATTTAAATCGAATTGCTTCGGTTGTACATGAAGAGTGGTAATTTCATCATCAACTCGCGTTGATGACGATGGAACATTGGTTGGAGTCAATTCTTTAACCATCTCCTCTAAAACTACTTTGCTGCGAGGTTTAAAGTTCTGGACATAGTCATTTTCCAGAAAAGTAGCATTTGTAGAAGTAAACACTTTCTTTTCTGAATGACTATAGAAAAGTCCACCCCGAATACCTTTAGGATAGCCAACAAACATGCAAACTTCAGTTCGCGGTTCTAGCTTTCCCTCCTTTTTCCTCAGGACGTGAGCGGGACACCCCCAGATTCTATAATGGCGTAAACTAGGTTCACGACCATTCCAGCGTTCTAAAGGTGTTTTGGGGATTGATTTTGACGGCACGACATTGAGAATGTCATTTGCGGTTTCAATTGCATGTCCCCAGAACGAAGTTGGTAGAGTTGAGTAACTAAGCATGCATCTAACCATTTCCAATAAAGTTCTGTTTCGGCGTTCCGCTACACCATTTTGTTGCGGAGTACCTGGGGCAGTAAGTTGTAATAAAATCCCAAGTTCAGTTAAATGATCTTGGAACTGCATATCCAAATATTCTCCACCCCTATCAGATCGCAAGATCTTTAACCTTTTACCTAATTGGTTCTGAGCCATTGCTAGGAATTTCTGAAACTTTGAAAATGTTTCTAATTTCCTATGCATTAGGTAAAGACATGAGTATCTAGAGTAATCGTCAATGAAAGTGACGAAATACTGAAAACCACCCCTGGCTTGTACATTCAAAGGTCCACAAACATCTGAATGCACAAGACCAAGTGGTTCTTGGCCCTATCACCCTTTGCAGAGAATGGACGCTTGGTCAGTTTGCCTCCTAGACAAGATTCACAGACAGGTAATTCACCTAAGGCGAGTTCCCTCAAAGGTCCGTCCTTTGTAAGTCTTTGAATCCTATCATAGCCAATGTGACCTAGTCTCAAGTGCCATAAATACGTCATATTATTGTTATCGGTCTTTTGACGTTTATTGGTCCTAGGTTTAGCTACTTTGAATAAATCATTGTTAAGAGCGAGGGGTTCGTTAGGTCACAGAATATAAAGCCTGTTTTCCAAACATGCAATACACAATTGTGATCCATTGAAAGAAATAGATATATTAAAACTTGTGAAAGTCATAACAAATCGTTCTAATTGCAACATGGAAACTGAAATTAAATTTCTACTAAAATCCGGAATAAAAAATACATCTTTTAAAATTAAGTATTTATTTCCGAACTTCAGACGAGCTATTCCTCTAGCTTGGACCTTAACGAACGCTCCGTTCCTAACTTTAAGCTTTAAGCCACCTTCGTTCTTGTTTTCAGCTTTCGAAGACGAAGCTTGGTTAGCTTCAGCCTTATCTAGATAAGCAACAACATCAGTAGTCTTATTTTCACCTCCTTTACTAGGTCCACCCATGACAGGTTCAATAATCTGAAGCTCGTTCATGAGCTGCGTCAGACCATAGTTGAGTTGAGCACGAACGTGCAGACACGGTGCCATCCGAGAATTTACGGTGCCATCACGAACGTGCAGAGACGGTGCTATCCAAGCATTTACGATACCATCACGAGCATTTACGGTGCCATCACTAACGTGCGGACACGGTGCTCGTTCTGGGGATTCCTCAATCATGATGAACTCGAAGTTGTCACCTATCAACTCTATGTTGATATTCTTCTTCCAATTATGGAAGTTTTCTCCGGTGAGTTTCTCCATCGAAAGTTGAAAAAGGATGGGAGTAGACACAGACACTACTTAACTTAAAACTACAAATTATCAATAAAATAGAAATTAATCACATTTGTCAATAAAACTTTTATTCACACAAATTTCAAGAAATAGCACAACATATACAAAAAATATGTAAGATATGAGAAAAAATACAAAAAACAATCATATCTCTATTTCTTTAGATTTTTAACTAATCTATGATATCCTTGTCCCGGTTGGCGAGAGTCAAAAATACCACTAGCTAAATAGAGTTGTAAACTCATTTAATAATGCACGCCATTATTAACAACCTACAATTCAATCAAAATAAGAAAAAAAAATCTCTTATTTTATGAGCTAGACCCACGGTTTCAATAATCATAGATTTAGTCCTAGTAGTCACCGTAGGGGTGAGTCTAGTAGAATTTGACCTATAATTATCTATCTTTCGAAATCTAACCTTGTCAAAATAACTAATGAACACCTTCCGTAGGGGGACGAATCAAAGCGCCTCGAGGCCCCATTAAGCTATTGACTATGTTAAACCAACGGTGGAGATCGAATAAAATCCTTAAAATAAGCTCATTATAAAATTAAAATTAGTATTTTTATTATTTATTTTTAGAAAATTAATGACTATGGTTTTCCAAAAAAAATTAAACAGATTAAATTTTTTAAAACCAAAGTCCTATAATTTCTTATTAATGCTAAAGTGTCACATTGAAACAAATTCAATTAATTTAGAATTAATTTGTTGCTAATCAATATTTAGGTTTAACTAATATAATGAACCTATACAATTATGTCCAACTCAGGTAAATGGGCCTTAACAATTGGGCTTGTATGGAGGAGGGTTGGGTCCAGTATGTCGTTCCCACTACAAAGGCCCCCTATCTTCCATACAAGGTCCAAAAGACAGGAATTTAAACCTTCGTTTTATTAATTGTTACTAATTGATTAGGTCTACTATAGTCATGCAAAGCAAATGGGCCTTCACAAGTGGAATCACCAACAAGAGAGGAATTTAAACTTTACATTTTCTAATGGGCCCAAATAAAACCTATCATTTTATGAATATTTTATTTGGCAAAATACCATATCTCTAACAAACATATGGGCCACTATATGCATCTAAGCCCAATTGCAAAAATACCACATATAGTGCAAACAGACATGTTATAACTGGATGGGCCTAATCATGTTACTATATGAGCAATTCTATGAATTTATGCAAAAATACCACAATTTATTTCATTTGCAAAAATACCACAATTAATTATCTAGAATTTATAAAAAAAATTCAAATTAATTAAATTTTTACAAAAAATAAGTCTATTTAAATGAAATTTATCAACAATTAACAATAGTTAATTTAAATTTCATTTATCAACAATCAACTTGGTTTTAGGTTAATTTGAAAAAAAAATATTAATTTAATTTAAATAGGATTTATCAACAATTAACAAAAGTTAATTTAAATCCCATTAAAAAAAGATTATTAATTGGCTGAATAAAAAATGATATTTTTCAAAATTTAACCAATTTTAAATTTTAAAATCAATATCTAAACTATTTTCCAAAAATATCTTGTGTTGTTACAACTATTATCTAATATTTTAACCATTTAAAAATAATAAAATACAAATAGTTATAACAAGCCTAAAATATCTCAAATAGTTAAACAAATTCAAATATCCATAAAAATATCTAACTAACAATATTAAATTTCAAATAATTTAAATATTAAAAACTATAGAATAAAAAGATATTTATATTTTCAAATAAAGATTTAATAAAAATATCAAGAATTTAAATAAAAATATCTTAAATTTCTGATATCATAATTCTAATATTTTAATATATTAAAATATTTAAAATTAAGTTGTTAGTCTAATTTTAAATTTGAATTTGAATCTGTGTAGAAAATATCTAATTATTTAAATCTCAACTAACCAAAATATCTTATTTTAAAAAATTTAAAGCATAAAACAAAAAAGATATTTTAGGTTTTGATTATACATAATAAATTTTTACAATTTTAATTTTATTTATTTTAAAAAATAAAAATAAATAAAAAATAAAAATTCTTGATGAACAGTACCCGTATCACCGATGTGCTCTGGCTGCTGGCGGCGCGCGCGCGGGGCTGGGGTGCGGGCACGAGGCGCGCGCGTAGGGCTGGGGATGCGCGCAGGGCGCGGGCGCGCGGGGCTGGAGATGCGTGTGATGCGCGTGGGCGGAGGCGTGCTGGGCGCGCGTGTGCGCGCGCATGGCAGCCAGAACAAAAAATATCGAAAAAAAATTTTGTGCAATTTTTTCAACCAAAACCATTTTCTAATTAATTTTTAACATGTTTTACACAAAATAAAGCATATATAAAAATAAAGAGCATAGAAAACACAACAAAATAACCTAAAAATTGCTAAAATTCACATAAAATCAATATGCTTCATAAAAACATGAAAACCATCCAATTATTCAAACATATCAAATAATCCAATTTTAAACATGCTCATGCATGAAAATAAAGATTACCAAAAGGCTCTGAGGCCAGTTGTTGGAAAAGCTTATACAGGATCTTTATTTATTTTCATGTATATCTAATATTAAACAAATTAATACGAGATAGCCTAAAACATGTTTCTAAAATTGAATTCAAAAAGAAACAAAAATAGAATACTTACAGTATACGCAGCTGAATTAAAGAGTCCTTCCTTCAGTTTCTCTAACTCTTGTATCCTCTCTGTCGCAGAGTATTATCAAGAAACTGAATCGATCTCCTATTTTATTCACGATCTTCCAATGTATCCTTAGAACCACCTAGACTAGTGTGGGCAATTCTCAACACATGAGATAGATATAGAGAGAAGAAGAGAAAATAACAAAGAGGCTTAGAAAATGACTTGTGTTTAGAGAGAATCTAAAACTATCAGAAAATCTGACGTGTGACTTATCTGTCGTCCCTTAAATCTTCTCTCTAAGCACTCCTTTTATAGACTCAATTAGGCCATTTAATTTAATTAAAAAATCAATAAAATAACAGCCATTTTGAAGCCCTAGGTCGAAATTATCATGGGCTATAGGCCCGTGAAATTTCTCATTTGATTATAAGCCCATTGGACTTAAAATCAAGGCCTGTATTATTTTCTATTGATTTAATTAATTAAATAATTATTTAAATCCTTTATCAAATTAATTATTTATAATTTGATCCTTGATTTAAATTTATTTATTAATTTAGATACCAATTTATCTTAATTAATAAATCTGCCATAATTTCTCTTTTCTTCTCAAAATTACACAACTCTGTGAAACTATCGAAAATTGACTTGGTCAACTTTGATAATTCTAATTGATGATTAAATCAATTAATTGAGACTATCTAGATGATTTTATCCATGGTACAATGGGGACCATGGGCCTATGAAATCAAGCTCCAATAAGTTATCATAAATCTAACAAATAAATTTACTAACTTATTAATTTCTCGTGACTCCACTATAGACTTGGAATTGCACTCTTGAATTCATAGAACGCTCTATAACAAATATAGATACGCTATTAATTATCCATTGTTACAACCATAATTGTCACTCAATCCTCTATAGACGGTCTACAATGAGATAGGACTAAAATACCGTTTTACCCCTCATTGTATTTTATCCTTAAAACACTTAGTTCCTTGTAAATGATATTTCAGTAAACTAATTTAATTACTGAAATGAGATCTCTGTCATTTAACACCTTGAACCAAACTAAAAGGAAACCATCGTTTCACTTCTTCATCAGAAGCTATAGATGTTCATATCTATGATTAACACTCCCACTCAATTATACTACCGAGTTCCCAAGATGTAAGTATGGGCTAGTCCGTAGGGTACGCTGGTAACGAACAAGTCAAAGAACTCAAATAACACAATCAGATAGAATACTAACCACTCAGAATTGAGATTGAATTGACCTATGGTCAACTATATGATATGACTAGAATAGATAATAACGGTATGTTTACTTATCTTATCAACTGTCAATATCGGTCCTGTCCGATGTAATAAATACATCCGATCTTATCTACTTTGCTAATGTTCTGGAAAGAACATAACACTGTAATGTGTAAGTAGATCATATCGTAGATTGGCAAGTCAGTGTAAATCCGGTGCACTGACTAATATTAGGACTAACTTATTTTGAACATATAATCATATTTATATTCCACTGTGATTACGTCACTATAAATAAGATTAGCTATATGCTCGGGATTTAATAGAAGTTTATATTAAACAAATAATCATGAAAATAAAACATGTGAGCAAAGTGATTGACCAAGTCAAAAAATGATTTCTATTCTTTTGTTGATAATAAAATGAGATTACAAAGAATTTGGGTTTTAATTAGGGCATAAAACCCCAACAATTCTAGGGTCAGATAGCGGGAAAAGTCACAATGGGGTTTAAGATATGAATTTGGAAAAAGTATGGGATAATTTTAGATAGTGGGTAGAAATTTGGATTATCGGGTCATGAAAATAAATATATGGAGATATATTTGAGGTTAGAATGTCTAGGCGGGAATATTGGGGGATTTTACCATTTTGGCCTCGGGGACGGTTCCGGCACCCCGAGCCTCGAGATTAACTTAATGTGTGAGATAGACTTAAGGAAGCCTTTGGAAGAAAAACACAAACCGACTTAAACTTAGTCTCAGCTTTCTCTTTCACGCTTAAGGGAAACCAAGGAAAGGAAACACAGAAAAACTAAGGGAAACTAGCTGGAAATTCAGGGATTTGTAGTGAGGAATTGAAGGTTTGGCTCAGGAGTAAATCAAGAGTTAAAGCAGGGATTAAGGTAAGCATCTAACTCTATTTTCTGTGGTTGAATTCTGAGTTCTAGCTGGGTTTTAGTTAAGTGCTGAAACAAGTATGATTTTGATGTTCTAAGGCAGAATTAAAAGGGAAAACATGGGAGCTTAGCTTGGCCATAGCTTGGTGAAGTGATTCTTCAGCAAAGGTAAGTTTCAACTCCAATTTTAGAAGTTTTAAATTGGGTTTGAGTGGCTGGTTTGAGTGTTTGTAGCACTTGGGTTTCAGAAATTGAAAGGAAGAGATTAGAGTGTGTTAGGCTGTGTTTTCTTGGGAATTATGTTGTTTAGATCATACTAAAGAATTTAGGAATTAGTTGGTTAGGAGTTGGGAAGCTTTCGGGTGGTTTAAGGTGAGGTTTCAGACTTAGAAATGGTGTAAATTCTGGGTTCGAAGGGGAGGGTCGCGGCTCTGTTCTAGAGCGCTGCGGCCCTAGCATGTAAGGAAGCCAAGGAGGCTCGGCCAAGGGGGCGCGCCGCGGCGCCCAAGGCAAGGGCCGCGGCACGTGTGTGGTTCAGTGTGGGAGTAGGTTCTGTTTTGGGGAAGGGCCGCGGCTAGGCTTTGGGGGCCGCAGCCCTTGGTTGTACACATGAATTTTTTAGGGTTTTGGGCACGGGAAAGTGGTCTAGTGTGCTCGGGTTTGGTTTCATCACCGTGCTTGGTGGAATTTGATATCCCGGGAGTTAGTTTTGTAACTGGAAACCTATATTGGAGTATTAACAGAACCCTATACTTTGGTTGTGACTAGGTGATAAAGGCTTAGGCTCGGGAATGGATCGTGCTTGAGAGGCGTTGCTCGTAATTCAATAATTGCACTGACTAAAGGTAAGAAAATTGTACCTGGTTGAATATATGTGACGGGACTAAGGGCTCCCTATTGTAGACGCTTGAAAAGATGGTATTATGCCATGCAAGCCATTTAGTGAACCAACGGCCTAAGGCTGCCAAGGGTCTCACTAGCGCACAGGGCGCGGCTCTGCCACTAGTAGTCGAGGATTGCTTATTATGCATTGAGCTTGGTTTAAGCGGGCCGGAGTTAGTGGGTTAAACAGAGGGTGCTGCCTAAGTCTTCGGCCCTGAATACTATGTGATATGAATATTATATGTGATAGAATGTATCTTGTATTGGATTGTATATGCTGAATATATGTTGTGGATTATCTGATTGGTATACGTGCTTACTGACCTACTTGTCTGTTGCCAATGTTTGAGTTATCTATGATGTTTTCTTGCTGGCCCTTGGCTCACGGGTGCTACGTGGTGCAGGTAAAGGCAAGGGCAAGTTAGATCAGCCCTGATCGGAGAGCTCAGTGAGCGGAATGTACATAGTCAGGTGCTCGGCCGCCACGGTTGAGATCTAAGCAAGGACATGGAACCTGAAGACTGTTTGTGTTTTCCTTAGTATGGCTAGTGGTTTCTCATGTACTTTTGAGAGTCTGTAAACTTTCTTTAACTTCGTTTTGTATGGGATCCCATGTTACTACAGCTTAAATACATGAAATGAGTCTTTTGAGACAAAAATCTTTTTAACCTTAGATCCTACATGTTTAACAACATGTTTTCAATTTAATGACTTGACTAGCAAGTCCTGCACCCTTATAAACACACGGTGTAACGGTCTTTGCTACCCAGGGCGTTACACTTATAACCCAGATCAAAATATAACTCTGCTCCAGTGCGTAGACCACCTAGTGGTACGCCATGACAGTAGTTATCCTAAGGGCACAATCGTAGTAGATAACACTTTAAACTTTAGATCCGCCACTTTTGAGGAGTATGGGACCATCTGTAGGACGTGGCCTTCTCTGCTCCAGGGTGTATTAGCCCTTGGATTTAGACAGTATGTAGAGGAATCCAGCCCCGAGGAAGAACCTGAGCCTAAGCCTCTTAGGATCCCAGCAATATTAGTCATAGAATCCCCCTCTCCTCCATTAGTTCCAAGACCAGAAGTCATGATAATAGACTCCTCCCCCAGCCCAGAGGGTAGGATCTTTGTTTATTTTCTTTATTTATATATTTCTAACAACCTTATTTGTGAACTAATTCCTTATTGTTCTTTTCAAGAAAAGAAATGGAACAACCCAGAGCTCTTGACCTCTGAACTACTTTCCAGACTCTGTCAGCTTGGGCCCCATCATAAAGAGGCTCAAGATCATGAAGAAAACCCACCGATAGTGGGAAACACCTAAAGATCCCCTACCAAGGGGAACGACACGAGCTCAACTTGGAAATCAGTTCTGGTGAGTTATGTTATTACTAAGGTTTCGTCTCCTCCTACACTTCAATTCGTACCTCCCCAAGCTCAAGTGATACAAGTTGAGCCCCCAGCTCCTACTATCCCAACTCCCACCGTCCGTATACCAGTGGATCTTTAGGACCTAGAGAAGATCTCTGAAGCCTTTCGGGGTATCATTTATGAGACCGCGAGCCATATGATGGGGCACGCCTATAAGGCCAGCTCGAGGGATTTGAGGACCATTGAGGAGCGCAGCATAGAGAATTTCATGGAATCAGCAATTAGGATGAACCTCACTGTAAGTTGTCTTTCCTTGGTGAGCTATCTTGAAAGTTCGTTCACGCAAAATCTCAATGACCTGATATGGTTCCTCCCAATTCGGGCCTAAAAAACCATTAGTGGGATCTTTATTTGCTAGAAATACCCTTCGGAGAACCAGGTTGCCCAATCCAAATCTACACGTCTTAACTTTAGAATTAAAATAGCGAGTGATTTTTTGTTGATAATGAGCGAGCAATAACTGTGACTCTTCTCATTTTTCTTCAATCAAATCTAGGGATGCGTTAAGTAGTCCCTCATTCTTCTCTTGTTTGAATGTCCTTTTCCTGTGAATGGCTACCATGGCTTTGATTGGAAGGACAGCCTCGCTTCCAAAAATTAAGGAAAAAGGAGTATGTCCCGTGGAGGTTCTTTGAAAAGTTTAGTAGGCCCAAAGTACTTGCGGGAGCTGTTCAGGCCATAATCCTTTGGCCTCATCTAACCTCTTCTTCAAGCTCGCCTTTAGGGTTTTGTTCATAGCCTCGACCTGTCCATTGGCCTGCGGATATGCTACTGAGGAGAAACTCTTAATAATGTCATATTTTTCACAGAAGTCAATGAAGAGATCATTGTCGAATTGTGTCCCATTGTCTGACACGATTTTTTAGGAAGCCCAAATTGACATATAATACTATTCATCATGAAGTCTACGACTCTCTTTGAAGTGATGGTTGACAGACGTTTAACTTCTACCCACTTCGTAAAATATTCGATCGTCACCACCGCGTAACAAACTCCTCCCTCTCCCATACGTAGGGACTCTATTAGGTCGATTCCCCATACCACGAATAGCCATGGGGATGAGATCATCATTAGTTCAAATGGAGCAGCTCAGGAAACTATGGCGAAACGTTGGCATTTGTCGCACTTCTGGACATACGAGATTGAATCTTTTGTTAGAGTGGGCCAAAAATAGCCCTGCCTCAGTATTTTCAGTGCTAGGTTTTGCCCCCAACATGATCTCCACAAAAACCTTCGTGCACTTCTTGCAAAATGGTTTTAGCTTCCTCGGGCAGAACACATCATAAGAGAGGCAATGAATGACCATGTCGGTACAATGTTCCATCCACTATCACATACCGCGGAGCTTGATATAGTATTTTTCTTGCATCCTTTCTATCGTCAGGTAGCCTTCGTGTTGTGAGGTATTCCATTATGGGAGTCATCCAGGTCGGTCTTGTGTCGATCATTTTGACTTCTACCATTTCTGTTACACGCGGATTCTCCAAGAACTCCATTGGCATTGCATTCAATGCCTCAGCTTCTTTTGGGGTGGCAAGTCATGCCAAGGCATCAACATTTAAATTTTGCTCACGAGGTATCTGTTCAGCAGAGTTGTACTCAAATTCTGACAGTTCTCCATTCACTTGAGCTAGGTAGGCCACCATCTTCGTACCTCAAGCTTGGTATTCTCCCAATACCTAATTGATCACGAGCTGAGAATCACTATAGCATTGGACGACTTTTGTCTTGAGCTCCCTTGCCACTCTCAGCACAGCTAGTGAGGGGGATTTTTTTGCTAGGTGGCAGATAAAGGTTATGGCTTCAAATGCCATTAATGCAGGTCGGCCCAAAATCGCATTGTATGCAGCTAGATAGTCAATTACCATAAACTCAAGTAGCATGGAGACAGTTTGTGAGCCTTCTCCCAATGTTACCACTAATTCGATCATTTTGTTGGCCACTGACCCTTCACCAGAAAACCCGTATAGAGTTATTGAGGTCGCCTTCTATACTGTTACAAACAACCCCATTTTTTCCAAGGTGGACCTAAAAAGTAGATTCATAGAACTCCTGTTATTGACTAGTGTCCTCCAGACCCTCCAGTTGGCGAGCTGAACGATTATGACCAAGGGATCGTTATGTGGGAATTGGACATGGCTAGCATCCTCTTCAATAAAAATGATTGGTTGTTTTTCCAATCATTGTTGTTTTGATAATCACTGTTACGAAATGAACTCCACTCTGTTATAGGATTTCAGTTCGATAATGTACCTCTTCTGGGCCCCGCTGCTCGTGCCTGCCAGATGAGGTCCTCCAAAAATGGTCGTTGTATCTCCTCCTATTATCGAAGGAGGATTGCCTGATTCGCTTGAGCTCCAGTTTGACTTACTGGATCTTCGGGGACTGACGGAGGGTTTGGTCCAGTGAACTAATTAGGGACCACCCAATTTCAGGCGTACTGGGCCGAAGGTCCCACTCTAATGAGAGTTTCGATATCATCCTTCAGCTATTGACAGTCATCATTGTTATGAGCGATATTATTATGGAACTGGCAGAACTAGATCGACTCCGACGTGATGGGACATAATCATGGTGTTAAACATTCCGAAGTGGTCTGACGGATCTCCATCTCCATCAAATTTTGACAAGTGTGGCATTCTAAAGCCTACCGGATATGTGGCTACCGCAATATTTGGAGCGAAAGGTTCGAGCTCATCCTTTGAGTCACAATTGTCTTTGTCTTCTCCAGATAAAAGCCTCTTCATTTGTTCTTCCATCAGAGCTAGCCTCTTGAGGGTTTGGTCTCTGGTCCCTAGATTAACTAGGGGTTGTTCAATAACTCCCATCTTATCGTATGCGTTTGATAGGTTATTGTCCCTCCAAGCTTGAGCTTGGTTTGGTGGGGCATTCCCATTATCACGTACTATGGACGAACCTCCCTCTTGCCGAGTATAACTAACATCTTCATTGCATACTAGATTCCATCTCTATGAATTCAGGCAACCATGCAAATCGGGTTGCGACTCGTACCGAGGGCTTTGCGCCGAACTCAAATGATTTCTTAGATCGCCCTTGGATCTACCACTACGACGACTTTTGGTCGAGTAACTCCCATTTGCAAATCTTACAGCTCGCGGTTGGGGCTGAGGAACTGGATTATCAACACGTGTCCGTGGGACGTAGGTGTTGGCAGATGAAGGAGGATTTCTCCTACAGTTTCCATAAGTTGGAACGTCCCGTGTAGGATGAGGTGGCATTAGATGTCTTATAGGTGACGAGGGATGCCTTATTGGTGAGGTAATCCTTGGCCCATCAGGGCAAACTAAATTAGCCCACCTTTCTTTTACTCCATTATTTCTAGCTCTCTACACCATTCGATTCGATTGCGACGTAGGAGGGTTTTCTGGAACATTTTGTCTCTATGAGCCTGTCTCAGCCCCTCCTTGTGAATTGCCATGGGCATTCCTAGGTGCCTGTGAAGGAGGTACTGAACTTGGGGTTGCTGTTCTAACCGATTGACTAACATGCTGATGACCCCTATGGGGGCCGCTGGGTTGAGCATTCTGGCGATCTCACCATGCTGGCACAGAACTTGGGGTGCCAGTTCTAACTAACTGACTAGGTTTGGATCGGTTATTCCTATGGGACTTGTGAGACCCACTTTGTCTCTTTCTGATATTAACATCGGTTGCAAGAGGGGGTAACTTCTTTAATCTGTCTGTTTGCCTTAACAAGATGGCTTCTCAATTGCATGTTTTCCAATTAGAAGGCAGTTAGGTAGTCTAGATATGGATTTTGTGGCCATGATGCTTGTTGACGGCAGAAACTCATTAACGAAAAATGGGTGGAAAACTCAAAGACTTAATCAGAGACTTATGAACTCAAAAGAACTTGTAGAAATTTCAAGAGAAGTTGCAAGTGAACAATAGAAGAGAACTCATATACTGCTCTTAGAATAATCTCATGTTACATCATTTTTCCAACCCCCATCAATGATGAATGAGGCTCTATATATTGGTGAGGTCTAATAGCTCTTGGTACATTCTGGTCCTGAAGAGACAAGGAGCTGCATATCCAGGCTACAGGTTGTAGTGTTGTTGGAGGAGTGGTGGTCGGCTCTAGTATGTGTCAGGGATCTGCGAAAGTACACCTGCCATGGTACCATGTCGTGCCTCCACTACTAGTCGGGTATGAACCTCATAGGCGTGTAAGGGGGTACTTGTTTTGAACCATTCTTGTACTGCCACTACTTGTTTGGCATCGACATCGTGTCCATACTCTAACTCCTATTGGTTTGTAGGTGCATTCTATATCTCCTCTGAATTCATATCAAATCGTTATGAGGCCTTCCCTGACCTTCCTTAAATGCATGTTCAAGAGGCCCTTAACTCTACATCTCAAGAGACCCACAGGGAAAGAGGTGCCTTGGTGGAAGCTCTTATCTCAGGGAGAGCGATAAGGCCTCTTCAATGAGGCTCTTTGTGTATGCGATGAGACATGATGCCCATGTGTGAGATGAGGGTCTCACTTCACAAGTCCATCGACTTGAAACCTTCATGCGCGAGGTCCTCCTGACGCGAGACGCCTCCGTGCTGAGACGCTAGTTGCAAGACCCTCGGCGTGAGGCCGTGGAACGCAACCATGAGGCACTTGGTGCGAGACCCTCGGCCTGAGGCCATGGTGCGAGGCCATGAGGCACTTGGCGCGAGACCCTCGGCGTGAGTCCATGGTGTGAGGCCATGAGGCACTGGGCACGAGACCCCTAGCGTGACTCTGTGGTGCGAGGCCATGAGGCACTTGGCGCGAGACCTTGGGTAAGAGGTCGTGGTGTGAGGCCATGAGGAACTTGGTTTGAGACCCTCGGCGTGAGGCCATGGTGCAAGGCCATGAGGCACTTAGCGTGAGACCCTCGGTGTGAGGCCATGGTACGTGGCCATGGTGCATTTGGTGCGAGACCCTCGGCGTGAGGTCGTGGTGCGAGGCCATGAGGCACTTAGCGAGAGACCCTTGGCGTGAGGCCGTGGTGTGAGGCCATGAGGCACTTGGGAGGAGACCCTTGGCGTGAGGTCGTGGTGCGAGGCCATGGTGCGTTTGGTGTGAGTCCCTCGGTGTGAGGCCGTTGAACAAGGCCCTTGGCGCGAGGCAATTTGAGTTTCAGCGAGGCAGTGGTTTCGCGAGGCGCAAGGGAACATGACTCCTAAGAGCTTCACACTCAGGCCTCCAACCAGGCAAGGGTCTCACGAGGCACATGAGCACGAGGTGGAGGCCTCGCAACGCTGAGGGGCGCGAGACACACAAGGGTGTCGTGAGCCTTCAAATCTTCAGTAAGGCAGAGATCTACCGAGCACTTTGGAGTGTTGGCTAGTATGTGGTCTCTTGAGACCTATGGGCGTGAGCCCGATAGCATGTCTAAGTGACCCTTAGCCATGTATATCAACCAGGGATCAGAGATTTTTTCCTTGTTGGATTTTTGGCATCCACCCTTGCCCCTAGTCTACAAGGAGGTCTTTAGGCGTCCTTGTAGGCTTACTATGATGCTATACTTATTTTTCATGAATGCGATACTTGTACTATTCTTGGATGCATATAAGGTGGCGACGGATGTCATTCAGTAATATTGGGTGATGAAGACATCGCTATGCGAGATGGTCTCACACAGCGAGACCCTCTCACATGGTGAGGCTTACCTCATTTTTCTTCATGCTTCATTTGTTGACTTCCCGAGACCTTCATCTACCTCCTTCCAAGGATAAGGATTATACGAGGCTTAGGGTCACGTTAAACATTTAGACAAGAGTGTTTGGAAGCACAAGGCTATAGTTGGTCTCGCTATGCGAGGGCCCTCTCGCTGTTTGAGGCCTCTCAACCTTCTTTTGTGTTTCCATGACTTCATTCTTCATTTATGTCTGAAGGTGGCGTTTACACAGATGTCCGATGAAGGAATGGAGTCCAATTGAGTTATAAAGTCGAGGGCAGCCTTGCCGAGGGAGGGTGCCCTTGCTATACGAGATCCTCTTGCAAGGTGTGAGGCATCTTGTCCTTTCATCGACTCGAGTTATTCATTTTAGACATCTTTACTTGGTGATGCTATACAGAATGTCTAAGGTAGGAAGTGAACTCAATTAGGAGCCAAAGTCGAGGGAGAATTTCCATCATTCACACTTGATAAAATATGAGCCGAGATGCCTCTTGTGTTTGTGAGATGGATATTACTAAGGAGATATTCAGAAGTTGATTTTCATTGCGACCCCACGATGCGAGCGCATCTAAGTTAGTAGATGAATACACAAGGGCCCTGCATTGCGGCCTCCAATTTTGGGAGCGTCAAGATATCCATAAATTGACTTTCATTGTGTCATCGCGATGCGGGTGCATTTTTACATGGGCCTACGACACAAGGACCTCTTGTCTTGCGACCCTTTCAAATTTACCAGTTCACAAGATAATTTTATATGCTCACACAAGTATTAGGGGAGTGTGAATCCCTCTCTCTTTCTCTCATTGGTGTGAGACTTTGAAAATCCTTGTTTTCCTTAGTCTAGAACACTGATAAGCCATTCTTTTTTTTTCTTTCTTTTTTTGTGAGGGACTTTTCCAAGTCCTCGTGGTCAAGAGCTTTATTTTGAAAGGGTTCTCTTTAGGACCCCTCTACTGCGTGTGATTCATGTCTGTTGGTGCACCTTGATTACTTGTAAGGATATGTTGACCCTTTGGGTTCTCGCTATACTTTTATATTTTTTTGCGCGCCTTTTATTTTGTGCGAGAAGCATCCTTCTCGTCATTAAGCATAGTACTATTTTTGCAAGCATATTCTTTGAGACTTTTTTCATAAGAATCTTCTTTGAGACCTTTTTTTAGTTTTTTGGGGTAATCTTCCCTCGGGTCAAGACCTTTATAGGGGGTTAGTCATTGTGAAACCTCGCAAACATCTATTCTCAAGACCTTTTTTTTTCCTTAGTAAGGCGACTCGATCGATCTAGACTTGGGGATCTCTTTGGGTTCCCCTTTTTTCTTCTACGACATGGTCACTTTGCAGGATGGGTTTGTTCGTGGAAAAGTCATTTTTTAGGGACCTTTTGACTTTTATAGATTCTATAAAGGTAGTTAGTCCTTATAGATTCAAATGTTGTCTACTAATGTTCACTGCTTTCACATATGTGTATCATAATTACTTTTACATATATATATATGTCACAAGGCCAGACGCCTGTTTCGAACTTGGCCAAGAACCTATTCAGGCTCATGAGGCCAGGCGCCTATTTTGCACATGGCTAGGTGCCTGTTGACGCTCACAAGGTTGGGCACCCATTTTGCACATGGCTAGGTGCCTGTTGAGGCTCGCGAGGCTAGGCACCTACTTTGCGCAAGGCTGGGTGCCTGTTGAGGCTCGCGAGGCTACACACCTATTTTGCACATGGCTAGGTGCCTGTTGAGGTCGGGTATAATACCTCTTAAGTGGTTTGTTGGATCTTCTTGCCAAGTACTTTGTTTTTCATTCTCTCTGATATTCCTTGACATTTCTAGATCTCTGGAATCAGCTGGGCAACTTCTTTAGATCTTTATGGGGGTCGATTGCGTGATTTGATGAATTCTACTAGCTTATTCTTTGAAGCCTTTTTGTAGACTTCTTCTAATTTTCAACTTGATCGAAAACTCCTTTCTCACGACGTTATCTTCTACACGGAATATTCAGACCTATTGGTAGAAGGGTGATTGGAAGAAGGTTTACTTCCCTCAACACGCAAGTTCATATGGCCTTCTTCCACACATATATACTTCTGCGCTCTTTCGAAGAAGTAATCTAAGTTTGTAACCTCTCTCTTGAGCATGTTACCCCATAAATTGCTTCCTGGACGAACTTCGTCTGTAACAACCATCTTGAGCTCCGCTTTAGTTGAACTTCCCAACTTTTTTTCTTCCATATTGAACCTATGGATATAGCTCTTCAGACTTTCATTCTTGCCGTGTTTTATGTTAGTGAGGCTAGTAATGGGCATAACGTAATCATGAACTGCATGGTGTTGCTAAAGAAATTCACCAGAGAATTCCTGGCCTTAACCTCTTGAACCACTAGTACACAACTCCTTTAAGTGTAATGACAAAGCAATGGAACTTTGCTCACCTATTTACCCCCTTAACCTCATCAAGTTATTGAAGGAGTCTAAGTGATACTTTGAGTCCGTAGTACCATCATACGGAGTCATGCGGGGCTCTTTGAAGCTTGTGGGGAATTTTTCAACCTAGATCTCCCTTGTGAAGGGTGACTCGTATTCAAACTCTTCATTGATAATGTGCCCCCCAGACGCTGTGATGATCTTGCTTTTTCGAAGACTCCTCATCTCGGTGTCCAGCTGCTGTCGCGTCCTATTCAAAGAGTCTCTCAACTCAGTAGGGTTTGCCTTTCTCTTCTCTCTGCCCCTCGAAAGGGCTATAAGAGGTGTTGTCCTTACTTCTGACCTCTTCCCATTGAGCTTTTCTCTTAGGCCAGGGGGCGCCTCTTTTGAGGTGACTTTGTCTTCACTTTTATGACCATCGTCATCCCTTCGCCTTTTCTCCTAGGGCTACTTTGCCGGCCTAGGTCCCTCATGGTACATTATTTACGAAGTGTTACTAGTGGAAATTCAGGTTCTCCCATCATCTACGGGGACAGTGTTTTCCCCTCTTTCACACTCTTTCTCTTTATGCTTTGGAAGGGGTAGGCTCGACTATCCTTGCAGAAGGTCGCTTAAAAACTCATGCATGTTCTCTAACATGGTTTCCAGCCTTCGATTCTTTTCGTGTAACTCGCGAATCTCATCCTCATAGAAATGAGTCATTGAGATAGAACTTACTGAGTGTACTCGGGGACTCTTGCCTAGCCTGTGTGTCGAGGGACCCGGGTCTTGGTGGCTAGAGCATGGTGGCACCGGGGGCCGAGGACGTGGGTGCACTGGCGGCTCTGAATGACCTCCATCGAATCGGATAGAAAGGGATGATGCTTCCTTATCCTCCCTTGGGGGAGGACATTCCACCAACATATCTCCATGCTTAGACGGAGGTGGATCTTTCTTGGAAGCCCTCAGTTGTTCTCCGTCCAGGTGAACCTCAACATCTTATAGCACCCGTAAGCATTTTGAACACCTTGGAATTTTTCCTTACTGGAAGTGATGAAAGAACGTTGGCTTAATGATTGTTCTCCCCACAGACGGTGCCAAACTATTGGCGACAGAAACTCGTCAATGAAAAAATGGATTGAAAACTCAAAAGACTTAATCAGAGACTTATGCACTTAAAAGAACTTGTAGAAATTTCAAGAGAAGTTGCATGTGAATAATAAAAGAGAACTCATATATTGCTTTTAGAATAATTTCATGTTACATTATTTTTCCAACACCCTTCACTGATGAATGAGGCTCTATATATAGGTGAACTCTAATGGCTCTTGGTACATTGTGGTCCCAAAGAGACAAGGAGCTGCATATCCCGATTGCAGCTTGTAGTGTTGTCGGAGGAGTGGTGGTCGGCTCCAGTATGTGTCAGGGGTCTGCGAAAGTACTCATGCCATGGTACCATGTCGTACCTCCACTACTAGTCGGGCACAAACCACATAGGCATGCTAAGGGGGTACTTGCTATGAAACATTCTTGTACTGCCACTACTTGTTTGGCGTGGACATCGTGTCGGTACTCTAACTCCTATTGGTTTGTAGGTGCATTTCGTTTCTCTTCTGACTTCATATCGAATCATTGTGAGGCCTTCTTTGACCTTCCTCAAATGCATGTTCAAGAGGCCCTTGACTCTACATCTCATGAGACCCACAGGGAAAGAGGTGCCTCGCTGGAGGCTCTTATCTTAGGGAGAGAGATAAGGCCTCTTTAACGAGGCCTGCTGTGTATGCGATCAGACATGATGCCCACGTGTGAGATGAGGGTCTCACTTCGCAAGGCCATGGGCTTGAAACCTTCATGCGCGAGACCTTCCAGACGTGAGACGCCTTCTGGCTAAGACACTAGGTGCGAGACCCTAGGCGTGAGGCCATGCTGTGCGGCCATAAGGCACTTGGCGCGAGACCCTCTGCATGAGGCTGTGGTGCGAGGCAATGAGGTAGTTGGCGTGAGACCCTCGGCGTGAGCTCGTGGTACGAGGAAATGAGGCACTTGGCGCGAGACCCTCGACGTGAGGTCGTGGTATGAGGTCATGAGGTACTTGGCACGAGACCCTCAGCGTGAAGCTGTGTGGCGAGGCCATGAGGCACTTGGCGTGAGACCCTCGGCATGAGGCCGTGGTGCGAGGCCATGAGGCACTTGGCGTGAGGCCCTCGGCATGAGGCTGTGGTGCGAGGCCATGATGCACTTGGCGTGAGACCATCGGCGTGAGGCCGTGGTGCGTTGCCATGGTGCATTTTACGCGAGACCCTCAGTGTGAGGCCATGGTGCGAGGCCATGAGGAACTTGGCGCGAGACCCTTGGCATGAGGTCGTGGTGCGAGGCCATGAGGCACTTGGCTCGACACCCTCAACATGAGGCCGTGGTGAGAGGCCATGGGGCGTTTGGTGCGAGACCCTCGACATGAGGTTGTGGAACAAGGCCCTTGGCGCGAGGCATTCTGGGTTTCAGCGAGGCGGGGGCTTCGCGAGGTGCAAGGAAGCATGACTCCTAAGTGCTTGGCACTTAGGCCTCAAACCACGCAAGGGTCTCGCGAGGCACATGGGCGCGAGGTAGGGGCCTCGCACGGCCGAGGGGCGTGAGACACACAAGGGTGTGGTGACCCTTCAAATCTTCAGCAAGGCAGAGACCTGCGGGGCACTTAGGAGTGTTGGCTAGAACGTGGTCTCTTGAGACCTATGGGTCTGAGCCTGATAGCATGACTAAGTGACCCTGAGGTATGTATTTTGACCAAGGAACAGAGATTTTTTTCGTTGGTTGATTTTTGGCTTCCACAACGCCTAACTCCCAGTGTCGCCATGACCCGTCGATTGTTTTCCCAGATGCTGCTGGATCTCAGGGCCATGTTCATTCAAAATAGTGGTATGATGGTCCTCCTGCCCACCAGGCTGTTCCATCTCATTATCGTGCATCGAGCGAGTGAGCACCATAACAAGAATCGACTGGGATCTTGATGAAGCACTAATTCCCCTCTCAATGAAATCACCAAACTGTTGACGCGGTTTTTCGTCAACAGTGTATTAAGAAATAATAAGGTAGATTAGTGCTTAATAAACCGTAATGAAAAATAAATGAATTCACACAAGAACATAGAACTTTTACGTTGTTCAGTGGTTAATATCCACGTAGTCCACGAGTCTATATTATTGCTATTTCTCTCTCTATTTTGGCAAAGTTTTAGTATTACAAAATAATTGTCCCTTTTCTTGTCCAATATTCCAAGTACTTATAAGGCAATTCCCTTGACTGGTTTGGGTAACCGCGTGAGTCAATCACGTATTTACGTAATCATTACATTTAATTCAAATAATTCCTATTTATATTGGGATATGATTTTATCACAAGGTACATATACTCCTAATATCTGGGATACTAAATATGATAGCTTGGTCATAAATATGCGTATAAACGGATCCTGAGTCTCTGGGAATCCGCGGATATGCAATATTCTAGAACTGCCATGAGCTGGATATCAGCTCCAAGCTCATGCTTCAACAGCTTTTATAATATTCTGAGCTCACGCTTCACAGCCTTCGTGTTTGTAGCTCGGATTAAATCCAGCATGCCTAACACCATGCGTGACCACATGAAACTGGAGTTGCCCACGTGGATTATAAGAGAATTCCCGTGGTTTTCTCTCTGTATATTTATTTGCCAGTTGTACTCGAGCTAAGTGAATGAACTCGGGCTAAAATTAGGGTACAACAATTGTATATGATAAACCATCTAGGTCCTCTTGCTACTAGTCGAGGTAGGTTAAATCATCACTATAATCTACGATAATGATAAAAGTCTTGGGATTTATTTGCTGCCTAAGCAACTATATTTCTCAAGTGACTACAACATAAAACATATTCATACATATACACATAGCACATAAAAAAAACATAGCACATAAGCATAAAATAATACATATAATCTAACCTTTTTTCCTTACCAAAAACCAGGATATTGGAGACAAGAATGGGATTGAAAACTCCTAAAACCAAATAGTAAGAATCATAAGTTTTCTAAAGAAATGAAGATGAAGAGAAGATCTAAACCATCAAGATAGAAGCTTACCAAAAACCTTAAGTTTCAAGAAACTCAAACACCTTACCAAAAACCATTTTAACAAGTTAGGATTTCGAAGAAAATGAAAAGAATAAAGAGTAACTATAATGAACTAAACCTGAAGACAAAGAATACCTTAGATAGATTAGAACTTCGAGCTACACCTCAATACTGACATATCACTCTATCTTACTTCCCAAGTGTTTAGAAAATCTTAGATTGGAAGCTTTTAATCGTAAAAGCCTAGTATTTTCTCTCTAGAATAAACTTAGTAGCTTGGAGGCTCTGAAGAATGCTTGAATGATGAATGAAATGGTTGAGTGCAAGGTCCTATTTATAGAGTTCAAGCAGTGAAACTAACCCCCTTTAAAGTGAATAAATTTGAATTTTCTGTTCAACAGATACCTTGAACTCGGACAAAATCGTTCAAGTGCAAGTCCAATTTGTTGAGGACTGTTTTAAACTTGGATTCCATGGATTTTCAAACTACAATGAAGGAGCTGATATATCGCCCCCGCCCCCCCCCCCCCCCCCCCCCTTAGGCGATGTATCGCCTGCCCCTATATCTCGAGCCTCCATGGTTTCGTTCATGCGAAGTCACTGTGTTTTCTGTATCACCCATAGGCGATATATCGGTCCCTATAGTTGCGATATATCGGCATACGCTAATATTTTAAACACATTTTTGCACACTTTTAGCACACTTGATGTTTGTTAAAACAACTTTGACTTAATAAAACATGATCCTAACAGCTACTTGAAGGTTCTAGACCTTCTAGATCTATCATTTATTAATTTATTCTTCTAAAATTATTAAATCCTTAATAAACATTCATGTGACAATTGTCACTTTCTTAATCATTCTATCTAAACCTTAGGTTATAATGAATAATATTTCTAGGACCAACTATATTAATCAAAACTTATGTTAAAATTAATATTTCTAAACTATAGGTTAAACTTGTAAACTCCATAACTATTTATATTAGTTTCCAACTAAATCATGGCTTGAACCAATAATCACGAAAACTAAAATACTACAAGCTACTACTACTACTATCTAGCTAAGTAAAATTCCAAGACGCTACAATTCTCCCCTACTTATAAGAATTTCATCCCCGAAATTTATTTACCATACAATTTTGGATACCGTGCTCGGATATCTTCCTCCAACTACAATGTTGCCTCCCATTCTGTACTATTAATTCATAGGACCTTGACTATCGGAATACTCTTAGACCGTAATTCCTTCATCCCCTTCTCTAGGATACTAACTGGTAGTTCCTCGTAACTCATGTCTTTCTGAAGTACTAATGTATCATACTTGAAACATGAGATGGGTCTGACACATATCTACACAGCATCGAGATGTGAAACACATTGTGGCTATCTGCTAGAGTTAGCAGTAGGGATATTCTATATGCTACTAGTCCCACCTTGTCCAATATCTCAAAAGGACCTATAAATGGGGACTAAGTTTGCCTTTCTTCCCAAACCGCTTCACTCCTTTCATAGGAGACATTCTTAAAAAGACTTGATCTCTAACTTTGAATTCCACATCTCACCGCTTCGCATCCGCATAACTCTTTTGTGGACTCTGAGCAGCGAGCATACGTTTTCTAATCAACTCCACTGCGTCTTGAGCCTCTCTAACAACTTCGAGTCCAAGAAGTTGCCTTTCTCCTACCTCATCCCAATGTAATGGCGACCGACCCTTCCTTCCATAAAGTAACTCATAGGTTGCCATACTGATCGTTGCCTGGTAGCTATTATTGTAGGAGAACTCTATAAGTGGCAAATACTAACTCCATGACCCTCCGAAGTCTAGTACACAAGCGCCCAACATATGTTCTAAAATCTATACCTCGGACTGACTGTCGGTCTGAGGATGAAATGTCGTACTAAGACTTAGCTTGGTACCAATGGCTTGCTGCAAGCTTCCCCAAAATCTCGATGCAAACACCGATCCTCTATCGGATATTATGGTCACAGGGACTCCATGTAGTCGTACTATTTCTCGAACATTAATGTCTGCGTACTAGTCACCAGTGTACATAGTCTTGATAGGTAGGGAGTGAGCTGACTTGGTGAGTCTGTCTACCACAACACAAGATGAGTCGTGTTGCTTATTTGTTTGTGGTAATCCTATCGTGAAGTCCATGAATATGTCTTCCCACTTCCATTCTGGAATACTAAGCGGTTGCAATAAGCCTACGGGTCGCTGATGTTCCGCCTTCAATTGTTGGCATATAAGGCATTTGGACACATACTCGGCTACGTCTTTCTTCATTCCCGGCCACCAATATAATGCCTTAAGGTCGTGAGTCATCTTGGTCGACCCTGAGTAAACTGAGTATTGGGTAGTGTGTGCCTCTTCTAAAATATTCATCTTAATTCCGTGGTCATTTGGCAGGCATACCCGGCCCTTATATCTCAAGTACCCCTATCCTGATATAGAGAAATCTGTGGTCTTGCCTTCTCTCACTGCAGCCATATGCGATACTAATGTGTCATCATTCCCTTGCCTAATCCATATATCTTCTAATAAACTTGACTGGATGGAAAAGTTAGCTAGTTGACCCATGAATACTTCAATTCTTGCATTAATCAACTCTTGTTGAAGCAACTTTTCAATTTAGGATAATGCTCCCAGATTTCTGTAACTCTTCCAACTTAACGCATCTGCAACTACATTCTCTTTTTGTGGGTGGTATAGGATTTCGCAGTCATAATCCTTTACTAGTTCTAACAACCTGCACTGCCTCATGTTGAGCGCCTTCTATGTGAAGAAATATTTTAAGCTTTTGTGGTCCGTATAAATCTCACACCGTTCTCCATACAGATAGTGGTGCTAGATTTTCAATGCGAAGACCATCACTACCAACTCCATATTGTGTGTTGGATAGCGTTGCTCGTATTCCTTCTGCTGCCTTGAGGCGTAGGCTATTTTTTTGTCATTTTGCATCAGCACACAACCCAAACCTTGCATCGACGCATCACAGTATATTACAAACTTGTTGTTGGGTGTTGGTACACAAGGTACTGATGCTGAACATAATTTATCCTTGAGCAACTGGAAGCTTTCTTGACATTTTTCCATCCAGTTGAACTTTTGTTGTTTTTGGGTCAGGTTGGTAAGCAGAGTTGCTATCATAGAAAAGCCTTTTACAAATCTCTGATAATAGCCTGCTAGTCGGAGAAAACTTCTAACCTCTGATGCATTCTTAGGTCTTGGCCAATCCTTCACAGCCTCTACCTTAGCTGGGTCTACAACAACTTCATCTTTGGATAATATATGGCTGAGGAACGCCACATGCGATAGCCAAAATTCGTATTTCTTGAACTTGGCATAAAGTTGATGCTCCCTTAGTCATAGCATGGTTAATCTTAAATGTTCCTCGTGCTTGACTTCGTTCTTGGAGTACACCAAAATTTCGTCATTGAACACTACAACAAATTTGTCCAAGTAATCCGTGAAGACCCGATTCATTAAGTCCAGAAATGTGGCTGGAGCATTGGTAAGACCAAAAGACATAACTAGAAACTCGCAATGTCCATATCGAGTTCTAAAAGTTTTCTTTGGTATATCCTACTTCCGTACCTTGAGCTGGTGATAACCAGACCGTAAATCAATCTTTGAAAATATGGTCGCTCCTCGGAGTTGATCAGATAAGTCGTGGATCCGGGGTAGCGGGTACTTGTTCTGAATTGTCACCTTGTTCAACTCGCAGTAATCGATACACATCCATATGCTTCCATCCTTCTTTTTCACAAATAGAACCGGTGCTTCTATTGGCGAATGGCTCGATCTGATGAAACCCAAGTCTAAGAGTTCTTGTAACTACATTTTCAACTCCTTGAGTTTGGTGGGTGCCATCTAGTATGGTGCCTTTGAGATAGGCTCAGTTCCCAGTACTAGTTCGATTGTGAAGGCGGTAACCCTGGTAAGTCGTCAGGAAATATCTATAGAAATTCCTTTATAATGCGGACGTCTCCAACCTTTAATGGTATTTCTTATGCCACATCTGTGACGCTTGCTAAGAATGTGTGATATCCTTTCTCTTTAATCTTCTGAGCTTTGAGAGGTGAGATAAGAGGTCTTTGTAGTCTTGAAACCTTTCCCATAGAACATAGTTTCTGACCATTAGGAGTTTCGAACGTCACTTGCTTGCGTCTAAAGTCGATGGTTTCACCATGCTTTGCTAGCTGGTCCATGCCCAGTATTACGTTAAAGTCCTTGATCTCTAGTACTATCAGGTCTCCTTCTATTTCTGTGCCCAAGATTTTAATCGATACTCCTCGTACTATTCGAGATGATAGGAACGATTTCTCTAATTTCGTAACAAACCTAGTTCTAAATCTTTCACAAGATTTCTCTAATTTCTCTATCATTTCGAACGATTTATGCAAGTGTGTTGCTCCTGAATAAAACAATACTTAACATATATTATTGAGGATAGGGAGCTGACCTATGAAAACTTTGTTAATGGGTTCGGCTTCTCCATGGGTCAAGGCAAAGACTCTGGCTGGAACCATCTTGTTGTCCTTCTTTTCTTCTGTTTTTAGATGGAGACATTCCTTTTTCCGCTGACCTTCCTAGCCACAATTGAAACAACCCTTGGTGTTTGCACGACACTCCCCATGATTTCTTTTTCATAATTTGGAGTTGCTCGTGCTCTTTTGTCAACGCCGGCTTACCTATTGTCAGTATGCTTTCTTTTCTCCATATTATTGTTATGCTGGCTATTGTGGTGGGTTCGACCATTCTGAGTCTGACTCTGCTCCTTGGGTTCAAACTTGCTGGCCTCCTCCTTACTAACATTTGCTTGAAGCCTTTCCACCTCTATAGCCATTTCTAGAACATCGGCGTAAGAAGTTATTCCAGGATTTTCCAGCTTGACTCCCAACTCAATCTTGGGTCTAAGCCCCCTGGTGAACTTGGTTACCCTTAAGAAATCGGTTGGGACCAACTCTGGTGCAAACTTGGCTAAACGATCAAATTGTCGAGCGTACTTGACTACCGTCAAATTTCCCTACTTCAAACTGGCAAACTCTTCCACCCTCGTATCGATAACATCCGAGTTGTAATACTTTTTATGAAATAGCTCCACAAATCTAGCCCAAGTCATGGTGGTGACATTATGAGTCTGCTGTACCAAATCCCACCAGATTCTGGCATCCTTTTTCAGTAGAGAGGAAATGTAGGATATGCGATCTGCATTGCCGAGGTTCATGTGTGCTAGAATAGGCTCTACATTCCTGAGTCATTCTTCTAGCTTAAAGGGGTCAGTTGTCCCTTCAAAGTTTAGAGCGTATTGCTTACAGAAATGCTCGTAGATTGGCTCTATGTATTGAGCTAGACAAGGTGCGTAGTTTGCCATTGACCATCCCCCATATGGACGTACTTACTAGGGTGCTTGAGCCGATGGCTCTGGTTGCGGCTGAGATGGCGGCTGAAGCTGTGGTTAAGGTTGATGTTGAAGCTGTTGTCGTTGTTGTTGTAGCAGTTCTTCCACTTGTTGTTGTAACCGGATAATCTCAGTAGTATTATGAATTGTTGGTGGTGCATTTCTATTAGCAGTAGTATTGGTAGCACGCGTTCCCCTTCTTCGGACTGGAGGGGCTTCATAAGTCTCGTTGGCGGTGCTGGGGGCACTGTCGCTCGTGCATGCAGACCATCATAGCAACATGTTCAGTAAAGTTCTAACATTTGAGGAAACACGTTAGAACATACCCTAATAGGTTCTAATGAAAAACTTAGTCTAAGCAAACATAACTCGAACCTATAAGTTATGGTTTGTTATGAAAAATTATGTAAGCCTTATTTATAAATTAGGGTGTGTTTCTATTCTTAGACTATTAATCCATCTTTATTATTTTCTAAGTATGTTTCTAACCATCCTATATGACCTAATTCTCAGGCTCAAAACTCGTCGTTGTTCCAAAGTTAACCATATTCAGGGAGGGCTGGGATCAGTAAAATCGTTCCCACTACCCCTAAACTCTCAATAAAGAATGCGGTCAATTGATTTGTATCCACCCTCACTAAACTCAGTCATTATTTATTGAATTTATTCTAAATATAATATGATTGTAGAAAAAAAATCAAAATCATACATGTCATTAAAAAAAACACTTTATTCATTTGGAAAAATATTTTCACTAACTACGATCACAAATTCAAAATAAATAAAGAAACTATACTAATAATAATCTAGGGTAAAATTTCTAAAAATCAGGATCTTCTACATCTAACCCTTCATCTAACATATCATTATTTATTTCCTCATAATCATCATTACTATAAGCCTCGAAACTACCTCGGGGAATATTCAATAAGATATTATGCTTTTGTTCATTAGTGAATTGGAACTCAAACTTAGAGGTAAATGTAAGTATAAGAAAATAATATCTCATGGCTACTGGTAAATCATCTTCATCATCCATAGTCTCCCATAATTCTTCAAATTTTGAAACTAATGTAGGAAAATCCTTAAAAAGCCTAATTACTAGGACATATTGTTCCATGGCTCTCATCATAATTTGCCTAGCGATTTGAAGTTGAACTATCTCCTTGTGAAATATGACCAATCTTTGAGTGATTCTTTCTAGCACTCCTATTGTATCCCTTAGCTCTCTAACCCTTTTTAATGCCTTAATGGCTCAGATATAATGATAGGTCAATACTCCATTCATTTTGACTAAAATACCCCGACTGTAATGCCCCGACTAATTCTAAGACCTCTGGCAATTAAAACTATTAAGCATAACTACTATTTTGGAATACATACATAGGATAATAGAAACTTTGTTATAAAAATCCAAAATACGAGATCCCATAGTTATTACACAAAAAAAAAAAACCTTTAATCAATTGTTCAAATATTAGATACAAAAAAATAAATACATAAATTAGAAAGACTCAAAACATAAACTTCATCCTCAATCTTTTCTAGCAGTCCACCCATTCAGCCCTCTCCCAATGCACATGCCAAAGCTGCCATGAATCCATCCCTCCTTCCAAGCTCATTTTCCTACACCATTTAAAGTAAAAAGGAATGAGCCTAATGCCTAGCAAGGAAAATCTACTAAACATATAAAACATAGGACTAATAACCATAAAACATATGACGTAAACACGTAAATCATAAAACATAGCACTACAATATTAATGGCCATTGACTCATTGTTGTAGTATTCGAGGTAGGTTTAAACACAATATAGTATATGATAAACCATCTAGGTCCTCTTGCCACTAGTCGAGGTAGGTTAAATCATAACTATAATCTACGATAATGATAAAAATCTTGGGATTTATTTGCTATCTAAGAAACTATATTTCCCAAGTGACTACAACATAAAACATATTCATACATATATACATAGCACATAAACATAACATAGCACATAAGAATAACATAATACATACAATCTAACCTATTTTTCTTACCAAAAAATCGTGAAATTGGAGACAAGAATAGGATTGAAAACTCCTAAAACCAACCAAACAGTAAGAATCATAAGTTTTCTAAAGAAATGAAGACGAAGAGAAGATCTAATCCATCAAGAAAGAAGCTTATCAAAAACCTTAAGCTTCAAGAAACTCAAACACCTAACCAAAAGCCATTATAACAAGTTCAGATTTTGAAGAAAATGAAAAGAATAAGAGAAAATATAATGAACTAAACATGAAGATAAAGAATTCCTTAGATAGATTAGAACTTTGATCTACACCTCAATACCAAAATATCACTCTATCTTACTTCCAAAATGTTTAGAAAAGCTTAGAATGGAAAGCTTTTAATCCCAGAACCCTAGTGCTTTCTCTCTAGAATAAACTTAGCAGCTTGGAGGCTCTGAAGAATGCTTGAAGGATGCAAGGTCCTATTTATAGAGTTCAAGCAGTGAAGCTAACCCCTTTTAAAATGAATAATAATTGAATAAATTTGAATTTTCTGTTCAACAGATGCCCAGAACTCGGTCAAAAACATTCACTATAAAATACTATGAAAGAACATACAAAAACTTCAAATTATTATCTTGCAGGTGCACAACTTATGAATGATGTCCAGTATTTTGAAGGGGCACTTATGTGATTAAATTAATTTGAATACTATTTTTCCTAAATTACTATCTTTAAATGTAAGCTTAATATCTTTTTTGGATATTTATGTTTTTGCTTTATGTATCCCAATCAATTATATCAAGAATAAAACAAAATAATTAGTATTTAAAATTGGATTTATGTTAATGGTAAACTTATTCACATTGTATTTTTTATCAACTTTATGCATATTATTGTTGCTACCATTAGTGTATTATAAGAAAAGAAAAAAAAGGCAACACATTTAAATAGAATTAAACTATTGTAATTAACAACATTATTAAATAAATAGTATTATTAAAAAACTTTGATAAAAAAATCAAAATAATAAGTTTTTGTTAATATTATAAAATTGTTCATATAACGTTCAAAAGATGTCATGAAAAACATTAAAGATAACAATTGGAAACGTTGTTGTTGGTAATTATTATTTATATGCACAAAATTAGTGACGACAAACACAAAAATTTATGAGATCTTATTATGATATTTTTCAAATGTTATGATATTTTTTGGCAACAGTGTCACATAATATTTTGAAAATGCTATGAAATGCTTGAGACTTTTAATAAGATTGGATAACATAGCATTTGTAATAACGTTATAGTTTTTTAATGATAGTGTTTTAAAAACGTAATTAAATGGTACTTTTCTTGTAGTGCGCACCTCGCTAAATCAAGTCACCTTATGCCCACGTGAAATTTGACTTAGGGCCAAATGTTATACCCAAATTTTGACATTTCCACGTGGTGACCCGCGATGAAGGGGCAAGACACTACAGTCACCGTCACTCACCAGAAAGAGTGACCCTCATCATTCCCTCAATATGTAGGCAAAGGACTTCACCAACAAAAGTATGCTTCTCCCATTGCGAGAACCAATCAGCCCTTAGCCATCCAAGTCATCGCTAATCATAAGGACGAGGGGCTCCTCACCAATCCCCCATCGCCAACAACACTATCCGGTCGTCAGTGGGCCTCGTCGGTTGCCGATGGCTACCATTGCTCGCTAGTGGCCCTCGCCACCCAAGCCTTCTTCAAAACCAGAATGTGCCCTCAACCTCTTCATGCACAAGACACGTTGGATTACTATTTTTGGGGAGATAGAAACTTGTCTCCATTTGAGTGTCCCTGAAATTAGTTGGATTAGGAAACAACTTTCCACCGTCAGCTCTTCCCATATCTACAGCTATAGATACTGCAAATCAAAATGCAAAAATGGGAGAGAAAAAAGTCAGTAATTATTCATCTTCGAGAGAGCTCCTACTATCCATTGTTGTAAATGCCTCAAGAATAGAATCAAACTCAGTGTAACTGTTCTTGATGGTTTAAAGTTCATCATAAATACTACTGACTAAAGTGGATGTAGTAATCTTTTTGGGGTCAATCAACTATAAACCCATGTCTTTTTCATTTATTACCGCATTTTCTTCTCTTTCTTTGGTTCACTATTCACAACAGATATTCCACTATAGATTTAACACACAAAACAATTCTTCATTTATTACTTCGTGTAAGTTGACGAAAATAGCAGTCAACAAACGTAAATAAATAATTTAATTGTAATTTCTTTTCCTAATTAATACTTATAAATTTACAATTTACACACTAATCACAACCCCCAACCATCTTATTGCTAGTCTTTACTCTAGCAATTCAAGAGAAATGATAAGTGTCAACATAATATTACTAGGTTAAATTTTTTTAAAAAGTACCTAAGTATTAAAACAAAATATTAGTAATGAGACAAATAAGAGCTATAAAAATTACTTAGATGTAGAACTAGAGTTGTGAGTGTGTTCACCAAACTTTAACCATTCTTACCATAGACCATAGCACATAAAAGTCTTCAAAAAAATTTTGCCTAGTCTCAACTCCATTAACCTCAAAGGTATTTGAAATTTTTTAGGGAAGAGGAATTTCACTAATGAAGTTTGAAATAAAACAACGAGCACTCAAATGGATAAGTCATTTATAAGAATAATAGTTAAATGATCATTGAAACAAAGATAGGAAATAATATATAAGGACAAACCACCATAACAAGCATTTCAGTATTTTTTTAAAGAGAAATTTAAGAGCCATAAATAAATAAAATATGAATATAATACTTTTTTTTAATCAAGAGACAACATAATTGCAATATGATAGAATAGTTGCTCTTATATTCTTTTTTTCTACTTTTTTTCCACTTTTAAGAAAAATAATAACATAGGCTCTCTTCTATGGAAAAAGAATTATCCTTAAAAAAACCTTTCATGTCATACCACAAAAGCCTGTTGGGGTTTTATGCCCTATGTAAAACATATTTTCTATGTATCCTCAATTTGTTATCAATAAAGATTAGAAATCAGTTTTGACTTTGTCAATCACATTGCTCACTTGTGTATTTATATGATTATTTATTTAATATAAACATCTATTAAATCTAGAGAATATGGATGATTACAATAGTGACGTGGTCATAGCGGATTATAATTATGATTATTTGTTCAAATAAATTAGTCTTAAGATTAAGTCAGTGCACAAGATTTACACTAACTTGCTAATCTATGATATAATCTACTTACAAAATATGGTATAATGTTCTATCCATAATATTGGCCAAGCAGATAAGATCGGACATATTATGTTACATTGTACTGGACCGATATTGACTTTAGATATGTAACGTCCCAAAATTTCGTAATTAGGCTTAGGGCCTTGATTATGAGGCCAGGATGGCAATATATGGAATTAAGTGCTTATTTGTTATATTTAATTATAATTATGTGATTATATGACTAGTTCTGCATGTTTAAAGGTATTAAATATGCATGTGGGTCCGATTCTTATTAAAAGGGAAATTTGGATAATTTGGCCCGTTGCGGGCATAATTATATATCTATGTGCATACATGTGATATATGTGAGAGACCACATTATTATGTGGGTTACTCGGCACGAGGCAATCCTAGGGAGCAAGTTAGTGGGAATGTCACAACTGGCCTCAATACCTGACTCGGAGCGAGTTGAGGGGTATTTTAGGTATTAGGCATTTAATTTGGTTATCGGGTTATGGAAATGAATAATTGGAGAATATTTGAAATTAGTGAGTTCAGGAGGGAATATTGGGGAATTTGACCATTTTTCCCTCGAGGATGTTTTCGGTACCCCGAGCCTCGGGATTAGCTTAAGTCATTTAAGCCTAAGGAAACAAAAAGGAAACCTTCAGATATACAATAAACCTACTCTTTCTCTCTCCATTCACTCTCTTCCTCTCAAAAGCTTCTTCGGGATTGATATTGAAAAACTAAGGGGATTTGTGGCTAGAAACTACGGAATTGGAGGCTTGGGATTGGCTTTCAGATTGCTTGTGGCTAGAGGGTCTTCACTTACAGTTAAGGTAACCATTTGAACTCTCTTTTACAGTTGAATTTATATGTTTCCATGACTCTTTTAGTGTGCTCTTGAGGTGCTCTTGAATCATCTAGCTTATGAATTGAAATGGTGATTTAATGAGTTTTAGGACTAAATTTTTATTGGCTTTTGTTGCTGGGAACATGTTAGAACTATTGTGGTAATTGAATTATAGCTTTGGAGTGAATTTGAGTTAGTATGGATTGGATTTGGCTGCTGAAAATGGATGAATTCCTGGGTTCGAGGGGCCAAGTCACGACTGTGTTCTTGTGAAGTTGCGACTTTACTTGAGCCCAGGGCCTTGGGGAAGCCTTTGCCTGAGGGGTACGCCGCAACCCGTTAGGGAAAGTCGCAGCCCATGCCCCTTGACAAAGGGGAGGAGGTTGCTTATAGGAGGGGCACGTCGTGATCCACAGGGCCAGGTCGTGGCCTGTCTGGGCATTTTGGCCTTGGGGAGTTTGTTTTAAAAGGGAACCTTTTTCTTAGGGCTCGGGATCAATTCCACTACCCAATTTAGTGGAACTAGAGGCCTCGAAGGCTAGGGCTCGGTCCGGAAGCCTTTATTTGATCGTTGTTGATGGAATTCTTTTTTATGGTTATGACTACGTTACCGCTAGGGGCTCGGAACCAGGATCGTGCTCGAGGGTCATTCTTACTTACGCTTACAGGACTTGAGGTAAGAAAACTTCACCCAATACGTGTTATATGTGATTAGGGCTTGGCCCGACTGTTGTCAATTATCTTGCCTAAGACTTGGGCCCTGAGGACATTTATATTTAAGCTTTTGCTTCACATGTTGGTTGATATTATCTTAAGTTCTTTATTTTTATTATATGCATTGCGTGGTTAGGGCATGAGGCCCCATTAAATAAGTATGACCAGTATCGTAAGAATGGTTATTCGATGGTGTTATGTGATTAACATGCATGCGTTCTTTGTTGTTAGGATATGCATATCCATAACTATTTCTGTATTGTGGTATGTATTCCTGGATTAGGGCTTGACTCATTAGTCAAGGATGGCAATAGCACGCTACGCACTAGCCAAAAGGCTTAGGCCTGAACCAGCAACATATTATTACATTGGCCGACCCTATGGTCGATGAAACATTAAAGCATCAGGTACGTTGGACTAGCTCTATGGCTAGTTACTCATGGCTAAGGGCAAAGGCCCAGGTGAATCTATGGTCATGTAGCTTGGGCATAGGGCCCCGAGATTGACTCTATAGTCAATTTTTTAGGGTAGCGGCCCCGAATTGGTTCAATGAACACTTATTTGTAACTGGATGATGTTATGTGTAGGTTATTACTGCTGGACGTGCTAGATAAGTATCTGGGAGTTTATATTGTCTGTTTATGCAATTGTTAAGTTTTCTTGCTGAGCCTTGGCTCACGGGTGCTTTGTGGTGCAAGTAAGGGAAAGGGAAAGCTTGCCAGCCATGAGTTGGAGAGCTTCGATGGCAGCGTGTACATATGCGGCTACTTGATCACCACGGCCAGGAATATCTCAGAGGAACTAAGGTTGTAGCCCTGTTTTTGCTGCTTAGGCCGGCAGAATGTAATTTTGATGAATATTCACCTTTTTAAAAGCTGGGCGTAATGTTTTGGGATCCCATGTTTGTACGAAACTTTTTATATAAAAGTCAATGGTTCTTCTGACCAAAATTTTTAACCCTAACCCTTGACATTAACCTTAGTTACACATTTCAAACCAAATGACTTGGTTAGCAAGTCTGACACAATTTTTAAGTACACAGTTTAACAGTCCTGGATTAGGAGGACATTTTAAGATTGATAAGTAAATGTACTATTATTATCTAATCTATTCATATCATATAGTTGACCATAGATCAATTCACTCCTAATTCTGAGTGGCGAATATTCTAAAATATTATATTATTCAAGTCATTTGATTTGTTTGTTACCAGTTTACCCTACGAACAGGCCCATACTTACATATTGGGGGCTTGGTAGTATAATTGAGTAGGAGTATTAATCATAGATATGAAATCTATAGCTTCTGTCTAAGAAGTAAAATGATTATTTCCTTATAGTTTAAGTCAAGGCGTTAAATGATAGAGATCTCATTTCTGTAATTAAGTTTACAAAAATATCATTTACAAGAAACATAGTGGTATTTAAGGATAAAATACAATGAGGGATAAAACATTAATTTGTACCAATCTCATTAGTAGATCATCTATAGATGTTTGAATGACGACTATGGTTGTAACAATGGATAACATATTCACAATTGGTGTAAAGTGTTATATGAATTCAAGAGTGCAATTCCGAGTCTATAGTGGAGTCACAAGGAGTTAATAAGGTAGTGAAATTATTCTCAAATAAATTCATGGTAACTTATTGGAGCTTAATTTCATGGATCCATGGTCCCCGCATCACCATTGATTAAATCATCTATAATGTCTCAATTAATTGATTTAATCATTAATTAGGGTTATCAAAGTGGGTTGTGTCAATTTTGGAGAATTTTACAAAGTTGTGTAATTTTGAGATGAAATGAGAATATTGGGCAATTTATTAATTAGAAAAATTGGTGTTAAATTAGTAAATAATATTAAATCAAGGTCCAAATTATAAAAAGTTTATTTGAATAAATTATTTAATTAATAAGTAATTAATTATTGTTTAAATATAATTATATATATAAGTTTTGAATTCGTAATATACGAATGTATATGTATTATATTAAATTTATTTATTTAATTCATAAGGATTTACATATTTGATTAATTAATTAATTATGTTAAAAATAAAATGGGATTTAAATTTAAGTTTGATAGGCTTGAATTTAAATTGAAAAAAATCAATTGGCAATTGATTTATGGTGTACGGCTAAAGGAGATTTTTCCCATTTATTTTAATTAATTAATTGCTTAAATTAATCATCAGTTACCTATAAAAGCATAGTTAACTTTAGGGTTTTCTCTAAGCAAATTAAATTGGTAAGTTTAATTCATAGAAATAGCTCCAGGTTAGAAGCTTTCTTAGCCTCTTATATTGCTCTCTATTCTTCTCTTTGTAACATCTCATGTGTTGAGAACTACTCACACTAGTTCTAAGTTATCAAATGATTATTGTTGAAGGTTGTGTTGTTGATCTAGTTCAATCTCTTGAGTACTCTACTACACAAAGGAATCAATAGTCAGAAAGATTGAAAGAAGAGGTTGTTCCAGTTCTGCTAGGTATATGTAAGTTCTACTATCTTTACTTTTTTTTAATGTTAATTTCATAGTAACATGTTCTAGAGATTTATGTGTTTGTTTTGATAATATGTAAATTTTCATGAAAATAAATAAGAACTTTAAATGTATTTCCAACATGTAGCCTTAGAGCAACAAGTTATTTTTATTTTCATAATTGAACGTGTTTATTGAAAGTAAATTGATATATTAGATATTAATTGAATGGTACATGTGTTTATTGATGGATAGTTTAATTTTATGTAAATTTTTAAATAATTAGGTTGTTTATGCCATGTTTCTATGCAATTTATTTTTTATATGTTTTATTTTGTGTAAATCAGTTCAAAAATTATTTAGAAACTGTTATTGGTTTGGAAAATTGCACAAAATATTTTTGAAAATTCTTTTTGGGGTTGTCGGGGACTGTGCACGCAACCTATGTGCATTAGGGTTGCGCGTGCGCATGCCAAGGCGATGCATGCATGGGCTGCGTGCTGGAGGTCTGATGTGGGGCTTGCTGGAGGCATCTAGCGAGATGGTGCACATGTGGACTCGAGATGCTTCAGCGTTGAGCGCGACTCACACGAGGCGAAGATGTGGAGAGAAAGTCTCATGGTCTTGACCATCCTCATTGCAGGCTGCGACCTCACAGTCAAGGCCCAACAACAGTGACCACCCATATCCTAGACCACGACCACTGTGCGATTTTCTGGAGAATTTGTGCTTCATGGTTGCGGCAAGCAACTCCAATGGTGCTATAAAAGGGTTTAGGGTTTTAAAATTGGATATTTTGTGTAAACCAAATTCAAAAATTTTAAATTGCTTATGCTATTATTTTAAATAAATTTACTTATTACATTATTTTGAATTAGTTATCTGATAATTAAGATATTTTGAAATAATTTATTTTACTATCAATTATATTTTTAAATAAATTATCTGATTATTTCGAGAGTTTTAAATATTTAAAATTGGTTGTTGACTGTCTTTTTAGCTAGCAACTAATGTTGTACCCCAAAAATGCTGAATTACTGAGCGCATGGTACAGTTGGCAGACGGGCGTATGAAGAAAGCGAGACGCTAATTCTAGAGTGAGGAGCTAGAGTCAAACTTGACAACTTACGACAACCAGATAGTCTCTAGATCGCTTCTTGCACCAACAACTTAGTTCGAGATGTGCACAATCCAGATCGCCTTCATGGAGCTTTGAACGTGACCCGTGTTAGTTCAGATTAGTCCTGTGGCACCCAGCTCGAAGGAAGGGTTCAGCTCGCGGAAGCCTAGCCATGACACACAGTGAAGGATTCAAAAAGACTCAAAGATTCTTTTTTTTTTTTATCAAAAGAAAATATATATTGATCAACTAACAATTACAAACAAACCAGAGGAAGGGAACAACCCACCCCAGCCAAAACTAGTACAACAATCACAGATTCTTTACAAACTTAAGCATTTGCTTTTCACGATATGAACACTTACTGCCTACTAAATTCAAAATTCTAGCTTTGATAGAGAATCTAATCAAATGGTCAATCCTATACACTGGTAAGCAAAAATTATCAAGCCAGCAATGGTTCCTATTCTGCCATATGTGATACACAGCAGCTGCACATGTTGGATGAAGAACCACCGAAAACCAGCCAGCTCGAGGCAAAGATAGCCACTGGATCCATTAACTAAACTGAACCGGCCAAGAAAATCCTCTCAGCCAACCCTGGACAGCAAGGATAACATTTCTGGAGAAGACACAATCAAAAAATAAATGAGAATGATTCTCTTCCTCTTGACCACAAACTGGATAACAAACTAAAAGGAGAGGGATATGACAGGACTGCAACCAGCTCTGGTATTCAACTTCTGGTTCACTGCAAGCCAGAGAATGAACTGGTGCTTAGGAGCCGAAAGTCTACACTAGACAGCCTTTACATACTACACCAGCACACTAGGAAACACAGTCAAATACAGAGTGCCCAGATGGATTTTTCCATTCCTAACCGTATCATTCATCTCTGCACCAGACCAAAGATGGCTCAACTTAATGATTCTCCTCCAATACCAACTGGTATCTTGTTTTAAACGATACTCCCATATTGACTCACCCTTTAGATAAACACCATTAACCCATTTAACCCATAACAAGTCCTGCTTGGAAGAGATTTCCCAAAAGTATTTGGCCATCACTACTTTGTTCCAAGAAGAGTTGTCCTTGAATCCCAACCCTCCAAAGCATTTAGGTCTGCTGACATGCTCCCAAGAGATCCTATGCATTTTACTTCTATTTTCCCTCTCACCCCAAAGGAACCTCAAACACAGACTATCAATAGCTTTCACAACTTTTTGAGGTAAAATAAAGATGTTCATCCAATAGGAACGAATCCCCAACAAAACTGAATTGATTAGATGAACCCGGCCAGCATAAGATAAATGACGATTAGACCACCCTTTCAGCCTAGCTCTCATTTTTTCAATCAGAATTTCACAGTCACTATCCCTCCACTTGGTCGGTCTCAAGGGAACTCCCAGATAACTCATGGGAAATTGCCCTTCTAGCAGATAAAAATACTGAAGCAATCTGTCTTTCTCCCTTGCATCAAGCCCTCCTATGTAAACTCTGGATTTGGTTTTACTTATAGTGAGACCTGAAGAGTTAGTAAACACAGTGAACACCTGCTGAATAATTCTAACTGAATCCTGGTTAGCCTTGCAAAACAATAGAAGGTCATCCGCGAAACAGAGGTTAACCAGCTTTAAAGACTTACATAATGGATGAAACCTGAATTCTTTCTCCGTTGAAGCTTTAAACAAAAATCTAGTAAGGTAATCCATCACTATAACGAACAATAAAGGCGAAATAGGATCTCCTTGTTTCAGCCCTCTAGCACCTTGAAACCGCCCTTGAATACTTCCATTCAAAACCAAGGAATAAGAAGAACCCCTGAGACAAATCATAATCCATCTTATAAATCTCTTCGGAAAGCACAATGCATTAAGGAGATTTTCCAAAAAATTCCAGTCAATTGAGTCATAAGCTTTGCTTATATCAATCTTCATAAGGAAATGAGGAGAAATATTTCTCCTATTATAACCTTTAAGCAAATCTTGGAGAATAAGAACATTATGAGCAAGGAGGTGATTCTTAATAAAAGCCCCTTGATTCTGGCTTATCAAAGCAGGAAGCACTTGATTAAGTCTATTGCATAACATTTTGAAAATGCATTTATATAAAGTATTGCAACAAGCAATAGGCCTAAACTCAGAAGCATTAACTGGTTGTTCAACTTTCGGAATTAGAGATAATAAAGTACTGTTCAAAGAGTGAGGAATAATATCTGACTCAAAAAAATCAAGAACAGCCCAAGCAATTTCCATACCAATATCCTTCCATAAAGCTTTAAAAAAACCAGCCCCAAACCCATCCGGACCTGGACTTTTGAGAGAATTGATGCTTGTTGACGCGGTTCTTCGCCAACAGGTAATTAAGAAGAGAAGAGAAAGGGATTAGTGCTTAGGTTGAACCAAAACAGATATATGATCTTAGAAATGAAAAGGTGACTCAAGACACGTTTTTCAAGTGGTTCAAAGGTTAAAATCCTTCTACTCCACTAGTCTGTATTATTTCCATATATTGGATATTTGATTACATGGTATTTCTTACAAGAGAGAATCCAACCCCCATTAACTCCCAAGGTCTCCATATTTATAGGAGAAGGCACCTGGGAGTTGGTAAGAAGGTCATCCCGTGACCTTCTTACCTATCGCATCAACTTTGTGACATTCATGATTAATTCCTAAACCTGACACATAAGTGTGGTCAAATCAATAGGTAAGGAGATAATGGGCCGCACGGCCCAACCCAATCGTGGGTGCCTGAATACGCACGTTCCTGCTGCGTGTCCGAGAAGTCAGGGGTATATCAGACACATGATGTCTGATATATGCACGTTTACCTTGCGTGGTTGACTTTATAAAGGGTCATAGCCTACAACTAAAGCTCGCATCACGAGCTGGATGCTTCACATGACCTGCGACCTTCTGAGTCTGGGCTCAGTCCTTAGGTAATCTTGGCGGACCCTTAGGTTACCTCGAGCTAAGGAGGTAGGACCTTATGGCGGCAGCCCCGGTCTTGGGGATGTCCACGTGGTAATTATGATTAGGCCGTATCTCAGCTCGCTAATCAGCCCGTGGGAAAATCAGGGCGTACATCTGCCCCCCAAGCCCCTGCTCGTGGTACACGACGACGGATAAGGCCACAGCAGGGGCTTCTAGGCTTCCCCATGAACTTTTCATATCCCACACTTTACGCAGGCGCCCGATACGTGGAACATCGTGGTTGGTGACGGTACGTCTTCCGAGAACCGCATTTAATGGCCTAGCCTATACTCAGCCGTCGTTTCATATATCGAGTGGAGGGCCTTGGATCCCACATAAGGTCAATCCAACGACCCTCTCCACATGACCCTTCACGTATATAAAAGGGGTGGCCACCCTACGCATGGGCCACACTTTCATTTGAAATATCTCAGAAACTTTCTTCTTCTTCTCTCTTCATCTTCAAGAGAAAAAACCCTCTTCTTCTCGAACGCCATTCCTAACGCTCAGGAAGTTCAGGCGCAAAGACTCCTTCGAAGCTTTGGAACCAGCTGCTCCGACGAAGCCCCAACCCAGGCGATACCTTCTTCCACTTCCCAGCCAAACACTCTGTAAGTCTCCTGACTGTGCGTGCTTTGAAATTATTTTCACTGTAGCTTAGGTAAATACTTACTGTAGCCTCATGCAAGGGTTTTTTGGGTTGTGTGGAAACGAAGGGTGAAAGCCTTTTAGGTTAGGGTGTTGTTTGTGGTAGGAAGCCGTTTAGGAGCATAGTTTATGGGATGCATTTTTTGGGGAAAATTTCTGGGATATTAGATCAAAATATTCAGTATTTTGGGTGCAAAGCTGAGTAGCTTAGGGGACACGCTACACAGGCGGTTTTGCCTATCTTGCCTATTGGAACTTTCCCTCCAAGGCAAAATTTTAATCTGACCCTCCTGACACCCGAATTCCGAGTAATCGAGGATCTGTTGGGAGCACAGGCGCGTGTTCATAGAACCACATGTTCTCACTCTCCACGAGCTTGGCTTACCTCAGCTCGTGCAAAGAACATTTAATTTTTCCTCGTGCTTGGGTCGCCTTTTCTGAAATCTTTCTTTTGTTCGTTAGGCGACCAGATGGCACCGAAGAAGAATGCTCCAAAGAAGACCACTGGCAGCTCGTCCTCCCACCAAGACAAAGGAAAAGCGGTGATGCCCGAATCCCCGATCCCCAACTTTGGGCTTGCGGTGGAACAGGAGCTCGAGGTGGCTCCTGACGAGTTCTTTGAGGCGGAGAGAATCATCTCAAAGATTACCGACCAGGCGAAGGACAACAAAATCTTCCTCTCCCACAACATCGGGCTGGGGAGAGCATAAGTGATTGCCCGACCTCCCGCGGAAGGCGAGCGGAGCTGCGCACCGCTCGACTAGGCATTCACGGCCTGGAGCGACGAACACTTCAAGGCGGGGGCCTTCCTTCCGTTGGATGAGTATTTTGCTGACTTCCTTAATTACGTGAAGTTGGCCCCCTTCCAGCTCACCCCAAACTCTTATCAGCTGTTGGCGGGGTTAAGGTATTTATTCTTGAAACACGAGTGGGAGGTCCCCACTCCTGCGGATATCTTGAACTTTTTTTGCCTTAAGGCCAGCCCGAAGCAGCGGGGGCGAGGCGACGAGTTTTATTACTTAACCCGATTCCCCAACACGGCTGCGATCATCGAGCTGCCCAGCCACCCCAACGACTTTAAAGATCATTTCTTCATGTCGACGGGGTTCAGAAACTGCGAGCTCCACTACTTACATCGTCCTCGTAAGTGCTTTTTAACCTTAGCTCGTAAATTAAGCATCATTTAGCTCCCATCTCCCTTTCTGACTTAGACTCATCCTGCAGCTATCTTCGCGAGGACAGAGAAATCTGTGACCCTCGGGGCCCAATATGAGACACTGGCGGGCTTTCCCCCCAATGAGAAGGATTACCGCGTGCTCATAACAGACGAGACGATGGTGGCCTGCAAGCTGATTTTCTCAAATCAGACTTTGAACCTAAGGAGGCCCCGAGGGTTTCCCCCAGCTCGCGACACCAGACCCATCATTGTAGAGGAGGTCACGGAAATGAAGATGAGGAGGACGAGGAGGACGAGGTTCCCCTCGTGAGGAACAAGAAGCGGGCGTTGGATGTCGTCCAAACAGCGGGCGTTGGAGGTCATCCAAACAGCGGGCGAGGAGTGGATCCGGTCCGGAGCAGCCGCGGGTCCTTCTGGCCAAGGTAACCCTTATTTGTTTAGGAACTTAGATAGGGCCACAACAGACCCCCGGCTATCTAGGTTCATTCCTAGACAGCTCGTCCATCTTCACCAAAGTGATTCGGACCTGGACATAACCCTGCTCCACTGTGTCGACCGGCTTGTGTTGGACTACCAAGATAGCCGGCTTAGGGGTACCGTAGTAGTAGATAACACCCTAGCCTTTAGGTCGATCCTATTCGAGGAGTATGGGACCAACCTTCGGTCATGGCCATCGCTTCGGAGGGGTGCCGTAGCGGTGGGCTTAGGCAATATGTAGAAGAATCTAGCCCTGAATCAGCCTCCGACCCAGAACTTGCGCCAGCTCGGGAAGTAATTGACTTAGATTCTTGTTCTAGTTCAGGGGGTAGGATTTCCTTTAGTTATACATAAACTTGAATTTCTCTTTTTCCCCCTTTGTTTTTGCATGACTGCTAATTTTGGAGTTAACCAATTCTTTGTTTTGATAGAAGAGATGTCTCAGCCCGAAGAGAGTCTGCGAGGTGCGTTCGCCGGGGGGAACCCCTCAGCTGGGGCCGCTGGGCCAAGAATGAAGAGGCTCCAGACGTCTAAGCATGCCGCCGGGACCCCCACCAAGTCTCCTGCGAAGGAGAAAGAGCAACCCCCGACTGCCCAGGTCGTGGGAACGGTTCCTCCTGCTGCAGGGGGAAGCAACATGCCCCTACCCCCTCCGCGAGCTCCGGCCCTCGCCCGGGACACAGAAACGGAGCTCGAGGCTTCGACGATTGTACCCTCCGAGGTACGCATCCCAGTCAATCCCCAGAACCTGGAGAAGATTCCGGAGGCCTTCCGGGGAACAGTGTATGAATCGGCGAACTACGCCGTCAGCCACATATACAAATTCAACAAGAAGGAGCTCCAAGCCATCGAAACCAGGAGTCCGGTGAGTGTGCTGGAGTCCTCACTGGGCATGGCCATGATGGTAAGCTAACCTTAACCTCTTGTGGTTTTTTTTTATCATTACACTTTGCCTTGATTTTTCTAAGGCAATTGCCTCTTCGCTTTCGTAGAGCGCCATTTCCCTTCATCGGAGCATCGCCAGGACCAAAACTCAGCTCGAGGAGATGAGGAACGAGCACCAGACAGCCGTGGCCACCCACCAGGCTTTTCTGCATGCGGCTAAGGATGCCTTGGCGACATCGCAGGCCGAGCTGGGAGAGACTCGCCCGAAACTTTAAGAGCTCGAGACCGCCCTCGCCACTGCGCGGGCAGACCTAAATGCCGCGAAGGCGGAGGCCAAGGCCGAGCTGGCGACCGAGCGGGCAACTTCAGAGGCTGCCATGGAAGACATGTTCTACCATTGCTGGGCCTATAACCAGGACGCCGACTTCTCCTTCCTGGCAGCGAACATCTGGGAGTGCTTGCTGGTGAAGTTCCAAGCTCGCCTTGATAAAGAAGCGCCCTCCGAGGTCGGGGAAGGCTCTAGTGTAGCCAAGCAGGGCGAGACGGGGACCTCCAAGGGGCCACCTGGCGAAGCTTAGGGCCTTCCTCTCTCGTGCCCTTTCCTTCAATATTTTTTAATATCTTTTGTGTAACCTTTGCAAGAGGTGCTTCCACCTCGAGACAATTTAACTCAATTTTATTTTTAATTTATTTACTCCACCTTGCCTCTACGCATTTTAGTTACAATTTTGAAAAACTTAGTTCGCATTAATCTTTATCTATATCTCGAGATTTTTAGGAAGAACAACGATCGATAGATTTAAATTAACTTCTAAGTTTTATGACCTGGTTACATCCAGGAACTTAATTTGAAAACTTAGTTCGTGTTAATTTTTATCAATATCTCGAGCTCTTTATGAAGAACAACGATCAATCGATATGAATCAACCTCTAAGTTTTATGACCTGGTTATATCCAGGAACTTAATTTGAAAACTTAGTTCATGTTAATTTTTATCAATATCTCGAGCTCTTTAGGAAGAACAACGATCAATCGATATGAATCAACCTCTAAGTTTCATGACCTGGTTATATCCAGGAACTTAATTTGAAAACTTAGTTCGTGTTAATTTTTTTCAATATCTCGAGCTCTTTAGGAAGAACAACAATCAATCCATATTAATCAACCTCTAAGTTTTATGACCTGGTTATATCCAGGAACTCAATTTGAAAACGTAGTTCGTGTTAATTTTTATCAATATCTCGAGCTCTTTACGAAGAACAACGATCAATCGATATGAATCAACTTCTAAGTTTTATGACCTGGTTATATCCAGGATAGGACTTAGTTAGCATTAATCCTTATCAATATCTCGCGTTTTTTAAGAAAAACAACAGTCAATCGATATGAATCAACTTCTAAGTCATTAAGGCGACTTGGTTAGATCCAGGTACCATATGCCCCCCAAGTAACTGGGAAAGGGTCTTTCGTGGTTACTTTAGATTACACTTGAAAAACATGTACAAATATAAACAAAAAGTTGATTCTCATTGCTTAATACATAAAAAATGGCCTTTCAAGCCTTACAAGTGAATCATTGATAATATTTCTTTAAATGTATGGCGTTCCAAGTCCATGGGACTGCCCCTCCATCAAGCCGAGATAACTTATAAGTTCCCTCCTTAATGACCTCGATGACTTGATATGGTCCTTCCCAGTTCGGTCCCAAGACTCCATCTTTGAGGTCCTTACTGGCCAAGAAAACTCTCCTGAGGACCAGGTCGCCAATGCTAAAGGCGTGATTCTTGACTTTTGAGTTGAAATAACGAGTGATTTTTTGCTGATAATGTGCGAGCTGGAGCTGCGAATCTTCTCGTCTTTCATCAATCAAGTCTAGGGAAGTGCAAAGTAGCTCGTGGTTGCGATCTTGGTCGTATGCCCGGACCCTATGCAAAAGCACCTTAATCTCCACAGGCAGGACTGCCTCACTCCCAAAGGTCAGGAAAAAGGAGTATGACCTATAAGAGTCCGATGTGAGGTCCGGTACGCCCAGAGAACCTGGGGGAGATGTTCTGGCTAGATCCCCTTCGCTTCATCCAGTCTCTTCTCGAGGCTCGCCTTGAGATTCTTGTTGACAGCCTCGACCTGGCCGTTCGCCTGAGGATAGGCCACGGAGGAGAAACTTTTCACAATTCCGTACCTTTCGCAAAATTCGGTAAACAGGTCGCTGTCGAACTGAGTCCCATTGTCGGAGACAATCTTCTTGGGCAGCCCAAATCGGCAGATAATGTTCTTAACCACGAAGTCAAGGACTTTTTTGGAAGTTATCGTTGCCAAAGGTTCTGCTTCAGCCCACTTCGTAAAGTAGTTGATGGCTACGACAGCGTAACGGACCCCGCCCTTTCCAGTAGGGAGGGTGCTAACCAAGTCGATCCCCCAAACTGCAAACGGCCACGGGGAAGAGATCATCCTCAGCTCGACTGGGGGAGCTCGGGCAACTGCGGCGAACCGCTGGCACTTGTCGCAATTCTTCACGTAGGAGATCGAGTCTTTGGACAGAGTTGGCCAGTAATAACCTTGCCTGAGGACCTTTAAGGCCAAGCTTTGCCCCCCAGTGTGATCTCCGCAAAAACCCTCATGCACCTCGTGCAGAATGGCCTGAGCTTCGCCTGGAAGAACACATCGTAGGAGAGGTAGGGATTACCCACGTCAGTACAACACTCCATCTACTATCGTGTACCTGGGAGCTTGATACAAAACTCGCTGTGCATCATTACGCCCTTCAGGTAGCTTTCCCTCAATGAGATACTCAAGCATGGGGGTCATCCAGGTCGGCTTGGCGTCGATCATCTCAACCTCCGCCCTGACTTCCTTTATACTTTGTTTCTCCAAGAATTCTACTGGCACTAACCCCAGGGTTTCCGTCTCCCCAGAGGTGGCGAGCTTGGTGAGAGCGTCTGCGTTAGCGTTCTGTTCCCGAGGTATCTGCTCGATCGAGCCCCACCCAAATGCGAACAACTCAACCTTTACCCTCGCTAGATAGGCAGCCATCCTAGGTCCCCGTGCTTGATACTTGCCCAGAACCTGGTTTACCACGAGCTGGGAGTCACTGAAGCACTGGATGGAGCTCGCCTTCAGCGCTTGAGCTATCCTTAGCCCGGCCAGCAAAGCTTCGTATTCGGCCTCGTTGTTGGAGGCCTTGAACCCGAACCTTAGCGCCGAGTGGAATCTATGTCCTTCAGGGGATATCAAAATGATTCCAGCCGTGGAGGCGTTCTCGTTGGATGAACCATCCACAAATATCCTCCATGACGCCTAGGACGAGGTGACCTGGGGCGAGTCTGCCACAGGATCCTCCCGGAATCTTGTGCACTCGGCTACAAAATCGGCCAGGGCCCGACACTTTATAGAAGTTCGCGGAGTGTACAAAATCTCGAACTGGCTGAGTTCGATTGCCCACTTTAACAAGCGTCCCGATGCTTCAGGATTTTGCAAAACCTGCCTTAAAGGTTGATCGGTCATGACGTGTATTGAGTGGGACTGGAAGTACGGCCTGAGCTTTTGTGAGGCCGTGATAAGGTAGAACGCCAATTTCTCCATCAACGGGTACCGGGATTCAGCTCTGAGAAGTCTCTTGCTAATGTAATAAACTGGCTTCTAAATCCGGTCTTCTTCCCGGACCAACACGGCACTGACTGTATCCTCCGTGACAGCTAGGTAGAGAAAAAGAGGCTCTCCTGCTTTTTGTTTGGATAGTACGTGTGGCTCGGCCAGATGTGCCTTCAGGTCGAGGAAAGCGCTTTCGCACTCTTCTGTCCAGTCGAACTTCTTATTTCCTCGGAGCAGGTTGTAGAATGGCAAACACTTATCGGTGGACTTGGAGATAAACCGATTGAGGGCTTCCACTCTCCCTGTCAGGCCTTGGACATCTTTCCACGACCTGGATGAGGGAAGCTCGAGCAACGATCTGATCTTGTCGGGGTTTGCCTCAATTGCTCGGGTATTGACTATGAAACCCAAGAATTTTCCTGATGCGACTCCAAAGGTGCACTTCTGTGGATTAAGCCTCATCCCATACTCCCGTAGGATCTTGAAGCATTCCTCCATGTCGGAAACATGGTTATCGGCAATCTTTGACTTGACTAGCATGTCATCGACGTACACTTCCATGTTTTTTCCGATTTGGTCTGCGAACATTCTATTCACTAACCTTTGATACGTAGCTCCGGCGTTCTTCAGCCCGAAGGGCATGACCTTGTAACAATAAACATTAGTTGGGGTCATGAAACTGGTGTGCTCCTGGCCTGCCAGATTCATGGCGATCTGATTGTAGCCTGAGTACACGTCCATAAAGGACATGAGCTCGTGCCCCACCATGGCATCCACCAACTGGTCAATCCTTGGCAGTGGAAAACAATCCTTGGGGCAGGCTTTATTCAGATCGGAGAAGTCGATGCAGGTCCACCATTTCCCGTTGGGCTTTGGAACTAGCACGGGGTTGGCGACCCAAACTGCAAACTTGGCTTCACGGATAAAGCCACATTTCTTGAGCCGGGCTACCTCTTCCTCCAAGGCTTCAGCCCGGGTCGTTCCTAGGCGTCTCTGCTTCTGGGACTTTGCAGGAACGCTCTTATCTAGATAAAGTGTGTGCATAATAACACTCGGGCTGATTCCCACCATGCCCTCGTGGGACCATGCAAACACATCCAGGTTAATCTGCAGGAATCTGACCAGCTTCGCGCTCCTCTCGCTACAGAGGTTTTTTCCAAGCTTGACCATCCGTGATAGGTTCTGCAGATCAATGTTTATTTCCTCGAGATCCTCAATGGCTTGGAGCTCAGATCTGTCCTCGCCTACTCGGGGGTCAATATCCTCACTTAAGACGATATTTTCCCCTTTGGTGCTTTGAGTTTTTTCAATCTCAGGACCAGACAAGGGGTCCCGAGATTCCTCTCCACCACTTTGGATGGCCATTGCCAGCTGCCCGGGTTTCGATTTTCCCTTCATGGAAATGCTGTAGCATTCCCTGGCAGTGAGCTGATCGCCATGGACAGTGCATATTCCCGTGGAAGTATGGAATTTCATCGCGAGGTGGAAAATGGAAGTGACGGCTTCAAAGGCTATGAGCGTGGGCCGTCTTAAAATTGTGTTGTATGTAGCGGAGCAGTCGATGACCATGAACTCGAGGAGTTTGGAGACTGTCCGAGATCCTTCTCCCAGGGTGATCACTAGCTCGACCGTCCCTATTACTGCTGATCCTTCTCCCGAAAAACCGTACAACATCATGGAGGTCGCCTTTAACTTGGCAACGGTCAAACCCATCTTCTCCAACGTGGACCGTACAGCATCATGGAGGTCACAGAGCTTCCATTGTCGATCAACATCCTCCTGACTCTCCGACTGGCGAGCTGAACTGCCATGACCAGAGGGTCATTGTGAGGGAACTAGACATGGGCTGTATCTTCCTCTGTAAAAATGATCAGTTGCCTGTCCAATCGCTGCTGCTTTGGCTGACGCTGGTCCGGGATGAACTCTACTCCATTGTGCGCCTTAAGTTTGTTCACGTACCTCTTCTGGGCCCCCCTGCTCGTGCCAGCCATATGCGGTCCTCCAGAGATGGTGGATATCTCCCCTCCTACCACGGGAGGAGGGATGTCCTGATCTTCCCAAGACCCGGGCTGACTAGTCGGGACTTCTGGAGCAGGTCGACTTGCTGGAATCCTGTTCCGCGTGTACTGAGCCAAAGGGCTGGCTCGAATAAGAGTCTCGATCTCATCTTTTAGATGCCTACAATCGTCGGTATTGTGGCCAACATCGTTATGAAAACGACAAAACTTGGAGGTGTCTCTCTTCCCCTTTTGGTGCTTCAACGGCTCAGGCCTCTTCCAGGGGAGGCGAGTAGAATTAGCTAGGAAAACATTCTCCCTAGACTGGGTGAGCTCTGTATAAGTCGCGTAGTTGGGCTTAAACTTGTCAACGGACTTATTCTTCTTTTGGCCGTGCTGGCTGCCTTCACCATTCCCCTTTGTTTTGCCTCCACCGAGCTGGTTGTTCTGTGTGATGTTTTGGGTCGCTGCCACAACCACCGTCCCCACTCCAGCGGGCTGATCAGGGACCTGGTTGGTTCCTGCAGCTGAGGCTTCGGCTTCCTCCAAGTTGATCCATTCCTGGGCCCTGTTAAGGAATTCGTTAACCAATCTGACTCCCTTTCTTTGTATGTCTTTCCAGAGATCCCCTCCGACGAGGATTCCAGTTCTCATGGCCATGAGCTTGGAGCTATCATCTGCGTCTCTGGCCCGAGCAGCGACATTCGCAAATCTGCTCAGGTAGGCCTTCAGAGTTTTGCTGGGCTGCTGCCTCACGTTAGCCAAAGAGTCGGCCTGAACGCGGGCAGCCTGGGAGGCTCGGAATGCCCTTTTGAAATCTGCCGAGAAAATCTTCCAGGAGCTAATTGACTGTTTTTTACCTTGCTTGAACCACTGCCTGGCAGGTCCAGTTAGGGTGGAAGGAAAGATTAGACACCTCAGCTCCGGGCCGATGTTGTGGGCCATCATCAGGGTGTTGAACATCCCCAGATGGTCCGACGGATCTCCGTCTCCATTGAACTTATACAGGTGCGGCATACAGAAACCAGGTGGGTACGTCGTTGCTGCTTTACTGGGGGCGAAGAGCTCCATCTCGTCCCCTGAATCATATTCATCTTTTTCTTTTTCTGACAGGAGCTTCCTCATCAGCTCCTTCATTTGGGCTAGTCGCTCGAGGGTTTGGTCCTGATGTCCTTGGTTATTCTGGGGCTGTTCAACAGCTCTGGATCCATTGTACATATTTGGTGGGTTATTGCCCCTCCTATCTTGAGATAGGTTATTTGGGGCATTCCCGCCGTTACGTACTTCGGACAAGCCCCCCCCCCCCCCGAGCGAGCATGGCTGTCTCCCCCTGCAGGCTCCCCTCTATGAGAGTTAAGGCGATCTCGTAGATCGCCTCCCCGAGTGGCTTGTGGGCTTTGTGCCGAACTTATACGCTGACGCAGGTCCCCGCCAGAAAGGTCACTCCGGCGACTGCCAGTGCAGTAGCTCCTGCTAGAGAGGCTTGGAGCTCGCCTTTGGTGCTGAGGATCTGGGCTTTCTCTCGGCGCCCTGCTACGTCAGGAAAGTCCGGCTGATGGTGAGTTTCTCCTGCTACTTCCATAGGTTGGGATATCTCGGACGGGCCGAGGAGGAGATGGATATCTGATTAGAGACGGAGGATGCCTGACTGGAGAGGCGATCATAGTTCCGTCAGGATGGATCAAGTTAGGTGGGGGCCTTTCGGCCCTGCCAACCTGCTGGTCCCACGCCTAGCGATCTGGACAAGGCGCAGGACGGCTATTGGGGACGGGCTGACGCTGCGAGCCCTCCCCGAACCTCCCTCTGGAATTTCCTCGAGCTCCCCTGGGCACACTAGAGGCTGGTTGGGAGCTAGGAGTTGAAGTTCTGACCGAACGGCTGTACTACTGTTGTTCTGCTCTAGGCACTTCTTCGAAGTTTGCCTCTCGATGGCGTGATGAAGGGGTGGAGTTGGCTGTCGGAAGTCTGTCCGAGCGGCTATGCCTGGATCGGTTACCCCGGCAAGACTTAGGAGCCTCGCCTTGCCTCTCTCCGACGTTAGCGTCGGTTGTGAGAGGAGATAGTCAGCCCAGCACATCCTTGATCTGTTGGTTAGCTATTGCTAGCAGGCTCCTCAACTGAGCATTCTCCATCTCCACCGCAGTGTAATAACACGGGTTTGGATTAGGTGGCCGGGGCGCCGAACTTCCGGTGTCATCTTGGCCCGCCGGCTGCTTTCCTGGCCGCTTCTGGGCTTCAGGAACTTGTTCACCAGGGATGGCTGTATGATGAGCCTCTTGCCCATCATGCTGTTCTGTCTCGTTACCGTGCCTAGATCGAGTAGTCACCATAGTTTGATGTTTGCGACAGCACTGATCGAACTTGCTCTCAATGAAAGCAACAAACTGTTGACGCGGTTCTTCGCCAACAGGTAATTAAGAAGAGAAGAGAAAGGGATTAGTGCTTAGGTTGAACCGAAACAGATATATGATCTTAGAAATGAAAAGGTGACTCAAGACACGTTTTTTAAGTGGTTTAAAGGTTAAAATCCTTCTACTTCACTAGTCTGTATTATTGCTATATATTGGATATTTGATTATAGGGTATTTCTTACAAGAGAGAATCCAACCCCCATTAACTCCCAAGGTCTCCATATTTATAGGAGAAGGCACCTGGGAGTTGGTAAGAAGGTCATTTCGTGACCTTCTTACCTATCGTATCAACTCTGTGACATTCATGATTAATTCCTAAACCTGACACATAAGTGTGGTCAAATCAATAGGTAAGGAGATAATGGGTCGCACGGCCCAACCCAATCGTGGGTGCCTGAATACGCACGTTCCTGCTGCGTGTCCGAGAAGTCAGGGGTATATCAGACACGTGATGTCTGATATATGCACGTTTACCTTGCGTGGTTGACTTTATAAAGGGTCATAGCCTCCAACTCAAGCTCGCATCACGAGCTGGATGCTTCACTCGACCTGTGACCTTCTGAGTCTGGGCTCAGTCCTTAGGTAATCTTGGCGGACCCTTAGGTTACCTCGAGCTAAGGAGGTAGGACCTTATGGCGGCAGCCCCGGTCTTGGGGATGTCCACGTGGTAATTATGATCAGGCCGTATCTCAACTCGCTAATCAGCCCGTGGGAAAATCAGGGCGTACAATGCTGAACATAGCTATTTTAACCTCTTTGACAATAAAAGGTTTAATTAACCACAGCTGGTCCTTCCTACTCAAAACAGATCCAAAACAGATAGCTTGATCATCAATCACCCCTGAAGCTTTACTAGCTGTACCCAGAAAGTTTTTGAAGTGAACCAGAAAGTGGTCTGTAACTTTATCATAATCATCAACAATTTTCCCATCATCAGAAACAAATGAAACAATTCTATTAGCTAACTTTCTTTTCTTTAGACTGGCATGAAAGAATGAGGATTTGGAATCCCCAAACCTTAACCAATCTATTTTACTCTTTTGATAAATAAAGCTAGCATATAACTTCTCTTGCCTCTTAAACTCAAGATAAGTCTCCCGGTCTTCAATGGAAAGCACTCTATTGGACGGATCAGCAAGACATTTAGAATGAGCTTGTTGATACTCAAACTTTCTTCTCTCATAATAACACGAAACATCCCCCATAATCTTCTAGTTAAATCTCTTCAGAGTATGCTTGAGCCGATTTAACTTCCAACTAATTTGAGCTAAACCCCTGCCAGAAAACCTCAAAGGCTGGTTCCAGCTATTAAGAACAACCTCTCTAAAATGAGGGTGACCAGCCCACATATTATAAAAACGAAATGGCTTCACCCCCACCCTTATAGCTGGCAACAGACTCAAAGATTCTTTATATGCCTCATAAAGACCAAGAATTTTTTATGGATTTATTACCCGAGATAACTGGTGTAAATTCTATAGGCAATCATATATTTATGTAAATGGGAAGTTACACAAATTTTCCAATTATGATATTAATTTACGGTCACCCAAAAATTTCCATGAGAATCTCCTATAAATACGAGGGGAATGGATAGTCAAAGGGATCGACTGTTTGTATGCAAAAACTATGCTAAAATTGTCATAAACAATTTCCTCTAGAGTCCTAAACAGATCAATAAGAGTGACTTGTGGACTAGGTAGATTTTAACCACTGAACCACGTAAAATAGTGTTAGCATTTTGCATTCTTGTTTTTTGGTTACTTTTTATACATTCGGTTTACAAAAAGCCTAATATCTCTATTATCGGATTTCTAAATCATTTGGTCCCGAAAAACTGTGTCAACATATTGGGGCTTTTATCTAGAGCATATTAGGCTTAATTTCCCACAAATGTTTCACCCAACAAACAATATGGTGGTCACCCGGTCTATGCACGACAATGAGATGGAGCAACCTAATGATCAGGAGGCTCACCATTCGGCCATTCCCATTGGAGAAGGCACACCAGCACAACACTGTACTACAAAATAGCATGTGGACCAAGACGGTGCTGGGGGCTCAGCCTCACACCCCCTAAATCCCCATCGTGGGTACTTGGCAGCCATCGAGATGGAAATCGCCCGGTTAAGGAACCATCTTGCCTAGGCTAACAAGTAGATTGAGGAGATTTTGGCTCGATTATCCCCTCCTCTAACCGATGCTAATGTCGAAAGGAGGCAAAGTGGGTCCCACAGGAATAGTCTACCCAATATTAGTCGCTTTGTCATAAGTGCAACTTCGAGTTCCGTACCTTTTGAACGGACTCTGCGAAATACTCATCTTGCCAATTCTCACATGAGTCATCAACTTAATGTCAGCCATTCCATCCGAACTGAAACCTCGAGCTCCCTACCTTCTGAAGGGACTCCGCAAAATTCTCAATTTTCCAACCCTCGCAGGAATAATAATTCAATGCACACTCTAGGGAATTAGCATGGCTAGACAAAGTGAGCTAAAGCCGACTCAAGGAAAAGAGACATCCCAATAATTTCATTTGTGCCTCAGCCAGAAGCTCCGACACAGAGAAATGAACCTGCACTACCTCCAACCTGGGAAATTAGAGTAGAGAAAGGGCGAACTAATCTAGTGCGTCCCGATGGAACAAGGATAGCTTCACCGATAAGCTATCATCCATCGTCGATTCTACATCTAACACCACCTCGCCTATAGGGGAATGCTTCAGCCCAAGGGAATAGCAAAATAAATCGCCCCCTCCCCCCTCAAAAGATGTTTACATCCCACGGTATCACGCTAATACTCCAGGCCCCCAAACCCAGCAGCGAGCTATAAGCTTCGCGAATGGGAGCTATTGGACAGAGAGCCAGTGTGGAGGCAGGCATAAGAGCAACCTAAGGAATCATTTAAGCTCTGTACAAAGCCTTCGCTCTAACCCACATTTTGACCTACGTGATCATCTGAACTCACAAAAGAGGACATCCAGCTCGCCACGATGATTTGAATTACACTCAGGCTAGGGTAGATCCTTCTATTGTACTTGAAATTGGGAATGTCCCACCTAACAGAGCTCAAGCTTGGAGGGATAATTACTTGTCTAACGCGTACAATAGGATGGGAGTTGATAATAAACTCCTTAATAACCTAGAGACCAAGGATCCAACCCTCGAGCGGCTAGCCTTAATGGAGGAGCAGATGGAAAGAGTCTTATCTAAAAAATACATTGATGACTATGATTCTAATGAGGAGCTCGAGCCTTTCGCTCCCCATATTGAGGAAGCTCCATATTCTACTATCATTAGGATGCCGACCATGCCGACATATGATGGAACCGCTGATCCGTCCAATCACCTAGGGATCTTCAACACGCTGAAGATGGCCTACAATGTAAATTTAAACCTAAGGTGTATTATGTTCCCTACAACGTTGACTGGACCAGCAAAATTATGGTTCAATAAATATAAAAAACATTCAATCACCTCCTGGAAAAATTATCTTTCGAGTTCAAAAGATAGTTTTGGGCTGCAAAAGAGACTCAATTAGAAGTCAATTAATTGGCTAACACCAAACAGTAGCCTGGTGAATCCATAAAGGCCTCAATTGATTCACAAATGTAGAGGCCTCAACTAGAGACGTTGATGATAGCTCTAAGCTCATGGCTATGAGATCAGGAATTATCGTTGGAAGAAATTTATGAAAAGAACTCCTGAGAAAAGGAGTGAAAAGTGTAGATGAGTTCTTAGCTCAAGCCCAAGAATGGATAAATTTAGAAGATGCAGAGTTTTTTGTCGCAGGAACTAGCCTGACTCCCGTTCAGTTAAGTGGAGTGGTAACGAGTGCTACAGCTATGGCTCGCCCCACTACCCTTAATAACTAGTCGGGAGGTAATAAACGGAAAGGGAATGGGGAGGGCGACCAGAATGTCTCCATGAAAAATATGCACATGGATAAATATACCTCCGTCTACACCACCTATACAGATTTAACAGTTATGCGAGAACGTATTTATTTAGCTAACTCTACTCACCTTCAATGGAAGATGCCCGAGCCCATGAAGCATCAAAGGGCAAAGAGAGACCGAGCTAAATTATGTCGATATCATAATGACACTGGTCACAACACCGGTGATTGTCGTTAATTGAAAGATGAGATCGAGACTCCCAATCAGGTTGTACCGTTAGCACAATACACTCGAAATAGGGGTGCTCCTAGTCAACCAGCAGAGCATAACTCACAACCAGCTTAGGCAAGCTAGCCAAACCTTCAACCAGCTCAAGGGGAGTCAGGTTATCCCTCCTTCTGTTGAAGGAGGGGAAATAGCCACTATCACTGGGGGACCCCATTTGGAAAGAACTAGCAGTGGAGCCCAAAAAAGGTATATCCAAGAGCCAAAGATGCACAACGGCGCCGAATTTGTACCGAAGCAAAGGTTATCAAACCAACAATGGCTGGAGAAACAGCCAAACATTTATACGGAAGAGGACACTAGCCACGTCAAATTCTCGCATAATGACTCATTCATGATAACCATTCTGCTCGCCAATCAAAGAGCATGAAGGATACTGATAAAAAATGGGAGCTCTATAAATGTGTTATTCAGGTTCACCCTTAAAAAGATGGGGCTATCTATAGCCAATCTTAAAGCGACCTCAATGAACCTCTATGGATTTTCAGCAGAGGGAATGGCAGCCATAGGAACAATAAAGCTCGTAGTTACATTGGACAAGGAGACACGAGTTTTCACCAAGATGCTCGAGTTCGTAGTAATTGATTGTTTGGCTGCCTACAATGAAATTTTTGGAAGACCTGTGTTGATGGTGTTTTAAGCTATAACTTTGGTTCGCCATCTGGCCATGAAATTTCCCTCCTCCTTGGGGATATGCATAGTGAGGGGAGATCAACTCACTGCCAGGGAATGCTATAGCATTGCCATGAGGGGAAAATCACAAACTGGGTAGCAAGCCACGGTATTAATCGAGGAGAATGAGGAACCTTGGTCATTGGTAGTTGCCGAAGAGGTGAATGACCCTCAAGAAGTAAGAAATGAGGTTGCCCAACCCGAAGAAATTGATCTGAGATTAGGCGAAGAGAGATCTGAGCTCCGGGATTCGGAGGAGCTAGAGGAACTCATCCTTGACCTAGAATACCCTCAAAAGTGGTAAAGGTTGGGAAAAACCTCAGATCTGAAATAAAGAAGGGGTTGGTCAAGTTTTTTAGAAGAAATCTTGATGCCTTTTCTTGGTCGCATGAGGACATGGTAGGGATCAGTCCGAGCATGATGATGCACGCATTAAATCTAGTCAAAAAAGTACCCGCGAAGGCGTAGACTATTGGGAAAAGTGGAAGGAGAAGCTCTAGAGGAAAAGGTAGCTCACTTATTAAAGTGCGGGTTCATCAAGGAGGCGAAATATCTGACTAGGATAGCCAACCCCGTTTTGCTCTCGAAGCCTAATGGAAAGTGGAGAACTTGCATCGATTTCTCTTACCTCAATAAAGCTTGTCCTAATGATTCTTTCCCACTGCCTATAATTGAGCTCATGTCCTTCATGGACGCATATTCAAGATATAACGAGATCGTGATGAACCATCCGAACCAAGAACACACAAGGTTTATGACCGAGCATAACATATATTGTTACAAATTTATGCCATTAGGGCTGAAGAATGCTGGCGCAACTTACCAAAGGCTAGGCAACAAGATGTTCATTAACCAAATCAGGAGAAACATGGAAGTATACATTGATGATATGCTCTTCAAGTTAAAGACTGCCAATAACCATGTATTTGATCTAGAGGAATGCTTAGGGGAAATAGACAGTTTGAGTGGATAAAAGAATGCGAATAGATATTTCAAGAACTAAAAACACATTTTGCTGAGCCACCTGTGTTATCAAAACTAGCTACTAGGGAAAGTCTATATTTATACCTAGTTGTAACAGAAAACGCAGTCAGGGCTGTGTTATTTCAAGAGCAAAATCAAACACAGAAATCAGTGTATTATGTGAGCAAGAGGCTTATGGGATCTAAATCCAGATACCCTCTAATCAAAAAACCTTCTTTATGTTTCGTCCTAGCTTCGAGAATACTCAGGCCATATTTCCAGTCCCACACTATACACGTCTGAACCGATCAACCTTTAAGGCAGGTCTTACAAAAGCCTAAGACATTGGAACGTCTACTAAAGTGGGCAATCAAACTAAGTCAGTTCGATATACTATACAAACTGCGAACAACAATGAAAGGCCAAGCTCTCACTAACTTCGTGGCTAATCGTACAGGATTCTAGGACGAACAAATGAGAGAACCTGTACAAGAATTGTGGAAACTCTTCGTTGATGGATCGTCAAACAAGAACAGGTGTGGAGCTGGAATAATTTTAATTTTTCCTGAAGGACAATATTGGCTGGAGTTTGGATAACAAAATAGCTAAAAGCAAGAGCAATTCAATGCTTTAGCGATTCTCAACTAGTGGTTAATAAAGTATTAGGAGAGTACCAAGCTCCAGAAATCAAAACGGCAGCTTTTCTAGCTAAGGATAAAGGTGAACTGTCTGAATTTGTGTTCTATTCCATCGACCAGGTCCCAAACTAACAAAATACTAATGTTGAAACTCTATCTTGACTCGCCACCACCAAAGAATCAGACACATTAAATGTGGTTCTCGTAGAGTTCTTGGAACAACCAAGTATCGAGAAGGAGTAGGTGGAACTCTGAGTAATTTGCACAGAACCAACCTGGATGACTCCATTTGTCGAGTACCTAACGACCGGTAAACTACCAGAAGATCAAAAGAATGCAAGAAAATTATTGTATCAGGCCCCACGGTATGTTATGGTCGAAGGAATTCTCTACAAGCAAGGTCATTCATTGCCCCTTCTGCGATGTGTTTTGCCCGAAGAAGCACAAACCATCTTTCGAGAAATACACGAAGGGTTTTGTGGAGACCATGCTGGATGGAAAAATTAGGCTTCGGAGGTATTAAGGCAAGACTACTTCTGGCCTACACTAAAAAAGGACTCGACCTTGTATGTCTTAAAGTGTGATAAGTGCAGCGTTTTGCCACTACTGCCCGAGCAGCACCCACAGAGCTGACCATGATATCCTCACCTTGGCCATTTTTTATATGGGGGATCGACTTTGTTAATGCCGTTTTCGTCAACTTAATTATGAAAATCATTATGCAATGTTTCAGAAAAAAAAAGAACTCAAGACCTTTTTACGTGGTTCAGCAGATAAAATCTGCCCAGTCCATGAGTCGATATTATTTCTCTCAATACTCTCTCAAATCTTTTTCATAAAGCAATTCTACAGAGTATTCTCCAATACCATTGAGCATGATTACAATTGAAATTCCTCGGGCTATTTATAGACCTGGTTGACAGAATATCTTCCCCTTATTTTGGGGAGTTACAATCAATCATTCAAAATATGAAATAAATGAAAATAAATAAGTTAATTACATAATATCCCATGATAATTGGGATTTAATATCTGATAGTAACAAATCCTTAAGGAATAGGGATTTCCTAACAGTTTCTGCATGGAAAATGCATTCCTAAGCTCGATCGTAAGGTTGAAACGCTTTCAAGACCGATCCAGAATTCAAGCTCATCATTCCAGTCAACCTCCTCCTAATCTAGTGGTTTCATCGACTTCATTCTTTAGAGAAGATCAGTGTTTTCGAACCTGTAACTTAAGCTCGAACAATATAACTCATGATCGGGTGTTAATAATTGAGCAGGCCTAGAATCATATCATACTATACAAGTGTACAGACAACACTTGTTGTTTTTGAGCTTACTCTTTTTGATCCTACATTTCAAGCCTTATTTATTCATTCTCAAAATTTGGGTGTAACATTTTGCCCCCTCAAAAGTGTTGGTTCGAATCCTCTAAGAAGGAAACTTTTGAATTTCACTTTCAAAAAACATGCCCACCTACCACACTTGACTGTGGACACATGTCATTAGGGTATTGCATACCGAGTGTACTCGAGTACCTCCTTATTCTACACACATCCTTTCCTAGGACCCTTTGCTGCAAGTTTCCATAATTAAATGTGATCCTTTGGATTCTCTTTAACCCAAATCAAGGGCTCAGATTCATATGACCCTTGCCATTCCCTCTGGTCTATATATATATATATATTCCTCTTGTACACCTTCTTCTTCACTTTGCATGTTCTCTAAACCCAAAAAACAAAGTGCCCTTTCCACCTTCGGTTCTGTGAGATCATTCCTGCTACCACTCCTACAATCGATGATTTCCTCGTATCCATAGTCCACTTTGCGTGAGTTATCTGATCTTTCCTTGGCATTTTTATTTTTTTACATGTTTCTTTTATGCGTAAGGAAAACTTCTCTGGTTTCTCCAAGATTTTTAAAGCCTCTTTTGCATTAGATAAATTTTTTATTTAGGCAGATTCAAAGTGATTAGAAACATGATTTTAGGCCAAAATTTTTGGTAGAATCAAATAAAAATTGAGTCTTCTTAGGTTATGGGGGATTCAGGTCACGGGTTCCGTGTAGCTTAAGAAATAGGGTTTTGGATTAGGGGTTTAATGCACATATCCCATATATAACGTCTTTTTGGGTAACTGCCCACTTTTTCCCTAGAAATTTGGGATTCTTTTAAACTGATAATAACCATCCCACTCTTGCGTGGGAGCACTCTCTATGCCTTGAATTTTACAATAGTTCGGGGTGGGCGTTCGAGTTAATCTCGTAATTCGAGCCTTCAGGCTCGATTAATGCGATCTCGTTACCTCGAGCTTACGAGCTCGAGTTATCAAGATATTAACCTCTTCCTCTTCTCCTTTTGTTTTATATAATGGGCCCTCACCTTTTTCTTCCTTTTTAGATGTTGCAGTCTTCTGAGAATCGATGGGGGCCCAAGCTTGCCATCCTTTACCATTTGTCATCTCCTGGACCTAAATCGCCTTTTACACAAAATCAACGATTAATTCGCGAGCACAAGGAGTGGTGTGAGAAAGATGATATACGAGTCCAGTTTCGATGTCAGATCGACGAGGTCGAAGAGAAAAAAAGAAAGAAGCTCTGAGTTGCGGTATATTTCGATCCAGACCCCGAGATCTGGTCAATTCCGCTAGACCCCAAACTCAAAGTCACTATAGCCTACTCTCCTAGTGAACTTACATTCATCCTCATGTAGGGTCCATCTAACCAGCCATCCAAAGCCCCTAAATCTCTTTCCATTCCGGTTTTAGAGATATCTTTTTTTGAGGTCGAACACTACCAAAGCTCCATAACTTTGACCCAACAGATTTTTGAGCTTCTCTCCTACCATGGGTTGAATCTCTTCGACCAGTTGGTATGCCATTCCACCAGCTTCGAGGAGAGGAGCTATTTTTCCCTTGGAGATGGCAATCCAGATAAAAGGTTAAGCTCGCAGCCTAGAATCGTGAGCACTTGTGAGCAAGGGCTTTACTGCCTCTGAAGGATTACTTTTGGAGCTTTCTGGACTATGCTAGCATAGGCCCATTCCAACTACAGACAAACTCGTACAGGGTCTTGACCACGTTGAGATCGTTGTACCAGGAGATGAAGTGGGAGGAGCCCACAACACATGAGATCCTTTATCTCTTTTGCCTCAAAAGCAACCCTTCCCGAGCTCACGGCAGAGACGGATTCTATTACCTTTCGAGTTATCCCAAGGATAAATGGCTATTCGAGGATATCCCCATTCATCCTCCTAATTTCAAGGCTGCCTTTTTCTCAACAAATGGTCTTGCTCTCTCTCGCTTCTACTCCTTCCAATGAATTCGTAAGTATTTTGCTATAGTCCTTACTAATTTGATTTTCCCTTTCATATTCGAGCTTCATTGACTCACTCAAATCTTGCATACAACCAATTCTCACCGTCCCCAGCCTACAGACGCCATGAAGGAACATAAGGAAGCTATCCTTAAGCTTCCCTACAGTCGAGGATCCCTCTCATACCTTCTTCACCAAGACATGCTTTGGTTTTGCAACCTTCTTGAAGAGGGTGAGTCTACTTACGACTAGAGCAATCACAAATACGCAAGATGGGAAGATGTCCTCATTCCCACTACCAAGCTACCTGTGATAGGAAAACACGTGGACTTAACTAGTCATTTTTAATACTGAAATGTGTATAATTTTTCCTTTCTTGGCTTAACTAATCTTCTTTATTCTTTTCAGCTGACATGGACTCAGATCTAGAAAATCTCTTCGAAAAACCTCCTAAGGCTTGAGGGACTAAGTGTGGACACGCCACCTCGAAGAAAGATTCTCCTTCGAGGTCTGCGAAGGTTTCAAGAGGTTCCTCTCCATCAAAGCTTATCTCCAACAAGCCCAAGCCCCAGGCTCCAGACTCTACAAATGTGGTTGGTGGCACTACTTTCGCGACCTCAATGGCAATCACCATTGAGCCTCCAGTTACCATGCCACCTCCTCAAGTGAAGAAGTCTCCTCCTCCTCTTCCTCCTCCTCCTCCTCCTTGCGTGGTCCCTGCTAGAGACAAAGGAAAAAAGGTTATGCCTCCTTCGGCTCCCAAGCCTGTGGGTGCTCCGACCATGGTCCGACAATTTGTGGCCACACCACACGTGCGGGAATATCCTTTGGAAAACGTGGCGGGGACCCTAGGGGCTGATCTGTGCTCGAACCTATTTTCTCAGGCAGGCTAGTCTTATAGCAACCTCGACGACAATGTGTGGAAATTTTTGAGGGGGAAAACCCCACTTGCCTCATTGACCAAACTATGGAGCTCAGGGTTTTGGTAAGTCTATTTCATTTGACTCTTACTTTCTTGGTTTCCTGTTAATTTTCTAACTATTGTAGAACCTTGTGTTTCAGACCCTTCTCGGTATCCTTTACCAAAGCTCTCTTTTCTCCTCAAAAAAGGCGATGGATGAAACACTGTTATATGACACAAACCAGGCTTGAATCCGTGCTAAGGATGATTTGAAGGAAGCCAAGGGAGCCCATGCCAAAGCCGAGGAGACCTGAGCCCGAGCCGAGGCATCGCTTCAAGAGGGTCGAGAGGCCTAGGCCAAGTCTGAGGATGCCCATAAAGTTCTCTAGGCCAAAATCGCCTCCTCTGAGGCTAATGTAAACAACCTGAAGGCGGAGCTCGACACCAAGACGGCAGATTTTGACGCTGCTTGTGATGCCCCACATCACTATGGCTGCTTTATGGAATGACGACTGGCCCTACAAATCAACATGAGTCTTTCCAGTGTGCTTTTTCCTCACTCACATGCCTCCTAGGAAAACTTCTCAGGAGGTCACCCATCCCTAGATTACCCCAGGTCAAGCACGCTTAACTTTGGAGTTCTCAAGTGATGGGCTACCGAAAAGAAGATGCATCCTGTTGATATAGGTAGTACCCATCAATCCATTTAAGCCTTCTTCAACTGTGTAGTCCCATACCTACACAGTCTTAGAATCATCACACTTGACCTTCCCCAGGCGGTGTGGGATTGCACAGCTTACCCAGTCTTTCCCCTTACGGATCACGGGATTCTGACTGTCACACTGCTAGGGCCGAGATCGATCGCCTGAAGGCGGAGAAGAATGCTGCCAAGGCCGAGACCGAACGCCAGAAGGAAGAAAAGAATTCTACCATCGAGTTCCTTAAGGATAGACAAGAAGTGCATGCTCGAGGAGTTCAAGGCCAAGAAGGATTGGGCTACAAATCGGGCCATGTATATGATGTGGTCTTTGAACCCCGAGATGGCACTTTATTTCTCTAGGATAAGAAAGAGGAGTTCATCTCCAAGTGGAAGGCTCGGTTGGTCTAGGAGGAGGTCACGACTACTTCCTTCGATAGAGGAAGCGACGATGAGAAACGTGAGGAGGCCAAGTCTGGACTGTTTTGGATTAGGGTTGTGTCCCTTACTATTTTTTGTAATATTTTTATGCCCTTTAGGCAAAGAAAATTGGAACATTTACTTATATTCTTGCTTATAAGTCAATGATAGCTTTTATAATTATTCTTATATTCCTTGCTCGAAATATTTACGCATATTGTCTACCTTGGATGCTTTTTACTTTTTCACATGCTTACATTTCTTTGTTCGAAAAATTTACGCATATTGTGCATATAGTGTTGTATTTTTTTATCTATACAAATACTTGTTGGTTTTAAGCTCAAAGTTTGACGCATTCATGCATAGGTCATTCGATTGCCCTTTTTCAACTTTGTTATTGTCAAGGTCAAATATTACTTTTATCATGTATTTTATTAAAAAATACTTAGTGGAGTGTAAGGTCATTAGTTATTTTGTTCTTCCATAGTAACTTTCCCTCATCCTCAAGTGTGGTCTCGAGGTTGCGAGATTGAAACTTATTTGAAAAAAATTTCTAGCCGTATCTCGACTTATCATTTTTGTTGGTTTATCTAGAATTCCAACTTTTGATCGTGCCAATTGGGGTTTGCTAGTTTGTTCCAGACTTGTTTAATTTGTGTTTGGTTAATAATCCATACACTATTATTGTTTACTTCATGTTAGGTTAACAATCCATACAATGATATTAGAGTTTATTTTTATTGATGTTATGTTTTTTTGAGCTCATGATATGATTGTATACAACTTATGCCCCCTTAATATCCTATGATTGTGATCTTAGGTTATTGAATTTTGAGAGCTTGCAAATAGTATAACAATAGAAATATAAAATTTGAATAAAATTCAGTACTTTATTGATGAAAAGAAAAAATTAAATACAAGCTGGGTTAAAATGAATAAACATCGCTCTTATATTACCGATAATAAGGTCATAGATGTTCGCCATTCCAAGCTCGTGGGACCAAATCTCCATTCAATCTTGCTAGTTTATAAACACCAGATCGAATGATGGACTCGATTTGATAAGGTTCTTCCCAATTAGGCCTAGTACCCCTGCAGACAAGTCTCATGTGGCCAAAAACATGCGTCTGAGCACCAACTCTCCCAATAAAAATTTCTTGTCTCAAACTCTCTTGTTGAAATATCTTGTAGCCCTCTGCTGGTATGCAGCATTTCTTAGCTGGGCTTCATCTCATCTTTCTTCAATTAGGTCTAAACTTTCTTCGAGCTGGGATTGGTTCGAGGTCTGGTCATACACATCGCGCCTTATTGTTGAGATTTGGACCTCAATAGGCAACAAAGCCTTGCAATGATAAGCTAGGGAGAAGGGGATATATCCTGTTGAGGTCCGTTTTGTCATTCTGTACGCCCATAAGACTTATGGTAGTTCCTCTGGCCATATTCCTTTAGCTTCTTCTAGCCTTTTCCTTATAGAACACTTTAGAGTTTGTTTTATTTACTACTTCGACCTGGCCATTTGCATGTGGATGGGCCACAGAGGAAAAGGATATAATTATTCTATTCTTTTCACAGAAATGTGTGAACAATTTGCAGTCGAATTGGGTCCTGTTATCTGATACGATCTTCTTGAGCATCCCGTACCTACATATTATATTCTTCACCATGAAATCCAGAACTTTTTTTTAGGTGATAGTAGTTAGAGGTTCATCTCCGGTCCACTTTGTGAAATAATCAACATCGACTACAGCATTATTTACTCCTCCTTTTCCAGTTGGCAGAGAACCTATGAGGTCAATTCCCCGTACCGCGAATGGCCACGAAGAGCTCATCATGGTAAGCTCGGTGGGTGGGGCTCACGGTTTCAAAGCGAACCATTGACATTTGTCACACCGCTTAACGAATTCGAACAAGTCTGCTTTAGTTGTAGGCCAGAAGTATCCTTGCCTAATCTCCTTTTTCGACAGACTATGCCCTTGATGTGGTCTCCACAAAATCCTTCATGGATTTCTTCTAAAATCTTCCTTACCTCGGGCGGAGTTACACACCTTAGTAGTGGCATGGTGTATCTTGGTATTTTGTACATAAGTTTCCTAGCCTCGTTCTATTCTGCTGGGAGACTTCTGGTTTCGAGGTAGTCAATTATGGGGGTCATACAGGTAGGTTGTGAGTCAATCATGTTTATATCTTCTTCCTCAAGCTTGGTTATACTTAGGACCGGTAAGAACTCGATCGGTACCACGTTGAGTGTGTAAGCTTCTTTGGTCGAGGCGAGCCTGGCCAGTGCGATCACATTTGAATTTTGCTCCCGTGGAACTTGTTCTATGGCATAGAACTCAAATTCTTCGAACGCCACCTTAGCTTTCTCCAAATAGGCTGCCATTTTAATGCCACAAGCCTGATATTCAGAGAGGACCTGGTTAATGACTAATTGGGAATCACTATAGCAGTGAATGGCCTTCGCCTTAAGCTCGGAAGCTATCCGGAGTCCTGCTAGTAGTGCTTCATATTCAGCCTCGTTATTTGACACCTTGAAGCCAAATCATAAAGCCGAGTGAAAACGATTTCCCGTCGGAGTGATCAAAATGATTCTTGCCCCCGATCCATTCTCATTTGAAGATCCATCAACGTAAAGTCTCCACAGCTCATGGGCTAGGGTTATGACTTCCTCGTTGGTGATTCTAGTACATTCAACAATGAAATCTACTAAGGCCTGCCTTTTGATTGTTGTTCTTGGATGATAGGTGATCTTGAACTGCCTGAGTTCGACAACCCATTTTAACAATCTCCGGGAGGCCTCAGGCTTGGATAATACTTTCCTTAATGGTTGATCAGTTAATACATGTATAGGATGTGCTTGGAAATAGGGTCGAAGCTTTCGAGATGCATGTATCAAGCACAGAGCCAGCTTTTCCATTAACGGATATCTAGACTCTGCCCTCAGTAACCTTTTGCTGACATAATACACAGGTTTTTGTACTTTCGTATCCTCTCGAACAAGTACTGTGCTGATAGCGTGTTCGATTGTGGCGAGGTATAAGTACAATATTTCCCCTGTAATTGGCTTGGATAAGATTGGTGGCTCAGGGAGGTGCTTCTTAAGATTTTGGAACACAAGTTCACTGTAACAACCCCAAACTCGCTAATGAGGCTTAAGGGCCTTGATTAGTGTGTCGGGAGGGCATAATTAGGTTAAATGTGATATATATATGGTATTGTGAGAACCACATTATTATGTGGGTAGGTTTACAGAGCACGACTCGAGGCGATCCTAGGGCTAGAAAGCGGGAATAGTCACAACGGGGCTTAACAATTGACTTTGGATAATTCAGGGGTATTTTAGGTATCGGGTGGTTATTTAGACTACTGGGTTATGAAAATAAATATATGGAGATAAATTTGTTGTTAGGAAGTCTAGGCGGGAATATTGGAGAATTTTACCGTTTTGCCCTCGGGGACGGTTCCGGCACCCGAGCCTCGGGATTGACTTAACGGGATAAGGATAGGTTAAAATTAAAGGAAAACAATAGAAAAAAATTAAAATGACTTTTCTTTCTCAGCCTATTCTCTCTCTTCTCTCTCAAGGAAAAACACAAGCTAAACACAGAGAAATTTGGAGGATTTGAGCTGGAATTTCAGCTGGAATTCAGTGAATTGAAGAGAGGATTTTGAGGTTTAACTCAAGGAATATCCAAGAAATTTAACCAGTACTAAGGTAAGCAGTGATTCCTTTCTTTTTGGTTAGAAAACTATGTAGCTGGGTGTTGAGATAGTTGCAATTTTGATGTTTAAGGTTGAATTTAAGCTGGAAGCTTGGGATTTAGCTGGGAACTTACTTGGATTCTGCTTAGAGAAGGAGTTTAGCTGAAGAGGTAAGTTATAATTCATGATTTAGAAGCTTAAATTCAAGTTTTGCATGGCTGGTTGGGTGTTTTGAAGTTCTTGAGTTTCAGGAATTGAAAAGAGATTTTAATGTGGGTTAGGCTAGGTTTTTCTGTTGAATTGTGTTGCTAAAGTCATCTTAATAGTGTTGGGAGTGATTGTTATTGAAATAGGGAGCTTTGGGATGATTTTGGGTAAGGTTAAAGGGTTGAAAATGGTGGAATTTCTGGGCTCGAAGGGAAGGGTCGCGGCTCTGTTCTAGAGCGTTGCGGCCCTAGGATGAAGATGAGCCAGGAGGGCTCGGCCAGGGGTGAGCGCTGCGGCGCCCAAAGCAAGGGCCGCGGCGTGTGTGTTCTTCCAGGGAGGCCTTAGGTTCTGTTTTAGGGCACGGCCGCGGCTAGGCTTCAAGCGCCGCAGCCGTTAGATGCATACTTGAACGTTTAGGGTTTTTAAGAACGGGAATCGAGCCTAGTGTGCTCGTGATCAATTTCACCACCATGCTTGGTGGGGTTTGATTTCCTGAAAGGTAGTTTTTTACCCAAAAACCTATATTTGGATATTAATGGGGGACCTATCTGGAGTGTCCGAGATGTAGAAGACGCCATCTGGGCGAGTGTCGGGCCAAGGCTTGCTTTGTGTGCGGAGCAGTGGGGCATCTTAGGAAAGACTGCCGAACAGTGAAGAAAGGTGAAGCAGGAAAGGTGGATAGCTTTACTCCAGCTCGAGTATTCACCTTGACTCAAGCAGAAGCCGAGGCTAGTCCCTCGGTAGTGACAGGTCAGCTTTCTAGCGCTGGCACTCCTTTTACAGTATTGATTGATTCTGGTGCTACGCATTCCTTTATTTCTAGTAGAGTGATTGATAGATTGTGTACACCTAGTGAATATCAAACTGCTGGGTTTGGGACTCTATTGCCTACAGGGGAACTGGTAGTTTCTAGGAGATGGATTAGGGCGCTACCAGTGATGGTTGATAATAGGGAACTTTCGGTGGATTTGATTGAGTTAGACATGGAGGATTTTGACATGATTCTGGGGATGGACTGGTTGGTCAGATATGGGGCTACCATTGACTGCAGGAAGAGGATGGTGACTTTTGAGCCTGAGGGTGAGGATCCTTTTGTTTTTGTGGGTGCGGTATGTGGACCTCGCGTACCCATGATTTCAGCGTTGAGAGCCAGAGACTTGTTACAGCGAGGATGCATAGGTTTTCTGGCCAGTGTAGTGGATACTACTAGGGTTATGCTAGGAGAGACGAGATTGGTGTGTGAATTTTTGGATGTATTTCCTGAGGATCTACCAGGGTTGCCACCGTGTAGGGAGATTCAGTTTGAGATTGAGTTAGCATCGGGGACAGAACCAGTATCAAGGACACCATATAGGATGGCTCTAGCTAAGTTGAAGGAACTAAAGATATAGTTGCAAGAGCTTTTGGATTTAGGATTCATCAGACCTAGCTACTCACCATGGGGCGCTCCAGTGTTATTTGTTAAGAAGAAGGACGGGACGTTGAGGATGTGTATAGACTACCAAGAATTAAACAAGTTGACCATCAAGAATAAGTACCCTTTACCAAGGATTGATGACTTGTTCGATCAGCTACAGGGAAAGACGGTGTTCTCAAAGATTGATCTTCGATCTGGTTATCAACAGCTGAGGATCAAAGATGAGGATATACCAAAGACAGCCTTCCAAACGCGATATGGGCACTATGAGTTCTTGGTCATGTCCTTCGGTTTGACCAATGCCCCAACAACTTTTATGGATTTGATGAATAAGGTGTTCAAGGACTTCTTGGATCAGTTCGTCATTGTCTTCATCGATGACATTTTGGTATACTCCAGTTCAGAGGCAGAGCATGAGCAGCATCTTCGACAGGTTTTACAGAGGTTGAGGGAGAATCAGTTGTATGCCAAGTTTAAGAAATGTGAGTTTTGTTTTCCAGAGGTGACTTTTCTTGGGCATATAGTTGGAGCTGAAGGGATTAAGGTAAATCCGTCCAAGGTAGAAGCAGTAAGGGATTGGCCGAGGCCAAGGAACGCCTCAGAGGTGCGAAGTGTCCTTGGATTGGCAGGTTATTACAGACGATTCGTGGAGGGGTTCTCATAGATTTCTTCTCCAATGAGAGAGTTGATGAGGAAGAATCAGAAGTTTGCTTGGTCAGAGAAGTGTGAGAACAGCTTTCAAGAGTTGAAGCGACGACTTATTTTTGCACCTATGCTGAGTCTTCCTTTGGAGGAAGGAAAGTTTGTGGTTTAGTGTGATGCATCGAGGATGGTTTTAGGCTGCGTTCTGATGCACAATGAGAATGTTATAGCCTATGCATCTCGGCAGCTGAAGGAGTATGAGCAGCGGTATCCTAGTCCTGACATGGAACTGGCGGCATTGGTATTCGCACTAAAGATTTGGCGGCATTATCTGTATGGGGAGAAGTGCGAGATATACACTGACCACAAGAGTTTGAAATATTTCTTCACTCAGAAAGATCTAAACATGAGACAGATACGTTGGTTGGAGCTGGTTAAGGATTATGACTATGATATCCTTTACCACCCAGGGAAAGCCAACGTGGTGGCAGATGCATTGAGCAGGAGGGGCCCAGCGCAGTTGTATAGCTCTACCCAGATCTCGAGGGAGTTAGCGGATGAAATGTCCAGAGCAAGGATAGAATTGGTGGTAGGCCAGTTAGCTAATATTACCCTGCAATCGACCCTGCTAGAGAGGATTAAGGAGGGACAATTGGTAGATGCGCAGTTGCAGAAAGACAGGCAGCATGTTTTAGCGGGGACATCTAAGGATTATTCCGTTTCTGAGACTGGTATGCTTAGATATCAGGGACGGATTTGTGTTCCAGCAGATGGGGGGATCAGACGGGAGATACTAAATGAGTCACACACTATGCCATAATCGCCTCATCCGAGTACCACGAAGATGTATCAGAATCTACGGACATTATATTGGTGGCCCGGGATGAAGAAGGATGTGGTAGAGTATATGTCTAGATGTTTGACATGCCAGCAGGTAAAGGCTGAGCATCAGCGACCAGTGGGATTGCATCAGCCTTTGGGTATCCTAGAATGGAAGTGGGAGGACATCACCATGGATTTTGTAGGAGGATTACCTAGAACAATGGGACTTTGTGACTCAGTGTGGGTGATAGTAGACAGATACACCAAGTCAGCTCATTTTCTACCAGTAAAGTCAACCTACAAAGTGGAGCAGTATGCAGAGTTGTATGTGAGAGAGATAGTTCGTCTCCATGGGGTTCCAAAGTCTATTGTGTCAGATCGAGATCCCATCTTTACCACCAAGTTTTTGGGAGCTCTGCAGAGAGCTATGGGGACTCAGTTGATGTTTAGCACAACTTTTCATCCTCAGACTGATGGACAGTCTGAGACGATGATTCAAGTATTGGAGGACATGCTTAGGTCGTGTGTGATTGATTTCGAGGGGTCTTGGAGTAAGTACTTACCGTTGATTGAATTCTCGTCTAACAACAGTTATCAGTTCACAATTGGAGTGGCACCTTGTGAGATGTTATATGAGAGAAAATGTAGATCACCCATACATTGGGATGAGATGGGTGAGAGGAGGCACTTAGGGCCAGATATGGTTCAGAGGACTAATGAGGCTATTGAGAAGATTCGAGCCAGAATGCTTGCTTCGCAGAGTAGATAGAAAAGCTATGTTGATCCTAAGTGTAGGAATGTGGAGTTCTAGGTTAGGGACCACGTGTTTCTGCAAGTTTCACCACTGAGAGGGGTGAGGAGGTTTGGAGTAAAGGGCAAGCTGAGCCCTCGGTTTTTTGGCCCTTTCGAGATCCTAGAGAGGATTTGACAGGTGGCTTATTGGTTGGCCTTGCCACCGTCGCTGTAAAGATTTCTTGATGTTTTCCATGTCTCCATGTTGCGGAAGTATGTTTCTGATACAATACATGTACTAAAGTACGAGGACTTAGAGCTACAGACAGAATTGTCCTATGAAGAGCGACCAGTTCAGATTTTGGATCGGAAGGACAAAGTTTTACGAAATAAGACAATCCTGTTAGTTAAGGTGTTGTGGAGAAATAGCAAGGTTGAGGAAGCGACCTGGGAGTTGGAGACAGCGATGCGGGATCAGTATCCTGAGTTATTCAGGTAAATTTCGAGGAAGAAATTCTCATTAGGAGGGGATAGTTGTAACGACCCCAAATTCGCTAATGAGGCTTAAGGGCCTTGATTAGTGTGCTGGGAGGGCATAATTGGGTTAAATGTGATATATATATGGTATTGTGAGAACCACATTATTATGTGGGTAGGTTTGCAGAGCACGACTCGAGGAGATCCTAGGGTTAGATAGCGGGAAAAGTCACAACGGGGTTTAGCCGTTGACTTTGGATAATTCAGGGGTATTTTAGGTATCGGGTGGTTATTTATACTGTCGGGTTATGAAAATAAATGTATGGAGATATATTTGTGGTTAGGAAGTCTAGGCAGGAATATTGGAGAATTTTACCGTTTTGCCCTCGGGGACGGTTCCGGCACCCGAGCCTCGAGATTGACTTAACGGGATAAGGATAGGCTAAAATTAAAGGAAAACAGTAGAACAAAATTAAACCGAATTTTCTTTCTCAGCCTATTCTCTCTTCTCTCTCAAGGAAAAACACAAGCTAAACATAGAGAAATTTGGAGGATTTGAGCTGGAATTTCAGCTGGAATTCAGTGAATTGAAGAGAGGATTTTGAGGTTTAACTCAAGGATTATCCAAGCAATTTAACCAGTACTAAGGTAAGCAGTGATTCCTTTCTTTTTGGTTAGAAAATTCTGAGTTCTAGCTGGGTGTTGAGATAGTTGCAATTTTGATGTTTAAGGTTGAATTTAAGCTGGAAGCTTGGGATTTAGCTGGGAACTTACTTGGATTCTGCTTAGAGAAGGAGTTTAGCTGAAGAGGCGTGCTATAATTCATGATTTAGAAGCTTAATTTCAAGTTTTACATGGCTGGTTGGGTGTTTTGAAGTTCTTGTGTTTCAGGAATTGAAAAGAGATTTTAATGTGGGTTAGGCTGGGTTTTACTGTTGAATTGTGTTGCTAAAGTAATCTTAAAAGTGTTGGGAGTGATTGTTATTGAAATAAGGAGCTTTGGGATGATTTTGGGTAAGGTTAAAGGGTTGGAAATGGTGGAATTTCTGGGCCCGAAGGAAAGGGTCGTGGCTCCGTTCTAGAGCGCTGCGACCCTAGGATGAAGATGAGCCAGGAGGGCTCGGCCAGGGGTGAGCGCCACCGCGCCCAGAGCAAGGGCCGCGGTGCGTGTCCTCTTCCAAGGAGGCCTTAGGTTCTATTTTAGGGCAGGGTCGCGGCTAGGCTTCAAGGGCCGCAGCCGTTAGATGCATACTTGAACGTTTAGGGTTTTAAGCACGGGAATCGAGCCTAGTGTGCACGGGATCAATTTCAACACCGTGCTTGGTGGGGTTTGATTTCCCGGAAGGAAGTTTTGTACTCGAAAACCTTTATTTGGATATTAATGGAACCCAATATCTTGGATGTGATTAGGTGTTAAAGCTAGGGCTTGGGAAAGGATCGTGCTCGAGGGACGTCGCTTGTAATTTATAAACGAAGAAGTTAAAGGTAAGAAAACTGCACCTGGTTGTATATCTATAATGGGACTAAGGGTTCCCTATTGTGTATGCTTGAAAGGATGGTATTATGCCATGCAAACTAATCAGGGAACCAACGGCCTAAGAGTGCCAAGGGTTACACTAGCGCACAGGCGCGGCTTGGCCACTGGTAGCCGAGGACAGCTTAATATGCACTGAGCTCGACGGGCTAGAGTCAGTGGGGTAAACAGAGGGTGCGGCCTAAGTTTTCGACCCTGATTATTATGTGATCTGGATGTTATGAGACCTGAATGTTATGAGTGATTAATTGCATCCTTCATTCTGAATATATGTTGAATGGTTAATGTGGATTATTTGATGGAAGATCATGCTTAGTGAATTTACTATTTGTTATTATTTTTTGTGTTGAACAATATGTTTTCTTGCTGGGCCTTGGATCACGGGTGCTACATGGTCCAGGTAAAGGCAAGGGCAAACTTGATCAGCCCTGATTTGGAGAGCTCGGTGAGCAGAATGTACATGACCAGCTGCTCAGCCGCCATGGTTGAGGTTTAGGCAGGGACGCGAGACCCAGAAATGTTCATTTTGCCTTAGTATGGCGGGCAGTTGTCTGTATCTTGTGGAGTCTGTAATCCAACTTTTTTAAAAAACTCTATTTCTTTTGGGATCCCATGTATATAACTGCTTTTTTATATAGAGTGAAACTTTTGAAATCAAAACCTTTTTAACCCTAGCTCATACATGTTTAGTGACATGTTTTTAAATTAATGACTTGATTAGTAAGTCTTGCACCTTTATAAGTACACAATGTAGCGGTCTTGGCTATCCAGGGCGTTACATTCACACTCGTCTGACCATTCAAATTTCTTGCCCCCTCTCAAAAGGTTAAAGAATGGGAGGCACCGATCTGTAGATTTTGAGATGAACCTACTTAGGGCCGCCATTTGTCCAGTTAGGCTCTGGACATCTTTATGTTTTTTAGGTGAGGGCATATCGATTAACGCCTTAATCTTATAGGAATTTTCCTCTGTGCCCTGAGCATTCACTATGAATTCAAGAAACTTTCTGAAGGCTACTCTGAATGAGCATTTCTACAGGTTAAGTCTCATATTGTACTTCCGGAGCACAGCGAAGCATTCAGCGAGGTCGTCCACATGGTTACAGTTATTCTTGGATTTGACTAGCATATCATCAACATAAACCTCCATGTTATTCCCTATTTGTTTAGCAAATATCCTATTCACCAATCTTTGGTATGTGGCTCCTGCATTCTTGAGGTTGAAGGGCATTACATTGTAGCAATACAAACCTTTATCGGTCATGAAATTGGTATGTTCTTTGTCAGGCGAATGCATAGCTATCTGGTTATAACCAGAGTATGCATCCATGAAAGACATGATGTCGTGACCTGCAGTGGCATCTACAAGCTGATCGATTTGATGCAAGGGAAAGCATTCCTTTGGACATGCCTTATTGAGGTTCGAATAATCAATGCAAGTTCACCACTTGCCATTGGGCTTCGGAACTACACAGGATTGGCTATCCAATCAGGCTAGAAATCTTCTCGGATAAACCGATTCGCCTACAATCTTTTAATCTCTTCTTTTAGGGCTTTCTTCCTATCATCATCCAGGAGCCTTCTTTTTTGTCGCTTTGTAGGGAAGCTTTTTTCTATGTTTAGTGCATGGCTTATAATGCTCCAGCTGATCCTAACCACATCCGAGTGCGACCATGCAAACACATCTTGATTTTCCCTCAGGAAGTGAATTAATTGCTTTCTCGCATCCTTGGAGAGGTTCTTCCCTATTTTTACCACCCTAGTGATGTCCTTTTCATCGAGCTCTACATCCTTGAGCTCCTCTATTGGTCTAAGATTATCTCTATCCTCCTCTACTCTAGGGTCAATTTCTTCTTCGATTTCAAAGACAAATCCACTTATTTCCTCGATAACAACAAGTTTATGTGCACTATTATGGTTCTTCCCTCTCATGAAAATGCAAACATTCTATAGCGGCGAGCTGGTCTCCCTTCCGCGTCCCAATGCCACTAGATGTTAGGAACTTGATGGCCAAATGCCTAACTGATGACACTGCCCCCAACCCAATCAGGGCTGGTCTCCCGAACAATACATTCAAGGCAGATAGGGTGTCCACCACTATAAACTCCGTCATCTTGGTCACCGAGACTGGATAGTCTCCCAAGGTTACTGGGAGCTCGATGGATTCCGTGCTGGCTATGCCTTCTCCTGAAAATTCATACAACGTCATTGCACAAGCTTTCAAATCTTGAAGAATGAGTCCCATTTTTCTAAAGTGGCGCTATAAAGGATGTTAACCGAGCTCCCGTTATCTATTAGGACACGGCGCACCCTTTTGTTGGTGAGCTGGAGTGTGATGACCAGAGGTTCGTTGTGGGGAAGCTTGATGTGTGATGCATCCTGTTTTGTAAAATTAATGGGTTGAGTTTCAACCCTTTGTTGTTTTGGAGCTAACGATTTAGGTTCATAGGGAGATCTATCCCTTGTTTTGAGTTCGTTAACATATATTTTATGTGCATTACTGCCCCACCCATCGAGGTGTGGTCCTCCGAAAATGGTTACCACATCCTCCCCATCTATTGGGGGAGGTTGAGCATCCTCCCTCCCTCGCAAGGCTGTATTCTTCTGGGCAGACTGCGTAGGAGCTTCCCTCTGTCCAACCGACGCTTAAACTGGATTTCAATTTCTTAAATATTGCCCAAAATATCCTCTTGAGATCATATGTTTGATCTCATCCTTCAGTTGTCTATATTCATCGGTTGTATGTCCAATGTTTCTATGGAGTCTATTGTAACGCCCTACTACCCAAGGACTGTTACACTGTGTATTTTAAATACCGCTAAACTCGCTAAACGCGTCATTTCTCCACAATCGTGTAACTAAACATGATTAACAATTTAGGGTTAAAAATTTTGGCCAAAGACACAAACGTTTAACTAAAACATTTACTGTATACATGGGATCCCAAAATACATTTAAAAAGTTAATTACAGTGAAAGAGTTACAACCTGCCGACCTAAGCGGCAAAATAGGGTTTAACCCTAGTTCCTCTTTAAATCGCATATGTACACATCATCACCTAAGCTCTCCAACTCAATGATGGTCCAGCTTTCTTTTCCCTTTACCTGCACTACATAGCACCCATGAGCCGAGGCTCAACAAGAAACTTAAACATGCTCATAAGCAGTCAACAACATGTTACCAAAACATAATAAGCATGCCTAGAAGTAATAACCCTACACATGCATGCATTCTGGTACAAATAAGTGATTATGGAATCATTATGGGGCTTGCAACCCTAGTAAGATGACCATAGAGTCAACCTAGTGTCCTCTACCTTGAGTAGATGACCATAGAGTCAACCTGGGGTCCTTTTCCCTAATTAGATGATCATAGAGCCAACCATGGGTCCTTTACCCTGTCCTCAGTATAACCAGATTTGGAGCTGATCTAGGGTACTTGGTGCTAAGTTTTCTCCGACCAATAGATGGATCAAGCATATCATAGCATACTTGGCGCTTAGCTTGACTAATAATTCAATGCCTTACGACCAGCATTCAGTGTGCAAATGCCTTCCTTGACTAACAAGTCAATGCTTTATGACCAGCACTCACCGTGCTAATGCTATCCTTGACTAATAAGTCAGTTCCTTACGACCAACACTCACCATGCTAATGTCGTCCTTGACTAATACGTCAATGCTAGGATATGTGACTATTAAGTCACCTCGGGTCCCTTGGCCATATCCTCTTTATAAGCATACCTAGTGCTGACCAGCACTCAACGTGCTAAGGTCATTCTTGACTAATAAGTCAATGCTAGGATAAGTGACTATTAAGTCACCTCGGGTCCCTTAGCAATATCCTCTATATAAGCGTACCTAGCGTTGATCAGAACTCAACGTGCTAGGGTCATTCTTGACTAATAAGTCAATGCTAAGATATGTGACTATTAAGTCACCTCAGGTCCCTTAGCCATATCCTCTGTATAAGCATACCTAAAGATTTTGGTTAGCCTAACCAATACGACCAGCGCTTAGCGCGCTATTGTTGTACTTGACTAATAAGTTAATGCTCTTCGACTAGTGCTTAGCACTATTGCCGATCTTAACTAATTAGTCAATGCTTTTCGACCAACGCTTGGCGCTATTGATGACCTTGACTAATAATTCAATGCTTTACGACCAGAGCTCGACGCTATTGTCGTCCTTGACTGATAAGTCAAACGTTTCTCAATAAGATAATGCAAACAAGCATATATCATATGTGAAATATTCAAATATAAAGCATTCAGCATTCTTAAGCAATAATCGCAAGCATAATCATAATCATGCATCACATGTACCACATATCGGTTGAAGTTTTCTTACCTTTTGTCCAAGCACAGGTTACCAATAAACGACCATCGAGCATAATCCTGATTCTGAACCCCTAGCGATAACCTATTTACAACCATAATATAGAATCCCTTAAAAAATAAGTAACTAAAGGCTTCTGGACCGAGTCCTAGCCTCCAGGACGGAGAATCCTACCAAATGGGGTAATTGGATCGATCCCGAGCCCTTAGGTTTAGGTTCCCATGACTAAAAACCCAATCTAGCCAAAATGCTCAAGCGGGCCGTGACCAGGCCCTAGGGATCGCGGCGCGCCTCCCATATAGATAGCCTTGCCTGGGCTTAAGGGTGCGAGCCACGACTTTCCCCTTAGAGTCGCAATGCGCCCCCCAGGCAAAACCCCTCCTAGTCCTAGGTTCACATAGGTCGCAGTGCCCAAGAACAAGGTCGTGACCCAACCTCGAACCCAACCATTTTCTCTGTTTTTCCCATCTCAAAATCCTCCAAAAACCTACCCAAACTTATCCAAATCCCAAAAAAAAAGTTCCCAAAAATCTCAATGGCCCAAAACCCAAGTCTCAAACCATTCAAAAACTCATCAAAACATAAAATCCAATAAAAGCTTAAAGCTTGGATTACCTCTGATTGAGTCATTTCCCAGTTAAATCCTCCGACTAAAAAGCTTCTAATCTATTCTAGAATCATTATGACTCTAATCTTGCTTGAATCTATCTCCTTAAACTCAAGTTTCCTTCGAAGTGCAACGAACGATACAAAGGGATAGCGGGAGATAGAGAACATACTGAACGTTCTTTTATGTTTCTAAACGGGTTACTTTGAGCTTAAGTAACCTCAAGAAAATCCCAATGCTGGGGTCCCAAAAATGCCCCCCGGGGTAAAATACTCAAAATTCCCAAAATTCCCTCCTGGTCTCACTAACTCCCAATATATCATCAAATAATCATTCCTGGTAATGTACTAAATACCCAAAATACCCCTTGACTCAAACCAAGTCAAATATGGGTCTCGTTGTGACTTTCCCACTAACTTGCTCCCTAGGATCGTCTCGTCCCGAGTAACCCAAATATATCAACATAATGATGTGGTCCCACACATATATCACATTTATGCCAAATATACCCATTAGAGGCCAAATTGCAAAAATTGCCCTTTTAATCAGAAGTGGGCCCACATGCATATTTAATACACCTAAACATGCATATCAAGTCATATTATAATATAACTCACATAACCATATAATGGTATACATATATATATATCACATAATCGCATAATTTCCATAATTTTTCCACCTTGGCCACCTAATCAAGGCCCTAAGCCTTATTATGTAATTTGGGACGTTACATTTGCAGTACTTATTGGTGACTCGTTTTTATTTTTTATTTCGCATTGGGTTAGGTCGTCTAAATGGGACCTGATTTTCATTTGCAATAAAGATATTTTCCTGAGTTTTAGTAAGCTTGGTATAAACCGTGTAAATGGAGAAATACTTATCTCTTTTTTTCTTTTACCCACTGCCTGCCTCTGAGTTATTCCCTCCATTTTTATTTCTCTTTGAAGGGTTGTCTCCTAAGAGTCAAGACGTTGAGGGGGTAGCCAAGGTTAAGGCTGAATTAACATTCATCGTTGTAGTTACAATAGGCTAAGGGGTTAGTTTTTATTCTGACCTTGCCTCCTCTACATTGAAGAATTTTTGAGCCCTTTTGTTGAACTCGGTTATTGTCCTTATCGGTTTACTTTGAATATCTTCGAAAGGGGACTTCCTGGAAATATCCCAGCTCGTGCTACCATAAGATGACCACTGTCATCGGAATTACGGGCTCGTGCCACCTCATTGTTAAACCTTGACAGGTAGCTTTTTAATGACTCTCCCGGCTGCTGTCAAACATTAGTCAAGGCCAAGGCTTTGGGTCTAACGGCTACCATGAACTTGAATTGTTTCTTGAACTCTTTTGCTAATTATTTGCAAGATGAGATCGAATGCCTTTGGAATTTGTCAAACCAGTTTTTCACTGGTCCCGTGAGAGCTGTTGGAAATAACATGCACCTGAGCTCGTAACCAACATTGCTAGCACGCATGATTGTGTTAAACGTGCTCAGATGGTTGTATGGGTCTGTGTTCCCGTCAGAAGGAGCCACGAGGGGTATCTTGAATCCATAAGGTAACAGATTACTCAATATGTGTGGAGCAAAAGCCTCGAGCTCCTCATCGGAGCCGTCTACCTTGTCCTTATTCCTTTCATCTTGAAGAAGTCGGAATGCTCTTTCGAGATGGATTATTCTTTCCTAGACCAATTCCATCGGAGGTTGAGCTTGCACCTGGGGTAGTTGGTTATTGTTTGTGAAAACTCCATTTCCCTACCCCAGTACAGGGTTATACTGATTCTCTTATACTGGCTGCATGGGCTCTTTTGGCTATTCAAATGTGCCTGTAAATTTGGGTTTGAAGGGTTAACCTGCCCCGGGTTTTGATTCAACTGATCTCGAAGATCAGGGTTGTTGTTCTTGTAACTCCCAGTATTTCAGGGTTTGGTATTATATACATTCACCAACATGCTGAGGTCAAAACTTCCACTCATGAAACTAACATTTCTCTCTGGTTGTGTGGCTCGATGGTTGCGAGGTTGGTCTTGCACTAAACCTCTTGCTCCAGTCATTTGTCACCTCGACATGTGACTTCCTGCTGGCTGGGATGCCCTATGTACTTAGGGAGCCTCTTTCTCGCCCCCGTGTCTGGGTCGAGCTCTGTGGTTTTTGTCTCAACTGCCACTCCGAGAAGATCTTTCAGGTGCATGCTCCTCTGTCCAGTTCCTATTGGTAGCCGGTTGTGGTTCCTCTCAAATCGGAGATGGTTTCCTTATTTGAGAAGGAGGATGCCTTATAGGTGACGGCGAAGACCTTCCATTGTTTGATCTGGAAGGTCCAGAGTTGGCTCAGACTGGCTCCAAGTTATTCCTAACAGACTTAGGGTCAGTGTTCCAAGCTACTGAGGGAGCTCGATTATTCCCCGTTCCCACAATTACGCTCACAGTAGGATTTCCATCAGTAGTAGTTTGAGTATTCTTCCCATGGAAACCTTTACCGATATTTTTCCTGGGCCTAGGTTAAGCCTGTTGAGCCCTTCATTCGGCCATTCTGGCAGTCTTACTCCCGCGGGGATGCCCTCTGGTCCTCCGAGGAGGTGCTTGGGCCTCAGCGGCCTGCCTGGCCAATTCTTCATTACATCGTGAGGCCTCGACCAGCTAATGGCACAGTTGGCGATTCTCCAATTCCACAATGGGCACGTACCTCTCAGGATTATAATAAAGATCCTCATCAGGCCTGGGGGTTGGAGTAGATGGCCCCTTGGAGTTGAATGATGCGCTTCCTTCATCCGGGCCCTGATCTGCCATAGGTTGCTTCCTAGGCCTTCGCGGGCAATTCTCAGTCTAAGGAGTTTGTTCCTCATGGATTTGTGGCAATGGTTGTCCACCAGTTCCTAGATTGTTCATGGTGGCCATTAATGCTATGAAGGAGGTTTCTCATTAAACAATACGGAGATTTGCTTAATGCTCTCAACGAAAGCAACAAACTGTTGACGCCATTTTTCGTCAACTTAATTATGAAGAGCACTAAGCAATGTTTCAGAAAAAATAGAAGAACGCAAGACCTTTTTACGTGGTTCAGAAGTTAAAATCTGCCTAGTCCATGAGTCGCTATAATTTCTCTCAATAGTCTCTCAAAGCTTTTTAAGAAAGCAAATTGACAAAGTATGTAACGCCCTACTTCCTTAGAGCCATTACTAAGTGAGTTTAAAAAAAACGGCATTCAACTCGCTAATCGAGATTTTAGATCAAATAGTGTAATTAAGCCATAAACAGAGGGAAAACTTTAGAAATAATTTCATTTCATTGAAAATCATAAAATTTTAACACCTGGGATCCCAAAATACAGTTTAGAAACATTTACAGCATATAAATCGGACCAAGTCGACTAAACGACAAAATCTAGGTTTATTTACAAACATCTCCCAAAATCAACTAGCTGTGGCAGCCAAGCTGGCCAAACATGTACACACCACTCATGCCTGCTACACTCATGGTTGGCTGGCTCTCTCCTTGCCCTTACCTGCACCACAGAGCATCTGTGAGCCGAAGCCCAGCAAGAAAACCCAAAACAGATAACATATGCAAAACATACACCAAGTATATAAACTGGCCATCAATATGCTAAACACATACGGCCTAGCCATCCCAGGCGCTTTACCAGGCCCTGGGTTCGCAGTCCACACCGTGAGGATATCCCAGGTATCCTTTTAGGGACTCGCCCTGGCAACTCACACTCCACGTGCTCAACGCTGCTCCCGGCCCCTTGTCGTACTCGGCCTTGCACTCAACGTGCCTAACGCCGTTCCTGGCTCTTTGCCGTTCCCGGCCCCTGCCGACCTCGGCCTACACCATTCCCGACTCTTGCCAATCATTCACATATTTTCATTCATAGCATAATAAACAAGTACAGAATACTAACAAATACAATCAAAGGGCTACGCCCTGCAATTCAAACACATTGGGCTCAACCCTGCATACAAGCTCTATGGGAACAAGGGTTTTCTTACCTGAGTCCCGAGCTCTCCGAGCACCGATGTCCCGAGCACAGTCCTCTAACTTGAGCCTCACCGAAACCCTAGTCACAACACATTAACAATATCCATCCATTAAATTCTAATTCATTAAATAACTTTGAGCCATATCTCTAACCTCCGGGACCTTGAATTCTATCAATCCGGGTGATAAAATCCATCCCGAGCCTTAACCTTTGAGCTCCCAAACCTAAACACCCTTAAAAACACAAACTGGCACTAAGAGTCGCGGCCCTACCCTTAAGTGTCGTTGCTAGCCTCGAAACAGAGGCTAGCACCCCACTGATACCGACACGAGCCGCGGCGCGCATCACCAAGCGCCGTGGCGCGCATGAAGCTTCTCGGCCTCCCATGGCTGCGTGCGCACATGGACCGCGACATGCCCATCCTAGGGCCGCGGCCCTCGCCTCCAAACCCAGATTTCTTCACCCTTTTTCCTGCATTTCCTTCAAACCAATCCTCCCTAAAACTAAGCTAACAGTCCCAGTTTATCACCATAATAATTTCTAACACAGAATCAGCTTCAAAACCCAACAGAGTCTAGCTCCAAATTCAACCAAAACATCAAGAACAAAGTACAACCTCAGCCAGCATGGAAACTCAGATATTCAACCTTAAACTAGCTATTAAATTGATACAATTCAACATGACAGGAACTTACCTTTGTTGGATAATACATCTGAGCCAATCCCCTAGATTCCAAGCTACAATTCTCCAATTTTTCCCAACTTGAAACTCTGAATTCCCTGGCTTTTCCTCAAGATTTTCCCCTTAGTACAGCTTGGAGAGTAAAGAGAGAGTATGGTAGAGTCTAAGGTCGGTTTCTCCAAGTTTCCCAACAGTTCCTTTATTTTGTTTTATTTAACTTAATCTATGTGGTTACCTCAAGGCTCGGGGTACCAAAACGTCCCCGAGGGAAAAATGGTAAATTTCCCCAATATTCCCTCCTAGACATTCTATCCTCAAATATATCTCCAAATATTTATTTTCACAACCCGATAACCCCATAACACATCTAGTACCCAAATTACCCCTCGACTCGCCCCGAGTCTGAATCTCAACCCTGTTGTGACTTTCTGGCTAACCGCTCCCCAGGACTGTCTCGGATTATGCTACACAGACATATCACATATATATATCATTTATCACATTTATACCCCTAATATCCAGACGGGCCCCACACATTTAACTTAACTAAACATGCATCATTATCATATATTCACATAAATCCACATATTAACATATTAAATCATTTATTGCCCTCTCGGCACACTAATCAAGGCCCTAAGCCCTATTAGCAAATTTGGGTCGTTACAGAGTATTCTCTAATACCTTTGAGCATGATTACAAATGAAATTCCCCAGGCTATTTATAGACTTGGTTAGTAGAATATCTTCCCCTTATTTTGGGATGTTACATTCAATCATTCAAATTAGGAAGTAAATGAGAATAAATATATTAATTACATAATATCCCATGATAATTGGGATTTAATATCGGATAGCAACAAATCCCTAAGGAATAGGGATTTCCTAACAGTTGTCGCGGGGAAAATGCATTTTTGAGTTCGGTCGTAAGGTTGACGCGATTTTGAGTCTGATCCAGACTTTGAGCTCATCATTCCAGTCAACCTCCTCCTCATCTAGTTATTTCAACGACTTCATTCTTCAAAGAAGATTAGTGCTTTCGAGCCAGCAACTTAAGCTCGAACAATATAACTCATGCTCGGGTGTTAATAATTGAATAAGCCTGGAATCATATCAAACTATACAAGTGTACAACCAAAACTTGTCATTTTTGAGCTTACTCTTTTCAAGCCTACATTTCGAGGCTTATTTATTCATTCTCAAATTTTCAGTGTAACTGAAATAATTAGATCATTGCCAGCTGGAAAGGGAGAAGTTCGCTATGCGGTTGTTGGCATCATCTACTTTATTAAATGCGTTGAGGTTGAGCCCCTGGAGACAATAACCTCGAATAGTCTTACATTTTGTCGTGAATAACAACATATGTCGTTTTGGACTCGTGAAAAAGAATGTGTCTGACAACGGGACTCAAATTGACTGCGACCTATTCACAACCTTTTGAGAGAAATATGGCTTAATGAAGAGTTTCTCCTAAGTAGCGTACCCTCAAGCTAATGGCCAGGTCGAGGCAGTAAACAAAACATTGAAGGCGAGCTTAAAGAAGCGACTAGAAGATGCTAAAGGGCTATGGCCAGACCAGCTCCCGCAAGTGCTCTGGGCCTACAGGACCTAACATTGCACATCTACTGGGCACACATCCTTCTCTCTGACCTATGGAAGACAGGCTATGCTCCCAGTGGAGGCTCTGGTGACGTTACTTAGGCAAAGAACCTACAACCAGGATTAGAATCATGATATGTTTAAAGCATCACTGGATTTCATCGAAGAGCAGTGAGAGGAGACTCAACTACAGATCGTCCATTACCAGCAAAGGGTTACTCGCTATTTTAACTCAAAATTTGTAGGACAAAGACTTGAACTAGGTGACTTAGTGCTCCGATGGGTATTTTTGGTGAATAAAGATCCTAAAGATGGTGTATTGGGACCGAACTGGGACGGACCCTACCAAATCGTATAAATCTTATGTGAAGGAACCTTCAAAATAGCTTAGTTAAGTGAAGAATTGGTCCCATGGACCTTGAACACTCTACATCTCAAATAATAGTATCAATAATAGGATGATTTTGTTAGTTTTTATTGTTTTTAGTATTTTTTGCACGTTAGGCTGATTTATAAAATTCATTCTATTTTAATAACACAGGATTGCTACGTAATTCAAACATGGAATCAATATTTTATCTTATTCTTGTGATGTATCGTGAGCTCATTTTGTAAAATCGATCTAGAATATTCATAACTTGTGATCACTTTGGGGGGGGGGGGGGCATATAACCCTCGAATAGTCTTTGAAGTATTCAACAAATTTAGATAAATTTTGAGCAACTTAGAATTCATAAAATTTATTATTTTACGACTTTTTAAAGTTTGAATTTTCAAAGAAATTATGAATATGAACTATGTTAAGAAAATTCAAAGTATAACAAAACCTAGAAATCAACTAGGAAAACTCCTTGATATAAACAAGTCCGAGGTATATCATCCAGAATTAACTGGTCGAGCCATCAGGTATTTATCTCGATCTAAAGGTAACCCCTATGACTACATATGTATAAGGACAAAAAAAAGGTTCATAAAATGGCATGCAAGTATATAAATAACTCCAGGAAAAATAACCTCAAACTAAGTCTGAAGGCGATTATTTCAGCTTTTGAAAGCTTAATTACAAAGGGTTCAAAAGAACCCAAAATATAACATAAAAATAAAAAAGGATGAGGATGCCCTAAACATCACGGAGATTTGGAAACATGCCACCTCATCATCACCCCCTTCAGCAGCACTAGAAGCCTCCACAGTCTCAGAGGGCTCTTGCAAGAATCAACTTTGGAACTTGGCGAGGTAACGCCCCCAAAGCTCCACGTCTAGAAATGAGAAGTCTCCTTCCTGGCTGTATGCCCAACACCAATACAACATCTCTTCTAGGGAGTTCGTTGCCTCGGCAAAATCCTGCTACGCCTTCTCGACATCCTGCTTAGTTTTTTGTTCAACCCTGGACAGCCTCACTGCGACCTCGGACAACTTCTTTTTGATTGTGTTGACTTCCTCAAGTTTCTTGTTGAGGTTGTCGACCTCGACCTACAGTTTTTCTTGACGCTCGCTCACCTAGATGACCTTTCCCTTGGCTATTCGCTCGTTTTTTTTCGATGCTGCCACAATGGCCATGACAATATCTCTTTGAGCTCTGATCTGGGTGATGCCGTGGATTTGAGCTAAATAAGACTGTAAAAGAAAAATACATAGCGGGATTAGCTCGCAAAAAGAAAATAAAGGGATATAGCAAGAAAGGGGATAACTTACACTCAGATTCATTCCCAACGCCCTCAGGTCCTTAACGCTTACCTGGTTGGTGTGCCCACCATATGATTTGCCATGTCGTGGAGGGATCCACAAAGTCCTTCTGAGATCCATGAAACCTCAACCGGCATGACTGGGAGCTGCGTGACTGAGAGATTCATGTACGGGAGCTGCACAGATGGGTCTCGCCCAGAATAACTTAAGGAATTAGAGCAGGTTCACAAGGAGGAGGTGGAGGAGCTTCGCGAAGGGTAACTGCAGTTGCCTAAGTTTGCAGTTGCTTTGGTTGTTGTTCTTTTTGGGTGGAGCTGATGCCTTTATCTTTGGCAGGGGATTCAATGGCAGCTCCAGATTTGGATGTGGTCCTTTTTGATAATCTCTGCTTCTTGACGACAGGTCTAGCTCCAGCCCCACCAACATTGAAGGCGCTCTTCAGCTCCATATCTTTGTCTACAAAAGGGCGAGCAGAAGAGTCAGATCCAAGAAATGATTAGTCAGAATAACATAAAGTAAAGAATAGAACTAGAACCCTACCCTCCGAGCTTGAGGAGGAAAGTACAATGATTGGCTCTGGATTATGAACCGGGCTTAATAAAACCTCTAACTCTTGGACTATCGGAGGAGGGGGAGATTCTAGTATTATTACATTGTGGGACCTACAGGGTTCAGGCTCTTAATCTGGAATAGACTCATGCTCGGCCTGCCTAATACCCGAGGTAAAAACACCATGATACAGGGAAGGCCATGACAAAAGGTTTGTACCATATTCTTTCAAAAATAGTGGACCTAAAGTGTAAGGTATAGTCTACCAGTATGGTACATTTGGGGTAGCTATGATCATGGCGTATGACCAATTGGTCAACACACTGAAGAAGGGTCACATTCAGTCTCATTTCTCAACCTGTCTCGGGTTTAATCAAGCTAGCTTAAAATTGGCAGCTACTCGGTTCATTTCTCTATATGGATTACCTTAGCTGAAGGTGCCGACTGCTGCCGCTGATTTAGCTCGACCTTGGCCAAGATCTTATCTATCCTCGAGAACCCTTCTTTTGCGCACCAACTACACGGCCTCCTCTTCCTCATCAACCTCCTCAGCGACTAGGAGGAGCTCCTGGGAGGAGGGAGCTCAAGGAGGGGGCCTCGGGCCCTAATTTCCACTGTCTGATCCTTGCAGATCAGCTTGCAGCCCACCATAGTGGCATCATTCACCACCATCCGGAACTCTTTGTCCCTGGCAGGAACACGGGCCAGAGTCCCATATTAACCTCTGAATGTCTCTGACCACTCTGTTCCCTTATATATAGCTACATAAGAAAATAACTCCATCAGAATATGTTTAAACTTGGTTAAGAAAGAACTCAAGCACAAAGTTCAAGGAGTTGAGAAACTTATGAGGACAGTTGAAATATTGATGGTTGTAGTTCTTGAACCCGTTTGACATAAAGAATTGATCATTGTAGTCATTCGTGTGGCTGGGGAAGTCAATGATGGAGGCTGTGCTGGGAAATCTGGTGAGGAAGTAGAAGCCATCACCTCAGCCCTTTGACTCTGGATTGGCCTTGAGGCAAAAGAAATACATAATACCGGCAGGGGTGGGGACGTTGTTGCATAAATTATGTACTACGCAAGTGCACGTAATCGTAAACAAGTAATAAAATGATAAATAGAGTATTGTTTTATGATGATTGAATATTAATTACCAATAAATTAATTTCTTAGTTCTATTTGGTTACTAAATATTGGATTTCAAGAATATAAAGAAAAGGAACAAAATAAGTAAATTAACAATTGAAAATTAAAAAAACAAATAACGAATAATTCCATGGATGAAAAATCAAGGTTTTTAATCTCATCATTTATCCACTCTATTATATCATCAATACAATTTTTTATTATTCTTCCTCTCCTTGTGATAGCAGTTTTACTAAAGCAATCTGTATTCTTATTAGGATATATAAATCTCAACATATATGCAAACTTTCTACATCTTTGTGATAAGTTTCAACATACAGGAGGCATTAAACATAGAAACCTAAGAACTACAAAAGCCATACAGGTTCTCTCGTCCAGTATCGAAATTTGTGTCTAAACAACAATAGCATATTTAACTCTCACTTTTCAGATTTTGAATTAAAATCATATAAATCATGCAAATGGTGATCAAGCATTCACAAGCATTAAACACAAATTGAATAGATCACAAGTATGAAGAAGAAATCATAAAACTTGAATTGAATAATAATAGAATATCAAAAGACAACAATAAAACCCTAGAGAAGAAAATTAGTTCATGGAAAAGAATAGAAAAATAAGTACGAGAAGAAAGAGAGGAAATAGAGAGAGGTCAAGAAGAAATAGAGAGACCTCAAATAGTCTAAAGCATTCTTTTTATAGTGATAAGTGTTGATACCATTTTTCAAAATTTGGGTGTAACAATAAGGTTGTGAAAAGAGTTTTCTAGATGTTTCCGTTTGTTACTTGATAATGCTTCAAAATATATTTATTTGAATTTCAAATTCCGTAACTTTAGCTTGCGTAATCTTGTAGGTCGAATATCCTTATGTAAACGTCCGAATTTTACTTTTTATGTGAAATAAGCTTTCGTAGGTCTTTGAATATTCTTTCCAACACCACCAAGAACATGTAAATCGGATAAGTGAGTCGGGAGATATAATCAAAATACCGAAACTATCTCATATTCAAAATATCTCAGATTTTTCCAACAATTTAAGTTTGAATTCTCTTTTATCTTCTTCAATCAATTCAAATAAATATTTTCTATTGTTTTTTCTCTTGATTGAAGAGAATATTTCAAATAAATTTTGAAATATTTCTCAAATATCCATTTAACAAATTACAACCTGAAAAATACAACAACTACACATAAAAAAAAACTAAAAATATAAAATAATAATAATAAAACTAAAAAAGCTAAGACTAAAAAGTATTAAAAATCTATTCTATAAAATTCCCCAAACTAATCATTTACTCACCCTGGAGTAAAGAACACAAAAGAAAAAAAAAACCAAACTAAAAACCTAAAACAACCAACACAAATGAATCAAGCCAACAACAACAATTTAAGCCTCAAAATATTATGAATAACATGCTGATATAATCTTCAGGAAAATAAACCAATAATCTAGAATTTCAATCAAAATATTTTTCCAATTCACTTAAGTCAAAACAAAAATAAAAGCTCTCATATTCATGATTAATAAATAAAATGCATTTGAATCAATACATGCTCACCAAATTATTTTATTACAATCAATAATCAATCATTATCCCATAAGCTTGATATTCTTACAAATCTCCACTAATGTAGACAACACATGATCAAAAATTAATAGGACTTTCATGGCTTATTATTGAACGACTTCGACAAAGGTTGATGAATAAGTCATTTACGCTCAAATATACCATAAACATACAAACCAAACAAACCAATCTTATGACAAACTTACAAACCCAAAACAATCCCAAATTTCTCAATCTTTCTTGCTTTGACAGATAATTAATAAACCTAAATTTTTTCTTCCTTTTTTTTTCTAATGATACTACACTCCCCCAAACTTATTTCTTCATATTTTCAATTGGAGTGTAGTTCATTTTCAATATTTTTTCTTTCTTTATCTCTCAATTTTTCTTCTTCTAATGACACAAATTTCAAAATCTAAACCCAATCACAAATCATTCCCCAATCGCTTTTCACATGCTCATAGTATAAATCAAAGGGAAGAAAAAATAATAAAGTTTCATATAGGCATAAAATAAGTGTCAAATAACAAAAAGATTTACATTAACCTCAAAAATGGGTGTTATCCAAAAAAACAAGTATGGATGACATGGCGAACATTTTGTACACGTGGCTAACATTTGGCAGAATTCGTGTTCGACTATCGACCAGGAGTACATCTAGTGTCACGATGTTAGATCCCTTCATACGGCCAGCCTGGTCGTACGAATGATATACGCGGAAAAGATCTTATGCAGTTATGATAGTATCCGAAATTATCTCCCATGATTTCCTGAGTATCCGACTATTTAGGAAATCATATCTGTAACAAATTAATGTAAATCCTCCTTGAGCCTATAAATAAAGCATGAGGGCTCAAGGGAAAGGGATCTTCTTCTTCTTTCTTGCTTTCAGATCACTAGAAATTAGAGTTATCTAATTAGATACATTGTATTATTCCTGAGAGGTGGTTGAAACTCATTGAACCCTAGTTCTTTGATCACTCCTCTGAGTCTTATATCAATAACAATTCAAGTGGACGTAGGTTATTACCAGATTCTGGGGTTGAACCACTATAAACCCTTGTGTTCTTTATCATTTCGTCATCACATTCTTTCCAACGTGTTTGTCCACATCAAGCATATTTGACTCCGTGTCAGTTGGCCAAATTCAGGGTCAACATTCTGGTACTTTCATTGAGAGCTTGATATAGCATTGTTGAGAAGATCAATGGCGAAAACTATCAGGAAAACTGGATAGGCGGCCGGCGCTACACCATCTAATCCGCCTCCTCCTCCTCCTCCAAACGTGGCTGAAGATGAGCCAAATTTGGAATTTGATGAGGAAGAAATGGACAACGCGACACTGAAGAGTACCGTAGGGGCATTACATGAGGAGCTGGCTAATCTGAGGGCCAGCCAGGAAAGTGCTGCCGAAATCATGGCGCGGCAGCAACAGGAAATTGAGCGGCAGCGCCTGGAGCCGAGTGAAAGGCAAGCGGAGATGGACCGTCGCCAGAGGGAGGCCATGTTAGGAAAAATAATATTGCCTCAATGGAAATGGTAAGATAATATTACAACTCTATGCAAAATATTACAATGGACAAGATTGATTAAATAAAGTGTTACAACTCTATAACTGAAAATACAAATAAAACAAAGGAAATGAAGAAGATGATGAAGAAGAAGAGAATAGTAAAGTACAACTCAAAACAAAAGTTACAAATAAAATAAAGTGTTTGGACCAAATGAAGAGATTACAACTCTTAAACAAAATATACAAGTAAATAAAACAAGAGAATAAGAAGAAGAACAATAGAATAAAAGGAAGAACATAAACCACAAACAAACTCTCACTTACACAACCTAAGTGAAGAGGATTGGGGATCACCAACTTGAACAAGGTTTAAAACCTTTGTCCAAAAGCTTATTTCCCCCTAACTCAAGCACTAAGGGATCTCTCTCAGATTTTGGAAATGCTTTCTGGAATAATCAAGCCTCACGGTGTTTCTAGCCAAGTGCTCTAGTGGATAGAAATGGTGTGTCTTACAAGTGAGCATTAGGCTCCTATTTATAGAGTTTAGAGACACCCTTTGAATTTCAAATTCCACCAACCCCATGGCTGTTACCAATGATTAATTGGGTGTTTTATGGAATTAAAATAGAGAATTGGGAGTTACTAAGCTGTTGGAATCGTTCAAAGTTGGATAAAAACTGAAATTATAGAAGCTGTCAGGCATTAGGGCCGCGGCGCTAGTTCCAGGCGCCGCGGCCCTCAGTCAATTTCAGCAACACATTTTTCAGTTTTTTTCAAAACGTTCCAATTTATTCCCACTTGATTTTGTAACTTCCATACACAATATGGGAGTTAAAATCACATCTCTATCAGCCATTTCTCATATGGCTTTAAGAAATTCATCTCAATATTGTGTAACAACAAATCTACACAATAATGGGTGATATTTAGGAGTTACAAATTTGTGATGAATTTGTAACACCAAATATGTTACATGTTTGGATATTTCACATATATCCAAATAATGTAACTTTCTATTATATGTTACAATATGTGACACTCTATGTCACATTTATTTAATCTAAAACATTATATTATAAAATAATATAATATTAGATTATATTATAAAATAATATAACATTCCCCCACTAGATTAAATAGTCATCTATTGTAACACTTATTTAATCAATCATTATATTTAAAAATATAACATATCCCCCACTTGATTAAATAAGAACTCTCTCTTATAGGAGTCATTACATTGATGCATAAAGTAAAGTGTTTTTCAACTTGAACTTTACTATAGTGTAATTATCACAAAATTTGTCAAAAATTTGGTTGCACTAGGCATTGAACCATCTTTTCATGATGACAAATCGGTGATAATACACACACCTTTGCGATGTTCACTTGAGACCTCTATGTCTCGCTTTGCACCGTTAATGGCCATGTGCACTTTCCATTCATGGACGTTCTTGAGAATACTCCCAATTCTCATGAGAGGCGGCACCACCCCTAGGTCCATATAGGTAGAATTCTTACAGTATTTTGTTACCAAAAATACTTGTCTTTACAAGACTGAATTCTATTAAAAAACCTTCCGGTTTTAACCCTCCACTTGGTAACACACAAGTACTCAATATCTCAGATGGGACTTGTTTTGAGTACAACTAATATTCACTTGATTGACTTGTTATTACCTATTGAACCTAACACTAGTTGAATAACTAGTGTTAAGATAGGTTGCCATCAATCGTGAATCTCTTTAGGGAGTTTAAGTCCCATCCCTCGAGATGATGCAGCCACTAAATCCCTCGTTAGTGGCTTAGTGAAAGGATCCGCCAGATTTTCACTTGTTCTCACATAGGATATTGAGATGACTCCTCTTTGAATCAATTCTCTTACATATCCATGTCTTAGACTAATATGTCTAGACTTCCCATTATACACTCCGCTGTATGCTCTAGCCAATGTTGCTTGGCTATCACAATGTATCGATATAGTAGATAGATTATCTTTGATTAGGGGAATCTCTATCAACAGATCCCTTAACCATTCGGCCTCTTTGCTAGTAGCAGCTAGAGCTATGAACTCCGCGTCCATAGTGGAATGAGATATACAGGTTTGTTTCTTGGAACCCCAAGAAATTGCACCTCCACCAAGTGTAAATACCCAACCAGTTGTGGACAAGTTGTCCCCAATATTGGATATCCAACTTGCATCTGTATATCCTTCTAATATCGAAGGAAATTTGGAGTAGTGAAGGCTTAGTCCTTTGGTTTTCTTGAGATAACCAAGGACTCTTCCAATTGCCTTCCAGTGATCCACACTTGGATTACTTGTAAACCTACTAAGTTTACTTACCGCAAATGCTATATCAGGTCTAGTACACTGGGCAGCGTACATTAGACTCCCTATAGCACTAGCGTACTCCAATTGAGCCACCGCTCTTCCTTCATTCTTCTCTAGTTTTACACTATGATCGAATGGAGTATTGGCATCTTTAACCTTTAGATGGTTAAATTTGTTCAATACTTTCTCAACGTAGTGGGCTTGCCCTAGCGCAAAACCCCCACTATGTTTCTTTACTTTGATACCGAGTATGGTATCAACTTCTCCAAGATCTTTCATCATGAAGGTTGATGATAGAAACCTCTTCGTTTCTACAATCCCTTTCATGCTATTACTTAGAATAAGCATGTCATCCACATATAAGCAAACAATGATCACATATCCCTTACAAGTTTTGGAATACAAACACTTGTCTCCATTGTTATGTCTAAACCCATTAGACATGATGGCTTGATCAAATTTCTCATGCCATTGCTTAGGAGCTTGTTTCAATCCATATAAGGATTTTACAAGTCTACAAACTTTATGTTCATATTTTGGTAGGACAAACCCTTCGGGTTGTTCTATATAGACCTCCTCATTGAGGTCACCATTAAGGAATGTCGTTTTGACATCCATTTGATGAACATACAAGTTGTGTATAGAAGCTAAAGCGAACAAAATTCTTATAGAAGTTGTTCTTGCAACAGGCGCATAGGTATCGAAATAATCGATACCCTCTTTTTGCCTAAACCCTTTAGCTACTAATCTAGCTTTAAAGGTTTGGATAGTGCCATCAGTGTGATATTTTCTCCTAAATACCCACTTACACCCAATTGGCTTAGACCCCGGTGGGAGGTCTACCAATTCCCAAGTGTTATTGGAAAGAATGGAATCCATCTCATCATTGATGGCTTCTTTCCAAAATGCACTATCTCTCGAATGCATAGCTTCTCTATAAGTCTTAGGATCATCCTCAACGTGAAGTACCATAGGAATTTTCCTAATGACTTCCTCTCTATTTCCTTCTACCATGTAGAATGAAATTCGTTGAGAATCTATCTTATCCACTACTAGACTTTTATGATTTTTAAGCCTTTGACTTCTTCTAGGTTCAAAGGGTTGCTTTACATCCTTTTGAGAATTCTCCTCTTGAGAATCAACTTTGGATGTAGAAGCTTGAGAATTATTCTCATATAACAAATTCTCCTTTAGAGATGTTGAAGCTTGAGAATTGTTGTCACATAACATATTCTCAAAGAATTCAACTTCTCTAGATTCAATCACAATATTAGACTCTAAGTCTAATAGCCTATAAGCTTTACTATTGTTGGCATAACCAACAAAAGCACACTTTATGGCTCTTGAGCCTAACTTTGTTCTATTAGGTTCGATTTTCTTGCAATATGCAAGACACCCCCACACTTTGAAGTACCCTATGTTGGGTTTTCTTCCTTTTCATAACTCATATGGAGATATCTCATTTTTCTTCATCGGTATTCGATTAAGAATGTGACAAGCGGTTAAAAGCGCTTCACCCCATAAGTTGAGGTTTAACTTAGAAAACACCAACATAGAATTTATCATCTCTAGATAAGTCCTATTTTTCCTTTCGGCAACACCATTGTGTTGTGGTGTATAAGGTGCAGTGCACTCATGAATTATACCATTTTCTTCACAAAATGTATTGAATTCATTAGAGAAGTACTCTCCTCCTCTATCACTTCTTAGCACCTTAATCTTTTTATTTAGTTGACTAAATATTCTCAAAGTCACTTAACCAACTTTTGTGCATTTTCTAAGAGTCTCTTTGAGATTCTTTTGAAAACATCATATTGGCATCCATTGATTTTCTCGTCAAAATCAATTTGAAGATGTCAATTTTAAACACTTAAATCAAAGAAAATAAACCCTCAATGATTTATTTAAACACTTTGATTTCTAATGCTTTGGTTTAACATTATCTCCTCATTGAGATTAATTTAAAACATATCACCATCTTTAACAAGAATGAATAAAATTCTCTTCAACCTTATTCATTATTGGTATAAAGATTCAAATTTGCTTCTCCAATTTTGTAATGTCACCTCATTGAGACATTGAATATTTGAGAATTATTGTCACTAAATAATTCTCAAATATTTTCTCTTTTGACCACACTTTAGACTCCAAGCCTATAGGTCAATATGTCATTCCATAATTTGGATCCACCTTGATCAATTTTTCTTGCAATAGCAAGATACTTATCAAAAGATGTAACCTTTTTAGGTTCATCTTTTCTTATCTCATAAGTTGAGATGGTCAACACTTAAATGAGAAATTTTAATTTCTCAAATAATTCTCTTTATTTACCAAATAAATGGTAACTCATCACATTGCAATATAGGATAAAACATATTTATATTATTATCACCTTAATAATTATATTATATGGCACACCATAATAATCATGATAATTCTCATGTATATATCAATATATTTTTATATATTAACATAATTATGTCTCAAAGAAATTTCACATAATTTATCAACATATATCCATCATTTAGCATGCATTTTGAATCTCATAATTATATTGTAAGTATATCACAAATATCATACAATAATTCACATATCTATTGATTCACAAAATCAATATATAGGCATGTAAAAAACAACCTAATTATCATGCTTTATAAATTCTCAAAACATAATTTTCATGTCAAATGTATGTACTACTATCTTACTTATAGCATACACATAAGATTAATAATCACTAGATTATGTAGAGCTTCTCAAAAGTTCACTTCTAAGGATTTAACTTTCACAAAAAGATGTGTAACCTATGTTACAATGTATCTCATATTATATTAACATGTTAACATTTACACAATTTATTCATATATCAACATTTGGAAAACATGCTAATACATGAAATAAAATTTCATCACTATTATATAAAATTTACACTTACCTTGTCTTACCACCTAGTAAAATTGGATCCATCAAACCTATCCAATCTCACTAGGTCTTGGTTCATGATTTTGATTGTCTCCCCTTCCATTGAAACAAAAAGGGATAAGCTTTTGAATGTTAGGAAAAATAATATTGCCTCAATGGAAATGGTAAGATAATATTACAACTCTATGCAAAATATTACAATAGACAAGATTGATTAAATAAAGTGTTACAACTCTATAACTGAAAATACAAATAAAACAAAGGAAATGAAGAAGATGATGAAGAAGAAGAGAATAGTAAAGTACAACTCAAAACAAAAGTTACAAATAAAATAAAGTGTTTGGACCAAATGAAGAGATTACAACTCTTAAACAAAATATACAAGTAAATAAAACAAGAGAATAAGAAGAAGAACAATAGAATAAAAGGAAGAACATAAACCACAAACAAACTCTTACTTACACAACCTAAGTGAAGAGGATTGGGGATCACCAACTTGAACAAGGTTTAAAACCTTTGTCCAAAAGCTTATTTCCCCCTAACTCAAGCACTAAGGGATCTCTCTCAGATTTTGGAAATGCTTTCTGGAATAATCAAGCCTCACGGTGTTTCTAGCCAAGTGCTCTAGTGGATAGAAATGGTGTGTCTTACAAGTGAGCATTAGGCTCCTACTTATAGAGTTTAGAGACACCCTTTGAATTTCAAATTCCACCAACCCCATGGCTGTTACCAATGATTAATTGGGTGTTTTATGGAATTAAAATAGAGAATTGGGAGTTACTAAGCTGTTGGAATCGTTCAAAGTTGGATAAAAACTGAAATTATAGAAGCTGCCAGGCATTAGGGCCGCGGCGCTAGTTCCAGGCGCCGCGGCCCTCAGTCAATTTCAGCAACACATTTTTCAGTTTTTTTCAAAACGTTCCAATTTATTCCCACTTGATTTTGTAACTTCCATACACAATATGGGAGTTAAAATCACATCTCTATCAGCCATTTCTCATATGGCTTTAAGAAATTCATCTCAATATTGTGTAACAACAAATCTACACAATAATGGGTGATATTTAGGAGTTACAAATTTGTGATGAATTTGTAACACCAAATATGTTACATGTTTGGATATTTCACATATATCCAAATAATGTAACTCTCTATTATATGTTACAATATGTGATACTCTATGTCACATTTATTTAATCTAAAACATTATATTATAAAATAATATAATATTACATTATATTATAAAATAATATAACAGGCCATGGCAGCCCTCGAGGTAGCCTTACAATTGGTTAGGAATTAGGCTGCACCTGCCTCGCAGCCTGATCAACCCGCGGATGGGCCACCCCATAGGGGTCCCAATCCTAGCCCGCCTATCCAACCCTCGAGCCCACAAAGGCCCGAGCAGCCACCGGCAACTCAGGACGATGTCCCGCTAGGAGACCCTGAAGCACAGCCTCCATCCCAAACTGGTCACGGCAATCCCCCACAGCAGAGGCATAATAGGACCGGGCAGCAGCCTCGCAGTCCTAGACACCATAGGGGGGACGAGCCTAATCTTCCGAGCAGAGGACAACATCCTCCTGGCAACAGGAGGAACTCAGAGTTAGGCTCTGTGGTCCGAGACCCCCCATGGCATGAAAATGCACGGGGACCTAACGACCAATGCAGACCACCCTCTAATGAACGGGAGGTTCCAGCCCGGGAAGGCAATCGAGGGAACAGTCGATCCCACCATAGCCAATCAAGATTCAAAGATGGCCATGGTTATAATGAGGCCGATTCAGGCAGAGGGAATGCCGATCGGAGAAATGAGAAAGAGGTGGAGGCAGGAGCCAGCTACCTCAGGATGACCAACCCGACAGACGGGACGCTGGGGCGCAGCCCAGACAAAATAACGTCTTCAACCAGCTCGGAGCTAGCGAGCAGCGGAGAAGAGATGAGGACTTGAGAGATGTACTCAACGATCGTTGCGAACGGCACGGCGAGTACGTCCCCCTAGCATCAGAGGCCACAGCGATTCCTAGCGATGTGCATGCCCAGATGGATGCCCTCAACCAGGCAGTGCAACAGCTGGTCGGGGGAAGAACATCTTACATCGACCACGACAGGAGGAAAGGCACTCCTTTCGTCCAAAGGACTAGCAAGTTTAAAATGCCTACGCTTCCGAAATTTGATGGGTATGGCGACCCGGTATCTCACGTCAACAAGTTCGAGATACAAATGGACATTCAGAAAGTGTCCGAGGACGCTCGGTGCAGGATCTTCCCTGCAACACTTTCTGATGCCGCACAGGAGTGGTTTTTTAAATTCCCTCTTGCAAGTATAGTTTTCTGGGAAATGTTCGTAAAGGAGTTTTACGGACAGTTCTACGCGGGTCGTGTGCACCCGACTGAGGCAAAGCAGCTGGTTAAAATACGCTAGCAAGATAGAGAACCACTGAAAGACTACGTCTAGCGCTTCATGCGAGCAGCCACTGGAGCAAAGACAGTGGGAGACGAAGGCAAAATGATGGCCATAACCACAGGGGTTAAGCGCCGCACGACTCTCTGGGAAAGCCTCAGAAAACATGGGGTTAGAACTACCCAGGAATTCTTAGATCGAGCTGATTGCTACATCAAGCTCGAAGACGCCATCGCCAACGAAGGAAAGCCCCCAGGCAAGGACAAGGGGATTGTCGAGCCCGCCAAAGCCGCCAATGGGTCCAAGCCCAACGACAACAGCAAAGGAAACGGGAATGGCAACGGTAATAGCAAGAATGGGGGGAAACGGCCACACAACGATCCTTCCACCTCCGACAAGGGCAACCGTTATGAACCCCGGTTCACTAACTATACTGCCCTAGTTGAGTCTCAAGGAGAAGTTTATCAGGCCACGAATTCCAGCGTGCCTTATAAGAAGCCTGCCCCCATTCGAAAGGATATTTTGAGAAGAGACACCACCAAGTTCTGTCGTTATCATAACGACTACGGACATGATACCAACGAATGCAACCAGCTGAAGGATGAGATCGAGTTCCTTATTAGACAAGGACACTTGAGAAGATATATACGGGCCTCGGGAAATTCCCAACGACAAGCTCCAGGTGTCAATGAGCAAGCACCCACGCGCCAATGCTCGCCACCTTTGCAGTCTGGCCCCATAACTGGCACATTGTTAACCATCTATGGAGGCCCGCACCTCACGGGAAACAATGGAAAGACCAGAGAACGATATGCTCGGACTCTACGCCATGACCAGGACATCGAGATGATGATTTTGGATGACCGCGTGCCAAAAAAGGCTCGATCAGAAGAGGGCGAAATAACCTTCTCTGATAGCGATGCCCAACATGTCCGGTTCCCACATTCCGATCCGCTGGTCGTGGATATCCAAATGGCCAACATGATGGTGAAGAGAGTGCTGGTGGATACAGGAAGTTCGGTGAACATCCTGTATAAGTCTTCACTGGAACGCATGAAGTTGTCCGTTAAGGACCTGGAGCCCTGCAACCAAACAATATACGGCTTCTCTGGTGAGGGACTCGCCCCTGCGGGGTCAATTAGACTACCAGTGACGGCAGGTACAGCGCCTGCTACCAGGACATTACTCGCTAATTTTATAGTAGTCGATTGTCCCTCAGCATACAATGCCGTCATTGGGAGGCCTATACTGGTTAATCTATGGGCCGTCACCTCTATGTGGCACTTAGCCATGAAATTCCCGACAGACGCAGGGGTAGGACGTGTGTTGGGAAACTAGAGGGAGGCTAGGAAGTGCTACAATGCCTCAGTCACGAAGGCAAAGAAGGGAACGTCAAAGAGCACTCCCCCAGATAGGTTGCAGATGGCAATTGATACACAAGCCCAATCCAGTGATGAAGTCACCAAATAGGGTGTTGCCCAAAGTGAGGATAGAGATTTAGATCCTCGCTTTGGGGATTTTGAAGAAAACGTTGGACCCGTCGAGGACCTGGAAGAGGTCCAACTTGATGAGAAAGACCCGACTAAAGTCGTGAAGGTCGAAAAAAACTTAGAACCAACCACGAAGCATACACTGGTGGAGTTTTTGCAGAAGAACCAGGAAGTTTTTGCCTGGTCACACAAAGACATGGCTGGGATAGATCCAACAGTCATAAGCCATCTCCTGAACATAGACAAGAGTTTTCTACCCGTGCAACAGAAAAGAAGGCTACTCGATAAGGATCGGTCGAGAGCCTTAAAGGAAGAAGTTGAGAGATTAAAGGAGAATGGGTTCATCAGGGTAGCGTTTTATCCATCGTGGGTCTCTAATCCTGTACTGGTTCCCAAGCCTAACGGCAAATGGCGAACCTGTGTGGATTTTACAGACCTTAATAAAGCCTCCCCGAAGGATTGCTTCCCACTCCCAAGGATCGACCAATTGTTCAATGCTACTGCAGGACACGAGTTCCTCTCCTTCATGGATGCATACTCAGGCTATAATCAGATCAGCATGCATCCCCCTGACGAGGATCACACCAGCTTTCGGACCGATACGGGATTATACTATTATAAAGTAATGCCCTTGAAACTGAAAAACGCACGTGCGACTTACCAGCGACTGGTTAACCACATGTTTAAAGAGTTGATCGGCGTAAGCATGGAGGTGTACGTGGACGACATGCTAGTAAAGTCGAAAAAGGCAGAAGGACATGTGAAGGATTTGCAAGAGTGTTTCAATGTATTGAACAAGTACCAGATGAAACTAAATCCTCTCAAATGTTCCTTTGGAGTTGGATCAGGGAAGTTTTTCGGGTTCATTGTTAATTCAAGAGGAATCGAGGCCAACCCCGACAAGATAAGAGCCCTGATTGACATGAAATCGCCAGAGAAGATCAAAGATGTACAAAGTTTAACTGGAAGAATTGCAGCCCTAAGTAGATTTATTTCCAAGTCAATGAATAAGTGTGTCCCTTTCTTCAATCTACTTAGGGGCAATAAGAAATTTGAATGGACAGGAGACTGCGAGCAAGCTTTTCAGGCCTTGAAAGCCCATATGGCACAACCTCCTATTTTATCAAAGCCTATCGAAGGAGAAAATTTGTTCATCTACCTGGCGATCACTGAAGTTGCTGCTAGTGCGGTACTAGTACGAGAGGAAGAAGGCGTACAAAAAGCAGTTTACTATGTAAGCTAAAGGCTGATCGAAGTAGAACTGAGGTATCCTCCCATTGAGAGGTTAGCATACTGTTTAATCTTGGCCTCAAGGAAGCTACGTCCTTACTTCCAAGCCCATCCTATTACAGTTTTAACTGACCAGCCCCTTCAGCAAGTCCTCCAAAAACCAGAGGCGGCTGGGCGTTTATTAAAATGGGCAGTCGAACTGGGGCAGTTCGATATTACATATTCACCACGAGCAGCAGTAAAAGGACAAGTCTTGGCTGATCTTATTGCAGAGTTCACCGAACTCCCAGACAATGAGCAGTGCAAAAAACCTAGTGCGCCTGAGCTTCAAGACGAAGCTCCTTTGTGGAAGTTATTCACAGACGGGTCGTCAAACAAATCTCACGCAGGAGCAGGACTGATCTTGATAATGCCAGAGGGGCATCGATTTCACTACGCCATGAGGTTCGACTTCGCAGCATCAAATAATGAAGCCGAATACGAAGCACCCCTCGATGGATTAAGAATGGCGAAAGACATGAGTATAGAGGTGCTGGATATTTATAGTGATTCACAGCTGGTAGTGAATCAAGTTCTATGGGAATATCAAGCACGAGACCTAAAAATGGTGGCCTACTTGAACAAAACAAAAGATCTATTGGCCCAGTTCAAGAAGTTTACCCTCCAGCGAATACCCCGGGATTAGAATTCGAACGCAGATGCCTTAGCCAAACTCGCGAGCGCGAAAGATGCTAATACTTTGAACATTGTGCCAGTAGAAAGATTGAGTGAGCCAAGCATACGAGCAATTGAAGCCAGTATGGAAATCCGAATGGAAGATACATGGATGGCGCCTTACTTGGAGTATCTGACAAATGGTGTACTACCAGCAGATAGAAACAAGGCCAGAACTCTTCAAAGGCAGGCTGCTAGGTATATACTGGTCCATAACGTTCTATACCGAAGAGGATATTCCATGCCACTGCTCATATGTATTACACCAGAGAAAGCTAAGGAACTAATGAAGGAAGTACATGAGGGCTTCTGCGGGGATCACGCTAGGGGGCAAAGCTTGGCAAAAAAGATTCTAAGGCAGGGCTATTTTTGGCCGACTATGAACGAAGATTCAATGGAGTTTGTACGAAAGTACGATAAGTGTCAAAGATTTTTGAAAATCCCACGAGCAGCACCAAACGAATTAAAACAGATGCAGAGTCCTTGTCCTTTTGCAGTATGGGGAATAGACTTGATTGGATCCCTGCCAACGGGAAAAGGTGGAGTGAAGTACGCAGTTGTAGCAGTTGACTACTTCACCAAACGGGCCGAAGCTGAACCACTCGCTACCATAACGACCAAGAAATTTCTTGACTTTGTCATCAAGAACATTGTTTGCCGATATGGTTTGCCTCGAAAAATCGTTTCAGACAACGGCACCCAATTTGACAGTGATCTATTCACCGACTTCTACGAAAGATACGGGATTATCAAAAGCTTTTCTTCAGTTGCGCATCCACAAGCGAACGGGAAGGTCGAAGCAGTGAATAAAATGCTTAAGGACACCCTGAAGAAAAGACTTGAAGACGCTAAAGGAGCATGGCAAAAACAGCTGCCTGAAGTACTCTGGTCGTATAGAACTTCTCATCGAACAGCTACAGGTCACACTCCGTTTTCCTTAGCATACGGGTATTAAGCTATGTTGCCTGTTGAATTAGATTCCCCCCTCACATTGACGCATTACATACGACCAGGGCCAGAATAGCCAACTAATGATGGAGTCCCTAGACTCAATTGAGGAGATGCGAGAAAGAGCCCAACTCCGAGTTGCTGCGTACCAGCAAAAGGTCGCCCGATATTTTAACTCAAAAATAAAAGAAAGAAAATTCAACGTCGAAGATCTAGTACTACGACGAGTTTTCTTGAACACCTGCGACCCCACTGCTGGAGTACTCTGACCAAACTGGGAAGGACCTTACCAAATTGAAGAAGTCCTTCATCCGGGCACCTACAAACTTGCACGCTTAAATGGAGATCTCGTTCCATGCTATGGGAATGGAGAACACCTGCGCGAGTATTATCAGTAAACAGTCCTTCTTAAAGGACTAGCTTGTATTAATTTTTACTTTTTACAAGTTTCGAAAAAGGATTAGCCACGTTGTATGGCTAATTGCTTATAAGTGTAAGATCTTTTCTAAGATCACTCGTAAAGACATGATTAGTCCATTTTTAATACGAGATTATAAGGGACTGTGCGCAGCCAGTCATTCTTGCCAACCTTTGTAAATTTATTTTTACAAGTATTTGTTCATTACGTGTGTTGTTTTGCTGTATTACGTGTTGAATTACATTACGAGCAGCAATGTTCGAACAGGTTGTGGTCAAGGCAAGTGACCAAGGACCTAAAGCTCCTCGGTCACTTGGGGGGCATATAAGGTACATCGATAGCAAAGCGTACCATGAGGTATGTAAACACATGAACAAAATGAGTGAAAGCATGCTACGGTACTTAGAGCATTTTTCAAAATTTATGTTTTGTTAAATCAAACCAAAGTACTATGCTAAGTTCGGTCATGCAAACAGGTATTATAATAAAAGAAACATTATAATATCAATAAGGCAATCATTTACACCGCGAGCATTATTGCTCGGATGTAAATATGTAATTAAGAAAAAAAAGCCTTTACACCGCGAGCAATACTGCTCGGATGTAATCGTTCAAGTGTAAGTAAAAAAGATTCCCTCACAGCAATAAAAATAAATTGTCTTTACAAATAGACCCGTGGGCCATAGAAGCTGAATGAAAAATAAAAAGAGAATTATTGGGGAGCAGGAGGGTCTTCTGGATTTGGAGGAGTCCTCTGATCAACCGGAGGACCAGCCTCGGCATCAGCAGCAGGGGTTTTGGCCTTGGCTCTCTCCTCTGCCTCCAACCGAGTGGCGCACTGCGCCATCAGCGTCCTTTGCAACTGCTTGGAGAGATAGTTAATGTTGGCCTCCCGGTTGTGCTTCCAGAAATCGTAGAAACAGAGAAAGGTGGCTTCCCTGTACTTCTTCAAATTTTTGGTCCCGTCCTTCTCGAGCTCCTACACTCGCCCCTCGAGCTCTCGCACCCGCTCTTCAAGCTTCTTTGCTTCATCCCTACTGGCGGTCAGATCGAGTTTGAGCTGTTTACACTCTTGGGTGTTAACTACAGAACTTTCCCTCCATTTATGCCACTCCTCGTTGGCTTTCTTCAAGGCCCCTTGACTGTCCTAAAGCTCCTGGGTGAGAGTGGCTTGGTCCTTGCAAAGTTGTTCATTCAACTTGGACAGCTCCTTATTTTCCTCGAGCAGCATTTTGTTCTCATCCTCAAGTGCTTGCTTAGCCTGAGCAAGCCGGGAGTCGAAGTTCTGTCCACAGGAAACCAACGCCCCAGCACAGCACCAGCTAGCAGTTAAAGACAACAGCCCCTAAAGACAAAAAATGAAAAAGTAAGGAAAGGAAGTCAGACATAAATGATGAAACAGCAGAAGATGACTTACGCTGACTATCTCATTCAACCCTCTGTTGATGATTTGCTCAACCTCCATTGAGGCAATTTCGTTGATGGCGGCCTGGCTGCGTCTATGCTTCGAGAGCTTGTATATCCTCTCCCTGGCCGACCCGACCACGAGGCTGGACAGGGAGCCTTCAGACAAGTTGTTCAAAGTCTCCTTGCCAGCGGCCCTAGAGGAGGGCTGGGGATTGGCAGGCGCGGGGTCGTCTGATCGGGAGGGGGTGGAGGTGGTAAGTCCTCCTTCGAAGGGGCGGCGGTAGGAGTATCTTCTGTCCGGGCCTTCTTTGAAGGGGTCTTGCCGCTTTCCCCTCGATCCCTTTTGCTGTCCTTCTTCGGGACAGAGGAGGCAGCGGTAGCTTGGTAATGATCGTAGAAGTCCTCGGAGTCCATACCTGCACCAAGGGAAACAACTCGAGCAGTGAGATTAAGTGACCATAAGGGGAACAGAGATAAAAATAAAAGGATTACAAGCAAAGTACCTGAGCTACAACTACTGGTCGTAACATTATCTACTGAACTACCTAGTTCCTGGAAGAAATCTGAGTTTAAAGAAGGGGTGTTCCTAAAGTTGCCATCCCCATCAAATAGATGAGAGGGAATTGGCAAATTATTTGAAAACGAGATTATTGTACCGTTTACATCTAACGAGTCGTCAGAAAGTTCAGCAGGCTCGGTAGCCTTTTGTTTCCCCTTGCCCACGGGGACTGAAGATTCCGCTGCTCGGTGGGGAACGGCAGGCTCCCTGATCGTAACCCCAGTTGGCCTTCTCCATGGAGGGGGTACCTGAGGTTACTGCTCAGGTTCCTGCTGAGGTTCCGCATCGACGTGGACACCACCCGTTGAGGGTACGTTAGTCGCAGGTTGGGAGCCCCAAAGGCCAGCCAGCCAGCCTAAGGTTAGTCTCATTAATTAAGTTCTTTAAACTCTTAGCAGCATTTGGCATGCTGGCTAAGAATGCTGCCCTTAACTCCATTCCTGGAGTGGGGGTCGGGCGTAACCATGGGCCTGGAACACAATAGCGAAGTATTATGACAAGAAAGAATTGAAGTACAGAAACCACTGGTAAAGGATTTTTTTTACCTCCTCGAGTGAAGGCTAAATTGTCTGCGGCGATGTCGGATGTAAGGAAGTACTCCTGATGGTACTTCCCCACGTTGGAGATGTGAGTGGTATCGGACAGAATGGTGCGCCCGGTCTCCTGGTGGCAGAAGTGGAAGAACCTCGTACCATCATGGTTGGGGTTGGACTTGAGGTCAAATAGGAAATTGACCTCATGTGGAGAAGGAGCTGGCCATTTTTTGAGCTTGTAGAGGATATAGAGTGCGGCCAGCATCCTATACCCATTCGGGGTGATCTGAAAGGGGGCTACCCCAAAGTAGTTTGCCACCCCTTGAAAGAATGAATGAAGAGGCAGGGTGGCACCTGCCTCGATGTGGTACCTCGACCAGGCGCTGTAAGCCCCTCCTGGCAGGTTGGCTCGCTGGTCAGTAGAAGGTCTGACCAGGGTCACCCCCGTCAGATTGTATTTGTTTAAGTAGTTGGCGATCATACAAAGCGTCACCGAACTTGGGGGGACGACGTGCCACTCGACCGTCGGCTGATCAGCGTGGCGAGGACGGGCACGCCTCTGGACGTCGGTCTCAGGGGTGAATTCACATCGACCACTGGTCGAGGGAGCATCAGCAGAAGGCTGACTTGGAGAGTTAGGGGTTCGTCTTTTTCGAGCTTTGGTTTTTGTTCTGGCCATTTTTTATTGGGAACTGGTGGACAATTTGGGCTAGGATGAGAAAAGAGGATTTATGGGATCAACGTAGATGGGTTCTCTTCGCCTTTGAGCAGTTGGGCCAAGAAATCGTCTTCAATAGGTCTTTCTCCTCCCCAAGGGTCTTGCATATGAACTGCAACCAGACAATGGAGGAGATAAGACACAATCCGCGAAGTAGTGTGGGAGATTGGGATAACGTTGCTCGTATCTAAATAACCAGCAGCATCCTAATCCTACGCTAAATGCGACACGAGTAGTTTGAAAAATGGATCAAAGAGGAAATAAACCGTTTTCTGAAAAAGAATTGTTTCGACTCCTAAAGGGAGGGAAAATACCCATTTTTTTCACCTAGCTTAAAGATTGAATATTTACGTCAATCTTACGCCCTAAGCCTATGATCCTTACTATCAAACTAAGTCTTAACCTATACAAAGCATAAAGACGCCCTATTACTTAGCAATGGAAGGTTTATACAAAAGAAAAAATCCTCATGAAACCCTATTCGAGAACACAGAAATCACAGAGCATAAAAACAGCGTGCATGGCATAATAGAAAGACAATGATTACCTGAGCAAAGATGGAGGTTCGGAAGAGGATGAAAAGGTTCGAGTCAGGAAGGTCCTCAGCTAGGCGATTATCTGGTTTCGAAGCTATGTAGGAAAAGTTCTTGAAGTTCTTGGCAAATACGGTAAGAAAAACCTTTTTGAGAAGAAAAAAGAGTTATTTATAGAGACCGAGGTATGGCCAAAAAGTAATAATCATTATTTTTTAATTTTCGAAACGTGGGGAAGTGTATAAGCCATCAATTTGTTTCTTGAAAACTGAAAGGGCTTGGTTAGACATAATTATGTCACGGTATTCAAAAACGCACGGGGATTCTGACAGGCATCGTGGGGATATGAATGGTTGCTTCTTTAAAGTTTCTTTATTGCTGGTCGCACTAAACAAACTTGGGGGGCAAATGTTATCCAAAAAGCAAGTATGGATGACATGGCGAACATTTTGTACACGTCGCTAACATCTGGCAGAATTCGTGTTCGACTATCGACCAGGAGTACATCTAGTGTCACGATGTTAGATCCCTTCATACGGCCAGCCTGGTCATACGAATGATATACGCGGAAAAGATCTTATGCAGTTATGATAGTATCCGAAATTATCTCCCATGATTTCCTAAGTATCCGACTATTTAGGAAATCATATCTATAACAAATTAATGTAAATCCTCCTTGAGCCTATAAATAAAGCATGAGGGCTCAAGGGAAAGGGATCTTCTTCTTCTTTCTTGCTTTCAGATCACTAGAAATTAGAGTTATCTGATTAGATACATTGTATTATTCCTGAGAGGTGGTTGAAACTCATTGAACCCTAGTTCTTTGATCACTCCTCTGAGTCTTATATCAATAACAATTCAAGTGGACGTAGGTTATTACCAGATTCTGGGGCCGAACCACTATAAACCCTTGTGTTCTTTATCATTTCGTCATCACATTCTTTCCAACGTGTTTGTCCACATCAAGCATATTTGACTCCGTGTCAGTTGGCCAAATTCAGGGTCAACAATGGGTAACTAAGGATTTAATACATCAAGGTTAGCTTGAAAGGCTTCAACGTTCCGAAGAATTTCCTAAATCATCTTCCTAAGCATGTATCATCTATGATTTTGTCTCAAAAAAAAAGCGAGCAAGTTCTAGAATAACAACATTTTCATATTTTATTATTCTTTTAAAAAATTCAGTAAGCATAAATAATATTCAATCACATAAAATTTATTGAAAATCATGATTAAGCTCTCAATTATTTAAGAAGACAACATAAAAATTGAAAGAACTATTCAATTAAGCACACTGATTTTTATATTTTCATTCCCCCATTCAATTTATACAACATATCATTCAACATAATATCATTGGCTAATTTTTGTCAACTTCATTCACACTAACACCCTAAATAAAAACTAATCCAAACATAAAATAAATATAAAACTAACAAAACTTAAACAAACTAAGATATTTACAATGAGCAAAGCAATAAAAATCAAATCCCTTCCCCCAAACTTAATCTAAACATTGTCCCCAATGTATATATAAAAGAAAAGGAAAAGAAAATTCCTTGTAATCCAATGCATTGTTTCATTGTAATAACTCTCATCTATGTCCTCCTTAGTGTTTTATATGTCGAAACACATCAATGAGTGGTTGACGCCCATAATAAGCGACATACAAGACAACCTGAAGGTTTTCATTGCATATGCCCTCAAGCTTGGTTGGATATGAATATGTTCGACACGTCCCCAACAACACTAGACCTTGAGTGATGAGCTTGGGGAGAAAACTTTGGTAGCTCAAAAAGGATGTAGAATAGTGAAGGAGTCATCGATTTAATATATGGATCCACTGGTGGTGTACATGATTGAAGCATTGATGAACTCAAATCAATGATTGCAGGTGCTTCCTCATCCTCCGAAGTCATATTTTTCTCATCTTCATTTGTGAGTTCCTCATATAACCCTTCTGATTGTTTTTCATTCTCCACACGGTTATCCATAAAGATACTTGTGATTTGATCCTCAACAACTTCAAGATCATGGATGAAATTTACTTCATTCACCACACCATAATCATTATCTACCAAGAAAGTATCCAACTTAGCAAAATTTTGAGTGAATATAACTTTGAGTGTCTCTTGTTCATCAACTTTACACTCAATCTCTTCTAATAGCTCAACCATTTGTACTTCTAGAGTATTCGAATAACTCTCACAATCTTGATTGTTTGAGTAATTGTCCTTAAACCACTCCATATTCTGCACCATTAAATCTAAAGTGTTCTTCAATTGAGTCGTTACTTCTTCAATTTCTGGTTTATGATCTTCATGCTCGAATGGTTGGGGTATAATATTAGGATCTTGGAATTATGGAGGATATTGGGGACTCCAACCTTGCAGTGAAGGATCCCAATGACAATGGTAATCAAAATCTGCCATATCATTCAACAAATCTATTATATCTTCATGGCATCTTCTTAATAAAAGTTCACCAGTTACCTCTATTCCATAGTTTACCCAACATCTTGGTGCATCATCTAATCCATTGTAAAAGAAAAATGCAATCCACTGATTCATTAAATCTCCTCCAAGCATAGTAAAATGGCTCCATGTGTTGTTGAGAAAAACCTGTGATGTAATCTTGATGGAACATTTTTTTCTTACCTCGCACATCAAACAAAGTAAAGAAACTTAAGTTAAATAAAAGTAAAAATACACCAAGTTAGAATAAAAATCAACTATATTGATATTAATAATACGATCCCCGACAACGGTGCCAAAAACTTGATCGGTAAATTAAGATATGCAATTATACGCAATCGATTCAAGTAATATAGATAGTAAATAAGAATCGTTCCCACAGAAACTATAACCCAATTACCAATAATTGTTCTTTACTTTCTATTTTGCAAGTAAAATTAAAATGAATAAATCTATCGATAAACACAATTTCAATAACTGTAAACAAAACAACTAATCGAAGGATAAAAATCAATAATAAAAAGACCTAGGGTATTAACTTCATCAACTTTATATTCTATTAATTTTACTAATCAGTTCTAAATTTCTCTCTTCCTATTCTAATAGAAGGTTAACAAAAATTGATTCCTATTCTTTTTAAAGATATAAGATCTCTAGCTATATGCATGTTTTCTACATCATTGTGATAAGTTTCAACATACAGCAGACATTAAACATAAAATCCTAAGAACTACACAAACCATACAGGTACTCTCGTCCAATATCGAAATTTGTGTCTAAACAATTATAGCATATTTAACTCTCACTTTTCAGATTTTGAATTAAAATCATATAAATCATGAAAATGGTGGAGAGAGGTCAAGAAGAAAGAGAGAGATCTAAAATAGTCTAAAATATTCTTTATATAGTGATACGGTTGTGAAAAAGAGTTTTCTAGATATTTCCATTTGTTACTTGATAATACTCCAAAATGTCGTTATTTGAATTTCAAATCCCCTAACTCTAGCTTGTGTAATCTTGTAGGTCGAATATCACCACAAAACGTCCAAATTTGACTTTTCTTGTGAAATAAGTTTTCGTAGGTCTTTGAATAAGCTTTACAACACCACTAAGAACACGTAAATTGGATAAGTGAGTGGGGAGATTTGGTCAACATACCTAAACTATCTCAGATTTTTCCAACAATTTAAGTTTGAATTCTCTTTTATCTTCTCCAATCAATCAACAACACATCGCATATCTTCTATTGTTTTTTCTCTTGATTGAAGATAATATTTCAAATAAATTTTAAAATATTTCTCAAATATCCATTTAACAAATGACAACCTAAGAAATACAACAACCACACATAAAAGAACTAAAAATATAAAATAATAATAAAACTAAAAAACCTGAGACTAAAAAGTATTAAAAATCTATCCTATCAAAAGTCCCACTAATGTTTCAAAAATAAATACTTCAATCCCGCCAGAATTCGGTACGAATTCAAGATAGCAGGAACGACGCCAGTTAGACATAGTTGAAAAAGTCTATGAAGTACTTGTCCAGGGGAAGGAAGGTACCTCCCTTTAGGTGCTCATCACTCTAAGCCCCAAAGTCGTCATGGACGGGGGTGCAGCTGCGCTCTCCGTCTAATGAAGGGTAGGCAACAAGTACCTCGGAGCCCGTATCGATCCCTTCTTTATCCGAGATTCGATATGCTTGGCCTCGAAGAAGGTGTTGGGGTCAACCACGACCTCCCTGTCCACCTTTGGGCCAAAGTGGGGAATGAGGGTCTCGGAGGCGATCTGCTTACCTTTATTCTTGTTTTGAGAGGAGGAGCTTGCCACTGACTTCTTCTTCTGGTTGGCCATAATTTAGTTCTCCTGGCGACAAAGCGACCTAATAGAGCAACCTAAGATATAACATCACTCCAATAACAGAAGTGAGGCATCACAGAGTTTTTGATTCGATCTATTCGACCTAAGATATCTACGAGCTAAAATTTCCCCTAATCCTAATACATGCGCTCACGCACGGTCAGTGACCACTCGCTATAATCCCGGGAAGCCCTTGATACTTCAGGATTTGCATGTCAGAACAATACCTTTTTGGAAAGCAATTTAATGCAAAACAACTCAAGAAACCGTAACCTTTAAGCTACCTAGAACTAAACTTTAAAAAAAATCCTCAAATCTTCAAGTTCATGTATTTAGACGTTCCTCTTTCAAACCCAAAATACCCAAAAATTGGCCTAGTTTTTTTTTGGTGCATTGTCCCTAGCTATTCCTAATGCTATCCGTCTCAGTCACATATTAAAACCAAACTTAACGTACACCAGAACAAAACAGGTAAAAGAAAATATACTGGAAATTTTCATAAAACTTATCGGAACATAAGAAGATAAAATTTAAATCAGATATAAAGATAATTACAGTTTGGTTTCTTGGTCGAAGATGTGATATCAGAATCGGAAGTAATACCCTGAAAGCTTCTAGAAAATAAGGGAATGCAGAGAGCTCTAAGTATTTTGAGAAGAAAGAGAATAGGAATTTTTTTTAATGAAAAGGTGGTAAGACTCATGTTTGGTTCTCCTATTTATTTGTAAACTTTGGGAACTGATCTAAGTCGCACGACTAGATATTCTCGAGATTATATTGCCTAAATTAAATAAACCTAGCGGCAGGAAAAAGTTGACAAGACAATTGTCACAGTACGCGAAACTTGAACAAGCGCCTATGACAGACCGACACATGTCGTGCACTCGATTGTTTTCTCATAATAGAAGCCAAAAAGTCCTTACTATGAGTGTCAGAAATGACGTCATGCACGAGCAGGGATTTTCGGGGAAAATGTTTTACCCCAAAAATATGAGTTGAATTACTTAGCACGAGCTACAGTTGGCAAACAGGTGTATGAAGAAAGTGAGATTCTTATTTTGGAGTGAGCAGCTTGAGTCAAAATTGGCAGCTTAACACAACCAGATAGTCTCCAGAGCGCTTCTTGCGCCAAAAACTTAGTTCAAGATGTGTGTCATCTAGATCACCTTTGTGGAGCTTTGAACATGACCTGTGTCAGTTCAAAGTAGACCTATGATACCCAACTTAAAGGAAGGGTTCAGCTCACGGATGCCTGGTCATGTCGCATAGTGAAGGATCTCAAAAGACTGGGAGATTCTTTATATGCCCCATAATGTTCTATATTTTATTATGAAATTATTACCCGAGATAATGGGTGTAAATTCAATAGGTAATCATATATTTATGTAAATGGGAAGTTACCCAAATTTTTCAATTACCATATTAATGTACGGGTACCCAAAATTTTCCATGAGAATATCCTATAAATACAAGGGGAATGGACAGCTAAAGGGATCGACTTTCTATATGCAAAAACTCTGCTAAAATTGTCATAAACAGTTTCCTCTAGAGTCCTAAATAGATCAATAAGAGTGACTCGTGGACTAGGTGGATTTTAACCACTGAACCACATAAAATCATTTGAACATTTCACATTCTTGTTTTTTTCTACTTTTTATACATTCGTTTACAAAAAACCTAATATCTCTATTGTTGGATTTCTAAATCCCCTATTGCCGAAAAACTGCGTCAACAGCTAACTAAACAAGAAACTTAAAGAAATGCAAGAAAGAACACATGGATTTATGTGGTTCAGGTTATTAATTAACCCTAGTCCACAAGTCACTTGTATTAGGGTTTAAGGAGCTTAGGGGTTTCAAGCTTCTATGGAGTTTAGGCAGTGTTTTAGCAATGCTGTGAATACAGAAAGTTGGGATCAGGGCTTTAACAAAGTGTGCCCTAGCTGTATTTATAGATGGCAGAGGATAATGAATTCCCTTAATGGGGATTTACTACAAACATTCTCCCATAATGGGGCATTAATGGATAATAATTATATATTTTCTTAGTTAAGGAGCTTGTGGGCCAAGGCGTATCACAGTGGGCCCATTTACGAGGTTACAACCCACAACTTCTTGGGATAACACATCCCTGATAGTATCAGGGGGTAGCTGCAAGTTTGCCCATGTTAGACGGCATTGGGAGACATCATGTTTGTTGCTTGTACAGACTTAACACCACGACTTGGGCAACAGTGAAATGTCAGACAACTGCTTGTGGTCCAGGGTCGCTGCACTTGACACTTGGCACTCTACTCCATGCCCAGAGGATGGTTCTCGCAGATCTAGAAGACTTGAATGTAGAACATTGATAACGTCCTAACTGTTCTTGAGCCGTAGTCCTCCTCGAGGACATAATTCTCCAGAGGTAGTCAACAGTCAACATGGGGATATGCTTTCCTCATGAGAAGCTCTAGGTTAGCTCACAAAAGCTTCATTATCTTTTGTAAAGCTTAATTTCTCCTTAATGATTGCCACATATCACTTAGAGAAAACACGGACAACATTTGCCCCCAAGTCTTCACTCGTCCTCGGACAGTGGAGACTTAGACTAAGAGGAGTAATTTTAAGGGATGTATTCGGGGGGGAGGGACGTTTGGGCTCTTTGAGGTCTGACATATATAACAACGCAACATCACATGTTGACTCCCTAGTCCTCGGCCCATCAATCAGTGCTATTTAATAAGGAGTCTTTTATGTGCCCAAGACGTCTAATCCCTACCTGTGGTGTCTTTTTGCCCTGTAGTCTAGGCATGTTTTTTCCATGTTATGGTAATGATCCATGCCTTCATAGTCGTGAACTTTGGATCGCGCTCAAGTTCCCATTCCCTAGGTGATCAATGGTTGGAGAGGGATTTCTTTTCCTCCACGTCCTTGAGTATAAATCTAAAATTTTGCCTCTCATTCCTTTCACTCTACCATTTGAAATTTACCATTACAAAGCTGAAAAGAACCTCCCATTCACCGAAAAAAACTTCCTCGCACTAGAGGTCCTCTGTTCGTTATCCTGGAAGGTTGGAGGGAATTGAAATACTTTTGGGTTAATCGCACCAAATACCTTTGTGTTTGTAAATGCTACAACACTTACAGGCGATTCATCTCGAGTATGTGTCCTAAGTGTCCCCTAAGCTTTGAGTGTTCTTAATGTTTTATGGGTTCATTCTTAGGCTCTTAGGATTTTGGGATTTTAGGATTTAGAGGGGATTTTGACCTCTTTTAGTGTCCTTATAGGTCCATGCTAGTGCTAAAAATTATCAAAAATGGACCATTTAGGTTCTATAGAGCTTTCTGTCATTCTAGGCATTCGAATGAATTCTGTAAATTTTCCACATTCTAGCGAAATCCTTGAGTCTTCTAGTGGTGTTCTCCGGGAGTCGATTTATGGTTTTGTGGGCACTCCTTTCCCTTAGAGATTTCTTTCCTCCTCCACTCCTCGCGTAGTTGTCTTAGGGGTTCTTATGTTTTGGAGCATTTTCTTTCGATCAAGGTGCTAACTGCTTGGTTTTTATTTTTAGATGTTTGAGGACCTCTACCACTTAGACCAACAAGGATTATACGCGTTCGACCACGAAATACTTGCCATGGCCTGAGAAGGCAGGTAACTACTGAAGGAGTTAGGGAGGCAGCTCCAGTAGTGAAGAGGCTGGTTTGGAGGGGCCCCTCGAAAGAGGAAGTTAAAATGGGCCCCAGCGGTACAAGGCCAATGGGTTCAAGGCAGAGCATCTACCCACCAAGCTGAAACATCACAGGGCCTTGGAGTGAATCATCAGCCACTATCGGGTCAACAGGAATATCCTTGTGGGCCTTTGTCAAAACACGAAGAGGGCACATCGAAGCGTGAACTGCCTCAAGGCCTAAAGCTAATCACACCTCCAAGTAGAGGTTGAACTGCCTCACCACCAGTACTTTGTGGACTTCTGTGACTTCTCCACCCAAAATCTTGTATGTATACAGTTTTTGGGCTTGCCCAAGAAAGAAGCAAGGTGATAGGTACTATACCCTAAGGAAGTACACTAATCAAAACATGGTGTACAACGAGAGCCATGCACGAAACTACAAAGACCATTTTAATCTTCTCAAATGGCTCCGCGACGCGAACCAACCCAACCCTTATCCAAGGTTAGTGAGTATCTTTGCTCTCTCTTGCTTGTCCTCCAATGTTGGTTAGCATCTCGTACCTAGCAATTTCTTTTCGTTAGGTCCCTATCACCGAACACCCTATGTTCAAGCGTACGATGATCGCTTGCAAGGGATGAAAAACTTCCTGGATGTGGAGCTAAAGCTGAGTCACATGGTGACGGTGGATAACCTTCTCGCTATTGGACTTCTTTGGGAGGGAACCTGGCCTAGTACCAGAACTCCAAGCAGTCCCAAGAGGAGGCATCTCACCACATCAATTACATTGATGGACTAGCCCGCTTCCAGTATAACCAGTGGATATTGGAGTAGCATTTCAAAAATGCTCAAGCTGATCGAGGAGGAGCTTTAGGTGGGGATAGAGTCCTCATCCATTGATCAAGGTAAATCCTCAATCATAGTAGATAATGATAGACAAGTGGGAGACGGGGTATGTCCCGAGCACATGTGGGCTTCTCCATCACTTCTCCGGTGTGGGCTCACATCTGACTACCCATTGACCATGGAGGAGTTCCAAGACTATCAAGACTTGATTGATGTCTATCTCCACCATCAAAGAGAAGGCTGCCTCCACACGGCTTTGTGGCACTAGATGACGTGATATCTTTCCATGTGAAATGGTTTTGCCAGTGAGGGATTTTTCCCCTTGTCCGGGGTTACTTTGGGGTTTTTGATCCATTTTTGGAACACCTCCTCCAGACCTTGTGTGGTCTATCACAGCGCGCCTAGGAAGAAGGCCCTAGGCTCCACGGACAGTGGTGGCTTGGTGGTGTCCTCAAACCCCATGAGATGCAGGGTCGTGGCCCTTCTCAATACTTTATTTGACTTGGAGGCCCAATGAGTCCTCTTTATCTTCTAAGAGGGCTCAACTTTCTTTTTCCCAGGAGCCTGAGCCGCGAGGGGAGCTCTGTCTTAAGTTGGGTGCATAGGTGGCACACCAACTAGTGGAACTTGCACCATATCAGCGGGGTGCTCAGGGGGCACGCTCGCTTATGGAGCAGGTGGCACGCCTATTGGTTGCCTAGCTGGTACTTCCCCATGAGGGTCCACTTCCAGCCCTAGAACTGCCAAAGTATCCTTCATGGCGTTAACCACCTCGTGTAAGGCAGCGATACTACATTCCTGGGTCTTTATTTTTTCCTACTGAGAAACGATTTGACCTTCGAGTACCACAACATCTGGTGGCTCTTCTATTTAAAATTACAAGGAGTACTCACTTTTGTAGTAGTCGTCTCTGTCCTCACCTTCATACCCATCATTTTTCATTGTAACCGTCGCCCTGGGTCACCTCTGGATTAGAAGGTGGAGGTGGTCAACTTTTTTCTCCTCCCTCAGCGATGGTGGGAGGAGGGATTTCTTAAGCAACGTTGTGTCTTGTAGTCCCCATGGTTGTATCTTCAAAGCTTTCTGCAAGCTCTCAATGAAAGCACCAAAATGTTGACTGTCTTTTTCGCTATCAATTAATTAAACAAGTAACTTAAAGAAATGCAAGAAAGAACATAGGGATTTACTTTGTTCAGGTTATTAATTAACCCTAGTCCACAAGTCACTTGTATTAGGATTTGAGGAGCTTGGGGGTTTCAAGCTTCTATGGATTTTAGGGAGCGTTTTAGCGATGCTTTTAATAAAAAAAAGTGGGCATCAAATCCTTTACAGATTGTGTCCTAGCCCTATTTATAGATGCTTAAGGAAATGAATTCCCCTAATAAGGATTTAGTACAAACATTCTCCCTTAATAGGGCATTAATGGATGAGGTTACAACCATTGATGAGGTTACAGCCCACAACTTTTCAGGGTAACACGTCCCTGACAGTGTCAGGGGGTATATACATGTTTTCCCATGTTAGGCGACATAGGGAGACATCATGTTTGTCTCTTGTACGGACTCAACACCACAACTTGGGTAACAGTGAAATGTCAAGCAGCGACTTGTGGTCCAGAGTCACTACGCTTGACACCTGACACTCTACCCAAAGCCCGGAGGACGGTTCTCGCAGACCTTGAAGACATGAATGGAGGACATTGATAATGTCCTAACTTAGTTCTTAAGACGTAGTCCTCCTCAAGACATACTTCTTCAGAGGTGGTGCACGGTGAACAGGGGTGAGGCTTTCCTCCCAAGAAGGTCTAGGCGAGCTCACAAAAGCTTCATTATCTTCTGTGAAGCTTAATTACTCATTAATGACTACCACGTATTACTTAGAGAAAACACAGACAACATTGATTATTTGATACCAAGATATTTTATATATTTGTTTGAATTTGATTTTTTTTCTTAACCTCTTAAAGAACCTATTATATTAATTGTTAAAAAAATAGAATTTTGTTCAAAACCCCTATTTTAATTAATTTATTATTTTACAAATTGTTTAATTAATTATATGAATTTTGTTTCTGAATTCTAAGTTAATTAATTATGGTATATTTGCAAATTGATTATTATTGTTGTATTTTTGCATACATTTTAATATTGTATCTCATATAGTAAGATGTTAGGACCATCCAATTATTACATGTCATGCATCATTATTGTTTGCATTTTCACAATTGGGCTTAGATGCATATAGTGATGGCCCATATGGTTGGATAATATATGGTATTTTTGCAAAACAAAACATTCATAATTTGATAGGTTTTATTTGGGCCCATTAGAAAATGTGAAGTTTAAACTCCTCTCTTGTGGGTGGTTCCACTTGTGAAGGTCGATTTCCTTTGCATGACTATAATGAGTCTAATCAATTAATAAAATAAAATGTTTAAATTCCTGTCTTTTGGGCCTTGTGTGGAAGATAGGGGTCCTTAGTAGTCGGAACGACATACTAGTCCCAATCCTCCTCCATGCAAGCCCAAATGTTAAGGCTCATTTGCCTAAGTTGGGCTTGATTGGCTAGGTTAATTATGTTAGTTGAACCTAATAATTTATTAGCAATACATTAATTCAAAATTATTGAATAGGTTTTCAATGGGTCATTTTTGGAATTAATGGGAAAATTATAAACTATGGTTTAAAATTATTTTATTTTAATTTTTGTAAAACCTAAATTAGTAATTTTCAAAATAAAATACTTAATTTTTTTTTAATAATGGGCTTCATTTAAGTTTTTTATTCAATCTCAACTGTTGATTTCACAAGGTTGGTGACTTAATGGGGCCTCGAGGTACTTTGATTCGTCCCCTTACAAATGGTGTTCATTAAACATTTGACAATGTTAAATTTTGTAAGATATATAATTATAGGTCAAATTCTAGTAGACTCATCCTAGACTGCGAGGACTAAATATATGTTATTGAAATCGTGGGTCAAGCTCATAAAGTAAGAGATAATTGATTTTCATACTTTGATCGAATGGGTAAGTTTTTAATAATTGTTTTAGACCATTATTAAATTAGTTTTAACTCTATTTAACTAATGATATTTTGTGACTCTCACCTACCGGGACACAAGTGTCATAGACTAGTTAAAATCCTTACAAATAGAGATATATTTGTTTTTATTATTTTTCCCATATCTTACATATTTGGTATACTATTTCTAAAATTGATGTGATTAGATGTTCATTAAGCAATGCAATGATTTCTATTTATTGATAACTGTAGTTCTCAATGTCTTTTATTACCATCCTCTCTCAACTCTCCGTCGAGAAACTTATTGGGGAAAACTTCCTTAAATGGAATTCCAACATCAACATCGTGTTGATCGGAGACAACTTAATGTTTGTGATTACAAATGAATCTCCAGACGTTCCAAATGAAGGAGCACCCAAGGTCGTGAGAGACAAATATGAACGTTGGCAAGCCTCCAACAACAAGGCTAAGCTCTACATGTTGTCAAGCATGTCCAACACCCTAAGGAAAAAATTGGAGAACGTCAAGATGACATTCGAGATCATGGAGTAGATGCAAGACATATTTGGGGCCAAGTCTGCGCAAGCTCATTTTAATGCCACCAAAAAATACATCAATGCAAAGATGGCACTGAATATGCATGTTCATAAACATTTCATCAAGATGACGAACTATTATGAGGAAGTTACTGGATGGAACCATCAATGATGAAGAGACTCAAGAGGGAATCATCCTCAATAGCCTTGCTCTCACCTTCCTCACGTTCACCACCAACTACTTTCTGAACAAGCTCATGTACGGAATGACTCAGCTCATGAACAAACTCCAGATGTATGAAGCTCTTAATTGCATACCAAGCAAGGGAGGTGAAAAGAAGGCTAATCCTACTCATGTTGCCATGGTCGAAGCTAACATAGCTTCCGCTCCAAAAGGAAAAAAGAGAAAGAGTGGACAAACCAACAACCCTAAGCCTACCATGACTGCAAAAGCATAGGTTGAAGAGTTTGCTAAGGGTAAGAAGAAGACCAAGAAATTTAAAGGTGCATGTTTCCACTGCAAGGAAAAAGGGCACTCGAAAGCCCTATGTTCCTAGCAGCTAAAAACCAAGCTACTTGAACGTTGGTGTTGACGCAGTTTTTTGGCAACATGGGATTTAGAAATCTGACAATAGAGAGATTAGGCTTTTAAATAAACCAAATTGAAAGAAATGAAAAAAAAAAAACAAGAACACAAAATACTCACACAATTTTACGTGGTTCTGTGGTTAAAATCAACCTAATCCATGAGTCATTGTTATTGATCTATTTTGGACTTTTGATGAAATTGTCAGTTTTGGCATACAAAGAGTCGATCAATTTTTTTATCCATTTCCCTTGTATTTATAGGAGATCATCATGGATAGTTTTGGGGAACCATACATTAATATGGTAACTTACAAATTTGGGTAACTTCCCATTTACATAAATACATGATTGCCTATTGATTCTATACTCGTTATATTGAGTAATAAATACATAATAAAATTTGGGTCTTTATTAGCCATATAAGGAATCTTTGAGTCTTTTGGGATCCTTCACTTTGCGTCATAGTTAGGCTTCCGCAAGCTAAACGCACTCCTCGAGCTCGGTGTTGTAGGACCAATGCGAAGTGACGCAGGTCATGTTCGGAGTTTCACGAGGATGATCCAGATGATGTGTACCTCGAACTAAGTTGTTGGCCTATGAGGTGATCTAGAGACTATAGTTGTCATAGTTTGTAAAGTAAGCTCGAGTTGCTCACTCCAGAGTTAACAAAATACTCTTTATATGTACATTTTCTTCATACACTTGTCTGCCAGCTGTATTCCATGCTGAGTAATTCAGCTCGTATTTTTGGGGACAACATTTGCCCCCCAAGTCCTTGATTGTGCATGACGTCATGTCTGACACGCACATTAGGGGCTTTTCTACTTCCTTTATGGTGAATCATGCCCACTTACCCACTCGAGTATGGGACATGTGTCTACTCTTCACTAGCGCCTATTCGGGTTTCGAGTACTATGATAGTTGTCTTGTCACCCTTTTGTCGTCGTTTGGGATATTTAACTTAGGCCCTCAGATCTCAAACTGTTCTAATCATGTGGCTTAGATTAGTTCCCAAAGGTTACATATATATAAGAGAACCAAACCTGAACCTCACCACCTTAGCATTTGAAATTTTCCTCTTCTCTTTCTTCTTCTCCAAAACATTCAAAACTTTCTGCATTCCCTTGTTTACCAAAAACACTCACATTCACTATCATATTCTGCTAGCATTTCCTATTATTCTCTCACTTTCTTCACTTCTCCGTCCAAGAAACCAAACTGTAAGTACTTTTATACCCGGTTGAAATTTCATTTTCTTATTTTCCAATAATTTTTTTCAAAATTATCCAGTATTTTTGACTTGTTTCGATCTGGTGCGAGTTTAGCTTAGGTTTTATATATTGACAAAATTGACAGCATTAGGAATGACTAGGAATAATGTAAAAAATATGGATCAGCTTTTAGATTTTCTGGGTTTTACAGATGAATGTTTGAATAAATATGGGTTCAAAGATTTTAGGGTTTTTAGGTTTAGTTCTAGGTAGCTGTAAATATGGAATTTTTTCCTTGTGAATTCTATTCACAAGTGAAGCTCTATGTTACGAGACGTCCTAAAAGGGCATCACATGATGGTGAAGGAGTTGGGGTAAGAGAGTCACCCTCACTAGGCGAGGGACTTTGGCCACTCGCCGATCCAAACTTCACCCTCTCTATGCGAGGGCCCCTAGCTGGCCATCCTCGTGCGCCCCATTCCAGCAGGCATCAAGCCTCGTCCACACTCGGAGGAAGAGCGTCAGCCTCGCTATGCGAGGGTGAGGGCTATGTGGAGGTGTCCGTGCTCCTAGCCTCGCGACGCCGCACCTCGGAGGAAGAACATCAGCCTCGCTATGCGAAGGTGAGGGCTGCGTTGAGGTATCCGTGTTCCTAGCCTCGCGACGCTATGCTCGGAAGGAGGAGAGGCAGCCTCGCCATGCGAGGGACCCTCGCTATGCGAGGGTTAGGGGTGTGTTGAGGTACGCGTGCTCCTAGCCTCGTGTCTATGCGATCCGCATAGGCCGGCCCTGACCCTCGGCACCTCGACTTCTCAAGAGCCTCCTTGGCACAGGCATGGGATCACTTAGGGGAATCTTGTTGATAGGCCAAACGAACGTGGAGCATTTAACGGGAATTGATGAGGACCACCGAGTACGGAACACGTGCGCTGACACGGGGTGTACGGTTATGGAGAGAACAGAGGCACGACCCTATGATCTGCGTCTGAGGAGTAGTGGCGGTACGGACCTGTACGAAGAGTGGTGAGACCACTGGGACACCCTCGACCATGCGCCAGAGCCGACAGTACTATGTCCAAGGCCACGACTCTGACACCATCAGGGTAGACACCACTACGCCCTAAGCCACTACTTTATCAGAGTACCTATGTACGTCCCAGTGGTCTGGGACTCGTTTGTATCCTGGGCCAATAGAGCCTCCCCTATAAATAGGCTCCAACCCCTCAGGCTAAGGGGTTGGAAAACTGAATGTAAAAACGAGACTTATGAAATATATGCTTCTGGTTCTCATGCTTGCCTGAGTTTTCTCCTGTTTTTTAGAGTTCTTTCCATCTAACTCATAGCTTCCTATAGGATAGAGATTGAAGTTTTCTAACCATCAATCGTTGACGAGTTCTTACCGTCAACAGTTTGGCGCCGTCTGTGGGAACGTAAGCACCAAGCTACTGTTCCGCCATTACTTCCGGCAAGGAAAAATGCCGAGACGTTCGAAGCGTCTCAAGGAGCCTCGAGAGGTGGAGGTCCACCTTACCGGAGTCCAGCTGAAGGCCTCCATGAAGGATCCACCTCCACCCCGAGACATAGACCCCCCAAGGGACCCTGAGGATCACCAGAATGACAAGGAGGCCTCGTCTCCGGCCATCCCGCCCGGTGAAAATCCTCCAAGGACAACTACTTCACCACCCGGGAACGCCAACGAGTTCCCTCCTCCCAAACCACCGAAGGTACCGAACTCCGGCCGGCAAGACCCGGGCCCCTCAACGCACAGACGCGATAAACAACCCCGGGTCCATTCCGTGAGCTCAAGTTCTAAATCTCGTTTCTATGAAGAGGAGATTCGTGAACTGCACCGTAAAAACCAAAGACTGGAGACTACCCTGGAGAACATGCAGGAGGTGCTGAATGGCCTGTTGCAAGGTAAGTCGAACATGACCCTGCCCAAGAGGAAAGAGAAGGGTCGGGAAACCACTGTCCCAGTAGACGACGGAAGGACCAGACACTCCACCAGTAACACCCCCAGGGAAAAGCCACAAGAGCATCCTAAACCATCGAGGCCACCCAGGAGCCAAAGCAAGGGAACAATGGTGGCTCTCGCAACGACGTCGAGGTCACCTCAAAGAGGACGCCCTCAGACCTACGAGAGGAGCTCAACAAGAAGAGGGCGAATAAGAGAACTACCCCTCCTACTGTCCCCCAGGACGGCAAAGGAAAGGAAGATGTCAACCCGTCCATGTTGAGGGACTCCCTGAAGAAGAGGAGGCAAGACCTCGATACGGAGATGAAGAGCCTGCGGAGTAAGATTGTCACCGTGTCTGGAGGGCAGAGCCTTGAGGAAGAGTTCGACTATGAATCGCCTTTCACCAAAGAGATCCAAGCCATTCGACTCCCAGCCAACTTCAAGGAGCCTCATATGACCCCGTATGAAGGAAGCACCGACCCCAAGTACCATCTAGACGCATTCAATGACTTAATGAAGCTGAGGGGGATAAGTAGCGGGGCTAGATGCCACTGTTTCGCAGTCACGTTGAAAGGGCCCGCATACAAATGGTTTAAGAGACTTCGACCGGGGTCCGTCAGGTCTTGGCAACAATTTTCAGACGAATTTCTCCAGCAGCATCATGCCGTGCGTGATTATACAATGCCAGGGACTAGCCTAGCCAATGTAAAACAGGGCGAAAATGAGAGCCTAAAAAACTATATCCATAGGTTCAATATGGAAGCAGCCAAAGTGGGGAGCCTGACCCGCAGAGAGTTAAAAATGGCCACCACCGCCGGGGTGCTTCCGGGAAGCAAGTTGTGGGATAATATGCTCAAGAGGGAAGTCACAGATCTAGATGACTTCTACGAGAGAGCACAGAAGTATATTCGTGTAGAGGACGGTCACGCGAACTTAAAGGCGGGAATGGTCGAGTCCCCTGCACAGCCCCCAACCAATGAAGGGTCGAATGGTGCGAAGAAGAAGAGGGCATACGAAGGATCGAGGGATGATCAACATAGAAAACCCAAGCGGGGAAGCGACCATAGGCAAACGGCTTATACTTTCTATACAGACCTGACGGATACAAGGGAGCATATCTACAGCACCAACGAGAAGCGGGTTCCCTTCAAGAAGCCTCCACCAATGAGGAAGGATCGGTCCCAGAGGGATCCTAATAGGTACTGCCAATACCACAAGGATATTGGTCACACCACAGCAGAATGTATCCACCTGAAAGAAGAAATTGAGGAACTCATCCGCAGGGGGCACCTAGGTCGGTATGTCAGGAAGGAAAGGCTGAAAACGGAGGACGAACCAGTGCTACCTAGGACGCATAGAGAAGCTCCAGAGATACAGGGGGAAGTGAGAACTATTTTCGGAGGTCCAGGGCTTGGGGGAGATTCCCGGAAAGGACGAGATCGGTATGCTAGAGAAGCCAGTCGAAGTCCACCACCCTGCATTATGAGCTTGGAGCAACGACCCCCAAAGAGCTTCAAGGGAGAAAATGACTCGATCACTTTCACCGAGGAGGACGCGCGGGGGGTACACTTCCCCCACAATGATCCGCTGGTGTTGACAGTTCAGTTGGTCAACCGGCGGGTGCATCGAGTCCTCGTAGACAATGGAAGTTCTGTGGACATCTTATATCGCCCCGCCCTGGAAAAGATGGGTTTGGGCATCAGGCACTTGAAGCCTTGTCAATCCTCCCTATACGGGTTCGCAGGGGACTCGATACAACCTCTAGGGGTGATCGAATTAGCACTCACTATGGGTGAACAACCCCGACAAACCACGATCATAGCAAACTTCGTCGTAGTAGATTGCGCCTCTGCTTTCAATGCGGTATTGGGGAGACCATCCCTAAGAGAATTGAAAGCAATCACTTCAATATACCACCTCACCGTCAAGTTCCCAACTCCTGGTGGGGTAGCGAGTATGAAGGGAGAACAAAGAGAGGCAAGGGAGTGTTATAACACCTCCCTTCACAAGTCAGAGAAGCCATCAGAACCAACAGCGATGGTGATGCACGGAGGTACAGACCCATAGGGACAAGACCCCAGAATCACGAAAGGCCCAACCAGGTAAGACTAGCAATGAGACTCCCGCGCCTGGTACAAGTAGTAGCTATGCTTAGTTTGTTGCAGGTTATGCTATTTTAGTAGATAAGAATCAAAGAGGTTACCTAGATAACCTCCCAAGTAGATGTAAGCCTTTTACCTATCTATATATCGTTGTAATCCGACTACCATGAATGAAACTGTCTTCCACTTCGTGTGTAACTTACTTCTTTATGCGAATATCAACTAAAGTCCCCGCCGAGATAAATCTCACCAGGTACTTGGGGGGCAGGACGACAAAAGTAAACAAAAAAAAAATTGTCTCTTATATTCACAAGGATTAGCTACCCTTATGAATATCAAGGGATTGGTTCAAAAGGATGACCCCCGACGAAAGGCCGACACCCCAAGAGGTGAGGCTGTAAGGAGGGAATCACCCAATAAGTCTAGACCGGCCATTAAGCCGGCTAGCCCAAAAAGGGTCTTACAAGGGACCCTTGGAAAAAAAAAATTATTACTATGTATAAGGACGAGAAGGACGCTTCTCGCAAAAAGTAACAAGCGCGCGCAAAGAATATAAAAGGACCCCAACAGCCCAACGGGTTAAAGTGTCCTTACAAGCATAACCAAGGTGCACCAGAAAGGTTATCTCCATCAAATAAATAAAAAAAAATGTAATCCACGAACAACAGTGATAAGAGGGACTCATCAGAGCCCCTTAAGCTTGACAAAAAAAAAAGAGAGAAGAAAGGGTACAAGGGATTACATAACAAAAGCATACATAGACAGAGTACAAGGGGATCTACGAATCTCCACCGTGATCTTTCCACTCAGAAATCTTCTCGACGGCATGGTCCCCGAAAGGAGATAGGTCAACGGTGGGGTTAGTCCTCCAAACAGCATGCAACGTTTTCCCGATTATGCGATCCTCCACGTTCACAAGCTCAGCCTCAAGCACAGCGATCCTCCCGTTCAGAGTTTGGATGGTAGCCTCCAACTGAATGTTGCTCTGAGAGGTTGAGGCAGCCCGGGCCAAGGCGGTATCCCTCTGGCATACCATCTCGGCCAGTTGGCTGGACAAGGCATCCTTCGCAGTCTGGGCCACCGAAAGGTTCCTCAGTGCCTCCTCAAGCTCGTGTTGCAACCGTTGAGCCGATGAAGAGTGGGAGGCAAGCAGCCGATGGTTCAAAATAGAGGCCTGATTGAGGACGAAGATATGAAACAAAGCCTTAGGGGTCAGATGATACACCATAAGTAATATAAAAGGTATTTATGTGGCTATCATAAATTAATAAACCAAATATCGCGACAGTTACCTGCAAGGAGGCTCGCATATAGGCATTCTCTAGCTCAGCCTCGGGAACATCGTGCAGCGTCCCCCATTCACCCTCAGGAAAGTTTCCCAAGTGATGGCTCATGGCTTCCCCATATTGGCTCGCCAGGGGATGATCTTCGGGAATAGAAACATGAGCTGAGCCGGGGGAGGCGCGAGTGCTTGTCGAGGCCCGTTTTGGCAAGGATGGGGACCGAGAAGGCCCTGACCCGTCCACAGTAGTGCGAGGAGCAGAAGAGTGCGGGGTCGTCTCCTGGGGTAAAGAGACGCCTGTGGATGCCCACCTGGAATGCCCCCTCGGGGGTGAAGGAACCCCATCAAAAGAGGGAATGACAAAATTCCTCCTAGGCATAGGGGGGCAAGGGGCAGGGGCGTCAAAGGCAAACTCACCGCCAGGCGCTAACGGCGACATCCGAGAGGTAGCACCGCCAGTATGACCGTCATCGGCTACACCCTTAGCAACAGAGTACAAGCAGGAGTAGTTCTCAGACACCACAGTCTCCTCAACATCCATATGGTCACCCGGGGAATAGACGTAATCCCTATCGGCTGCTTCATCGTAATTCCTTTCATCGTGACCATATACCCACGGACTCTCAAGTACGGGTGCCACTGGGGGTAAATCAACAGAGTCGGGTGACGCGGGGCGTGGATCCTCAGATTCAGGGGAAATGGAGCATAAGGTAACTTTCTGATCCGGGGTCAGCAGCCCACATAAGTGGAGATTGCTCTCCGTGAAAAGGGCGCTGGCTTGTTTGCGTTCCTTCGGCATAGCCAGGATTTGTATTATCCGGTCATGAGCTGCCCGTTTCAGATTAGGACCGACAACCCCTAAGAGACCTGCCATCGAACGAAAGGAAATTACCACAGTTACAAGAACTATAAAAAAAAGAGGTCGATTAATAAGAGAAATTTCCGGTATATGGGATCAAAGTGATGATAGCCTTACGTGGGGCATTGAAGTTAGAGTATCGGGTCTGCCCACTATAAGTATAGAAGTAGTCTGACTTCCAAGCCCCCCTACTGGAAATAGATCCCTCCAAGAGAGAACTCCCTTTAAGGGCCGCGGCTTTCTGGAGCTGGTAGAACCCGGGGGCTGATGTATTCTCCCTCAGGGTGAAGAAGTAATGAACCTCACTTATGGAAGGCCCCCTGGAGTACACCTGATGGTACAACACATACAAACAGCTGAGCATCACCCAGGAGTTGGGGGACAATTGTAGTGGCGCCAATTCAAAGTAGTCCAGCACTTTGATGAAGAAAGAGTGGAGTGGCAGAGCTCCACCAGATCGGATTATGGCATCGCTAAACGCCACGAATCCCTTTTGCGGTGCAGATGCGCGTTCCTTGCGCTCTGGTATAACAAACTTGAGGTTCAGGGGTAACTTATGGGCTTTCAGCATGTTGCCCAATTTCTTCAGGGTAACGGTAGACCTTCCAACTTCATCAGAAGTGTCCAAAACTCTCTTCGGCATCTCGGGTACCTGGACAAAGTAAGGCAATTTATGAGCAACCGACTTTCTAAGGGTCCTAGAAGATCCCCCACATGTCCTATGTCTACCAGCTTTTTGCTTAACCCTAGGGCGCAAGACAGGGGACAGGAGAGGGAACGCGGGCGGCACCATGGAAAGGAACTCCGGCTCAACCAATTCATGTCCACCTCCTTCAAAGGAGGAATCCACGTAATCGGGAGACTCGTCATGACAGAAGGAAAAGGGCTCGGGGGGCAAGTTTTCTTCTAGGCAAGCAATTTCGGAAAGGAAATCCTGGAGGGTGGATTGTAGCTGGGAAATGTAAGTCGCTTGCCGGGGGAAGAGATCAGAACCCGCGTCCCCGGGATGGGATTCTATCTCCCTCTCTAGACAGTCCGCCTTATGTCTAAGGTAAGATAATCTCCTGAGGTAGAGCGCCCGCACACCCCCGCGGTTAGAAGGTTTACATGCGTCGACCTCCGATTCGGAGGAGGACAACTCAATAAATTCGACATTAGACGGACCTTCGGGACATCGCCTAGACGCCATGGACAAGCTAAGACTTGAGGGCGTGTGCGCATAAGGGCGACTCAATATCTACAACACGAGTGTGAGGGTATAAGAAAAGGGCCGGTGTATGGGTACTGGAAAGGCTATGCGAAGAAAATGCTAAACTCTGAAGGTTGAATGTCATGCAACCATCAATCTTACTCTTGTATAATCAATGCAAAACGAAAGGGAGAAGAGATGAAAGAGACATACCTGCGGGGATACGAAACTGAGGGGACGCAAGGATAGACTTACAAAGGAGCAGGAGCAAGATCGTAGGAGCGAGGTAATGCCCAGCTTTGCCACGAAGCTAAAAAGAAAAAAAAAATTTAAAACAAAAAAAAGAAAAGAAAGAAGAATGGAAATAAAAGAAGGGATACCTCAAAAATGCTTCTATTGAGAATAGAACCTTGGAGCTCTTGGAAGAGGCTTAGAGGGAATACCACTAGGCTAAGCAAGTTTTTGTGCAGAGAAGTGGTTTCAAGCCTTGGAGTATTTATAGGGAAAGTCAATGCTCCCTAGCCCTTGGATCTATTTCCCTATAAATGGTGGAGATCAAGAGTATGGTAACCTTGGGATCCGCGATGGAGGATGATTGGTCCTTATGCAATCTTAGGATCTCTCATGGATGCCCTCAAGTGTTGGGTGACTTTTGTGTTTCTTTGGACGCTCAAAAAAAAGAAACACAACCCCAAGCCTCACCTCATGCTTCTTCAAGAGGCGTTGGAAAAATTGCCAAGGCAAAATCCCCCAAGATTGGCCGTGCATATCAAACAAGAGAAGTGGAGAGAGTCTACAAACACACTTAAAAGTGCACTTATAGACTCGGGGGGAAGTGTAAATATGGAATTTTTTCCTTGTGAATTCTATTCACAAATGAAGCTCTATGTTACGAGACGTCCTGAAAGGGCATCACATGATGGTGAAGGAGTTGGGAGTCACCCTCACTAGGCGAGGGACTTTGGCCACTCGCCGATCCAAACTTCACCCTCGCTATGCGAGGGCCCCTAGCTGGCCATCCTCGTGCGCCCCATTCCAGCAGGCATCAAGCCTCGTCCACACTCGGAGGAAGAGCGTCAGCCTCGCTATGCGAGGGTGAGGGCTATGTGGAGGTGTCCGTGCTCCTAGCCTCGCGACGCCGCACCTCGGAGGAAGAACATCAGCCTCGCTATGCGAAGGTGAGGGCTGCGTTGAGGTATCCGTGTTCCTAGCCTCGCGATGTTATGCTCGGAAGGAGGAGAGGCAGCCTCGCCATGCGAGGGACCCTCGCTATGCGAGGGTGAGGGGTGTGTTGAGGTACCCGTGCTCCTAGCCTCGTGTCTATGCGATCCGCATAGGCCGGCCCTGACCCTCGGCACCTCGACTTCTCAAGAGCCTCCTTGGCACAGGCATGGGATCACTTAGGGGAATCTTGTTGATAGGCCAAACGAACGTGGAGCATTTAACGGGAATTGATGAGGACCACCGAGTACGGAACACGTGCGCTGACACGGGGTGTACGGTTATGGAGAGAACAGAGGCACGACCTTATGATCTGCGTCTGAGGAGTAGTGGCGGTACGGACCTGTATGAAGAGTGGTGAGACCACTGGGACACCCTCGACCATGCGCCAGATCCGACAGTACTATGTCCAAGGCCACGACTCTGACACCATCAGGGTAGACACCACTACGCCCTGAGCCACTACTTTATCAGAGTACCTATGTACGTCCCAGTGGTCTGGGACTCGTTTGTATCCTGGGCCAATAGAGCCTCCCCTATAAATAGGCTCCAACCCCTCAGGCTAAGGGGTTTGAAAACTGAATGTAAAAACGAGACTTATGAAATATATGCTTCTGGTTCTCATGCTTGCCTGAGTTTTCTCCTGTTGTTTAGAGTTCTTTCCATCTAACTCATAGCTTCCTATAGGATAGAGATTGAAGTTTTCTAACCATCAATCGTTGACGAGTTCTTACCGTCAACAGTAGCTTCAGGGTCATGATATTTAGAGTTGTTTTGCATTAAGCCGCTTTCCTAGGACGTGCTAGGTCTGATGCACGAATCCCAAAGTATCAAAGTCTCTCGAGTTTATGGCACGTGAGTCCTAATCACATGTGAACCCACGCAATAGTATCAAGTGAGGATTTAGCTCATATGTAATTTAGGTCCAGTATTTTTGACTTGTTTCGATCTGGTGCAAGTTTAGCTTAGGTTTTATATATTGACAAAACTGACAGCATTAGGAACGACTAGGAATAATGTAAAAAATATGGATCAACTTTTAGGTATTCTGGGTTTTACAGATGAATGTTTGAATAAATATGGGTTCAAAGATTTTAGGGCTTTTAGGTTTAGTTCTAGGTAGCTTCAGGGTCATGATATTTAGAGTTGTTTTGCATTAAGCCGCTCTCCAAGGAGGTGCTAGGTCTGATGCACGAATCCCAAAGTATGAAAGTCTCTCGAGGTTATGGCACGTGAGTCCTAATCACATGTGAACCCACGCAATAGTATCAAGTGAGGATTTAGCTCGTATGTAATTTAGGTCCAGTATTTTTGACTTGTTTCGATCTGGTGCGAGTTTAGCTTAGGTTTTATATATTGACAAAACTGACAGCATTAGGAACGACTAGGAATAATGTAAAAAATATTGATCAGCTTTTAGGTTTTCTGGGTTTTACAGATGAATGTTTGAATAAATATGGGTTCAAAGATTTTAGGGTTTTTAGGTTTAGTTCTAGGTAGCATCAGGGTCATGATATTTAGAGTTGTTTTGCATTAAGCCGCTCTCCAAGGAGGTGCTAGGTCTGATGCACGAATCCCAAAGTATCAAAGTCTCTCGAGGTTATGGCATGTGAGTCCTAATCACATGTGAACCCACGCAATAGTATCAAGTGAGGATTTAGCTCGTATGTAACTTAGGTCAAGTAGACTGAATCTAAACTCTAGGTTGTCCTTACTTCTACTATCGAAGCTAGGTTATATCCTAGGTCGCCTCTAACAGGACATTTTGTCACTAGGAAAACTAAATTATGGCCAGTCAGAATAAGAAGTTAGTAGAGAGCTCCTCTTCTCATAACAAAAATAAAGAAAAATGGGTCACCCCTGAGACCCCCATTCCCCACTTTGGTTTAGTGGTGCAAAGGTAGGACAAGGTGGGACTTGACGCCTTCTTTGAGGCCGAGCACTTCAAGTCTCGAATAAAGACTCGGGACAAGGTGAACAAAATCTTGCTGAGTCACAAGATCGAGATGGGTCCAAAAATACTTATTGCCTGTCCTTCATTGGATGGAGCGTGGAGCTACACCCCTCTCCAGAATGACTTTGGAGCGTGGAGTGATGAGCACCTGAAGGCAGGTGCCTTCGTTCCCCTAGACCAATTCTTCATAAACTTTATAAATTACGTCGAACTTGCACTGTTTCATCTTCCCCCAAACTCATATCGACCCCTGGCGGGGTTGAAACACTTATTTTTAAAGCACGAGTGGTAGGTCCCCACTTCTACTGATATTATGTATTTTTTCTGCCTCAAGGCCCATCAAGATACAAAGGGTCGAGGTGATGGTTTCTACTGCCTCACCAGATTCCCCAACAGAACCTCCATCATCATCCTCCCTAGCCACCCGAGTGACTTTAAAGACATATTTTCTTATGTCCAACGAGTTCAAGAACTACGTACACAAATATTTGAATCATCCTCGTAAGTTTCCTAGCCATGTGAATTCTTTATATGAATCCTTTATTTTGGCTAAGTTAATCACTAATCCTGATCGAGTTATTGTCTTAGGCAGCTATTTACAAAAGGACAGAATGATCTATGACCTTGGGAGGTTGATACGAAACCTTGGCCAACCGTATTGCTCCATAGAAGGAGTGTAGGGTGGTTATAAATGATGTCACGATGGTGAAATTTTGTCTAATCAAAGAAGGTCACGCCCTTGGTGCGTAAGAGGCCTGCTAAGGTGGCCCTAAGAATTGCGGGAAGACAATGATGAGCAGAGTCGAGGGTAGTGGTCGGCACCTCCAACCAAGGTAATGATAATAAGGAGATAATCTGAGTTTTTGTCGAGTTTATTTTGGCTTGGCATGACCCGAGACAGGTCGTTAGACGCAATTATGAGAACCCGGACCTAGATATCACACTTCAATAATGCGTGGATCATCTAGTAGTCCGCCACGATCTGTCTCTCCTTAAATACACTGTAATAGTAGACAACACCCTTAGGTTCAGGTCATCAACTTTTAAGTAGTATGGGACCAACCTTCTGACCTGGGAGTCCATTTTCCAGGGTATTCATGCCTTTGGTGTCTCCCAGCCCAAGTATGATCCTAGTCTGGTTGAGGTGCTCGGACCTAGTGAGGCTCACGAGATAATCCTTTTAGATTCACCACCACCTCTGGCCATTTGTGAATTAGAGGTTGAGTCCAGCCCAGATCAGAATTCAGAGCTAGTTATAGTTGACTCACAATCTAGCGTGGAGGGTAGGATTTTCTCCTTTTGCTTTGTATTATCTTGACTCATCCCTTGGATCTAACTCTTTTGCTTGTTCTTTTTTAGATGAAAACATGGATCTATAGAGCACCTTCAAGCCTGCTGGGACCAGCGCTGGACCTATCATCAAGAAGCAAAGAGTATGAAAGAATACCACCTCTGGAGTCGAGGCTGCCACTGGATCCCTTCCAAAAGATAAAAGTGCCAGCTCCATCTAGAAGCAGCAGCAACCAAAGCAGCAGCAAGCTCGGGTAACAACAGTTTCTTCTTGAAAAGCCCCTCTGCCTGCTCTGATTCTTCAAGTTATTCAAGGTAAGGGCCCACCTGTGCAGCTTCCATTTATGGCGCTCGAGGTTGAAAGGATCCCGAAAACACATCATGGGCTCCTCCATGAGATGTAAAATTACCTAATGGGCCATGCCAATCAAGTGAACATCAAGGACCTGAGAGCTATAGAGGAGCATCCCTCAGAGAATGTCCTTGACTCGACCTTGGGAATGTCTCTGACTATAAATTATCCTTTATACTTGTGCACTTTTTTTTAGTTCCCTCCTTTTTGAGAGCTAACCCTGTTATTTTTTATTACAGTCTTGTTTAGCCCAAATCTATGGAATCACCCAGATCTGAGCTGAAAAGGATGAGGCAAAGGTCACCTTGGAGGAGGCTACGAATGACTTGAAGGGATCCTGAGACAATGAATGAATTGCCAAGGAACAGGTAACGGAGATGGGTCAACATCGAGACCTGTTGTCTGAGGAAGTCGATGTACTCAAAAAGAGGCTATCCAAGGTTGTGGAGAAAGCCAAACAAGATGCTGAGAAGGCCAAGCAGGAGGTCGTTGAGGCAATGTGCTCTCTAGAAGAAATGCTTTATTGGTGCTGGGCGTACAACCAGGAAAGAGACTTCTTATTCCTGGAGGTGGAACATTGGGGGCAGTACCTCGCCATGTTCCAAGATCGATTGTCAAAAGATTCCTCCGAGACCGTGGAGGCTTCTGGGGCAGCTGATGGAGGTGATGAAGAGGTGACATCACATGAGAAAGTTACTGGAGCTCAATGATTTCTAGGGCGTCCTCTTCTTTTTTCTTATTTTATGTTTCACTTCGAGTTCTTTGAACCCTTTTTAATCAGGCTTTAAAAGCCAAGACAATCGCCTTCGGGCTGAGTTCTAGGTTTTTTTTCCTCGAGTTATACACATACTTTTGTTGGTACATGTTTTATTAATTTCTGATTTATTTTTTGTTCCCCTTTATTTATTATTTAGCCCTGTTTATGAACTTTAAAAAGTCCTTGTACGTTTGCATAGTTATCGGGGTTAACTTTGGATTGAAATAAATGCTTGATTGCTCGACCAGTTAATTCTGGTTGATGACTTGGTTATATCTGGGAGTGTACGCCCTAAATATCCACGGGTTATTAGCAAGCTGGAAAAGGGCATAATTCTATCAGCCACATGGAAGCCACCTACCCGGAGCTGCTGTTACAAGTCTCTACCTCTTTAGCTCGAGATAGCCAAAGGTTTAGTGAGATTACAGGCATCGGGTCAGCAGTGTGGACACCACGAGCTGAGACTACATCAAGCTCGGGGTACGAGTTGGAGCTGACACCTCCGACCCTTTATAAAGTCAACCACGCAATGTAAACGTGCACATATCAAACATCACGTGTCTACTCCATTCCTGAATTCTCGGACACACAGCATAAACGTGCGTGTTCAGGCACCCCACGACTGGTTTGGGCCATGCGGCCCATTATCTCCCTTACCTATTAATTAGACCACACTTCATTGTCAGGTTTTAGGAATTAATCATGAATGTCACAGAAGTGACATGATGGGTAAGAAGGTCACGGGATGACCTCCTTTGCCAACACCCAGGTGTCCTCTCCCTATAAATATGGAGACCCTGGGAGTTGCAAAGGGTTGGCTTCTAATTTGTAAAGAAATACCCTGTAAGGAATATCAGAGATATATCAATAATATTGGATGGTGGACTAGAAGGATTTTAACCTTTGAACCACCTAAGAAAGTATTCGAGTTATAATCTTCCTTTGAGATCATTCATCTATTACGGTTCATCATTTAGCACTAATCCCTCTCCTTCTTCATATAATTATCTGTTGCCGAAGAACCGCGTCAACAGGGAGTTTAGTCGCCTAATAGTGTTATACCTATTAAGAATTAGACTTGGTTATATCTAGGATTATTGGACCTAGTTGAATTCTAGGTTTTATTTTACTTTGAATTTTCTTAACTTAGTTCATATTTAGAATTTCTTTGAAAACTCGAGCTCTAAAAAGTCGTAGAGTAATCAACTTTCAAAATTCTATGTTTTGCAAATTTTATCTAAATTTTATAAATATTTCTAAGACTCTTCAAGGGCTATATGCCCCCCAAGCGATCAGAATTTATGAATATTCTAGATCTCTTTTACAAAATAAATCGGTGATAAATTACAAGAATAAGATATAAAATATTTGTGCCACGTTTAAAATTTTTTGCAACCCTATATTATTCGATTAAAATAAAACAGCTTTTACAAACAAGCCTTACAAGGAAAAAAATGCTAAAAAAATTAAAATCTAACAAAGTCGTCCTATTACAGATAGTATTTTTGGAGATGTAAAGCATTGCAGGTTTGTGGGACCAATTCTCCACTTAACCGAGCTAGTTTGAAGGTTCCTTCACATAAGATTTCCATGATTTGGTAGGGTCCTTTCCAGTTCTATCCCAATACACCACATTTGGGATCTCCATTAGCCAAAAACACCCTTCGTAGCACTAAATCCCCCAGTTCAAGTCTATGTCCTTTGACTTTTGAATTAAAGTAGCGAGTAACTCTCTGCTGGTAATAGGCGAGTTAAGTTCAGGATGCATTAAGCAGGTCATGATTCCGATCCTGGTTAAAAGTTTTCTGCCTGCATGATGTCACTAAGGCCTCGACTGGGAGCATAGCCTTACTTCCAAAAGTTAAAGAGAAGGGAATGTGCCCAGTGGAGATGCGATGTGAGGTTTGGTAGGCCATAGCCCCTTAGCTTCTTCTAGATGTTTTTTTAAGCTCGCCTCTAGGGTTTTGTTCACTGCCTCGACCTGTCCATTAGCTTGACGATATGCCACTAAAGAAAAACTCTTGTTTATCCCATACTTCTCTCAATTTTTTTTGAAAAGGACACTATCAAACTGAGTTCCGTTGTCAAACACGATGTTTTTTAGGAGTCCAAAACAACATATTATGTTCTTCATGACAAAATCTAGGACTCTCTTCAAGGTTATAGTTTCCAGGGGCTGGGCCTCAACCCACTTAGTAAAGTAGTCAATGGAAATAGCCACATAGCAAACTCCTCCCTTTCCAGTTAGCAATGAGCCGATTAAGTCGATCCCCCATACAGCAAATGGATAGGGCAATGAAATCATGGTTATCTCCATAGGTGCTTCTCGAGCAATAGTGGCAAAACAATGGCACTTATCGCACTTAAGGACATACAAGGTCGAATCCTTCTTGAGCGTACGTCATAAATAGCCTTGCCTTAATACCATTAGAGCCAATTTTTTCCCCCAAGTGTGGTCTCCACAAAACCCTTCGTGTATTTCTTATAGGATGGTCTGCGCTTCCTCGAGTAGAACACACTGTAGGAGGGGTAATGAATGGCCTTGCCTATAGAGAATTTCCTCAACCATAACATACTGTGGGACCTGGTATAATAACTTTCTTGCATTCTTTCAATCTTCTGGTAGTTTACCCGTCTCAAGGTACTCTACAATAGGAGTCATCCAAGTCGGTTCTATACAAATCATTCTGACCTCCACTGACTCTTCCTTGATACTTGGTTGAACAAAAAATTCTACGGGGAACAATTTAATGTGTACACTTCCTTGGTGGTGGCAAGTCGAGCTAGAGCGTCAGCATTTGTGTTCTGTCGCGGGGGACCTGCTCGATGGAATAGAACTCAAATTCAGACAACTCATCTTTAACCTTAGCTAGATAAGTCACCATTTTGATTCCTCGAGCTTGATGTTCCCCTAATATTTAATTAACAACCAGTTGAGAATTGTTGTAGTACTAAATTTCCTTTGCTTTCAACTCATTTGCTACTCGAACTCCTGCCAACAATGCCTCGTACTCCACTTCATTCTTGGATGCGTCAAAACCGAACCTCAGAGTTTTATGAAATCAGTGCCCTTCAAGTGAGAATAGAATTATCCCAACTCCATATTTGTTCTCGTTGGATGATCCATCAACAAAGAGTTTCCACATTTCCTGCATCGGTTCCCTCATTGGCTCGCCTTGATAACCAATGCATTCTACCACAAAATCAGCAAGCTCTTGGCCCTTGATCACTCTCTGTAGCTTGTATAATATCTCGTACTGACTGAGTTTGATGGCCAACTTTAATAGACGTCCTAATGTTTCAGGCTTTTACAAGACCTACCTTAAAAGTTCATCAGTTAAGATGTGGATAGTGTTAGATTCGAAATATAGCCTTAACATTCTCGAGGAGAATCAAACAAAACCCAAGCTTTCTGATCAGAGCGTATCTAGATTCAGCTCCCAGAAGTCTCTTGCTCATGATCTGATTTTATTGAGTTGGTTGAAGGTTGACCAAGGTTGTTTGAGTTGGATGACGATTCTGCCCCGCCGATTGATTAGTAGCTACCTTGTTTCGAGTGTATTTTGCTAACGGTCCAGCCTAGATGAGAGTCTCGATCTCATCATTTAGTTGACGACAATCGTCAGTGTTGTGGCTAATGTCATTATGATACCGAAAAAATTTAGCTGGATCTCTCTTCGCCCTTTGATGCTTCATGGGCTCAAGCTTCTTCCATGGAAAGCGAGTAGAATTTTCCAAGAAGATACATTCTTGCGTATCTATCAAGTTAATGTAAGCAGTGTAGATGGAGTTATACTTTTCCCCAGGTTTATTCTTTCCATTTATTGCCTCGCGACTGGTTATTCTGAGTAGCGGGTTGAGCCACAGCTGCAGCATCCCTTACCGCTCTAGCGGGTTGAACGAAGATCTAGCTGGTTCTTGTGACAGCTGATTCTGCCTCTTCTAAGTTTATCCATTCTTGAGCCCAAGCCAAGAATTAATCTACACTATTTACTCCATTTCCCTGGAATTCCTTCTACAAATCTCCTCCTATAATATTTGTCGTCCTTATAGCCATGAGTTTAAAGCTATCATCAGTGTCACTAGCTCAGGCCATTGCATTTGTGAATCGATTGAGATAGGCCTTCATGGTTTTACTGGGCTAGTGCTTGATGTTAGCCAATGAATCAACCTTTACTTCGGTCTCTTTCGCAGTCTGAAACTGACTCTTGAACAAGGAGGACAATTTCTTCCACAAGGTGACTGAATGATTTTTATATTTATTGAACAATTTTGTTGGTCCTGTCAATGTTGCAGGGAACAAAATGCACCTAAGGTCGATGTTTACATTGTGGGCCATCGTTAGCGTGTTGAAGGTCCCTAGGTGATTGGACAGATTAGTGGTTCCATTATATGCGGGCATGGTCGGCATCCTAAAACCAGCAGGATACAGAGCTGCCGTAATATGGGGAGAAAAATACTTGAGGGTTGGATCCTTGATCTCTAGGTTGTTTGGGAGCTGGTTACCAGCTCCCATCTTATTGTACACGTTAGGTGAGTTATTATCCCCCCAAGCTTGTGCTCGATTAGGCGGGACATTCCCATTGTCGTGTAAAAGCTAAAAATCTCCTCAATTTGCCTATTAGTCTGGGCAAGGTGACTCCTCAGCTGATCATTCTCCATTTCAATGGCAATCAAGTATCAAAGATTGGGATTTGGTGGGCGTGAGGCCGAACTTCCAGCATCGTCTTGATCCACAAGCTATTTTCCAGGGTGACGTTGTGCGGATGTACCTTCTTTAGGTGGATGGTCATACAGTGACCTCCTTGATCATCAGGCTGCTCCATTTTGTTGTCGCGCATAGAATGGGAGACCACCATGATGATTGTTGGTTTGAAACTTGTGTGAGAATTCAAACCTAATCTTCTCTCAATGAAAGCACCAATCTGTTGACGCGATTTTTAAGCAACAAGGGATTTAGAAATCCAACAATAGAGAGACTAGGTTTTTAAATAAACCAAATAAAAAGAAATGACAAAAAACAAGAACACAAAATACTTAAACAATTTTACGTGGTTCATTGGTTAAAATCTACCTAGTCCATGAGTCACTCTTATTGATCTGTTTTTGAGTCTTATTGAAATTGTTTATGACAATTTTAGCAGAGTTTTAGCATACAAAGAGTCGATCCTTTTTTATGTCCATTCCCCTTGTATTTATAGGATATCATCATGGACAATTTTGGGGAACCGTACATTAATATGGTAACTTACAAATTTGGGTAACTTCCCATTTACGTAAATGCATGATTGCATATTAATTCTATACTTGTTATATCGTGTAATAAATACATAATAAAATTTGGGCCTTTATTAGGTGTATAAGGAATCTCCAAGTCTTTTGAGATCCTTCACTATGCTTCATAGTTAGGCTTCTGCCAGCTGAACACACTCCTAGAGTTGGGTGTTGTAGGACCAATGCGAGTTAACGCGGGCCATATTCGGTGTTTCACGAGGGAGATCTGAACGATGTGTACCTCGAACTATTTTGTTGTCATAAGAGGTTATTTGGAGACTCTAGTTGTCCTAGGTTTTCAAGTAAGCTCGAACTGCTCACTCCAGAGTTAACAAACTACTCGTTATATGTACATTTTTTTCATACGTTTATCTACCAGTTGTACCCTGTGCTGAGTAATTCACCTCGTATTTTTGGGGTACAATAAATGGGAGAAGGTGAAAGACGAATTAAAGGTACGAGTTGGGAATAGAGCGTTCTTCGAGATCAAATCTAGAGGAAAAGCTCGCCTAAACTTTGGAACAAAATTTTTGTTTTTAGACAATTTTTATTTTATTCCAAACTTTTGTCACAATTTATTTTATGTTTTTTATGTTACATGAACAACAATTTTTTTACTTTTACAAGTTTTAATATATCTATTTTTTTCAATGGATCTCTATTGTGTGTTGAATGTTCGAAAAATGGGCTGTATATTCTTCGACCAAACGAACCCTACGCTCTAAATAACGAATTATTCAAAGTAGCTAAACCAAGGACTGATAAATGTCAAAAGACCGATAACATTTATATGATGTAGCTATAGCATTTACGTCTTCGACACATTAGATTTGATAGGATTCAAAGACTTACAAAGGTCGGGCCTTTGAGGGAACTCACCCATGGTGAATTACCTATCTGCAAATCTTATATGGATGACAAAATGACCAAGCATCCACTCTCTGCAAAGGGAGACAGGGCCATCGAATCACTCCTGCTAGTTCATTTAGATGTTATGAACCTCTAAATGTGGAGGCGAGGAGTGGTTTTGAGTACTTCATCACTTTCATTGATGATTCCTCTAGACACTCATGCCTTTACCTAATGCATAGGAAATCAAAAACTTTTTTAAAGTTTCAGGAATTCCTTGCTATGGCTCAAAATGAATTAGGTAAGACGTTAAAGATCTTGAAATCTAATAGGGGTGGAAATATTTGGATATGCAGTTCCAATATCATTTAACTGAACTTGGAATTTTATCTCAACTTACTGCCTCAGGTACTCCACAACAAAATGGTGTTGTTGAACGTTGGAATCGCACGCTAATGTAAATGGTTAGGTGCATGCTAAGTTACTTGACTCTACCAACATCATTCTGGGGAAACGCGATAGAGACTGCATTATAAATGTTGTGCCCTCCAAATCAGTCACTGAGACACCTTTGGAATGCTGGAATGGACGTATGCCTAGTTTGTATCATTACATAATATGGGGGTGTCTCGCCCATGTCCTGAGGAAAAAGGAAGAAAGTTAGAACCACGAACGGAAGTTTTCATGTTTGTTGGCTATCCTAAAGGTGCTTGAACTGGTGTTTTCTATTGTCCTATAGACAAGAAAATGTTTGATACCACAAACGCTACTTTTCTAGAAAATGACTATGTCCAAAATTTCAAACATCGAAGCAAAGTAGTATTAGAGGAAATGCTTTCAGATTTGACTCCTACAAATGTTCCATCATTGTTAATGCAAGTTGATGTTGATATTCCTACTCTTCCTCCTCAACCGACGCAATTCATTTTAAGTGAAGAAGAAAATACCATTGTTCCCGAACAGATAGTCATGGAGCCACATCGTAATGGCGGTTTCTATGAACCCAGTTCTCTTTGGTCTGGATGGTGAAACCAACATGGTCATTGGTGACACAAATTATAATGAAACATTGTCTTTTAAGCAGACAATGGCTAGTCCTGTAAAGATATTATGGCTCAAAGCAATGAAACAAGAAATTGGGATCTTGTGGAAGTACCTAGTGACTTTAGGGCCATTGGGTGCAAGTGGATCTACAAGAGGAAACAAGGAGCTGATGGAAAGGTCAAGACTTATAAAGCTAGACTCGTGGCAAAGGGTTATACCCAAAGAGATAGATAGGACTATGAGGAAACTTTTAGTCCAGTTGCCATGTTAAAATCCATATGTATACTCCTATCCATAGATACAACTCTCGATTATGAGATATGGAAAATGGACTTCAAGACTGCTTTCCTTAACGGGAACCTTGACAAACCCATTTATATGGATCAGCCAGAGAGATTTAAAGTAGTTGAACAAGAAAGGATAGTTTGCAAGCTGAACATGTCCATTTATGGACTTAAGCAAGCTTCTCGTTCCTGGAATCTTATGTTTGATGAGATCATCAAAACCTATGGCTTTGAGAAAAATGTGTATGAGCCTTGTGTTTACAAACTAAAGGCTAATCACATTGTGGTAGTTTTTTGTCCTTTGCGTAGATGATATCTTACTCATTGGAAACAATGTTATGAAATTATCAGACGTAAAGGAATGGCTTAGCACTCAATTCCAAATGAAAGACTTAAGTGAAGTAAGTTATGTTCTCGGTATCCAAATCATCAGGGACAGAAAGAACAGACTCGTTGCTCTATCTCAAACAACTTACATAGATAAGGTGCTTGAGCAATTCTCAATGACTAACTCCAAGAAAGGACGCTTAATGTAATGCCCCAATTTCTTGAAGCGTTAACTAGCTCTGACTATAATTAGTTTTGAAATGAAACACAAGTTATTAGAAAAATCCAATGTGAATAACAAACCAAACATTTTATAGAAAGAAACTCTGGAATTTCGTAGTTATCATAAATAAAGTGAAATAAGACAAACTTTTAATCCCGACAATAAAACTAAAAACATCATTCAAAATTCTTAATAAATTCTCCTAGTAGGCCCGACCTCTTATGGTCGTTAAATCCTTTACATGTAAGTCCTCTACCAAAGCTCTCCAACTTATTGCGTTGTAACCAGATATTTACCTTTACCTGCAGCACAGAGTACCCATGAGCCAAAGCCCAACAAGAATAGTTGTGTTGGACGAAACCCCATAACCTTAACCAGGAATTTGAATAATAACAATAATTAGGAATAAAAAAAATAAGGAAAAAGAAATACATCATAACACAACATAGAATAAAAGATCGTAGCCGAAGTTAAATTTGAAAAGTGCAAGGGAGAAAATTATCACATAAGCATGAAATTTCAACATATCATAAGCATGGAATTTCTTAACGTTGACATGCATTTTAAATGTAAGCATGCCACGCAATTATCACATATGCATATAAGAAACATAAACTACAAATAAACGTAAGCTATTTTAACATAATCATACATGAGCATGCTCATACATAACATAAATGTTACCATATAATATAAATTCTATCATAAAGAGTACGTCAAGCGTACACCCTGCATGCAGGTGTTCACCCTTCTTACCTAAAAAGCAGCAACTATCCATACACCCTAACACCTCTCTTCAGGTATCCTTAGCAAGCCTAAACATGTCACATAACATCAAAGTTTCAAAACTTCAAACCAAACCAAACTATATTAAAATATACACATATCCTTTTAAAGCTAATTCATACCCACCATATCCTTAAAAAAAAGTCTTATAACTCTACTGTACAAAGCTCCAAAAATGTACCAATTTATATCTAAAGGATACATTAAAATCCCCAAAATATGTGTTTCTAGGCAACTGGTGCGGTCACGCTCACAAAGCGCCTGGGCTAACTAGCCATGTAGCCCAGTCACACTAGGGATGGGTGTGGTCATGCTAGGCCCTTTTTTTGGAAATCACAGATGCGATTTTTAAACCTAGAAATCGACCCAAATCGCAAAAATTCAACTTTGAATTCCTACCAAATTAATCCTAACATGTTTTGAACCTTAATAACTCGTAACAACTCAACTCTAAACATGCCAAACACCTAAAATTCGCATTTAGCACAACTCATAACCCTTTTTACTTTCAAACCTAGATCTGACATAAAACTTAAGCAATAACAGTTTGAAAATTTACCGATCAAAATCACAGCCACAAAAACATAGATCCTTGTTTCAAACAAGATCTACTATCCTCAAAACTCATATCAATGCTCTCCTCCAAATTCTTAGGCTTCAAGACTCAAATTAAGAACAAGAGAACTTTTCTTAGTCTATTATCCTTTCGTATATCACAATCCCGATGTCTTATAATTCATACGACAACTAAACCTATTTTATTTATTTATTTAATTTAATTGTAATCGTATAAAAAGAAAATTACATCACTATCCCCAACCTTTACATTTTTTAACGTGACCTCCAAAGCCCATGCTTGTCTTTTACATAAGCTAATAGTTTTACTTTTCCGTAATTACACTTTCTACCACAAAAATTTTATATTTCCACTTTGACCCCCATATCATAACTATTATTATCATTTGGCCCTCTAATACTTGAAGAAACATATGTGTGGACTGACTGCCATAATACATTATTAAAAATATACACCATGATTCATGCATATCATAACTCATATAATTAAACACATAAAAGATACAATATACCATAATACCCTGACCCAAGCCAGATTACCAAAATACCCTTACTAGTAGAAGCAGATATTACATTTTTCGTCCCGACATGGAGTTCATCTTTCTAAGAAGCAGTCTCCCAAGACTCTTGAAGAGGAAGATGCAATGAGAAGAATTCTTTATGCATTCATAGTTGGAAGTCTGATGTATGCTATGTTGTGTACTAAACCGAACATCTGCCATGCAGTGGGAGTTGTGAGCAGGTATTAGTCAAACCCAGGATTGGAACATTGGGTAATAGTCAAGCATATCTTGAAGTATCTTAGACGGACTAGGGATTATATGCTAGTCTACTCGAGTGGAATTTTGAACCTGGTAGGCTAAATCAATTCATATTTTCAGACTGATGTTGATGATAGGAAGTCTACTTCTAGAATGGTTTTTACTCTTGGGGGTAGAGCTGTGATTTGGAGAAGTATTAAGAAGTCTACCTTTTCAGATTTTGTAACGCCCCTATTTGCCTATCTTTATTAAAATATTAATTTTAATAATAACTTAAAATATCTCATAATTTGCCTAAAAAAACACAGTGGGTCTTTATTGAAAACAAATGTAGAGATTGGACACATTATTTAAAACCAAAAGAGAATTTAATGCAGTCTTAAAATAAATAAATACATTCAACTAATAAATTAACATAAGAAAATATTCTAAGGAATTATGGCATTCTAGATCATTTCCTCGTTCACTAGCTCCCCAAAAATACATACATACTTTCTGGAAACTGACTCAACTCACCATGTATGCCAAATAAGTCTACCTAGAGTCTACCTACAAGGGGGAAAGTAGGGGGGTGAGCTAGAAGCCCAGTAAGGAAGTACAAACAAGAAATGAAAACACAGCATAAAAGAATAAGTGACATATCTCATAAATTCTTAACTTACATTTCTTATAACATTCATTTGTCAACATAAGTCATATGAAACATAACTGTCAATATGGGAAATCATCCCTTGAAGCATCCCATACCAAGTCGCAAAGTTCGGCCTCGAGATGCCCAAAGGCCTCGCCAAACGAGGTTGGGTGCACAAGGAACCGTCGACTAAGGGCCTCGCTATGCGAGGCCAGGTTCAAGGCACCCTATACTAAGGGTGCAAGGGACCCACGCCTATGTGCCACAAAAGAGTTAAGGGCCTCACTAGGCCTCCTCCGTAAATGCGCCCAAGTACCAAAGGCACGAGGGCCTTACTATGCAAGGCCTAACGTACCTAGCCGTCAGCGCCTATGCGCACAAGGGGCGCGCGAGCTGCCGAGGAGTTAAGGGCCTCACTAGTCATCCTTCGCGAACACGCCTATGTCCCGAGGAATGACATACGCACCTATGCGCATAAGGGATCTGCACCTACGTATTGATGAGGCGCTAAGTGCCTCACTAGGCCTCCTCCATGCGCGCCTTAGTCCCGAGAGCATGAAGGCCTCGCTATGCGTGGCCCAACATGCCTAGACACCCGCACCTATGCACACAAGGGACATGTGTCTATGCGGACAAGGGACTCACGCCTATATGTCGCTGAGGAGCTAAGAGCCTTGCAAGGCCTCTTTTGCGCGCTCCCAAGTTCTGAAGGCACGAGGGCCTCACTATGCAAGGCCTACAATTCCTAGGCATGGTATGCATCCCTATGGCCACACGTCGTGTGCCCCTAAGGAACAAGGGCATCACGCAACTTTCCCAGGCACCAAAGTTAGCTCCCAGGATAGCTTACCCCCAGAGGAACAAGGACCTCGTTTGAACGCCAAGGCACAACCCTAATGAAGAAAGGATGCCTGAACCTCCCAAGTCTAATGTCATGAGTGCATCATAAGAATTCCCAACAAATGCCTTAATACAGGAATGCCAGGGCTATATTAATAGGACCTATTTTACCTCGCAAAAGAATTCATAAGTTCTTCAACACTTAGCCAAATATAAAGAAACTTGAAGCGAAAGGATTTCTTAGATATGTAAGAACAACCATCAGGTACAAGGTCCGTATATGGGAACTACGACCCTAAGGAGGACAGGGGCGTGACTCTGACATCTGTATCAGACAAATAATGATTGTACAAATTAGTACAAAGAGTGGAGGCACTACCTATATACCTCTGGCCATGTACCAGGAATGACACAACAACCTTCTGCACCACTAGGTCATCTGCCTCTACCCTGACAATGTACCTATGTACAATCTTGTCCCCTATGAGTCGCCCTTGACAAAGGAAATCCAAGTTGAGCAACTCTCTACCCGCTTCAAGGAACCTCACATAACTCTGTATAAGGGCACTATAGACCGTAAGTATCACATAGACGCCTTCAATGATATGACAAAGTTAAGGGGATCAATAGTAGATCAATATGTCATTGTTTTGTAGTAACACTAAAAGGAGCTGCATACAAATGGTTCAAGAGGCTAGGGTCGGGAACCATCAGGTCGTGGCAATAACTTTCCGATGAGTTCCTTCAACAGCATCACGGTGTCCGCGACTACACTATGTCGGGTACGAGCCTCACCAACATGAAACAAGGTGAGAATGAGAGTATGAAAAGTTACATCCATCGATTCAATATGGACACATCAAAGGTAGGGAGCCTATCAAGGGGCGAACTCGAAATGGCCATCACAGTAGGAGTGCGTTTGGAAGTAAACTATGGGACAACATGCTCAAGAGAGAAGTTGCATGCCTAGATGATTTTTTTGATATAGCATAGAAATACATCAAAGCAGAAGATGGGCATGAGAACCTCAAGGTTGGATGGATTGGACCCTTACGAAACTCTTAACCTCAAGACACCTCTAATGACATGATGGAAAGGACACATGACAACCGAAGAAATGACCACCCAAAGAAAATTTTGCATGGGAATGAGCCCCGACCTCCTCCATATACATTCTACACAAAATTGACGAACACAAGGGAACATATATTCGTCACCAATGAGAATCGAGTCCCATTCAAGAAGCTGACACCCATGAGGTAGGATAGGTCAAAGAGGGACCCAAGCACATACTCTCGATACCACAAAGGCATAGGCCATACCACCACAGAGTGTACCCATCTCAATATCAAGATTGAAGAGCTCATTTTCAAGGGGCATCTTGGTTGGTATGTGAGGAGAAATAATGAGAGAACAGATGATCAACCAGCTCACCTCCTGCCAATGAGCGAGCCCCAAAGTCCAAGGGGAGGTCAGAACAATACTTGAAGGGTCGAGAAATGGCGGAGACTTGAGAAAAAGTAGACATCGATATGCTAAAGAGACCACAAGAAAGAGGTAGCCACATGAGGATGCCAATTAAGGAGTCCTTTACATGGGGATGACCCCCTCAAACAGCGAGAGGCCACTCGCGCACTGAAGACCCCTCGACCCCCTCTTGTGCGATGCCTAACCCTTCACATGTTTGATCCATCCTTTGCACCTATGCTCAAAATGTTGAATATCTCATGGAGTTCCTTTGGTAAGACTTTCCTATTTTCAGTAGTGAATGAAAGAGGTCACCTTCGTTGAACTTTTGACATAGCGGTATGCAGTAAGTACAAATCATGCATTTAATCAAGGAGGTCGCCCAGTTTCCCTCATAATGTAGTATATGAAATATTGCCATATGTTCCCTTGTACTCGACTCATTATCAATGAATATGTTTTCTATCTTACATATTATATTTCTTCTTCATACAAGTATGTATCTGACTCTTCTGCACCCATTGCCAATTGAAATTGTCAAAGTGTATTGATGAGTCTAGTTTTTATTATGTTTTGGTGATGTTTTTAGTAGTCTTTTATTTTGTTTTTCCTTGTTTTAGCGCGGGTTTACGCTTTGTTTGGTTGTTTTTGTGAATATCAGGAAGAATTGAGCATGTGGAAGAAAATGCCAAAGAAAGGGAAGAAATAACCGAGTTTTTCATCATATTTTGATCAAGAATGGTTCTCAACACAATTTGGAAGTGTTGGTGAAATTTTGGGATGAAAACTTGAAGAATTGAAGAATTCCTTAAGAGCCACGGCATGATCAAAGTAGGGCCGCGGCTAGGGGGAGAAACAGAAGCATGGTTTTTGAGGACATCTTCGGGCCGCGGCATGGCTAGATAGAGCCGCGGCATGGATGGGCACTCTGCCCAGAAAACAACGATGCGGGCCGCGGCATGGTTTCAGAGAGCCGCGGCATTGAAAGGATATTCTGCCCAGAAATTTTGACACGGGCCGCGGCATAGTGTATGTAGAGCCGCGGCCCGCCTCTCTAAAATCTAAAAATCCTAGGTTTTAAAGGACGAAAAAGAAGAGAGAAGTACGTACGGACGAAGGGAGGAGTTCTGGTTTTGAAGGCTCAAGCTTAGAGTATTTTTACATGTTTTTCTTCTTGATGTTATCTTTAATTTCTGTTGTGATTAGCACTATGACTATGAACTAATTTTCTGTTTAGGATGTTCAATTGAATCTCTTGAATTTCTGTTATGACCTAATGCAATTTTAATTTCCTCTTCTTCAATCTTCTTCAATTCCATATAATCTGTTCTTATAGAGTGATTATTGATTGGCCATCTTTAGTCATATTCATATGTTTCTAAGTCAAAATCTGAGAAGTGAGATTTAATTATGCTTTGGTTATATTGGACATAATTCTGATTTAGGACGAAAGTATCTGAATTAATTGTGTAACTGTTATTAAGTTGTGGAATTTAATGCTACCTTTGTGGTTCAATTTACCATAGAAATATAGGAAATTGTCACCTAGGTTGAGTTTATAATTCATAGTATGATTATAGGCTGCTGTTTCAACTTGTTAATTGAATTAGATAAAAAATAAGAAGAATTCATACTTTGCATTAGGGAATAATAGGAAGGATAGTTGATGAGATTGAATATCCTAATTGTTTCTCAGTGATTAAATTAAAAGTCTTACTATCAGTTATTATTCTATTTAATTGTCGATTATTATCATTTCTGCACTTTATTGGTTCTTTTGCTGTATTTTACAAAAATCAAGAATTTTAAGTCATCAAATAGAACAAGAGATTAATTGACTGGTAATTGATAACTCAGTCCTTGAGGACGATACTTGGTTTTACCATTTTATTACGAGTTTGCGACTGTGTGCACTTGCATAGCTAAATTATCGCAACAAGTTTTTGGCGCCGTTGCCGGGGACTGAAAATTATCAATATCAGTCTAATTAATTTTTATTCTAATTTGATTTTAATTTCTCTCGTTTCTAATCTGTTTAGTTGCTTAATTTGTCTATCTCAGGTGAATTTTGGTATATGCGTGGCAGAAAAGGAAAAGCCACACTTGTTCCTCTGAATCCCGATATCGAAAAGTCTTGCAATCAAATCAGAAAGAATAAGAGAGAGACCCAGAATTCTGTGAAGATGGCACAGAATGATGGGGATGGCAGGAATGGTCTAAATCCAGGAGTTGTCCAAGGGGTTCAGGCTCAGACCAACGCTGAGAGGAGTCTGAGAGATTATGTGCTACCCACTCTGACGGGAGTACAAAATAGTATATGCCCACCAACTGTAGAGGCCAACAACTTCGAAATAAAGCCTGTTATTTTACAAATGGTGCAGTCCTCTGTGCAATTCAATGGGTTGCCCTCTGAAGATCCTCACACCCATTTGTCCAACTTTCTGGAGTTGTGTGGAACCTTCAAATATAATGGGGTGAGTGATGACGCAATCAAGCTTAGGCTCTTCCCATTTTCTCTAAGGGATAGAGCTAAAAGTTGGCTGAATTCTCTGCAGCCAAACTCCATTGTCACTTGGCAAGATCTAGCTCAGAAGTTTTTGTCCAAATTCTTCCCTCCGTCCAAAGCTGCTAAATTAAGGGGAGAGATAAATAACTTTTGCCAGAATGACGGAGAGTCATTATATGAGGCGTGGGAACGGTTTAAGGAACTCCTGAGAAGATGTCCTCATCATGGCATTGAACAGTGGATGCTAGTACAGAACTTCTACAATGGTTTATGTCCGACAACCAGAACCATTATAGATGCTGCAGCGGGTGGCACTTTTATGAGTAAGAGCGCAACTGGTGCTTATGAACTATTGGAGGACATGGCTACAAACAACCATCAGTGGTCTGAGGAGAGATCATCAGGAGTCAGAAAGATAGCTGGGGTGCATGAGCTAGATGCAATCACTGCCTTAACAGCGCAAGTAGCCTCTTTGACCAAGCAGTTGCAACAGAGTAGTGTGTCTGCTAATGCGGTTCAGATGGCAGTGAGGTGTGAAATGTGTGGTGGTGCTCATTCTTTCGATCAGTGCTCTATCTGTAATAATAACACCCCAATGGATCATGCCCAAGTTCAAGCGGTGGGATATTTTCAGAGGCCACTCAATAACCCATTCTCCAACAACTACAATCCAGGGTGGCGAAATCATCCAAATTTTTCGTGGAAGAATAATCAAGGCCAACAACCTCAGTTTCAGGGACAATTTCAGAATAACATGCCTCAGCCACCTATGAATCAAGCTTCTTCATCAATGCAGCCTAGGCCTCCACAATCAATGCCTCAACCTGAGAGACCTAATGAACTACAAGCTGCCCTGTTGACTCTTACTAACACTCAGACTCAATTTATGACTGAGACAAGATCCTCCATTCGAAACCTTGAGACACAGGTTGGGCAGTTGGCCAATATGCTCAATAACAGACCTCAGGGAAACTTGCCTAGTAATACTGAAGTCAACCCCAAGGAGCAAGTTCAGGCAATTACTCTGAGGAGTGGGAAGCAAACAGAGCAACCTAGACCTCCACAGGCAGTGGTTCAGAAAAAAGAGATGGGTGCACAGTCTGATTCAGAAAGGGTTACTGAAGACCATCAGAAGTCAGAACAGAGTCCCCCAGTTGTCATTGAGCAGCCAGTTAGAGTTCCATACCCTCAGAGGCTTAGAAAGACTACCCTTGATAAACAGTTTTCTAAGTTTCTTGAGGTGTTTAAAAAGCTGCACATAAACATTCCTTTTGCGGAGGCCTTGGAGCAGATGCCCAGTTATGTTAAGTTCATGAAGGAGATTATGTCAAAGAAAAGGAGAATGGAGGACTATGAGACTGTAGCACTCACTGAAGAGTGCAGCGCTATTTTACAAAGGAAGTTACCCCAAAAGTTGAGAGATCCGGGGAGTTTCACCATACCTTGCACCATTGGCAAGTTTGAATGCAAGCACGCCTTATGTGATCTGGGGGCAAGTATCAATCTGATGCCCTTATCTGTGTTTAAAAGACTTGGTTTGGGGGAGGCAAAACCAACAACTGTCACTTTACAGCTCGCAGACCGATCGTTAACACATCCACGAGGTATTATTGAGGATGTTCTTGTGAAAGTGGATAAGTTCATATTTCCCGCTGACTTTATTGTTCTGGACATGGAGGAGGACACAGATGTCCCTATTATTCTTGGTAGGCCATTTCTAGCCACAGGCCAAGCTCTTATTGATGTTCAAAAAGGAGAGCTTAAGCTTAGAGTTCAAGGAGATGAGGTGGTCTTTAATGTCTTCAAGTCTATGAAGTATCCGGTGGCTAGTGATAGTTGCTTTAGTGTGGATGTGATAGAAAAGGCAGTCTCCAAGAGAAGGATGAGCAGTGATGCCTTAGAGGCAGTATTATGGGGTGATGAGGGCAATGATGATGAGGACGCTGAGATCAGAGAATGTGTCAACTTGATCAATTCTTTCTTACCATATTGGAAAAAGTTCCAAGAATTAGCGGATGCGACTGAAAAACCGCTAACCTCCATTCCACAGCCACCACCGTTGGAATTAAAGGTTCTCCCAGATCACTTGCAATATGCTTATTTGGGAGAGAATGAAACTTTACCGGTCATTGTGTCAGCTGACCTGTCAAAGGTAGAATTGGAGAAACTTTTGAGGGTTCTAAGGGAGCATAAATTGGCCATTGGGTGGACCTTGGCAGATATTAGAGGAATAAGCCCAGCGACAGTGATGCATAAAATCTTATTGGAGGAGA